>NW_027271056.1:3445000-4120000 GCF_040938485.1 Diadema antillarum
TACGGAGGAGAAAGAAACAACAAATAAAAATGATGCCCAGATAAAAAAAGAGATATTAATGTATTTCAGACAAAAATAAAATATGTATACACCAACAAGCCTTCACACACACCAAGCCCTACCATAATTCTCGTCGCAAATGGACCTCTGTGACGTCAGGTTGGGCTGTTGCTCACCATGGTAACGAAAAAACAGGCTCGCGAGAGTTGCATATTTCCATTTGGTGTTAGTGGTGTGGCGTTTGGGAGTTGCAGAAATGAGCGTATAGTGGGTCGTTTACAACACACAGAATAAAAACATGGATAATAAAGGCGGTTTACATCTACAGGTATAATACTTAATACCAACCACGGTCACTTTTTGTTGTATATATTTTATGAGTGCTTGACCGACCTAATGTCCATTATGTGTCCGAAATACATTTAAAACGACCGGATGGCTTTCGCTTCACACTCATATTTTCACCTCTAATTGTATTAAAGCCATAAGGTTAGGAGACAAGAGAGCGAATCGGATAACACGTGATCTGTATAGATATTTTTGATATTTATATCCGTATCACTTCCCGCGTAAAAGTGAGTTCAAACAATGTCAAACAAAAATAGCCAGAAACAGCGACAGCCTTATCTGATTCAAAGTACATCCGTCGCTGATGGCTGCGAATGATACGCAGTGATACTGGGTATATATAGCGGCCATGCCGAATATGACGAAATGTGTTTCGTTAAACCCTCCTTCATGAATAAAAGACATTGCCTTGATATAGCTTGGGCTGAATTTGAGATTGAAGATGCCCTACTTTGGATCTTTTACACAACGTTCCATTGGGAGGTGTTGGTAGACCTGTCAGGGAGATATGTTCTTAACGACGAATACATGGACAACCAAATGGAGATAAAAAGGGTGAATGTGGAGTTTATAGTGAAGATGATTAATACCATTGGAAGTGATGATGATGATGATGAAAACATGTTGTAATGATGATTATCTCCTATCGGCTAGAAGTCATATGGCATTAGAATAAGATTCATGAAAATCACGTTGCGGTCAAGAGGGTCGACTGACTGCCAGAGAGCCTTACGTCCCGAAACCCACATGTACTGTTATACAAATCACAACAATTTTTCACCGCTGAGTTAACAAAGAAGCAATCATAGAGAGGTCAAGCCTCATTGACAGTGTATACACCAACAACACATGGCATGGTCATTACCGCAATTATGGTACGTGTACATTTGACAAATCCAGGCGGACGCAGTTTCTGTCACTGTCACGGTCACTTTGATCTACTGAAGATTGAAACATGGCGAGCTGGCGGTGGGCCAGAAAAGTGACCTCGCTGGGATTCGACGGACTAAAACCACCGCCATTTCACTATCAACTATGAGCAGCTTTATCAAATGCTCAGCACGACATAACAAACATGCACATGCACACACACACACACACACACGCACACACGTATTATATATATTAGCAGACATATATACATAATTTCATATACATATATATAAATATAATTGTATTCGTCATAAACTGTTTTAAAAACGCGAAAGATGATGGGACAGAGAGAGGCAAAAGAGTGAGTGGAGCATTACCATGCAACTATACAGGCTAATGCAACTATAATGATAAAAGGTTGTCCGTCAAACAAAGTAAGTAAAGGAATATTCTTAGGCACGAGTAGCATTGGAAAGATCAATGATGTCACAATGACGTTTCACACGGAAATTTGAATTAGATGATATATGGTTATTTATAAACATGCATAGCAAGTCCTTTCAACTTTCGATGCACACAGACAATATTCTGTTATTTTGGTCACTCTCTGTTAACTCGCTGTACTTTCCTTCCTTTCATAATGTAATTAACTAAACTCAAGCCAACGTACCGTTGTTTGACAAAAGGTTGGAGAACCCCTTTAACATCTAATTTTCAGCATACGTGAGCGGGTGTGATCATTGTTATACATCCGTTACAGAGCGTACTCATGGAACACAATGTCATTAGGCTAATTAGGCCGTGAGCCTTGAATCGTTAATGCCTTAAAATGACAAATGACCATAACAACACATTGCAAGCCATGACTGAACATGCCGATGGCTGTGAAGCAAGAGATCATGACGCTTGGGAAAATTGTTTGTTCAAATTAATACCTATATTGGATTAATTATAGAAAGATGTTTAAAGGGAAACAGCTATAGAGAAGTGACAGTGTGAGTGATACTGGACAGAGACAGAAATATCCTTGTATTCATATGAGTTACTGCACCTAAGGAGGAGCAAAGGTTGCCAACCATGCCAACGATCTACTGCCTCGTTCATGTAACTATGTTCTTGATTGTCTGATATAGCTCTAATCTCTATTTTTTTCCCCAATTTTCTTCTATGGAAGAGTGTTCATGAGAATCTGTTCAGCATGTACCATTCACATTCAGTTCTTTTGTATCTCCCAATCAGTGAGGAACTTAGAAAAATGTCTATCAGAATTGCATTGCTTTGAATTTGTGAGAGTGTGTGTGTGTGTGTGTGTGTGTGTGTGTTTGTGTGTGTTTGTGTGTGTTTGTGTGTGTTTGGAAAAGCATATTGGGAGTACAGCGTAATATGCTTCCACGACACGAGCGCTATAACTGTTATGAGGTATACTCAGAGGACCCACTATTTGGGATGATTTAATAACATTGAAATGGTCACTGCCTTGTCAGTGTGAACAAAGATTTAGGCTGAACGTTCTCTGACCTGCTGATTTTCTCTCATTGGTTCATTCATCATTCATCGTGTGAGCGCATACCAGTAGAAGTGTGTACACAGATAAATAGACACCCCTGAATACACACACCCATGCTCACAATATACACAAGATGTAACGAGGTTAATGATTGATCAAACGCCCTCTAAGGTGAACATATCATATTGAGAACGGAAGAAGGGACAACTGGCCTGATTTCTACAACGCTTTTGGCCTTCAGTAGAATGATTGACTGTATGAAGATTATGATGAGATGCTTAAAAGGTGTCTGAATGGATAGATAATTGATCCCTGTATCATAGTGGAGAATCCGTCTGTACAGAAAATCTCTCATTCTTGACGCATGACACTGCGTTCGATGTCCAATAATGATGCTAATCACAGTACCATTGTCAATAACCGCTGACTAACAGAGTCAAAACCTTTTCATTATGATGCACCTGTAATATGTTGAGCAGGTCCTATATAGTTATTGAATACCGCTGGGCAATAGGGTGAAACACTGAATTCAGAAAACTAACTCGTTTTATTCGGAGGCCTTACACAGGGGGCCCCAAAGGGTTTTTCGTTTGTGCCGCCGCCATGTCATTTGAATCACGAAACGACTGCACACGCTAAACAAAACATCTCCAATGGTCACAAATCGACGCCATCTTTTCTTAATCAAGTATCATACGACATAATGTCATCGCTTGAATAGTCCCTGTAATTTTCGAATTTCTCCACGACTGACTGAGTGGGCATATTATGACATCGAATGACGGAGAGATGGGGGGAAATACCACGATATCAAACATACCGTGGAAAAAGCCAGCAGAGTGAATTAACTGATTAGGTTCTCGTCATATAAAAGCTAATCAAGCGACTCTGCGTGAGGATGAATTTGCGCGCCTCCGATTGGCCGAGCGGTAATCCACGATAGCCGTGTCACGTGATGCGTGTCGAGGCGTGTCGGCAGATGAGAGTCGTGTTATTCGCAATGGCGGTCTATCCAATCCATCATGGCTGGCGGATAGTGGTCTTCTTGTCAGCCCGTCGTCTTTATCTGCTGGGAATTAGCCTCCGGTACGATCCAGCCAAAATCTTTATTGCCGACAAGGCCGACGCGAGCCGAGTCGGAACATGGGTCATCAGTTATGACAAATTTTGAACACAAATAGGTACCACTATTGATACCATTGGGACTGTGACCATTCGTTGAAACAATCTTTATCAAAGCAGAATATCTTGCTGATTCTTTCTTAAAGGAGCTTCTTTCACACCTTGCTTTCATGTCTTTCCCTGTAAGCACCCTGAAGTGAACCACCATTATGAAAGTCGTGACGACCTTTCATAATGGTGGTTCGTTTAAAAAAAGAAAAAATGTATCAGCGTTTAACTGTCCTACCATATCAAAATGATTCCTGTATTTGTATTATGAAATAATCCATATTATAGCATAACTTGAAAAAAAAATGGAAAGATTTCCCGTGTTAATTTAACACAAAGTTATCAAAAAAATAATTAGATAATTTTAGAATAAGCCGGGGGGAGGGGGTGGGGGTGGGGAAGAAAGCGAAACGCAATGGATGAGGAAATATATCATACGTTAAGTATTGTGTTTCGATCTCATCCACGCACAGACGTACATTACATCTGTGTATTATATTCCTCTCTCCTCTGGTCTCCTGTGCTTTGTTTTTATGTTTATCCCTTTATAGTGGGTAACGTAATAAGAAGAAAATAATGTCTGATATTTATTATATAGGTCGACACGTGACATCTGTGAGAGCAATCTAATGCCTGTGAAAGAAGATTTAACAATTATATTCAACTCGTCGTTCGACAGGACTATCACCTTGTGAACCCCAAAACTGTTCCAGCGCGGAAATCAATCAGACATAACGTACCCGACTTCTTGCGTATAGCATACCCGATCAAGACAATAGTAACTCAGTGTACTTCTCCGTTTTTCTTTTCAGGCATATCTAAGAAAGTAGACCTACTTGATATTAAAATTATGTACCAAGGCAGTTAACATTAATATTCTTAGATAAAGCTTTTTTTCTATAAATTTTGGTCACTCCCCATAACCTATGATAGCAATGTTGTCTAATTTGACAGAAGCTCGTCATTCTATTTTAGCCTTTTGCAAAGGCAGCTCGCTATTAATTTCAGCACACGCGCACACACAGCGCGCGACCGGCGAGCTCGCTCTCATCCGATTGCTGTGTGCGCGCGAGTCCACCGCCGGCCGTTATATGCGAGTCCATTGCGAGCCGCCACCATTCTATTTCTTATCAATGAATATAAAGGGAAAATGTTTGCATATCACACCACAAGTCAAAGTGGGTAAACTGCGCAAAAAGCGCGCATATTCAGAATTCACACTGGATCGCATTGTCACTCACATGCACACATCCTCCCATATGAAGTCTAATGGTATAAAAGCGACTTCATCTACAGTAGACAGCTAAAAACTTATCTGCACACACAGGTAAGGATGACATTGCATCATTCCACGAATTATCGCTCTTCCCTCAGGAACAGGCCTACATGAATAGTAAAACAGTGCTTACTATAGTATGTTACGACATGGAGTAATGTAACCTCAATGGGGCCCCAATCCAAGTCAAGCTCTCCTTACGATGACGGTTTCCTGTGTTGGTTTCTCCTTTGTTTACGTATAGTACACTGTAAAAACATCGGTGTTAGATTTAACACCACGGGTGTTAAATCTAACACCGATCAAACTTCAATAAAGGACCACACCCACAGGTGTTAAAAATGCACTGTGATGGTGTTGAAAAGTGTTCACCTGACACTTCGTGGTGTTAATTTGACACTGTACCTGGTGTTATTTTGACACTGTACTGGTGTTGATTAAAAAATGACACCACATGGTGTTGATTTGATATTTGTTGGTGTTAATATCAATGGTTTAACACCCGTCCAGCTTCAATAAGAGACCACACCAGCTGGTGTTACTGTGGTGTAAATTTATTTTCACATTTTTTCAAAAATCTAGTATTTTAATGTAAAATTCTTGATCGTCTTGTTTAAATTAAAAATCAAAAAGAAGTGCAGTTACTAAGAAACTCTTCAAAAAACAGTTTAAAATTTGGAAATGACACCCGGAGGTGTTAATTTAACACCATAAATGAGCACCGAAAATTTAGCACCAGCTCGGTGTTCACTGTTTAACACCGGACTTTTTGCAGTGTATACAATATCGATATTTTCCGATTATGCTATAAAATATCAGGGACAATGTTATTTCTGAATATTGACAATTGCAATATTGATTTGCATAATGCTACATTTTTGCGTACATTGTATCAATTTGTTACTGTAGGCCCTACTTAAGAAACAAGAAATATAGGCCTAGACATAAAACCAAATCAAACCAATATCTATTGCTATTACAATGCATTTGCGATGAAAATTATCGGTTGATATTTCAATTCAGTCATAGTTTATTTCCATCCAATAAAAGGGTAAAGCATTAGGGGCTATCCACAGCATCACATTTAACAAATCATATATAATTTTAGCATTTTGTAAGAAATAATTACGTTTACTACATAAAGTCATAAGCATAGGCCTACATTTAGATTTATTTTTCTTCATGTATTTGTAAAGGTAGCAAGAGTGTGCGCAAATGATAGATAAATGTTCCGGGCATCATTCTTTCTTTTTTTTTTTTCTTGGAGATTCTATCCGATCGTGTCCCGGTCATTTACATTTACACTTATCTTAATTACCCAGGCAAAAAATTGTCATTTCACATTCGATTGACCGCACTTTGTTAATGCTGTGCCGCCGCTCTATGGACGTCATTATGACACAAAAAACAAACACACACAAAAACACACACACACAAAAAACGAGGCATTTCTATGAGTACAGGTTTTGGACGGTTGTAAAGCCAACAGATCGTGGTAAAACCAAAAAAAAAACAAACAAAAAAAAAGAATCCAAATCAAAAATTTGCCAGCTGATGCGAGGGGAAGATCCATCAATGGAGTATCACGTTATAATAAAGATTGAAGAAATTCTGAATGCGATTCTTCTTTTTTTTTTCCATTTTGACAGCAGAAGTAATCACTCAATGCATGAACGTAATTGCATGTTATGTGCCTAGGCGACAGGGTAACACACACAAAATATTGGTCTACACTAACGATTCTGGTGCGGTTATCAAACACACACTAAACTACCCGTGTGTGGGAGGAGCATTGAACTGTCACGTGGTTTCGAACATGCGCGTTGCATTGGTGTACATTACGTGTGTGTGCGTGTGTGTGCACATGATGTGTATTTTTCATTTCCTGACAATGATATTATTGAGGGGATTAACATTTTATCATATTTTTCTCTCTCTTTCTCTCTTTTTATTTTATCATATATATATATTTTTTTTTTGGGGGGGGGGCGGGGTGGAGGGGGAGTAAGCAGAACAAAATAGTGTACCAAATGAATGTAAGAAGGTTGTTAGACATAACTGATATCTCAGTCCATTTCATGTGTGTCTCTTTTATGTTATTTCGTCTCCCGGATATGTATTGTACAATAATGTTGTTTCCATTATCATGATTATGTTTATGCATTACGTTGCCAAGCGCAATGCATGCACTGTATGGACGTAACTGCCGAGCGAGGTCATATCCTCGAAAAGATTAAAAAAAAAAAAATCAGGGACTTTAGTGATGCTATGTTGGAATGTGGTAGCGTATGTGTGTTTGTTGTTGTTGTTATCACTATTATTAATATAATAATTATTATTATTATTGTTGTTGTTGTCGTTGTTGTTGTTTCTACCTTTTATTTAATGTTTAGGATGTCACACAAGATTTGCATAACAGAATATTGGATAAAACGCTTCTAAGATAGTAGCAACTATTTATCCCATTAAAGGACAAGTTCACCTTCATAAACATACGGATTGAGAGAATGTAGCAATATTAGTAGAACACATCATTGAAAGTTTGAGGAAAATCAGACAATCCGTTCAAAAGTTATGATTTTTTGAAGTTTTTGTGCAGTACCCGCTGGATGAGAAGACTACTGCAGTGAATGAATAACTTAGATGTCACATGCGTACAACAATATAAGGAAAATATAAAGAGAATTTCACAAAATGCCATCTTTTGAAAAAAGTACACATTCCCCTGACTCGTTACCGATACATGTTATGGGTAATATTATTCCCCCTGCCCTTAGAAAGAGGCAAGTCAATTGCTCTTTTATTATGCGGAAAAAGTGAAAATATGTTGAATTTTCTTTTATATTTTCTTTATACTGTTGTACGCATATGACTCACAAGCTGTAGTAGTCTCCTCATCCAGCGGTTCCAACACAAAAATTTAAAAAATTCATAACTTTTGCATCGATTGTCCAATTTTCCTCAAACTTTCACTGATGTGTTCTACTAATATTGTTGCATTTTCTTAATCCTTATATTTATGAAGGTGAACTTGTCCTTTAATTTTCCAGCAAAAACACAACATAGCAAAGCAAATCAGAACATTCGGTAGGGCCTACGAATTAAAAAATGATTTTCGTCTACACAAGAGTGGGACATTTGTCAAAATGAGTAATACACGCTTTTGTCGACATTATCCCACAGCGGCGCCTTCATATTGGACATTCTGTTTGAAAAGACATTTATCATACACATCCGGAAATTAGAGAAAAACTCTGAGCTGCTAATGTCCGCTGTTGATTAGAGGGGAAGTGAACCAATCATTCACATCAACTGCCATGCCACCGCTCACCTAGCGACGCAATGTTTACGAGTGTTTTTGAACCTTCCCGCGCGTATCCACGGCTCGCTGATGTTGGTATAATAAGGAAGCGCGTGTTTGTCTCCTCCATTAGAATATTGGTTTGCGGCGGGCATCAAACCGCCGCCACATCTTTCTCTTCTGCTGACGGGGGCGATCGTGTGCTGTCGACCGAAATTGATATTTACGTTTGCGATTTTTCGTCTCGTAGCTTTAATGGCGTTGCGAAAAACGAAATGAAAACAGGCATCCTCCGATTCGATTCGAAGGCAGAGAAGCTCTGATGCGAGTGATTCGCACAACTATCAGTGTCGTTAATTTACCTTGAAATCTCGAAACAAAATTGTGACTGTTCAAAGCGGCAGACGACAAGTTATCCCGCTCAGCACGCTGTCTGCCCAGCCGATAAAAAAAGAGAATTGCGTTATTACTCTTAGCTGTGAGGAAAAGATTTGAAGTTGAAATGCGTGGCCATCCACCATACCACCACCACCACCACCACCACCACCATCATCATCATCATCGCCAGGTCGACCCACTGCAAACCTCCATGTTTCCGGAACTGAAAGGTTGACATGAGTCACCGGAGGATCGAAGGTCACGGAGAATGACAACGGTTATTGTCTCGTCAATTACGTCGCCATGGCAATGCTTCCATTGATGACTATAGTTCTGGCGCCAGTACTGGATACCCTGTGACAAGGTGAGGAAGCTCTCTTACTAATACTTGTAGTTTGAAATAATTATTGATCAAATTCGCATAATGTGGCTAGCTACCACTATTAATTCGCTCACGAATTTGTTGAAACTTTGTGAAATTTCAACATTTCGTAGCTTTTTACTGCACTTTTACTAATTTGTACGAAAGTTTTCTTTTTAAGCAAAAAAAAAAAATAATTAAAATAGGATACCAGTACTCCTGCCATGCTGGGTAATACGAAGTCTTGATGAGACGAATCTTGCTTTACAAATTATTATGAACGCCTTTAAAATGTTCATGTGTATTATGCACGTGCAAACAAACACGCTCAGGATTATAGCACGTTAAGAGCGTAAGCCAGTGGGACTTCCTAAAATGGGGAAAATCAAAGCCAGCATGAATAAAAAGAAACAACAACCAGAAAGCACAAAACCCAAAGGTCTTTCACCTGTCATGATCAACAAAACCTCCCACTGGATGGATGAATTCATATTTGGTTAGTTGGAGGGAAACGGGATCTTGGATCTCAAATGGTTCAATACAAATGACAATAACCTCTATCTTGTAATGGTATTAGAAAATGCGCCGGGTTTTTTTTTTCTTTACGTTACACAGCAGTATTTACTCCATTGTACCAGGGAGGTGAGACGAAACCTCCCTGATTGTACGAAGGAGTCAATGCAATTGTCAACCGGGAAGGGAAAAAAAGTGTTAGATGTTTAGCGAATCCCGTCAGTGATCACCTGCAACGTTAGAAGCAGGTTCGCTAATCACGACACCGAGCTGCTCCAGAGTGGTGTTAATAACATTGCAAAGGGAAACCAAAACGAAAGCATCGTCCTTGTATCATTTTCGGTTTATGATCCACCAGATCAGTTTCTGATCTGATGGAAACAAAGTTCAGTGTTGGGTGATGTATTCTTGAACGGTGTATTGTATCTGTCATACAAAATATCAGATGCGAGTGAAATTTCTCGACTTCAGGCCCGTCGACTACCAGTGACAGTGTTCAGAATGTAGTCACGATAAAGTCTATCATTTTAGTCTCCACATACACAATGCTATGCCACAGAGTACCTCATCTTACGGAATGTCTTCTTCAACATGCAGACGTCGCATTGCTCTATGATTATATACCCTCATCAGGGATAAAAACTTTACAGGAGGAAGCTGTGATATGCACGCTGGACAGTTATACAACTTTGAAAATATTCTGGTCTGGAAAACGAATAAAAACCCAATTATATTCTGATCAAGGTTTCAATGGTTCAAGTCAGTAATGCATCTTATCTATACCCGGTTTCCGTCGATAGTCGCATCCTACTAACTGCTGCGTATATTATAACTGCATGTGTTCCGGATGGTGCCCTTAAAATATATCTACTCTTTTAACACATGATAATTTAGGTATGATGTATACTAGTCTGAAGTGAACTATGAAAGGATTTCAGTTTGAACGTGGAGCTTCAAGCTCCATGGTTGGGAACGTTCAAGTTCCACAGATAATCACTCTTCAGTCATTGAAATTGCAACCCTCTATCTCCATGGGAGCGGTCTTTGCCCTCTAAAGGAGTGGCATATCAGCAGTAGCATCTGTCGCTTGGTTAAGATTGGGATCCATCTCACACGCATAATAGACAAGACATAGTGACCTATCGACTCATCTTGCTAGCGAGGCCCTCTCCGTCGAGAACTCAACACGTTGTACTGGTGATTGAATTTTAATGACGCCGTGACCAACATTCGTCTCGACGCCCCTCGCGGATCGTAGCTGGGGTCAAAGATCGCGCCATGGCCATAGCGACTCTCGTCCATGTGGTAAAAGTATTGGCCTATCGCGGGGCCCCAGGCAATCTGAAGGTCAATTCGTTTCTAAAGAGTTCCTTTCATATCTTCATGTATACCACCACATTGTATTCTGCTTCTCCGCGCCCTGGAAATGGTTAATGCGCAGAACTCCAAATGGTTCGTATTCATTATACTTCGTGCAGCTGGCAGTGGTGGCGTCGCTTGCAAACCAGAGACCGTCTGCTGTTGAAATCTGAAAGAATTTTTTTTTTTTCAAAACGTTTTCGGCTTTTGATCCGTCCTTTACAGTCGACTTCATGAAATGAGGACGCTTGAGTGATACTATGAACCCGAATAGCTATCTGGCGCCATGTTCTCAGGAGCGTTGGTAATCGTGATGATTATTTTCTTCTCAAACATACCACTCTCTGTCAATGATCGTAGATGTTGTGAAAGAGGATGAAGTCCCGTGGGAAGTCTTGAACAGAAGAAGATGTGCGAGAAAAAAATATAACTATTGTAGTATAAGATCAGCCTAAAAACATTGATCGCGAAATGCCACTCAACTTCGAGGTAGGAGATACCCCATACACCAGTGATCAACAGGGTGGACGAACCTTTGCAGATTAATCGTCTACGGTTGAAAACTGTTTTAACTTCACCACTGAACACTCAGGGAGGTGCACTACACCTCGCGATCCCTGATACTCGAGACGTGAGATATATAGACGCCCTTGCTGTAAACCATTGCTATAGGCGTATCTGGTCTCCAAAGACCCTGCACGTTACAGGTGCCTTCAGACCGGCTTGATGCACACAGTGACATTGGTCGGTTTTTTTTTTTCTTGATGTGATCTCGCAAGATGGACACAGCAAGAACAGTTGGGCGCCAAATCCAAACCTTATTCTTGTCAAAGGTAAGTTTAGGAGGCCCAATAGAAATCACTCTTGAGCAAAGGAGAGCGCTAGTGTGTATACTTACTAGTACTGTGTGTATGTTGGAATTTAGATCTTTCATGATGTATAATGTGCTACACATCAGCAGGGGGTGGGATTTCCTACATACCCGATAGCAACAATGATTGTCGTCGGACGGTGTAGCTAATCAGTCATAGAGGGGCAGAAACTCTGTGACTAGTGTAGTGTAGCCCATTAGTTACACCGTAGGCGTAATGTTGAGCCCTCTATCTCTGCGGCTGTAGAAAAAAGGCATATGAAGCATTCTTTGTCTTTAGCCCGTTCATAATCATAATTGCGCTATACCCCTCCATGAATGCTTGAAGGCGTTAAATTACATGCAGATATAAAGCATTCACACAATCTCTCTCTATATATATAAAATTATTGTAGAGATACCTGCAAGTTTGTGAGAGGCCAATTTGTGTAGAGTACCAATTTACGTTCACCTGTCTACATTGACATTGTCAATGACACAATGTCACCCTCCTTCAAAGAGCGACTCTCACGTTACATGACATGGAGTGAAATCTGATAGCACAGTGTAAGCTATCGTCTCTTGGTAACTCAGTATCACTCCGTTCTCTTCTCCTTCAAGTTCAGAGTATCCTGCTATCTGCTATGCAAAGTTCATTACGTGTCCGAGTGTATCCGTACATATTTGTGTTTGTATCGACGTGACTGAGAGCGCGCGCGGGAAAACTGTCATGGTTATTGTGCGTATCGCTGAGGACACTTCGATATTATCGTATTCACAATGTGGGTGCTAATAATGGACTTTCACCGAATTAGCTGTTTGCGAGGTTAAGCATGTTCGCTGAGATCATGGCCGAATGCTTTAGTCCGCAAACATGACATTCTTAACATGCTTGAGGGTTCAAATCCTCGTCGCTCACCAGTACGGTCATCGTGATATATATATATATTTTTTTTTTTTTTTTGGAGCACGACTACGAAGTGAGTTCTGACCATGCAATCACAAGCATTAAGCAAGACGTTTAGTGTTTGCACTTTATAGCTTTTAACATTACCTCATGTAGAGCTAGCTACTGTAAGTTACAGAAACCTCGGTCTAGCGCTTTGTGCGCTGCGCCTTTAGCGGGAAGGATGGAGGGTTCGAGCCCCTCCCAAGGCACCTGAGCGAAACACTACGACCATGAACGTTCCTCTCTATAAGCTTCGGTAATGATGGGTGGATTGATAAACGGTAGGAAGCTGAACACCAGTTTGGTTGGATTTAATATCGTGTACGTTGTTTATGTGACAACCTGTGTAGTGCGCTCCCTCGAGAGAGAGTTAAGGAATAAATCGGTCAGAGCCCACGACGGGATAGAGAAGCGCTGTTTTCTTCTCTTTTTTTTCACAATAACTGCTTTGTAAAATATAGGCACTCTTATATTGTAAGGTCTGCATCATATTTTTTAATTTGTATTTATTGTCGTTGTTGTTTTATGTGAATTTTGATATGTATGTCAAGTGGACCCCTTTGAAAATCAGCCGTGCTGAAAGGGTTATCCACCCTATTGCTGGAAATTCATAATGAATAAAAAAATACTTGCGACAAACTCTATGTGGTAGAAATAAAAGGATTGAGAATTGGAAAGCAGTTCCCTCCATTTCCGACAACTTTTCCTTGATACGACTCAGTTACACACTCTTAAAACATCCGAGTCAGAACTGACCCGGAACTGGGTCCATTGGGGTCACACACCGTTCCGGGTCAGAAATGACAAGGAATGGGGTCAGATATGACCCATTCAGAGTCATGAATTGGGTCAGGGTGACCCCATTCGGGTCTTCATGACCAAATTCCAAGTCATTTTTTACCTGGAACGGTGTGTGACCCCAACGGACCCAGTTCCGGGTCAGTTCTGATTCGGATGTTTTAAGAGTGCAGTTTGTCTATGCATTTCCTTAAACTATGTTTTTTGTTATATTGTAAAAAAAAAAGAGCTGCTTCGATTTCGATTGTACATGCAAATGTCGTAGTGTACTTTATACTTTTGTTGGAAATGAAATAAGATGAAAATGAAATAAAAATGAAAATGATGAGTAAGATGAGAGCACACTCAGGGGCAGGGGTTTCCTCCTCTTCCCCTTGCAATGAGCTGCCTATCTTAAGCTAGCGAGCTCTTTCAACCGAGCAGGGAACAGAGCCAGTGTTGTTGCATTTCTACATTCATTGTGTACTTATGTTGTTTACAGTTGTCGTGTTTTTCGGACGAATGTTAGCATATCCTCACTTTAACCGCTGTTCCATGTGAGGTGAGGATAGAAGTGACATCCCTTTTGAACACCCTGTTTGTGGTGATCGATCAATTACAGCTTTCGCCAGGGATGAGAGAGAGGGAGGGAGAGAAAGAGACAGAAAGAAGGGGGGGGGGGGGGGGGGGGGGGGGGGGGGACTCACCGCTCCCGGCCTATGCCAGGTGCCTCACTCGAAATCCGGAGCCGTGGCAAAAGTGAAGAATGGCAGCTTCCTATTGCTCCTGTAACGTAGCGGATAAGGCGCTCCGAGTTAAATGCGCCGGTAATCACACAAAATGTGTCATATTTCAATCAGTCATAACTTTGTTTTCCCTGTTTTCAGAGATCTTTCTTTGAATCAATGAACGAGCTGATTAAAAACGTTCCATATGATTTTAACATAGGACTACCGTCATGTAAAAGTCCTTGTTCATGATGACATATCTTACTGTTTTTCTAACGCTTTTGTTATAAGGTTCGGAAGGCACATTGTATTATCAGAAAGGTGTAAAACATTAAAACTTTTCACAAGAGTTTCAAGAGGCCAGACTGTGAAATTAGCGTATTTGGTACTTTGTAAGCAAATTTACTCTAAGTCTGCAAAGATGTTCTCTTTTCTCGCACCCCTCCCTCTTTTACTTTGTGAAGGGGTGCATGTTTGTATCATCCTCATGTTGCCTCGCGGGTTAAACCTCCCTGGTTAAACAGTGCAAGAGAGGCCAGCTGAGGCCATTGCTCTATTATTTTGTTCTTGTAGGGAGGCTGTGACCGTCTGTCTCGGCCGAGCCTGGCCGAGCAACCCTGATGTCTGCTCACAAATAATTCAACATGTTGGGCACAGCGCTAGTGGCTCATTCCCAGCGATCTGTGATGGCGCTACACTTGTGACATTAATGTGTGATGTTGTTCCGGTGACGCACACTAACTTGTCTTTATTTCATGGCGTTCAAGATCAAGTATTGTCTTTGGGTAGCTACCAGAAAAGCAAACTAAACAAATAAACACACACACAAAAGACAAAAGACAAAAAAAAACCCACTACCAAGAACTAAACAAAACGAAACAAAAACAAAACAAAACAAAAAACAAAACCGAAATCTCCAAGTTTCGATGAATTCTTCCCTTCGGAATACATAAAAATCCGTAAAAATGCTGAAAATGTTTGCAAACAATGTATCGAAAAAATCTTGACAGTCGTCTTTTATCTGAAGATGTTCTCTGATACTATAACGACACATAATTGTAAAGTACTAATTCATAATCCATAAATATACGTTTGTATCTTT
The DNA here is from genome assembly GCF_040938485.1 of Diadema antillarum. Lineage (NCBI taxonomy): Eukaryota > Metazoa > Echinodermata > Echinoidea > Diadematoida > Diadematidae > Diadema > Diadema antillarum. Next base: position 3,460,493 of record NW_027271056.1, read on the forward strand.
CACGCACGTGTTCCAGGACACATTTTTTTTTCTTACTTGTTCACATTAGTCTATACCATTAGATTATAGCCGTGTGATACAACTCAGTACGAAACATGGCCAATATTATGTCCCGCATGCAGATCTTCGTTCCCACATCACATTGCAGCTTTGACATTATCACGTGTCTAGACTTTACCACTCCTGGTCCGGGCAGACAGTGAGAGCGGACACTATCATTTACTCGGATAATACACTGCAAAAAGTTCGGTGTTAAATAAACACCGAGCTGGCGTTAGATTCCCGGCTCTCATTTTGTGGTGTTCAATTAACACCTCCGGGTGTCACTTCAAAATATAAAACTTATTTCTAGATAGGTAATTAGTTACTATTCTTCTTGTTGATTTTGAAGTTCAACAAGACGAACAAGAACTTTCCGATAAAGTACTTCATTTTTGGAAAAAAAAAGTTGTGAACACATTTACACCACAGTAACAGCAGTTGGTGTGGTCTCCTATTGACACTGGGCGGGTGTTATACCAAAGAAATTAACTCAATATCAAATCAACACCATGTAGTGTCATTGTTGAATTAACACCAGCACGGTGTCAAGATATCACCAGCTATACAATGTCAAATTAACACCACGAAGTGCCAGGACCAGGTGAACACTTTTCAGCACCATCACAACATTACTTTCTACATCTGTCGGTGTGGTCCTCTATTGGCACTTGGCCGGTGTTAGATTTACCACCCATGGTGTTAAATCGAACACCGCTCTTTGTTCAGTGTAAGGAAGATATAAAACTTTATACTACCAGTCGTGTACCAGTAATGCATGTAGGGAGAAGACTTCATTCAAACTTGACTAAAGCCCTCCCCACCCCTCTCTCTTGCTGTAATGGCATACCCACTGCCATGGTCACATCAGGGTATATGCGATGTGGACGTACCAGTATCACCGGGTGACAATAAACATATCTTAATTTACGACTGTGAAATCAGACCCCAAATCCGATGAAAGAAAGGAAGGAAGTTATGTCGAGATGGGCGAAAATGATACTGACGGCTGTCGCCATGACACACCTGATATCTCTTTATTGCATTGTGAAATAATATTGCCTCGCTTTCTGGTTTACGTTACAGGTGTTATGTAGCAAAACGTATGAGAGTGACAGCAGCCACAGTCGTAATTGGTAATATTGGCCCCTTTGGTTCGACAAAATTAATGTCCACCATTCGAAGTTGTATGCGCATGAGCATTTTCCTTGTCTGTGGAAGCTAAAAGGGCGTATTTTATATCAACATATCTTTGGCCACTAATCAAGGAGACAATGAAGGAGAGATGTCAAGTAAATATGAGCACGAAGGTGCATGCATCCCGCGGGCTGAGTTAAAGAGGATGATTAAGTTATCATCATGTTCACAGTTTGGGCTCTGTTTGAAAGTCTGAAGAGGTGTGGAAGAGCCGTCTCCCTTGGCGTTAGCTTTCTTCGACTTAATGATTTCCACGCTCTCTCGAAGGTGACCCTCTTCTGTCGAAGCCAGTCAATTCTAACTCGGTGCCTGGCCTTTTATTAACTAGAAAATTTCGGATCTCTGCGAATGGCGCAGGTCACCGAACCTCTCCCGTGTCATTCCCTCCTCGATTCCCTCATCCCTGGAAGTTTGGGGGCCTCATCATACACCTTGGTGATACGATGGGGAACTCAAACACGTGAGAGTCGGAAGGAGGGTTCGTGCATCAGCATGAAAATCACTCAAGTGTGCTGAGGGGAGTTTGTGAGAGATTGGGTGGGAAGGAAAACTCCTCACCATGTTCGTAAAGTCAACTTTACGAAGTAGAATTCAGTCAGACACATATGTAAAACAGTGAAAGCTTCGCACATATTCAGCCAAAAAAAAAAGTAATGGTATTTCAAAGTTTTACATTGTTTCTCGATGTTGTGATATTAGTAAAAAACATATAGCCAATCAGAAGACGACTGATGATCATGTTATCGCCTAGCCACTCTCCAACCGGCTAGAACAGACATTATAACTAACTTGTTATTTGATGATATTACTTAATATTACATGTTTCTTATTATATTAAACGTGCAAATTATAAATTCGGAATTACAAATAGTGTTTTTTGTTTCAATTATCTTCTTTGGCATGGGAGGCGATGTCGATAGTTTTTACGCTGAACTTTCTCTCCTCCAGCCGTTCTTTATTTCACCTGTCTTTTTTTTTCTGTTATTATTCTTCCTTGTGTTCTGTTTCTATCGAATTCGAGTGCGCTTTGGAAAACATGTATTTGATTCGTAACCATGACAACATGCTGGCCAGATGCCCATCAAATGGCAGGTGAATGGCTGAAAGTGAATCACATGAGCGACGAATCGTTGACTTCTATTTGACAGGGACCTTTATATCTCATGAATTTTACCGAAGCTTTGAGATGGGGGGGGGGGGGGGGGAACCTATACATTCTCGGTACATCTGCCTCTGATCCCTTAATGTTTTTCGTGCAAAGCGCTGTCAAATTAGTTGCCGATTTACAGATGGCTGTCAGTGTAAGGATGTGGAAGGTCAAAGGTCAAAGGAGATACCGTCAAAACATGTAAAGCAGCACGTTCATGTGCACCGACTGTTCGGGTAACTTGTGGATTGAAGAAGCAGATGCTGCAGAAAAAGACATACTTTGCCAGTCAACGCCATCCTCGAGTCGACTTCCATAACCAGAGTATAATCAGGTGACTATAGTCAGTATATGGAGGAAGTTTCATTAAAATCGGACTTGAAACAAATTTGTGGAACCTTAAAGTTTTCCGTGTTTTTATTGATTAGTTTATCATTACAACATATTCATATTAGCTAAGATGATCACGTCATCGACTGTCAAAACAATATCATTTTGTTTACGATGATTCTACAACTACAGCCCTTTCCCCCTAAAAACTGATAGATTGTTGCAACACAACAACAAAACATTGACGCAAGTATTAATTTTTTATTCCATGTCAAAAGAGGAATTCAGTAAAGATTTAATATTTCTGTCAATTAGATTGTTGCAACACAGCAACAAAACTTTGATGCAAGTATTAATTTTTTGTTCCATGTCAAAAGAGGAATTCAGTAAAGATTTAATATTTCTGTCAATATAGAGACTTGCGAAGTCAAGACATTATCAGCTCCTCCGAGTCCCATCATGTGGTTGAGATTGACATCATTGGTACGTAAAAACATGTGGAACTGCTTAAACTTCCTTAACTTTCCTATTTTAGGCCCAATTTTTACGAAAATTGTACCATTTCATTTGCTTGATTTCACTCTTCCTATTAAGAACTAGATAGTTTAAAATCGATGAGAAATTGCGCACAAATTCTACTGACGAATATCAAATTGAAGTAAAAATTAATAATCAAGGTCACAATTATAACAAAAAGTAATAGACGATACCTACGGAAAAAACAAAACAAAACAAAAACAATAACTCCGCAACGATGCACTCTAATTCTGTACTATGAGCGAATCGAGCTGTCGCTGAATTCCTCCAACAAGTTTTAAATATGCAGCAGTTGACCAAAAGTTGACAGACAGTTTGACCGGGGAGGTGACCTCCCTGGTTTAACAACGTGCTCCGCGTATGACATTGACATTTATTGATTGATTGTATAATTTATATTCAGAATGATGACCTTTTAAACCCTGAGGCACATGAACCCTTTCAAAACGACCATCCCCAAAATGCCATAGAATAGTATAAACAGATGTATGGAAATTAGTTGCTAATAGTATACAGAGTAAACAGTTCTGAACATAGTTCATATTAGGGAATCGCCTTGTCCCCCTTGCTCCAAGGGCGGGACAAATCTCACTATATATGTTTCGATCATGATGACTAGTTCAGCAATGATGCGAATGCACTCATTGCTCCTGGTTTAAGTAGCTGTTTGTGATCCAGCTCCTGTTTGTTGCCATGCCAATTCTACTGCAGCTTTTGGCGCTTTTTAGAACCTCAAAACTCGCAGAGGAACATTAAAAGCGACAAATGCAGATCTTCGCTCTATCATTTAGATAATATTTTTGGTATCGGGTAGCACTAACTTGGAGACTTGTTGACTGGCCGACACAGATTGTTCTATTTCATTTTGATTTTATTCACAATCATTAATTATTTACACTTCCGCGAAAAAAAACCAACAACACATGCACTAGAAAGGGGACCTCTTGGCAAAGGAAGAGTATTGTTTATCTGGTTCTGCTTTTAAAGCATTCGTCTACTATAGCATGACTATAATTTCTGTAAAGAGAAGATCATGGAATAATTAATCCCATACACGGAATTTATGAAGTAGGCCTACATACTATATAGATTATGCGAGCGAATTTCGTCAGTTTGAGCTAGCATACATTCAATGCTCATTCCTTCCAAAATAAACGATCGGGTCCATGCACTGTATCGATAATAGCAGGGAGGTGAGTCTCACCTCCCTGTAAGACATTTTAACAGGCCGCAGCAGGGAGGCCGCACGCACGCTCGCAAGTTCATTCATCAATAAATTGCGCTAGCGTTCAGCGCTAGCGCGCTATTCCATTTCGCTTTATTGCATTGGAGATATACATTGAGTAAATACATACTCGGATAGCCAAAAATGAGAACGAAGACTTTTATGGATTTCATCGGCGTTTAGACGAAGAGGATGATTAAAAGACTATGCACTCGGTAAAGTTGGCTGGTTAGACTCATGACGAAAATACCAGATGTTACAAACGTGGAGCAGATGACATCTGTTTTGAAGTATGAAACTATTATACGGAGTGTTACTCAAACAAGGCTTGCTGTATGTAATCTACCAGGTTTTGACTGCGATCTGAGCTGGGTTTTTTTTTATCATTATCATAATTTCTTTTTTTAATCATGGACAAACGACTACACTGGGTATCTCTTGCTTTGCAAACGACCCAGTCTTTGCTCTTCTCCGATGTTGAAGTTTGATATGAAACCGAGTCTGCCATGATGGGATCTATAAGCCAGGAGCGCTCTACAAACAGTTATCAAACATTCTGTCCCATAATTATCGACTCGTTATACCCACAAGAAAACGACAGTTTTCGCTCCTTTCCCCTTACTTTTATCGTCGAAGGGGATTAAACTGCCGTGTAGATAGCATGATGTTGTCATATTTCCTGCATAATTGAAGAACACGTGTTAAGTTTTCATGAATAACTAATTTGAGCTTTGTGACTTCTAGCATGAGTAGCGGTCACTCACCTTCCCCACTCGTGGTCTAGTCTTCCACCAATCAGACTCAATACTGTCGTCATGTTTGCCTACCATAAAAGTTGAACGAATAACCTGTCATGGTTTCTGGGCATGGTTTCTGGCTAGACCAGTAGAGTGTTAAAAAATATATAAATTTCACAACAAATATGTCAACTCTATTATAACGGCGTGAAAAAATGGCGTGGCCAGACACGTAGATGGCGCGAAGATGATTCATAACTTATTATAATACACACGGTGACAATGGATTAGTCGAACAGATCGCCACAACAGTACCGGGTGTTTCGATTAATTTCATCGTTGACGTCTGTTTCCGAAGAACTAGCCCCTTGACACCTGCCCACCATAATTAACCACCGGATAATTACTCCGCACATAATTCTCCCCGGACACCCTCTCTAAGACAAAAATATTACCCAGGACAATTACTCCTGTCCGGCTGACTGCCCCGTGGGACAGCCACTCGGAGATAATTGCCTACACGCTTATTGTTTGGATTTTCTTAATTCTGACTTTATTTTTCCCAATTGCAATGTGACTGATGAGTGGTTGTTGTTGCTTTTTTTTTTGCCAATCTGTTGACCCTTGCTTTGAATATTTCTGCAATTAGGCCTATACTTCTTTTTTTTTTCACGAACTATGTTCTCCCACAAGTCGCGTATTAGATTAAAAAATGTACCCGTATCTTGTCACCAGAAAGTATAGCACCTGTTCATACCGGGTCAGATCTCAGATGTGAATGAGGACAATCTGGAGTAGCAAATAAGCACTGACTCGCTCGTAAACCAACGACTTATAATCTGGAAGAGAGTGTAGATTTCCTCATAACCAGCAGTTATAGAGTACATCTGAAATTACTAATGAAAGTGACTTTTTGACTCAAGAGCAGGTGTCGCGGCTTTCGCTCTTTTCTCTCGTTCTCGTGGTATATGTGACTGTCTTGTCTCCATTTCTCTCTGAATGCCATTGTGTGTGTGTGTGTGTGTGTGTGTGTGTGTGTGTGTGCCGCGCTCCGAAACCTATCAGAGAAATATCATCACTGGTATGGGCGCAACCCTATACGCGTACAAGACTCGTTATCGTCCGAGTTCTGTCTGCCATTCCGCTCAGAGATCGAAGTTGTGACGAAATCCCCGGGATCGCGCTCTCGGCTTTACCCTCAGCCGCCCTGCAAGTATTTGCGGATGATGTTTCACCAATAACAGGACAGTTGATACCGATACGAAACTACAAATAAAAGACATTGCTACCTGACTCCCATCCTTTACTTCGATAAACGACACACCGAGTGACGTGCGTTAGACGACGCTAATGTGGGTCGGAAAGGGCATGAGACTTGTGTTGGTTTTCTGAATGTTAACGACAAACAGTGGGCGAAGATCCTGCATTTCTATGAAGGGAGTAGTCAGCTTTCAGTAGTAATATTATGGTACGAAGACGGCAAGTTTCATGAGGAATGTACAGATGTAGTGTGAAATAATTGAATGTACTTGTAGTTAGCGTGCCTATAATTCTGCAGCTAAATAAAAATGCATTGGTATATTGTTCTAAGTTTATAGGAATCACAAAAATATTCTTCCCTAATCGTTTGAGTTTTTTGAAGGACCTGAAATGCTAGTCCAGTCTTTTTGGCAGCTTCTTTTTTATGCAATTGCTTCATCCACAGAGGCACCTCCCGAAATGAATTCATTTTAAGATGTAACTCCATAGATGAGAGAAAGTAAAACAAAAACTAATAATATTGAGCGTTGTATTGCTTACTTTTCGTGTCCTATACATTGTGTGGTTCCCCATTAAGTAAACAGAACAGATTATTGTTGAATGATGTATTGTGGTCTATATGAGAATCTTTCATACAGTTAAAAGGCGAACAAGTGTAAATAAGCACGTCCCGTAATCATTAGTCTGTTCATTCATACCTAGCCATATAGTGCAGACTATACCGTGACGTCCTCTATGCTATATACGAAGAATTTGAGGGATTAGATTCCTGATTATAGAGACTAATGCCTGCGACCCGCGGGCGGAGAGTATAATGACACTATTTCTCGCAACAAAGTTGTAATCAGGATTATGGGATGAATTCAAATTTTCCCAGAAGATGATTTGTAAAAATTACATGAAAATCCAATTTCATGCCCGAAGCTCTCGTAAATCCGCTCCCGAAATGACATCATAAGTCCACCTAGTCTTATTTTCCACACCCAATGTATGGGTTTATTTTGCTACCATCAGTACCCTTTGTAGCTTCCGATTATCTGTTATCATTATTACGTGCCTTTGACTCCAAGGAACACGCCACAATTCACGCAGAAATAATAATAAAAAAATGACAAAACACCAGGATTTGGTAATTGTGTAATATCGTCCCGTCATCTCGTCTACTGTTATGTCCAAAGTTGCTGTGCACGGTTTCGCGGGATGATCTGGATTCACGCACGACTAATGCAACTGAGCTCTTAGAATTCTTTACAAAACAAACAAACAAACAAACAAAGAAAAAAAAACAAATGTATGTACGTGTACTCTCAATAACCGAGTTGAATTAATGGAAGAAATATAAGAATCACACTTGAAGTGAGACACTACGGATTTTCAAAGTTTAAAATGTTTTCCCGGCAAAGTGATAACTCTCACAATCATGATTATATGCAAATCAGATGAGCTGATGACGTCATCACCGTACAAGATTCCCATTGACCTACATGTACAAATCTATCATAAAATGTTTTGTTTTTGTAATAAAATGTTAAAAAGGAATCAAAAGAGGAGAAGGAGGAAGTGATACCAAATTGCAGACGCAGAACAGTTCCTGCAGCATATCATGATTTCTATCCGTTCAGCTTTATAAAGGTCATGACAACTGGCAAGCAGTGATGCATGTCACCCTGCCTTATCCAACCCATTTCCCTATATTAGTAAGCTCATAAGCAGGTGTAATAAAGAGAACAGGTCTTCAGCCATTGTGACACGAATCCAAAACTGAACCATTCACACAAAGCTTTTTCTGAGATGACGTCTGTATGAACGGTAAAGACGGAACTTCATAACTTTCGTGTGAACCTAGCTATAGGGATAACGATTGTTTTACAACATAAAACCATATTATGGTGTAAGATTGTCGGCGTCATTGTGTGGTAATGTTACGGTATCATGATGAAGATTACGATGAAAGTCTATTGATTTTCCCCAGTCATCTTTGTAACTGTGTACTAAAAGGGCGCCACTTACAAGTAATACAACCTGCATAGCTTTCATTCAGGCCGAGATGTGATGTATGTAATCGGGGCCTGGTATAAACCAGACTGGCTAGGAAGAACCGGCGATGCGCGGTACAGGGAACGTGCTGGCGATGTATAGTTGGTGACCATGCCCTAGAAATAGACATGACATGAAGCGTGTTATCAGTAATCGCATTATTCCGCAATAATGTTTCGCGAACAGTCATAATGGTCGGCGACTAAGGCACCACTGTTTGTCTGATTAAGAGAACAACTTCACCCGGGGCGAAGCACGACTCAGGCAGACGTGTGTGCTGTAAGGGTGGCTTGCACTTTCCCCCCATTCTCCTCATGTTTTCCTTCCTTTGAGCACAATCTTCCCACGTGATTGAGCTCTAAAACGATCTATCGTTGCAGCACAAAAGGATATGGAAAGCGATTCACAAAGATTATCTTGATTAATACGGCGGCAATGACTGTGTTGTGTACAAAGTTTTCTGGCCGCTTTTTTCCCCCGTGTTCGCCAGTTGCTCGACTGCTCTTTCAGCGTTCAGAGGAAAAGCTATTTTTGATGCGTGGGGCTCTTGCTTTGGCAAAACAGAAAATAGGCATCGTATTCGAGGCGCCCATTGACAAAACGAGAGAGAGAGAGGGGGGGTGGGAGGGAGAGCTCAGCAATTGTTGTTCTCTGTTTAAGAATGGAGGGGACGCTTAGTTAAGGATGATTACAAAATTAACAAAGAGAATACACGTTTATGCACAATGTCTATCCCATTTTACAATGATGATCGTGAAAGAGTTAGATGGCTGGGTGCGTCATGTCACCGGGTTTGGAATCAGGAAAAAGATTACGAAAGCACGCAAGAGATCTCCACCTAGTTGAATTTCTTCAGTGGCTTACTTTTCATTACCCTTCCAATTTTGGAGTCTGAAGCGCTGTGTGTTGAAAATGTTAGGAAATATTCATAGGTACAGAATGACGTACACAGGTGCAGGACGCGATCAGTAGGCTAATCGGGGCTGGTGAACAGAAATAGAATAATGTTGTAACTTGAGAAGTATTCTTCTTTGGTATCTTTTTCTATAATATACCACCAAAAAAAAATGTAAACGAGGTTTGGCTTTTCCAGAAGGAAAATTAGCGTTGTGATATTGTGTTATTGTAAAGTAAAAAAAAGATATCTTAATTCGAGAGCGTATACCTCCAAAGAAAAACACGAAAGCTACATTTCCCTCATAAAACGAAAACAATGAATACTTCTTCTAGTAGCCCACGTCCACAATTTCAGAGACTTCATTTCTGAACCCTCGGAAATACCTTGCAGTCAATCTCTTTTAATCAATTGTGTCAAATGCAGTGTGGAGTATGTATCTCTGCAGATCGTCCTCCCCCTCATTCATTTCATTGATTTCGCTTCTTTCATTTCCAAAGAATAGAATTATGACATTATGAATACACATAAACAAACTGTGAACTCTGAGATACAATGTAAATTTCATGAAAAATATTGAAAGATAGTTATGCCTAAAATACAACTTTGTGTGTGTGCGTGCGTGTGTGTATTGCTATTGTTGTTGTTGTTGTTGTTTTCATATATGAGTATTCGTTTTTGGTAAGTTTGAAATCATTTCTGGCCTACATAATATTCTAAGAATTCATATTTCCTTGGAAACCTGCAATTCCTCCCAGCCTTTGCTATTCGTAGGTCTTCTCCTTTTTTTTTTCTCTCTCTCTCTCTCTGCTGTTTTGCATCTGCAATATCAGCATAATGACGGTCAATGTACACTTTTCACTGATTTTTTTAAATATATTTTTTTGTGTATATAATGTATATTGTCTCACTACAAGGTATAATTTTTTTAAAGAAATATAACAAAAATAAACTAAGCTGAAACTAAATACAAGATGACAAATATATCACTACAAGAGTGTAAAGGAATGCAATCGGAGCAATTGGAAAGCTCCCTCCTTCATTTTGGTCGTAATATATACAATTTTCGGGGACATGGACCAAATAAATGCCCTCGTATAAAGTAAGGTGAAATTTGTGCCGCAGTGTTCTTACTCGACGCCGGAATTCGGCTGCTCTCTGTACAAACAAGTGTGTGTCGCCGATGCTCCATTTTCAGGATGCTGTTAACTTGATTCTAAAGGCAAGACTGATGTCGAGAGTACATCCAAAGGATGGCGGTAAGGGGTAGCCCCTCTCGTCTCTCATCAAAGGAAATCAAATCTGCCTGGAGTCCCATCTTATGATTGTTGGATTTTTGTTGTCGGTGAAAGCATGTGATATCAATCCACCAAAAATTACCGTGATTGGGTGTTTCTGGGGTAAAATTTAGGGTAATGTCGGAAATTTAGGTCGTGTTGTCGTGTCTATATCGGAATGAAAAATAGGGCACGTTAGAGTCAGGGGGCTTTGAATATTAGTTTGCTTTTATTTTTTGCGTGTCATCCTCTTTGCTTTGTACCACTACTGTCTGCTAATCTCGACGAAAGAGTGATCTATAGCTGTTTTTTATTACAACCAGCTCTGCGAAAACACAGTATCAGGGCAAAACACTGCATTTCTAGGTTTTCAAATATTGATGAAGAGAGAATGAAGCAAGCAAGTGACAGACTGCAAGTAACAGTAGTATAATTGATGACATGTATTGACCTGAAGTTGACCTGCGTTTTAACACATCATCATTACCCAGGTCAATATAAGCATGAACTGCATCTGCTCTTCACTCATTCAGCTTTGCGAAGAAAAAGAAAGAGTCTGCTCATGGGCACAAGTGCCATAAAGAGGTTCGAACCCAAGGCTTTTCGTTGAGGACAGAGTTCAATATTCACTGGACCACGAAAACTCAAAATGACGTCACGCTCGATGGCAGCTACGGTAAACTTTCTATACAGAAGGCGCGAAAATTGAACCGAACTCATTTTCAAGATTTTGTCCGCCAAAATCAAGGCATCAGTGACATAGAGCGGAAGAGGAGACTGTCGTCACGGGTCATAGCTCAGCTTCCTGTCTGTTCACCCTGGTGTCATTGGTCGAGCCCTCTAGATCATGGCTACCTCTTTGGTCAAGGGAGATGAAGAGCGTTTATCGCGGTGGAATTGTTACGACTCTCTGGACGTGTCTCGTTCAAGTTTCCCGCGAAATACGAGAAACTGAAGGAAGAGAGAGATATTATGCTCCTCACCTCTGCCTGGGTCATAGAAAACAGAATAAGGCACAACATTGAAGTATATATAGGCAATTGGACTTGGTATATAAGACTCCAAGAAAACTGTTCATCTAAAGTTAGTACAAAGGGAGGAGATGAGACAGTGTCCGTTCTCTGGGATGCTTTTATGACATTTTTTAACAATTGTCAAGATGACAACGAGGATGCCGTTTTGACGATAATTTGTAAGGCGATCGTGAGGCATCTAAGTGAAAGCTTTATTATTTCCCTCACCCGCCATTCTTCAATTGGCAATAGCAGTGATTATGATTCATCAGAAACAGTGTCCAGTCTGATCAGGATCAAGTTACGATATTGTGCATGATATCAGGGTGGCAGGTGAGTGTAATTGTTATTGGTAGTTGGTATCTTCACAAATTGAGCGGAGTCGAAACTGATGGCAACTGGAGTGTATGTGATGTTCAAAACAAGAGAAAGCTATACGGTGAGTATATACTTGTAAAGCCACATGCTGTGAGGTCTCGCCGCATCCATGGCTGGGACAGCATCTCATCCCGGCATGGCATCCCGTCGCATGTTAATCGGACGAACATGTCGAGACAATCTCTTCCATCATTCATCTCGTCCCCAGTGCGGCAAGAGCCAAAATTGGAGTCTTCATTTCCAGGTGTCCATGCGTGTCAGACGCCGGGCAATCGCATACATCGGGGAGGAAGGACTAGACACTTTGTCGCTGACTCTTCTCATCTATGCGGACCGACAGGTAGACTGATCTCCCCGTCAGGTACCCGAGGACGGAGAAATGAATAAACCACGCGTTGTGTCTCTTCGTCTTCACTCGGCTCGTTAGGCGAGCATTGTCGGGAGAGTTCACCACTCCGGATCGACCCTTCCTCCTCGCAGGGGTCAACATTCTCCGGCCCGTTTAACTCATCCGCTGCCATTCCCAGATATCGTCCCGGATACCATGCAGGTTTGGCGTCGTCATTTGACCGTGCCTTCCTAGTGATTTCATGAATCTATTGACCATCTAGACTAATTTTTCTTTTTCACCAAGGGGGCATGACCTATTACAGTTTTCAAAAAGCCCATTGAATCCACAATAGTATCCATTTTCACAGAAGTAGAAGATATAAAGTTGATTGCTGTTTTTCGACAACGTATAGTTATCCGTCTCTTGCAAACCCTCCCTAATCTCCACAACATGTAATCTCTATGATAAACTGTTTAAAAATGAAGTATTTACAATTTCAGATCAGCAGATCTTGATGATGAGGAGAACGAATCCATTCTTCCATTTATATCCCCTAAAATTGACTTAGTGGACTTCCGGTTGCCTTTAGATGAACCATTTCTCCCCTCTCGCGTCTCTGTGCGTAATATGTTTGCAAAATGAATTATATTCAGCCTGAGCTACTGCTTCTTCTTTTTTCTTTGCACACTTGCACACTATTGCAAAGAATGCATAGATCCTTACATTAATTTTGTGATTCAAACCACAAAACCCGTAGGCCTACGCTCACACGTAGGTCTATTTGAGATTCTTCTCTATCATTTTCCTAGCCTTTTGTCAAGGCCCTCTCGCTGTATGGTGAAGAGAGCCCAGCTGAGTGGGGTTGCGTGCTGTCGGGCTCGGCTGGGCTCGCTTCGCTCGCCCATTACAGCGAGAGGGCCTTGACAGAAGGCTATCATTTTTACAGAACCACAGATCTGCCTTGCTTGTAGATAAAAACTAATGCAAGTTAGCAATTCGACATAGAACATTTCCAATCGTACTTTTCGCAACAAAGTAGACACATTAGTGTCATATTGAGATATTGTATTGTATATAATATCTAACAGAACGGAGGCAATGTTTGTATTGACTCTCCCTGTCTTTTAATTCGCCTGCATCCCATTAAGAGAATATACAGTCCCCTCACTCTCACAAGCTTCGAACATTGGATCTTGTTTTTACTCCTGTTTTAGATCATTAAGGTTGCAAAACCTCTATGGAGAACATAGTTAATGCACCGTGTCCTGAGTGTATTTCGTGAGAGAAGACGTCAAACTGGATGAGACGTGTTCAGAGAAAGACTGACCCGTTTGTCCCCCAGCAGCACGAAGTAATCCAGGATGAATCGGGAGGCGTCATTCCCTAATATGATAGCTGGAAACTCACATGGTGCAAATCTCCTCGCCGTTTCAGACATAATGAAAGTTCATCCACTTCCCTTTTCTGGCAAGAGATAACATTACAAAACGCTTGCAACCCCCGTTCGATTTGATTCATCAAAGAGGAACAATTGTGAATATTCCAGGTCTGGGCTTCGATAAATTTCATGTTTATTTGGGCCCCAATGACCAATATATTCCAGGATGTTTATGACTTCGTACTTTCTCCCGACTGACATATTCGGTTATTTGCATTATTTCAGCAATATGTGAGATAGAGTGCTGTGTGGTCTCCTCTTAGATGAAATTAAGAAGCATTTACGGACGATGTGTCACTTTGACAATTGGTGCGGGGGAGAAACAGAGTAAAGTTGGAGCTTTCAGATGTCATTTGTTCTGTCTCTTTTTAAAAAAAATAATTTTCTTGCGGTAAATTAATATTGCTATCTATATATTGATCTCCATCCAGAAAACATATTACTTCGTCTAGATTGCAGAACCGTTAGCTCCCAAACTCCTGTAGGTATATTCATAATACTTGACCTGCCAGATTCAGGACTTAGAATCGGCTTAATCAAGCCCCTCCCCTCCCCCCCCCCCCCTCCCGACACTGACAATAACATTCGTTTGATTTCAAAAATTCACTTGTTATACCCGTAACATTGAACGGCTTCAAGGGCTCACACCTGTAAATAAAATGGAATGTCCCATGCAGACCCCTTCACAAATTCGTACCAAAGATACCAAAATAAATGAAGAAAAAATCAATTTAAAATCAATGGTGTAGTTTGGCAAAAAACTGAATAGCTGTAGATATTAAGTATGAATTCCTCTACAAACTGCATTTTGGTTGGGAGATGAAAGCTTTTCTGGTGGAATTTGAGGGGACTATATTTCATTGGGTACGTGTACGGAAAATAGGTGATTTTTTTGGATGACAAGAACTCGTAGTCTGGCTTTGCGGACCCTTGGACAGAATTTTAGCCGAAGAACCCACCCTGGAAATTTGATGGATGAAAGGGTATATCCCACTTATCCAGGTTAGTGAAACTGAAACATCTCATTTCTCCCAGCTATTCTACAGAATTTTTTGAAATTTGAATTTTAACACACGTCTCTATGGGGAATTATTTACCCGTGTGAGCCCTATAGAGAATGCACGCAATGCACACAAGTCTATGGGAAGTATTCATCCCATACAAGCTCTGCTCGTTTATGTTGGTCTATTGTGTCAGATCTCTTCCTCCCTCCCCCTTCTCCTTCCTACCCCCCCCCCCCCCTCCACTACCCACCCTGCTTGGCTACAATTTGTTTTCTTATTATGTTGTTGTGGTACCACATCTTTGTACATAACAGTCATCAGTATCACAAAACTTTGAATGACTGTGTTATTTTAATGTATTCCTTTGTTTTGGCTACCACTGAAACAGCTCAAAATACATAAAGTTAGTCTGTTTGACAAAACAAAGTCTTTTAAAGTACTTTGTAGGCAATAAGGTGATGATGACACCCCATAATCAAAGATAACTGCCTGCATCTATGTATTCATCTCATGAAGAACTGATCAACACTGCAAGATTTATTTTTGAAGAAAACCCCAAAGGGCATGATTTTCAAAAGTGTCCCTTTAAGAAGCTTTATAACCCTTGAATGTGTAATTTCCCATATGATGTAGGGGCAAATATCATCAAAAACACATTTATGATATTAAAAAGTCAAATGATAAATATGACCTCCGCTATAGGGCTCACACCTGTAAATAAAATGGAATGTCCCAGACCCCTTCACAAATTCGTACCAAAGATACCAAAATAAATGAAGAAAAATCAATTTAAAATCAATGGTGTAGTTTGGCAAAAAACTGAATAGCTGTAGATATTAAGTATGAATTCCTCTACAAACTGCATTTTGGTTGGAAGATGAAAGCTTTTCTGATGGAATTTGAGGGGACTATATTTCATTGGGTACGTGTACGGAAAATAGGTGATTTTTTGAGTGACAAGAACTCGTAGTCTGGCTTTGCGGACCCCTGGACAGAATTTTAGCCGAAGAACCCACCCTGGAAATTTGATGGATGAAAGGGTATATCTCACTTATCCAGGTTAGTGAAGCTGAAACACCTCATTTCTCCCAGCTATTTTACAGATTTTTTTTTGAAATTTGAATTTTAACACACGTCTCTATGGGGAATTATTTACCCGTGTGAGCCCTTGATGTCAGTGAAACTTCCATTTGCGCCCTCCATAGACGAAGTTTGGAAATGCTCGTGCTGCACACGGCACGATCTGACACCATACCAGCATCTGAAGTAGAAATCGTTTTAATCTGGGGCTAAAGAACTGTTTCATTTTAACCACCATATTTTCACCATAGGCTGGCAATGTGTGTTTGTTGGCCTATAATCATTTCTACATATTTCGTGCCGCAGTCCCCCTGTGCAAGGACTTAATCGAAAGTGGTTGAAAAACAGCGTGGATACCTCTTTAATCCATCTTCCGCAAGACGTCACGAAATTCCATTATAAACGTTTACCCAAATCGCATCCCTTGTTTGTTTGTCAGGCATACGGAAAGGCCATGCGTGTGATATTATTATTATCTTTTTTTTTCTTTTGGGGTGGGAGATCCCCTTAATTGCACCTTTACATTCCCCTCCAGCCTGTTATTGCAGGGCAAACTTGGCCGCATGATTCAATCAAGTCATTTCACCGGCAGATGCGTGCCGGTGACTCGCAGAAATTGGATTTCGGTTCGGGAGGGGCGCACGAATCTGCAAGCGGAGAGAAGAGCGAGGGGAAAATAGGATTTAATGGAATGAGCCTCACTTTGGCTGAGGCGTCAATAAGGTCGTGCTTTCTCCAGCGTGTAGCTGTATAGCCTCTACCTCTACTGATGTGTGCATTTTTTCACAAACAGATATGGGAATCAGGGCGTAGAGCTTATGTTCCTACTTCTTATTCCTCCCTGTCTGTTTTTGCTTGTTCACTGTCGGCCTTTTTCTTTTACCACTTCAGTGAGGAGGTCACCACTGTAAGGCTGCTGTAGGCCTACATGTTTGTAGCTTATATCACAGTTAACCAGTACAAACAGCGCCTTGTACATGAAATCACGTTCCAAATCCTTACTTTTATTTTCACCTGCTCGTCTGAGTTTGTCTTTACTACGGAAATTATGTTCATCAACAGCCATTATTATGTTTATTATGGTTTAGTGGGTAAAACACTTACCTTTTAGAAAAGGGTCAGTACTCACGTTCGTGGACAAGATACCTTTTACCCACGCAGTTCCTCTAGACCCACGTGTGTGAATATATACATGGCAGTGTTATATAGGGTGATAATATAGCAGGGCAGGGCAATGCTAGGCTACAAAGGATCTATACAAGATCGTATTGTTATTACTATTATTGTTATTGCTACTGTATTATTATCATCATCATTGTTATTGCCATTATCAATATCATCGCCTTCATTATCATAATAAACATAAAGAAATTACATGAGTATTTTATAGTTTTTATGACACCATGACATCATAATTGTTATAATGTTTAAGGCTTAAACGTTCTGAGCGCCCTGAATTGACTCGCAAGGATGAACGCAAATTGTATTCTCGCGCGGGGGAAAAAAAAACGGGGAGGTGGAACGAAATGGGCGTCACCTCTCCATAGAGAAAAATTTAATTATAACCTTGACCGCTTATTATGCTCACAATGCTTAATTCATATTCCTTGTTTACAAGCTGCCCGTGCTGGTTTGGGAACCCTCGCCTGATTACCTCCAGAAAACCGACAGGTGGCCCTCAGGAGGATGACGAGAACTTTCATTAGTTCGATGCCAATCAGGTTTTTAATTACACCAAAACTTTTCCTATCTCGCTATTGATTCTGAAATTGCGCTACATGTAAGGGACATTTTGTTTGCCTTTCTAGAATAAAATGTGACATAATTTTATACGATCCAGTTATCCCATCTCAGTATGATTGTTAATCATGACAGGATATTGTAAATCTGACATTCATAAACATTCATTTTTTTAGGCGTCTTGACATCTGCCTAGATTTTTATTGTGATTGTATTACACGTTGATTGTATATTGTACCACTTGGTATGTGTATTTCATTGCTTCTGTTTGCTGGTGAACATGATATTTTGCGAATTGGGCCAGTGCCTTAATTTCATTGTGAGAAGTAATCTGCCTGAAATTTAGGTACATTGAAAACCACTTGAGCTAGGCGACTTCTCCACCGTTTATAGGAGTTTTCTGTCGATATTTGCCCGTGCGCGCACAGCAGTTTGTAGAGGATGAGAAAATGTCACCGTCAGAGAAGTAGAGACTAGGCGAACGTCTGTGATGCGGCGGGCTGGCAAGGGAGAAGCTCGCATCGGGCTAGCTCATCGGCTGGGAGAAAGTTCGTGCCAAGTTCAAGGCCATGTGACGCCCGTCGCAAAGCCAGCAGACATTTAACACAGCAAAGAGCCGTGGACGTTCATAAACATTCCACTCGTTACGGGCACGTGGAAAAGACAGCCTCGAGTCGTTCAGCCCCGTCACGTTGAAACCACCAGTACGGCCGAGGTGAAATGAGTTCTGATGGAGAAACGATTTGAGTGTGGGCCTCCCACCGGTGACATTCGTATTTTGAAGGAGATATAGGAAAAGATGAAATGAGGAGTACACGGGTCTTCGACATGTGCGGCCCCACAGTGATGATATGCGGCCCTCGCCTCCCCGTAGTGACGTCAAAGTGCATTACGTAGCCTATGACTACGGCCAGGTATGAACAGGGGAGATGGAAAGATATGGCAAAAACAGGAGAAAAATCTGCATGTTGTGGGTGATTAGGTGCATGGAAAATATACTCTTCCGTCTGGCATATCAATCTTAGGATAAGGATTGTATGACGCTTTTTAAGACTCAGAGTAAAAGTGAGATCACTACCACAGCTATATACTTTTGCACTTTTGAAGTCGATCCTGCAAGAATGCATGTAGAGTTATAACTCATAACTGTCATGTCCAAGAAAAAAAAATAGCGCAAATTCGTTCTCATTTTCTAGTAATTCCGTAAAGTCAGTTCCCATTTTAAGTTTGGATAATATGATCTAATGAACAAACTGCACACCTTTGCCACTATTATACTCTAACTGATACTAACACGTCTATGGATAGCCTTTGTGCTGTCAGGGAGGCGGGAATTTCTCTTCCCACCTCCCTGGTGCAGTGAAACGTGTTGTGAATGAAATAACATTTTTTTAAAAATATATACTCTGTTCGTTTGAGTCCCATCATTTTCCGTCGAATTTTAAATATAGCTTGGCAAAAGGAGTGATAATTCTGATTGAAAATGTCAGCTTGAAAGGAAAATAGATAGAAATTACGATTTAATGGAAATTTGACTACCGGTAATATACACCGGATGCATGTTGAATAGTTATGATTATTTGAATACCAATAAATCCTCTCTATATATAGAATCTCAATGGAAATGCGAAGAAAATTAATAAAACTGTCTTGACAACGTAACTATGATATCACTTATGTACATCTCCGCGGAATGCCAGTAATTCAGGTTTACCCAACAGCTCCATTTTCGGCATGTTTCTCTTAAAGATCAAGACATGGTTAATAATAATGCTCAATATCTGAGTAAAATAACAACCCAACATCAACAGATCCTTCACTGAGCTGTGAGGATATCATTTTGTTTTTATCCTGACATGAACAAAGCAAACTAATTAGATTACAAGTTCAAGGAGAGGATATGTCAATCAGATTTCTATTACGGATTTTTGAAGTGTGCACACAGCAGGCAGCGCCCGATTTGTCATATTTTTCAGCTCGTTTGACATGATCAACTTTTGCTGAAACATGCGCTGACCTGCGACACTTGCCAAGATATCAGTTTTCCCGTTCAGTAGAAAAAAATATAGTGTTTTCCGGGATTTTTCCGCAAACTACACAGGAGCTTTAATTTGAGGACACTCTTGATAAAGGCCAATCAATCGATATAGGCGCCAAACACGCGAATCGTCTGGTGTGAGCGGGGCGCGCGAGATGCACAACCTAGGCTTTTCCGGTGTTTCACCAGTTCTGCCGGTTAGGGAGTGTTTGACATGTAATTGGGGGTTCTGAGAGATTTGATCACCAGTCTCGGCTGTTCAGCAGACTCGAGTTGACACACAGAAACGTGAGAGTGTGTATTCGGCAGCCATTTGAGACAAAGCATACTCCTTGCCTCCTCAAGTGAACACGTGATTTGAATCGAGTACATGTACTGATAGCAACGGAAGTCTCGTAAATACGTCTTCTATACCCTTTCCTGTCATGTCACACTGGTATGGTAAATAATGAAGAAAAATACACGTTTTGTTGCTGGCATACGGACAACAAACAGCTTCTTTTGTTCAGTAACTTTCTATCTTATGTCGACGACGAGATAGCTTGTTTCATGGGTGTTATTGAAACATAATGCAACGAGAGAATTTTGACAGACGACACTTTACACTGACAGTAAATTGCATTGAAATGATGATATTGAGTGAACAACACGATTTTACACTTTGTGGGCAAATTCCCCAGCACTTTCATAATATTCAATGAAAAACATATGAAATAAAAAACCTAAGTGATTCGTGTTTAACTATCGCTTAGTCATATGGCCATAAATCCAAAGTCATACAAACTTTATCTTTAAAGTCGACAAGGTGTTTGCATAAAGTAGTGTCAACAAACAGCAGTTTACTTCTGACGGAGTGCATGAAAGTTTGACATGCTGTGTAAAGTTCAGAGATTTGGTTTCCCTCGGCTAAACATGCTCGCAAGAAGGAAATAGGTCTAGATATCACGAGTAGAGTCTCTCACTCGACGTTCTGTCACACACTCTGGGACACATTTCGTCGACAACCCTTTGCCGATGTCGATGATATCGTCTGAATAACCGACGAAATGGCTTGGTATCAGAAGATGGAAAATGGCACCTCCTGGTTTGAATCACTTTTGACCTATCTCCTGTATCTGTCCAAGACTATGTCTCCATCCGAAATAAATTTGTGGTGAAAAGGAAGAGGAACAGCACGAGCTGTTGGGCCACCAATTCTGATCAGCTGCATCCTTTGTCGGGCCATTCCGCCACAGTAATATTCCCGCGGTCTGTTTGTTGTCGATCACCGTAAATGAGTTTCCACCCTCACCCCTGCGCTCTTGATGGAAATGTTTACTTGAGAAGATCTTCAAGAAAACCAAGCAGGAAAAGCAATGGTTAGTACACACCTCCTTTTTTTTATCTATTCTCTTTTTTTTTGGGGGGGGGGGAGAGGGGGAGGGTGCCTCCCATAGACAGAAATGATGATGCCACAAAGTGCTATTTAAAAAAAGCAAACGAACCAATGATTCGCGCACTTCACAACGTGTCATCGTGACGTCATCATTCTTACAGGAGTGTGATGAGGTTGTAAACACTCGAGTACAGATCCTGCGTTAGTCTGGTGACTATAGTGTATTATTACGTGTATAATTACTTTTAATCTTGGTGTGAAGTGGCAATCAGATATCCACGTGTACAAACGAAATGCCTCATTTTATATTGGATGTCGGAAGCAACTGTCTTGTGTAGATGTAAACGGACAGATCAACATCTATAACAGTATATAGAACATGATTGTGATAAAGGAACTTCGCAAACTTGAAGAAATCACTTTAATTTTACCATAAAAGGTAAATGTGCTGTTGACCAGGAGGCTCCCTTTGCAGTAAAGATCTGATCTTAAGTTAGCTGACGAGCATCAGGACTGTCAAAGCAACATCCCGTCAGCTTTTAAGTTTCTATCTTCGTGATATTTCTTGCCATATACGCACTGTTATTTCACAGAAATGAACCAATAATGTTCTGACTGTTATTGAAGAATCTGTGTATTTACTGAATAGCACGTCAGTCGCGGGACAACTAGTATCATTCAATGAGTCACAGTGCAGGAAATAGGTGATAGCATACTACTTAGTGATCACGTGGACGGTGATTTGGCATACTTGTTGTCTTGTGCTTTGCCGGGCTTTTTTATTCATCGCACACAGCTGAGAAATCGGTCACCAGCGCCGTCAGAGCTTGATCTATTTGGGAATAACTGGCACTGACCTGGGGACGACGGATGAAACCATTACCCTCCGTACGAGCCAGAGTTATCTAGACTTAAATTAGTCAGAATTGATCATTGTTAAGGCTGACATTCGTCTTCCGGCTTGTCTCCCCGAATTAGTCCGCCGCGCAAGGCAGCTTATCTTGTACATGAAATCGGTTTGGACACATTTGCGAAATGCGAATCTTCCTACTCGGAACCTCTCAGTTTCTTCGCAGATTAACCCTGGTTCAGCGATATCCTCAACGAATGTGAAAATCGTAGTCGCAGGATGTTGGCTATGTCACTACATTGTAGAGGAATAAACTCTGGTATGTGTCCTTTTGCAACGCATCAGATACACCGCGTAGGCGGGAGCCTCCTCACTGTTTGTGAAGTATGTGCGTGTGGTGGTTTTCTTGTTGCCATGGTAACGGAACATAATGTTTAACTTGATGTAGAATCTTGGTGTACCTGTCTGCATTGTGGTGCTGTCATCACAGTGGATATGATCATTGGTATTTTGATAAATACTTATGTTAATGGTAGTTTAGTATTATTTTTTTTTTAATTGCATTATCATCATTCTTGTCATTAGTGGTTGAAGTGTTGCAATATCCATCATTTATGCTGAATTTGCAACAACAATAGCAGTGACGATAATGGTAATAAACATTGTTGATTAACCACGATTACTAGTAACTACAAGAGATTTAGATTGTATCTTCTACCTGTCTTTCTGTGTCTTTCCACCTTTGTACACGCACGCGCGCACACACACACACAAACACACACGCACATTATATATATATATATATATATATATATATATATATATATATATATATATATCTATATATATATATCTATATCTATATCTATCTATATATATATATATACATATATATATATATACATATACATATATATATATATATATATATATATATATATATATATATGTGTGTGTGTGTGTGTATGTATGTATGGCTGTTGGTGTGATGGAGAGAGAGCGAGATTGAAGAGATAGGATATTGACTGTGGGATCGAGAAAGGAATGCAACGTGAGGAAACATTACTATAGAGCAGAGAGGAAAGGATCGACAGGATGGTATAATATTGTCCTGGTCGGTCATAATGAAAATTCGAGGAGGGAAGTAAGATTCCGTCGGATTGCCATACGCTGGTGCAGTATTTGCCGAAGGGTCTGGGCATATTTGCTGAATATTCCGAGGTTGAAATCTGGGGATAAACACGTTCTTATGAGAGCTATAGCTGGCAGCACGATGGCTGTTCGCATTTTCTATCATTAGCACTCCCCGTAATGTGCCGGAGATCGTGACAGTGCCGCTGTTCCTAACATACATGTTTCATGGAGATACATGATCTTGACACGTGTAGAGGTACTTGTCTTTCAATGACACACCTGCTTTCAACCTCCCCATCCCCATCCTTGGGGGAGGGTGGGGGTGGAGGACAGGTTGTGTATCACTCGTGTCTCGAATAGGAGGATATATTTGTTGCTTTGTGGAAATAATAACTGGAGAATGAAGAAGGGATTAAACCTTGATGCGCTTGCAAGTCTTATCGATGTTGGGTATATTCCCTGTCTTAACTGTATCCTCACAATCTATGAACTAGTTCAGGGTAGGGCCCCGGATTAAACCTCGTTTCGGGTGAACTGCTCTGAAATTGCTGTGATCAGAGATACTCGTCTGCTTCCAATGCAGGGATATTTGGAGCATATCTGCTCATATCCGTTCCACACACAAGAGTGGCCAAGTGGGGATGGCATGAATAATAGAACGGCCGATCAGGGTGTATGTCGGGTAAGTAACCAACAAGTATCATTATAGGAGAGATAGAGAGAGGGGGGGGGAGAGAAAGAGAGGGTGTGTGTGTGTGTGTTTGTGTGAAAGATAGAGGGAGAGAGGAACAGATAACAGATAATCATGAGTTGGATGACTATTCGTGTTTACGTGCGCGGGATGTGTTGAAAACTGCACAGCCTTCTACATGTGTCACCCAGACACATACGTGTTTTTTGTTTTTGTTGTTGTTGTTGTAACAAATACATAGTACAATGTAACAACTTTCGTGCAACCCCGTGCATTCCTTCTCAGACTCTTATCTCGGAACTTATGCTGTAAGACAGATTATGACAGTGTGTGTGTGTGTGTGTGTATGTGTGTGTGTGTGTAATGGGGACGGGTTACATCAAACTTTGTATATAGCCATGTGGCAATTGTTGCTTTCATTTCGTATTCATGTCTGATTTAAACGCTGAGAGTACTCGACATTGGGCTAGACAGATGTTCATATTATTTAACACAATTGCATATTTTATTGTATCTAATGGTAGTGAATGAACATTTTTTTTTTCTGTGAAAATTATGGAATCAAGAAATAAAAATGGTAAATTGAACATTGAGTGTAACTCCACATTGTTGGAGATCTAGTTGGAGCAGCATGTCCTAATTTTCGTTTGCAGTATTCATACTTGAATGTTGAAATACAATTTCATTCCATATTCAAATTAGATTTGATACAGAAAGTGATATCAAACAAAAGAGTTTCATTAAACTAGATCATAAGATAAATACCACAGCTAGTGTCACTGGCTTTCACTGAGAAGTGATATTGAAAACATTTGTTTTGATGAAAATTCTACCAGTCCGTTTGTTTGATTGTCCCTTGTGTTTTCTAAGCTAACTTGAATGTGGAATTACATTACACTTTACGTGTACTAGCACTTACTACCGACAGACAAAATATGTAGCTCGAAAATTGAAGCTGCGAACCAAGACACGAGTACATTGTCCTACTCATTAACTTCTGAGATAAAGGTCAAAGTCAACTCTTCACTACATAAACCACAAAACTACCTTATTACATCATTTTCAAGACAGTTTTTGCGAGGGTCAGTGAATACAAAAAATAAAGCAAACCCTCCTAAGGATGTGCGATCTTAGTGTCCCTGTAGCCACCGCGTTTTCGCACAGTTGAAGAGTAATGTTGATCGATTACTTAGTAATCATCTCGATGGCCGATGAGTGTATTGGATCGATGTCGGACGATGCCGGCTGTAATACTGGAAGCTTCGAAGCGTGAATGAGAAGTTTTTTGTTTCTCCATGAGCAACTGGCGGCTCGTAGACCGAAGCGACGTCAAGCCAAGTGGCTCCGCGGCGAGGGGACGACTCCCCGTAGGACGTCCTCGTCACCACGATTAATAAGACTGCACAGCATGGAAAGCAAGAGTCGCTTGCATGTACATATTGATGTTTGACCGTCATTTCCGTTTTCAGTGTTATTTGCGTTCCTGTCGCGCAGTATCATGTTGTTATTTCGTGGCGTCGCGGCAAAACAAGCAGAAAAGGGTCGTCCACAGGCAGCGCACTTGCACACTTCTTCACCGGCCAGTTCCGCATCATCATAGTTGCCAGTGGAGTCATGTTGCTCGAATAAATCAATAGAACCATATTTCACGAGTAGTGGGAGGAGTTGTTTTAAACATGCTTGTTATTGTTTTATAATTCCCTCTCTCCCTCTCTGAATCCAACATTATTGTTGTTCCCATTTAATCTACTTCAGCCGGAAGAGTGACGTAGTTCAGGCAGCGCACAAGAGAATTGATAGAAAAAACAACAACTATGGCGTGTCTTTTGAGAAAATCAGCTGTAGAAACACGTACGCCGTAATGGCAAGAACATTGTACATGAAAATATGAAATAGGCCTACCTCATCACGACTGTAATAATTACTGATTGTTGTGTCAGCGATAACAGAAAACGTCACACTCAAATTTGCCTTCACTTGTTTTAATTGTTTCTCCCTATGCAGGAGAATAATGATTACGAACTAAATTCAATTTGACCTATTGTATTTTGCGAAGTACTAAAAGTACTGGTAACGTTAGTCATTTTGAAGCTTATGAAAACTTCAGTTGTAAGGTAAGAAACTATCGATCCCAAATTTGAAAAAAAAAAAACAATGAGGGAGTCCCGTTTCATTTATTCATTCATTCTCTGCTAGAAGTCATCGACTGTCGTTGACGACTGAGGCATTCATCCGTTTCTAGACTTCGAGTATTGCTCTTTCCTTCTTTCGTTGTTGTTTGTTTTTTCATTCGCTTCCCATTGAAAGCTATGCCGTTGACCTCTAGCTTTCTGCAGCGTTAGAATGATGAATCTACATGTCACTGTCCAGCATGGAGGGAAAGGGAGAAAGGAATCGTTGGGATTATGCACTACGTCTCATCCCATCTCTGTATCTTCTCCTCAGGGAAAAAAAATCTAATGCCTCGAGTTTCATGCTAATCCCCCTTCTCCCCTCTGCCTGGACCTTCCTGTTTAACCCAGTTCTCTCTTGAACGCGAATCCAATCTCCTTCTTGCTTTATCTGAAGGAATAGAAGAAGTCTCGAGCTCTCCTCGTGTTGTCGATTATCCACGTCGAAATCCTTTATTCATGATCCATGACGGCTTTCACTGCTTGACACCACCTAACCGTTAATTTACCATAAAACGAAGGGACATGAGAAATTATGAGTATGATGTTGTCCTGTGTTATACCCAGAGTGCTTGAATACGAGTTCATTCGTACATGATTAAAGGTGGTTATTAAGAACTTAAACTCGTTCAGCCAGTCATCCACCACCTAAAAATCATAACTCTTTAATATCGTCAGTGTTTGCAGATTAATCAATGAGAAATTACCTTATTGGTCTTTTCAAAATACCCACGACTGCTTTTACAGTACCATAAATACTCTTCATCTTGAAGTCCATATCCTGACTATAGTACTGTCACGTACCCTGTTCATCTATTGCATTTGTGGCAAAACTTAGCTGAAACTCAATTTCCAAGTGAATTCCCCATCAGAGAGGCATCTTCCCCAACATTCATCTTTTATCACCCTCCTTATTCCATCCAACAGGTATCCCTGTATACCACCACCCGGCATCGATACCACGCAACAAGACAGTCTCGTATGAGAGTTCTCCGCCGAGGTTGTCCTCGTACCGCCACCCGTGATGCAACTGTATTACTCCAGGGGTTTACAGGTGTGACGCCGAGGACTCGGTATAATGTACTCCAACAAGGACAAACTCTCGATCCATTTCCGGTCGCCTACAGTTGACTTCCACGCATGCATGGTAATTATCCTTCCTGTCTTATATGGCGGTAATATAGATGACGGTTCTCTCAAGGACCTTTAATGAATAAAGGGCAATGCACGGAGGCATATCCAACATAATTTTGATAATTATCCATGATGACGGGTACTAATTAGGAGCTGGGCGCCACGCTATAGTGGGTGAGAGAGCTTCTTTTTCACTTCAGCTCCTTGAAAAGGGATGCCAGAAATTGGCTTTAAATCTTGGCCACTTTCTCTGAATTAGATATTCCTATCTTTAAGAAAACTTAGATCTGTATTACCAAAAAGAATCGTGTGTCTTTCTCTCAAATTTTCTTTTTCTCTCAAAATCCATCGTAGTGATGACAACGGCGAGTTTATGGCCACATTGTTCTATGGGGCACTCTGAAGCATATTTCATTGGTTAGTTTGTGATTTATTAATGCAGGAAGGGGTCCTTATCGTCTGCCATGTGCTATATACGTGTAGTATCTTTTCTGATGGAATGATTAAAATGGATGAATGAATGAATATCAATTAATTAATTAATTGATTGATTGATTAATAAACGAACGAAATGAATGGGAATGAATAAATGAATGGATGAACTGATGAATGAACGAATGGATGAACGAACGAACGTTGTATACTGAAAAACAAGAATAGGGGTCCAAATATAATCTTCGAAGGAAGTGTGAAACGCTATAAACGAGCTAGCTACTTTAACAGAATGATGATGATAAAAGAACTTTATGGGCTGCTGATAAGAGAACAGGAATATGAATAGCTAATACAGGATTATTATTCATTTTACCTGATATTAAAAGCAAGATTTGCATGTGCAACGATGGTATGAACGTGATTTTTTTTAATCAACAGCCTATATATATTGTTGACCAATCGTTGAGTCCCTGATATATGCATCACGTACACATGTTGATATGATACCTTTCCATACGGTCATCACCAAAATGTTATGAGTATGATCCAAGATAAAAAAAACCCCCACAACTACATGGTTATAATCCGACTTCTGAGACCTATGGTATCCGGTTTTAGAAGGAATCGAAAAGACAAAATCAATCAATGGAATGATTTGTCTTATCAGATATGTTGTCCAAAATAGAAAGATTTGCGTAGGGCTTATTGGAGATAATGGCTTAACTGCGTCGATCATATTTCTTCAAGACATGTATCTGTAATGATCTGAATAGCAGACTTCTTTTAGTGTAAATGTATAATCCTTCCTCTGATTGACGGTAAACGGCTTTAGAAATGCCTAACACGACGTGACATCCCTTTCCATACCGCTGTCTTAACATGTCATTGGTATCACACACGTTACATTAGCTAATTGGTTGTGATAGGGTTAATTAAGTATGTCATCTTGACCTGGTTCAAGTATAGACGCAGAGGATGCAGGCTTTGTCCGGGTGTTCATAAATTGCCGCCACTCTCGGAAAAGAAGACGGGTATAGCGCATATCTGTGCCGAGACGAGAAACAGCCGTTCAGCGTGCAGTACAACTATCAGTTGGAGAGTGAGGTGCATGAAATGAATGATAATTTATTCACTTTAGTCCGTGGGCCGTTTTCTTGCAGACAAACAAGCTTCTAAAAAGTAACAAATGACCAGATGGGGAATGGTTTTTGCGCTGTGAGTCGAGGCTCTCTCAAGAGCTGCTCGAGTCGTCACGTACAGTATTCGATTCGCGCGTGCGTAATAAGAAACCGCAGTCAATGGACTTCGCACAATTCATAATTGATCTTCTGAAGATTGTGAGCCCGCTGAATGCAGCGTTTGCCTAGCGCAAACTATCGCCAGTGTGTAATTACAGGTTGTGGGTGTTGCTTTTTCTTGGCTCGATTTGCTTTTTCTGAATAGAGGCTATGTAACATGTGTAAGTGCATCAGTGAAGTGTCTTCTGAAATGTTTTTTCTCCTCTTATCGAAGTTACCAAGCTCCATGCTGCTGGTTTGTGATCGTGCTCGATACAACACTGCGTGCCAGCAACAATAACCAGCACCCTTTGCCAATATTTCCTCCCTCTGCCCCTGTATCAAATTACCAATACCTGGACACTAAACTGGTGAAGTGTGGATATTCATCCGCAGTCAAGAGGGGCTGGGAAGGGAAGGAAGACACGGTTTACAGTTGCATGGAAATGAAGAGCACAGAAAAATAGGGAAACGGGATTTAAGACTATTATTACCAGGATAAAAGAACACGGGGTCGGATTGCACGGATGGACGGTTGAGCTGGCTGCCATCGGATCAGCATTATGAATGTTCGCCAGAGCGTGGCGAGATATGAATCATGCTGGACGGGTTTATTACAAGGAGAGTCAAGTGTTGGGCCTACCTAATGCACGGGTGAAATTCGTGAGGCGGAGCTTGGAGCAGGCTGATTTCAGCTTCGTATTATGATACGCCAGACATAAAAACTGGTTATCCTTGCCTGTCACAACGACCCTTTACTAAGGGTCGAGTGTAAGCGACTACGTGGCGCTTTTCATCTTAGCTATCGTCTCTGTCGAGGTTAGACTCTTAAGTATGTTTGGCTCTAACGAATTTTCTTTGCCCACCATGTTTACCATTTCGTTGCCGTCGTCATCCCTCGCCGTCCATTTCTTTGATACCATTTTCTTCTTTTAAGTGACAAGGATAGGAGGGGCTGTGATTTTCGCCAGCACCGTGGCGTCATGTGTGCATTTCTGTCATGGCCCTGTCGATTGAGGTGCCGCACCGTTCCTCGCCAACTTTCCTCGCCCCTCATCACGTTATCTTCTCGTTTGCCCGCTCGTTTATCCTCCAAGCCGGGTAACAGGCGAGAGGTGTTTGCGCGGGAAATTTGTCACCGGGCAGACCGGGTGTTTGTCTTCTATTGCTGGACCTCAGCGACTTGTTTCACACCCCTTGAGAGCGCAGAGAGAAGACAATGAAACACGTCTGCTTATGGATGGAAGAAGCACACTTTGCCCCCCCCCCCCCCCCCCACCACCCTCATATCATAAGATGCGCCAGTTGCGCGGATATGATAAGATGAACCGGAGCATCTCAAAGTGTGGCGTGTAAGTACTCTCGTGTTCGTCGATGCAATTGTGTTCTGAGATAGACACTGTACGTTGTAATAATACTCACTCAACGATTTTAATTTCTGGGTGGTTCCTATGATCGTGTTGGTTTCAACCATTTTTTTTCCTTTGGAAGATTGGCATGCTTGACTAACCATGTTCTTCATTTAGCATTTATCTTGATCAATGGAAGCAAGGCAGTTAATTTCAGTGGTACACGCACTGTGGTACTTCAAACCTCTGCTGATGAGTTTGAAGAAGAGAAAAAACGTGAAGCGAATAGAGAGCAAGTCACTCTCGCTGACGTTAGGGGATATCGTCTGGCCTGTCACCGCCTCGTTCCTTCGATGATAGGTCAGTGAAAGTTCACTATGCCAATGACAGTGGGGTCTTTGTCATCACCGTTGAAAGATGACCCATGATGAAGTTTACTCCGCAGCACGTATGGCTGAGTTACTGCCATCATCTTTGCCCAGTACCTGTAATGACTATGATTGTTTACGTTTAATGACGTCATCAGAGCTCACGAATACCTGCCACTGTGCACAATAAACCTACAATAGGAGAAGGACGCCTCCATCGTCAGGAACGGAAAGCGGTCGCAAGCAGGTAGCAAAATTGCCTGAATATCAATCACGTCGTCATTTGTGGTCTGTAATTTCGAATTTTCCCCATTTTATTTTCCGCAGAAAAATACACAATATCAACTTTAATGATGCTTTGACAATTATTTCACCCTAGGTATGAAATTTCGGTTGCAAAATTAAACAGATACACTCCCAAAAGTAGCTTTCCATGAAAGAATAATCTTTGTGGGGGAAAAAAGAAGGTGTGTTATTGACAAGGATTAACTTGTGCTCAGATTCTGTACAGGTGAGAGCCTTCAGTGGATATGGTATAATGAGCAGCACAGGGGCTGAAAGCATAGAATGTTCACGGTCGTCGAAATCGCGAAAAGAGAGAAACCCCGGTAGTGATCCTATTATTTCTCTGATGTAAAATGGCAATACGATAGTGGGTATCACATAGCACATTTTCAGGTGAGGGTTATAGACAAGAAATTTGCTGTAATAGCAAAACTTTGACATTACTTGCACTTACAGTATCATTTCCAAGTTATAACATGATCGCATCTGAAATTACTTGCCTCCGTTCCTTTGGCGGGAGCGTCTTGTCACTGTCTCAACAGTGACAAAGTTACACCGAAAGCAAAGTAAATCTGTATTTTCATGGCTCCATGGTGTAATCTATCCCAGAGCTTATGATATTATGTGATGATGTGTTCTTCGCTTTCCAAAAAATAGACGACTTTCTGTAAGTGCTCATGTGTTAGCAATATTCGATTCTAATGCGACAGCGATGAATAACCCAGTTATTACTCCCATGATGTTTTATGTATGTATATGTGTACATCGTGTGTGTGTGTGTGTGTGTGTGTGTATGTGTGTGTGTGCGCGCGTGTATGTGTGTGTGTGTATTTGTGTGTAAATGTGATAGTGAAGGGCATAGCGGGGAAGAACGAAGGGGATGGGAGGTGAGGAGAATAAGGAGGGGGAGGGGTGATGGGGAGGGGCGTATGAGGAAAACCGGAAGGGGAGGGGAAAGGGAGGTGAACGGAAGGTAGAGGTGAGATGATTGGGAGGTTAGGGAGTGGAAGGTGAGGGGAACGTCGGGGTGACCAGAGGGTTAGGGGAGGTGAAAGGGGGGGGGGGGGGAGTTATTTCACACCTTTTGAATCTATCATCTGGCGATTTTTAGCTGTGCAGTTTGTTTCAATAATAACTCGAGAGCGTGTAAATCATCAATCACTCCAATTTCGGGGGGTAACGGAGACGTCTGCTTCACCAAATTGAGTTACAATTCGGAGCAAGCCGAGTCAACTGATTGGCCCCTTGGTCGGTGAAAAATTTTCATGTCTTGAGTGTTGAAGTTGTCATCCATCAACCCAGCAAGTTTGCTCAAATTGAGTCCCTTTCCCCCCTTCGTTATGACGCCACTAACTTTAGCAATGCATCTCTGCGCATTTAACTCCTTTTTTAGCAGCACTGTCGTAAAAATGACATTGCTGCTGCACACACTAATCTTGCTTGAGGCAGTTACAGGGTTAAACAGCCATATTTTATGCTCTGATATTTTTGGCGCCCTGGCTATCATGCCATGAAATATTTTATGATGTGCAGGCAGGCAGTAATGATATGATGTCGAACATGACGTCTGGTCACTCTATTGCCGTAAATGTATCAGATTTATGTTTCCTTTTGTCTGTTGAGTGCCTGAGCGCATTCGGCGTCTCACAGCTGTACAAACTGACAGCATGCAAAGGTAACAGCGTTTACTTATTTTACAACCCTCTTATAAACATTAGACGTTTATAAGAGGGTTGTTCTCCAACCAAGTTGACAATCATGAAACTTTACTGATCGTCAACTTCGTTGGAGAACAGTCGGACCCATGTAGGACATCTATTGTTTGCAAGCCTTCTGTACATCCTAATGATGTAGTTGAATACGGCTTCATGAAGTTAAAGCTATAAAATTATGTGCGTCTCCAGCCGATCGTATCATACTGTATGTCAAAGTTTGACTCTTCCGTATCTCTGCACAGAATGTGGCACTGTTTGACTGTTAATTCAAGGAGGTGACACCTCCCTGGTTAATGTTATAGAGTCTGTGAATGTTGTGGATGATGCAACGTTATGAAAGCACGTAGCCTTAGCCAGTGATGTTCACGGTATGTAGATATCAAATAACATTTTGTCTCTCTTTGTTCGCATCTGTTCTCACTCTTCAAGACAAAGGGCAAAGGTGTGAACTATACAAAAAGGCGCGAAGTGAGAATTTAGAGAACACGTTTTTACCGCCTTTCTCAATGCCGTTCTGTCGCCTGCGTTAATTGGCTTTTATCTCCCTCTCTACCCTGAGGGGAATAGTAATTACCGATCATCTTCATTTGTATTTGGGTAACTATGAATACCAGTAAGCAATTTGAAGATATATTTATTCTTAAAATCTGTGTGACCCAAGACAGCAGTTCAAGCCTGCGAACGAGATTTGCACAACGACTTCAACCACTGCTAATTCTAACTATTCAAAGTATATTTTGTTGATCGAAACAGCATAAAGATCGACTCTGCATTAGGCTTTGACAAGACTATTGTTTGAAAACCAAATTTTTGGGGAAAAGCGTAAAATATATTTAAATAAAAAGAAGTAGGAAGAATGTTCCTTCAAAGTACGTCACTCACTGCTTCACGTTTCCAACTCTCTTTTGTCAGGTTTTGGTGTCACGGAACCCGTTGGCAAGGTTTATCACACACGCCTGAGTTAAAGATCCTTAGACTAAGGTTCCCACTCTTGTGTCATTTCAACAGTGAAAACTGCAACTCAAAACTCCCAAAGCTGTCTTTCTAAGAATACAAAAGGATTCTAGCTGTAAAGGCGAATGCGTGTCCGGTATGCGGTGCTGACACGGCCTGCAGAACTTGCAAGGGTTTCGCCTTTGAGTCCTTGGGTTGGAGTTTGTTTTGAGTCTTCATCCGCAGAAATAGTGATATTGATAGAGTGACGAGTGCCATGCTTAGAATTTACTATTTCAACTCTTTTCCATCCACCGTGTTCTGATTGAAATTTTCAAAAATAGATGACAAAGTTCTACGTTGAGAAAATACACAATCGTATTTTGGACTACAAGTTTTCTTCAAAATCCGGAGTGGCCCGTAAACTGACCTTTTCATTTGCATGTGAGAGAGAATTGATATACAGTCTGCGTCTTTAGGTTAGAGTCAAGCTCAACTATGGCTAGGAGGTATTATAGCAGAATACAGTGTGATGCTCCTACCATTAGTTACCGATATCATTTTAGTGTACCGAGTATGCGGGCAAGCAGTGTTGTGTAAGTCAACTGTTGGTTTTTTGTTTTTTTTTAACGGACAGCGCCGCCACAGGTCGCATCATTATATGCCAGAGACTGAGCAACATTGGAGCTGTGCATGCAGCAGGGGGTTTCGTCGCTGAAACAGCTCAGTCTTCGCCAGGACAAAAATGAGAAAGGCCTCTTCTACATCGTCTACTGACGGCTTCGTGCGCACTACTTTCTTCAGCTTTCGAAACGTGGAGTCCTCGATGCACACGCGAAAGGGCTGATGTAAACACATAGGAATCAATCAACGTGGTAAGTTGAAGGAAGAGTAGTGATTTGCACTCAATTTAGGTATGATTTTGATGGGTATATACGGTATACGGTCATTATTCTGCCTGTATTGGGTTCCTTGCTGATTGTGTGATTTGAGTGAACTCTTTTGCCTGTCAGTGAGAAGATATAACTAGACTTATAGAGGTGCTCGTTGTGTATGCGTGACCGTGAATTTTGCGCTGCTCAAATAGGTTTATGATTAAATGGGTGATACCACACGGTTGACATGAAAACTAAATGTTTCGGAAAGCGGGGATACGGACTCCGCTACAATTTGAGTGGATTGCTCTTTTTAACATGCATGCCCACGTTCGATGTATTGATCGGGTG
Source organism: Diadema antillarum (assembly GCF_040938485.1). NCBI lineage: Eukaryota > Metazoa > Echinodermata > Echinoidea > Diadematoida > Diadematidae > Diadema > Diadema antillarum. The sequence goes on from NW_027271056.1 coordinate 3,495,139, forward strand.
AGGGTTACACGTGACACCTTGACACGAAACAGTTGCTGACGAGCGAGCGAGCGAGTCTACGCCCCTTTCCATCGCCCCCGACTCCGTTGAGCGTCGCCAATTTGCGGGGGTATTTTGACAGGGACTCGAGTGAGTCGGGTCTGGCAAGGAATCCGCGGGACATCTTGGTTAATTACCTTCGTTAGGAGAAGGCCCATCAGTCACAGCATGCCTTCGTTCTGCAGCGATAACTTCACGAAGCTGCAGTAACGTAGAGCTTCAATCGCCTGTCTTTTTAAAGCGCTTATATTATACTCGACATTTTCCTGCACAGGCGCTTCCAGACGTACGCATATTACTGTGGTAATAAAAGCAAATTCATATTGATTTGTTAATGCAAGGCTATATTCATATTGGTATTGTTAATGTCAGGCAAGTTCTCTCGCATGACATCTCTGAGGCGATCAGTTACAAAATAAATTTTGTATTGCGCGCTTAGAGAGTGGATTTACTTTGGCAGGCAGAATTACACACTGATTATTTACCGCTAATGTTATCGCTATAGATGATAATAGTTGATTCTTTCGGCTATCCATGTACAGTATCTATAATAATATTCCGATCAAGGTACATGGTCCGGTCTATTGCTCATCCCCAGCTAGGATGTAATACTCCGACCCGAGACATTATAATATTAGCGTGGATAGAATGTCCTCTCTGATACACTTCCGCTACTATATCATTGCACAAAATCTCCGGAAACCGGAAAAGATCAGAAAGTCACTGATCGTGTGCCGCTGACCTGCACTCCGTGACCTCAGAGGGTGTAGGAACTACTTCGTACTCTCAGGCCTCTTGTATCGAGACACTGACGGAGAGCTGTACTGGTATCGCACTGTGACATGTATCGACGTTTACTGTATGTTCGTATCACTCACAATTTGAGTACAGTACTCTCTCGAATGAATTTCAGTATTGCCATGGTCTGTGTGTCATATTTCACTTCCATACGTTTATACAGTTTGCTCACGGAAATGCCGTTCTATGTAATGTTCCTGCTTGAAATTACTGTGAATCAGCCGCAAACTTTGTTGCGATAAAGTCATGAAAAACATAACTTGTTTAGAGTATTTTTGCAATAGGGTTAAAATGATAGATGAACAACAGTTCCATACATAATGTCCCACCACTTGCCAAGCAAATGTGTGTGTACATAGGGTCTATCTAAAAAGAAAACACCAAATATGTTACATGATGAGAACGAGAAAAATTAACTTGGTATTTAAAGAAAAATAATGACTTAAAATGACTTAAGACATTTTGAGACACATTTTGCACATAGAAGTTGGCCTACCTTCTTTGTCGTAAACCTCCTTATACATTCGATAATTTGTACACCAGCTTGATATATAGCTTAACTTGTTTATTTAGTTTGAAAAACACGAAACATGCTCGTATGTCGTGATGTACAATCAATAAACCTTGGCCATACACGTGTCTGTAATTGTAAAGTGTGCTTATATTATTTTGTAGGAGTTTGAAGCATTATTCTATAGAGGGCTGGTCTCTAGTTTGAGGCTTAAAGGGGATGGCTAGTAACTGATCAGTGGGAATCAGTGGGAATGCTGGGGGATGATTGTTCCTATTATTGTGGGATTCATTTAAGAGTACGTTATAATATTATATCTATTGTTGTGTGAAAATCATTTGCTTCAGAATGGTCTCATATTCAAGTAATGTGCAGTTTAATGCCCCGTCACTCTACAGGCATGCTAACCTGGAAACATTAAGAAGACTAGGCATACCAGTTTTCCACATGTCGTCTGATATTTATACGCCTTTTCAGTACACCCACTTGCAGTGCGTGGTTCCCCGCCTTTTTCGTCTCCGTTCGCGATTTTACCGCCTCTTATACTTGTCCCTAATCCCTGCTTAACCCTTTTCGCCTTTTAAATCCCTGTTTGTGCACTGTAGCGCGCTTTATCAGTCCGTGCAAACCTCCTCACCCAATTCGCAGGATTACACATACCATCATTCTTTCTATTCACAGAGTAGAAGTACGTTCTGCCTGCTTTGTATACAATATGTTTCTATAGGGAGTATACCGTCCGCCAGGGTCCTGCCTGATTGTGTAAGAATGGAGGAGGCGGTTTAACGTCGCAGGTAAACTCTTATCAGTTCTCCGAACCACAAAAAAGACCTCTCGAATGAGAAGTCTGCTCTTCAAATGTGTTTTTAAATAGCATGCCTGGGTGTGGATGATGTGTGATTTTCGACTCAAGAGAGCTAAGACATTATCTCTTGTGTATACACGTCAATATGTGTGTCTGGGTGTTGGCTGATTATGCCCTAGCTGTTATGTTCAGATGCAGGGTACACTATAATTAATTAGTGGGATAATGTCTGTGTGTGTGGTCTGTGTGTGCGCGTACGTGAGTGTGCCAGCCTTGTCCTATTTTTGCTCGTTATATTCAATATGAGTATAGCCGCATGTAGCTGGTGTCATGCTCGGCAATGGTCTGAGTTGATGGGAACATGTATGAACGAAAATCTGGCAATAACTAACGCAATAACACGATATCATAAGGGGAAATTCTTGACCAGTTAAAAGTTGGTCTGACAAAAAACAAGAGAGTAACAAGCACAAGTACAGCGAAAAATTGTCAAAATCGGATAAGAATTAGAGAAATTATGAAATTGAGAAGTTGTGCCAGTTTACCCGAAACAGTGCTTTAACACTCAATATGAAGTAGTGAGTTGATCATATTTATATTCTCCTGACAACTTGCTATAAACTTGTAGTTTGCTCATTAAATCTTGAATTTTTCCGTTTGTTTTTTTTCTGGTTCAAACCCAATTATGCCCCAGTATCAAATCCTGATATAGCTGACTGATCATAATTTTGAAGTTATTCTGCAAGGAACGACACTATGTTTTAAAGCAGAAGAATTTCATTTTCACCATTTTTTACACGATCAATGAAAATTGCGAAATGATGACACCATCATTTCACTAATTTTCGTATTTATGTTAACTGTTCAGTTTTCGAAAAGTTGACATAGGCTAAAGCTATTTTTCTTCACATTACTTGGATACGCCCACAAAAAAGCAAGCAAACAAACAAACAAACCTTCCATATTAAGATTTTGGCAGTGGCATCATCTGTCAATCATTGCGTTAAAATGTAATATGATAAACAAAAGACAATAGAATGCACCTTCCCCTGGCCTATAGACTGAATTATTATGACGTTCATGTTTCCATGTTACTAATATGATTAACAAAAGACATTGCAGGGAAATGATTATGTTAGTTATGATCGGTCTATATGGGAAGGTGCATTTCGATGTCTTATGTTAATTATAAAAATTATTAGTACTTTAGCATTTCTTAGCAACGATTGACAGATGACGTTACTGGCAGAATCTTGGCGGGAAAGTTTTTTTAAGGTATATCAAAGTAACCCAAAGAAAAATAGTAGAATGCTATCATGAAATATCTGGCACAAAAAAAAAAAGATTACATAATTAATCTTTCAGTAACATAAGTGATGATCATTTCTATGAGTCAATACAAGTTAACATACATTTGCACTGCATATTCCCTTTAATCTTGTGTCTTGGTTTAATAGTCGCTCATGATTCAGATAACGTCTTGGGAGGGAGTTTCCCTGTGAAGATGAATGTTAATTTAGCTCTCTCCCGCAGTCCATCGTGTGGAGCAGTTTCATAATCCAATGACCTGCGTGCATTTCCGGCCTCATAATGTGTAAGCCAATAAACCAGTTTGCCACTCGAATTATGCTGATCAAATTCATATATATTTCTGCCCCAATACCTTATTATTCGTTAAGCAAATCAAGAAAGATCTGGAGTATAGAGACAATGTCATCATAGTTTTGAGGTACGTAGAGTGACTGCAGGGAATTATGGGTCTGGAAGTACTCAGTCAGTGTGTGTATGAAGTTTTGTTTTGATGTGTTTGTGTGTATGTTCTCGTCTATGTCTGTCTGTTACGCCGGCTTGTGTTGCACTTAGGCCCCAGAAGCGTAGTGATGGTATTATGGGAAGCAAATTACTCGAATTGCGACGGAGGCTAGACTAGATTGCCCCAGTCCGGCATATTTGTGCGTTTTGAGTTTATTTACTGAAGTAGATATTTTAATGCTCTGGCTTTTGTTGTATGGAAATAAAGGTAAATGCGTTTAAAAGTAGCAGGATTTCAGCAAAGTCTGAGGGGACACGTGGGCGTAGCGGAAGTGGATTGGTCGAAGAGAAAAAAGAGAGGGAGAGGAATCAATGGAGAGACTTTAGAGAATAAACCTGGGGTGGGGTGTGAAGGCATGCGAGGTATGTCTTCAGAAGGTGTATGTTTGTATTAACATGTTTATTGTGTGTGTTTGTCGCGGGTAAAGGCGTACGAAGAGCGTGTCTGAAGGTCGCCAGCATACCACCAGGCACCTTGTATGGAATGCCGTGTGTAGATCGTGGCGCCATGTACTCCGCGTGTCTTTAACGATCCATTAAAGCAATCCCCCGTCTGGCGCGCTAATAAATGTTCGTGAGTTTGACTGTGGTCAACCTAATTGGGATTTTGATACTCCACGTCGGCATCAATTGCGCGCACGCGGGGGCTTTCCTTGAGTCGTGTGATTGCAGCGAAGTGAGCGTTTTCTAACATCACTAATAATAAAAGTATTGTCGATTGAAGTGATCTGTGTGGGCTGCCATACTAAAAGTACTGTTTGCTTCGTGGCTGTCGTTGTAAGTCAAATCAACAAATAATATCATTGTATGCCCCAGTTTGAATATCGATTTTCGAGTATATACTATACTCCTTAAGACTGTGATGCTTTCTGTCTGATAGAATAGTTTAATGATCAAACAATGAGGGTATCATAAGTCATTTGCGATTATTGGACTACCAACAGTCCAAAAAGAGGGTGTATAGGTTATGCCTAATTTGTTCAAATGATAGACAGATATGTATATACATATATATATATATATATATATATATATATATATATGATTATATAAATCAAAATTAATTTTCAGGAAATCGGCAGAGGCAATGCCCCATCCTATCGTGATCAGCACTGCAGAGAACCCAGGGGAGTGATCAGCTCCCCCAAACTCTCACTATCAGAGGGGCACTTTCTCCTCGAAGTATACGAACCATCGCGATGCATCGGTCTCTAAAGGCTGTCGTGATGCAGGTGGTAGGAAGCGTATTGAGGTTGCGAAGTGTCCACCACTGGCAGAGTATAACCTACTTGACCCTCTGGTGTATGAGAGTAGTGATTCAAGGAGGGTTAAGGTGGGCATAATATGCAAATATACTTTGCCTTGAGTGTTTCTGGTTAAAGCTATGGGTAGAGGTGGCTCCAAAAAATAGTGCTATTCGTCGAGAGGCACAGCCACAAAGTGAATGGTACTACTGGAGGCATCGATGCTCATCAGTAGGGCCTACTTACCGGAAACTCGAAATTAGGCAGAGAGTATTTGTTTTATATTTTTGATTAAAAGTGTATACCAAAGAAGGGTGGAAATGAGTCGAAAAGTTGTGTAATGGATGGATATAGTTTAGTACAAACCCTGCGAAGCAGGACGCGATGTCACACTTGCTTTGTGACGTTATTTCACAGTTAAAATACGAAAGCAACGCGCGATGTTAGACTTGCTTTGTGATGTCACTATAAAGTGACCGTAAGAAGCAGTGCGCGATGTTACAGTTGCTTTGTGATGTCACAATTACTTTGTGATATAATTTCACAAATGGTATACCATGGAGTGTCACCTGCCAACATTCTGAAATTGTAGAAAATACGTTAATCGCGTGAAGCTCTATCAACCAATCACTATTATTATTAATCCAAAATATATTACGAAATAGAAGAGCACCAGCGTTGGTCCAGATTACAGTTACAAACCAGCTTTGTCATCCAAAAGTGAGGTGGGTTTAAGGGGGGGGGGGGGTCGCGGAGATAAGGAGACGACTTGCAAGTGGCAAGTCACGCCTCTTACAACATCAGGAGAAAAAGGAAGTAGGAGAAGAAAGAGAAGATGAGTGCCAGAAGAATAGATTAAAAGTCTTGAGAGGGGAAGAAAGGAGGACAAGAGAAAGGAACTAATACTCAAAGTGTGTGTGTGGACAAGGAGGCAAATGAACGACAACGTTTGTTAGTTTTATCCAGCTGAGTGACAGCGATATTGTCAAGTTCTTCGTGAACACAGAATCGCATTTTTTTTTTCAATGTAGCCATACGAGTTCTTTGTTCACTTTGTAGCGTGAAGCGGCTTAGTCACTTCCTGTGTAGTGTGTAGGCCTGATGTGGTCGAGATGAAGCTCCCTTTGTTAATGGATTTCAGAGACTGCTCTTATACTGATTTAAAAGCAACGAAGAAAGATTTCAGAGAATGGTGTCCGTACACGAAGAATTCAAGATTCACTTGCAATGTGAAACTGAGATATCACTTTTTTTTTCTGAGTGCAGTGTTGCACATAATCGATATCGTGAATATGGTATCTAATAAATTGGCGTCTGGAAGAGGGAAGTGGTGTCTCGAAGAGAAGGTGATAGTTCTTCAAGGGGAATCTTACATTAGACATCTACAATCCCTTAGACGGACGTGGTCGTCTTTCGTACGAGTCTATCCATTCTGAAGTCGATCATGATCGTAACATGGCGTGTGTCCCGTTTTTCATTTGTGGACATCGGTATTAAGTCCATACACGCTGGTTTAGATAGAGTTGCGTTCATAATCAGTGTTTCCACAACTGCTTACTACATAATATTAACGAAAATGATGGGTAAAACGGATCTTATACCATCTGCTTCGCAGCCGCCTTATCGTAATACCACCTGATGACTTCTCACAGCTCGTCTGCTACTTACCGTATACAATTGCGATGTTCTTCATGAGTTCTTTCGGACACACGCGGTCTACCACATTCAAAAGGAATACCGTCAAGGCGGTATAATGTCCGAAATACTCGGAAGCAGGCCACATCAGGGCACCAAACCAAACAAACATGAAACCCATAGATCTAGGTCGAATGTTGGCTTGCTTTGAAAGAAGTCTTCGCTTCCCTTACTTTTGAGTACATCTCGTCCAGCTGCTGTCGGCTCCCCACTCCCTCCCTCCCCGATCTACTTGCCAATATTTCAGAGTGAAGTCTATACACAGCGCATATGTTGGATATTCTCAAGAATTCATATCAGTTTCAGGCTCCTGGTCTGAAGTGCTTGAACAGGCGGCATTATCGCAGAAATAAGCCCCCTTTTACCCCTAAAATATCGGCTTAGGTTTATTCAGCTTTATAGCTTTACTGGGAACAATAAAAAAAAGGGAGGGGGGGGAGACAGAATTGTGACCGATATATTTATAGCATACCTATTATATAGGCCTACATCTAAGCGAATTGTTCAAGAGTTGTTTTCACTTCCGTTCTCAAGTAAAATGATCATCTACTTTTTGAAGTGACAGTATTAGTATATACAAGCCTTTGTTGTGTTTTTTTTTCCGGATCTTGTAAACTTGTAAACATCATCTCGTAGCCATGTGATGCCATGCCACGTGTTTTCAGCTTCTGTGGTGCAGTTTCCTTATTTTTATTTTCTGTCGATCGAAGACTAAACGATTGCAGTACTTCGACCAAATGCGCACTATCGTTGAGAGTCGCATAGAAATCAATCCTGAAGGCGAGGAAGACAAAATCGAAGCGCACTGCGAAACCCGTTCTGACCTAAATTCCGAAAGTTTTCTCAGATCGTATTGGGTTTCATTCGCACGAACAAGGGTCACGCTTTACTTTAAAACACTTTAATATATGCGGTGAGGTTGTTCAATTTTCATCCTTTCTTCCTTCAATCAAGCAGGGGGATATGCATGCAGTGTATTTTGCCTTGCTGTCTTATCGTGTTATATTCAATCGAACCCCGTGATACTCGTAACAACCGCACTTCATGAATAAACATCAAATCCCGTAGCGGCGCAGTGGCAAAGTTAAAAGATATCGACGCTATTGCCACGTCAGTGTGTGATTCCAGTCGGGTACGAAGTAATGAGTGCGGTAAATTTCCGTGCATATCCAGATCTGGTTAGGCGCTAATTTGAGTGACGAGGATGTCTAGATGGGGAAAATGAAATGAAAGAGTGAATTGACAAGAATACCCATCGGCACGGCAAAATATTGCTCGGTGTTTGTACGCACATGCGACAAGCATTATGCATGAGAAGTACTGGCACGGCATGCGTGTAATGGAGAGGTTCGGAGCCGATTCAAATTTGCATCTTAAGTCTTGCCTAGTGAATGAACTCCTTTAATTCGTTGCTTTCCGGCGTGTTTTAGAATTTCTCCCCGTTATTGCAAGTTATGTAATGTACAATACTGTTGTGTACGGGGAGGATGCAGGATACACATAAGAGAGGAAAGATCTGAGTTTACTGCTCATAATGGGGCAAGTTCGATCACTCGTCCTCCCGACTTTTCAGTCATGTGACCTTAAAAAATTGATTGCCTCACCCAGTCCAGTCCTTCGACACAATTATGACGTGATATGATGGCCCTCTGATAACTGATAATTTCCTGCATCATGACGCAGTACAGTATTGTGAAGGCTCTCAGCACGCCTGTACTCGTTTTGCAGGATGAAAGGTGATGAGTATACAAGGAAGAGGGTAAGAAAAATGCGCACCCCCCCCCCCTATTGACCCTTTGGCCACTGTAATACTATAATGTGGGGGCGCTGTGGCATAGTGGATAAGACTCCAGACTCCCAATCGGAGAATCCGAGTTCGAATCCCGCCCAGTGCTTACGTTCGTGGACAACATGTTTTCACCCACCACGTCCCTCTCTACCCAGGCGTATGAATGGGTACCTGGCAACGCTAGGGTAATAATGATATCGCAGGGCCCTCCGGCAGAGCAGCGGCAACACTGAAGAAGCTACCCTGGATAAAGAACGCCTTATTATTAGTAGTAGTATTATTATTAGTGGTGAAAACCTTCTACTGACCGTCATGTTATTTGAAATCGCGTGAAGTGAAAGTCAATCTACTGTTTCGGCTCATAGTACGCTGTTAATACTACAAGAATTTATCAGTCAGTATACCTTGATAAAAAAAGGTTCATGTTAAAGACGACGTTTGGTGCTATTATGATGAATTAAGTGCTGTGGAGTAAGTGTTTGTGTGCACTTGCAAGATGGATCCTTCGTAACGGTTGAATGACCATCATTCCTGTGCGCATGCGCGTGTAATAAAACCAACATTTTCATCTATTATGTATAATTACTTTGACCTATACTTACAAGAGAAAAGGAATGAATAGTTTTCATATATCCAGCGATATGATTATGTAGGTGTTCAGAGATAATTTATTGATTATCAGTCTCACGATACGACCAACTAGGGCTAATCGATATTATATTATATTATGTTATATTATAGATTTCTGGAAATTTGTAATTCAATGTAGATCACTCAAATATCATACCGATTTTAGAATGACTTCCATCACACGTGAGGATGTCCTTTGAGGCCATTATATGTACACACGTGTGCTACGATGAGTCACACCAATGCATATCATTCTTTAATACTTATGTCTACCTTGATCAAGAAGAGGAAAAAAGCTGGAAATTTTGCGTGTATCCGTCCATTATCTCAGATCGTATAGAGACCTTAATTAGAATGTAATTACTGGAGAGCCGCGCTGACTTAATGGTATCATGACGCGATTTGGGATATACATATATATATATATGGTAATTAAGTTTACATTTTCTTTCCCCTGGCAGCCCTGTTTTCTATGTCACAATCTAGGGTTTTTTTTTCTCTCATTTGTGCTTTGTCTCTGTGTTATAATTTATCTTATTTTTGTTTTTGCTGAATCAAATGTATTTTGTGTTTACCCATGTACATGTGCAATGTCTGAAATGCCGAATAAAATAATGATAATAATAATAATAATAATAATAATAATAATGATAACATATATATATATATATATATATATATATATATAAATACATATATATATATATAAATAATATATATATATATATATATATATATATATATATATATATATACATATATATATATACACGTGTATATATATATGTGAATAAAATGCGAGTGCGTGTGTGTGTGTGTGACATAGTGGGTGGCAATATTGGCTGTCGCCCAGTGAAAGTCCAAACCGCGGCTGTCAGGTTGTGCAGCGTGCACCCCGTTTGATTACAGGGTACCCCATACACCATGGTCATGGGGTGAGTCAGGGTTACAGCCAGCATCGATTTGACGATGTCATGGCGTTATACCCGATCTTACCCCCATACATATTTTAGGCTTAGTTTAATCACTGTCACTAGTCTCTTGGCCCTTATCTTGCAAAAAAAAAAAAAAAAAAGTGTTGGTATTGTCCTATTTTCCCCTAGTCGAGAAACTTCCTGTTTCTCATTTTCAATGAAAAAACGAGAAAAATCCAAAAACAGAGGAATGATCTCCCTTTCCTTTTGCTTACTTTTCTTTTCGTTTTCTTTGTCATTTTTCGTCGTAGTATGGTGGTTCAATTCGTCTCACCTTCGGTTCAGAGATTCTCGGTGGTTGATCCACCGTTTCCATCATGAAGGACGTGCCGAGATGAGAGATTTATCACAACTCGTGTTGTTCCTTTACCATCGCGCCTTTTTGAATAAACAGTTTGAACTCGCAGCGGGTAATTTCTTTTGGCCTGAGCGAGGTGACAATGACAGACAGGGATGAATGCGTAACCTTTAGAGGTGATAAGAGCGAGTGCATGTTTGCATCTGTGTGTGTCGCCGTGTGTATAAGTGTGAGTGAGGGTCAGGGAGAAGGTGGGGGGGGGTGGGTTAGGAAGAGAGCGAGGGGAGGTGTAGAGGAGGAGGACCAATAATGAGAAAGGGGAAAGGGGTAAAGACAGACTCGAGCGTTCTATGTGAGTATGTGTGTTGTACGTGACACCGAATTTGATTAATTCAAAATCAATCTTTTCCGAAATTAATGTGCGAATGCTGTGATGGATCATTTTTTTTTATTGAGAGTTGAATAAACACGGTTGGTAAAGCCAGTGTCGAGGGGGTCCGTGCAAATCGACAAGCGTTATGAGACTTCACTTGTCTAAGGTGCCAAGAAATACCCAGGCTGTAATTTACAGCCCAAATTAAGCTTTGAAAAAGTTGGAAACCACACGTACAGTAGGCCTACTGGCACTTACACTTACCCTTTAGCACTACAGACCTAAAATCACCGTAAACCATCAAATAGTTGAGATGGGGGGGGGGGGGTATTTTCGTACTCAATATCCTCTAATGGCGTTCATTATCAATTATAGTATAAGCGTAGTAAAACGGTTGTGATAAAGAATATGATATGCTTTCGCCAGCTGACGATCAAAATCTGCGGGATTCATTCATTGCTAAATGGTTTATGTAGGGTGGTGTGTGGTTTTCGTTTGGTTTATTTTAACCGCTCATAGGGCAAGTCAAGGACTGAGGTTGATATTGCGTTATATATAGCAAGGTGTACATTTCCTGTAACGCTAAGTCTACGAGTCTGCATGTCAGATAAATATGTACTTAAGTTAGTTTGTGTTCGCTTATATCAATAACGCGATTCCAAAAAGAGAGGAGAGTTTGATGGTATTTGTATTCCTCACTGTTCCTTCACCCACCGTGCTGCTGCATGAATAATGGCAATGCCGAAATGAAAACAAAGTGCTCGTCATTTCGCTAGATTAGTGTCTCCGTCACAGCCTCAAAAACTGCATATTTATAGTAGTGAGGATGAGAAATTCTCGTAATATACGTTTTTGTTTATCCCGTGTTTTATGTGGCGGGTGAGTATTTCCCAGCTTCATTGAGGATCACCGCCATGTAGTGAAATAAATAGCTGATTTCGTTTTCATGAAAATACAGTTATATTATAGCGAAGCAATGACAGCAAGTTATGTAATGATAAAGGTATAAGTCTATTAGAATGTCAGTAAATCGTCGACTGGTGTGCAGTGTATGGATTATCCCTTACTTTTCCATGACGTGTTGCCAATTTTTCGAGTTACCTCTTAAATTAACACTGTCTTCACGACTTTGTCCAAGGCACCCCAAGTGGATTTACATCAATGAGTAAATTTTGCATCCACATGGAAAAATATATCTCCCTTGAAAAAGTTCATGTTAGATCGTTCTATGTTTTAAACGGAATGAGAAATTGCTCTTTGAAAACATCAGCGTATAAGGTGACGAACAATATCGCTTTGACGTTTGTGCACTATGGAATATACGGCACATCTGATGATTGTGTAACCTTCAAACAGCAAGATATAATTATAGAATTTTGGTGCTAAAGACACACAAATACACACACACACACACTCGCACACATGATATGGCTCAAAATAATGCTTCACATGAAGTTAGCAGATTGTGTACTATGATCCATGCTAAATATTTTTTTTTTGCAGAGTGGAATATAAAATGGATGCTTTCTGATGGAGGATGGTGGCAATGAGTTGCAGTATCATACACGCTTAAAGGCTGTGAATAAACGAGCTTGTTCTATTGATTAACTTCGTGTCGTTCTTAATGAGTCCTTGCATCCAAGAGCATGTAACTTGGATGAATTGCTTCGAGACTGTAGATATACGTGGCGTCTACATGTAGGCTACGTTGTATAAATAGCCGTAATCTCACTTAGAGCAAGCAAGCCATCAGAGCATGGTCACGGTGATGGTGGTGCGCTGGTGGCGCTTTTTGCCTGCTAGCATATTATTGTATACTAGTACATAGTGGGACAAGAATGACATCAGCGCATCGTGTATTATCAGAGCGAAGTGCCAGGGGCAGCTAATAGTGGGCTCTATCATTCTGATGCTATACTGCATGCATAATCAGTTAGCACAGATCTGAAAAATCCCCCAACAGAAAAAAGGAAGGAGAAAGTGCGATCTTGTTTAAAAGAGCTTCGTTCCAATCTCGGCATACCCTGGTTAGATTGATCTTTATTTTTTGCCTACCCCGTGTCCAAGGGTCGTGGTAAAAGCTTACAAAATATAGCACTTTGCCGTGAATGGCGAATATTGCACGAGAGCCATTGTCTTCTCACGTATCAGAAAGAAGCTGTATATTTAGGTAATTTTCATGAGATCTAGCGTAAAATATTTTATTCTAGAAGAGCGATAGACCTGAATGCAGTTATTTTTTTTTATTTGTAGGTCATGTATCAAAGCTATTTTGTAAATCTTACCGGTATTGTACAGAATACATTGCCATGTCGTTGAAACAGGGCTTATCATTTTAAAAGTTCATGTACATCATAACGAAGCTCTCTGCGTGTTGCTACGTCATGATTCAAACTACCCTCGGAATATTCCTGGAATAACGGTGAAACCTGTTGAATTAACACCTGTCATTGGTGCACACTGAAGTCGTGAAGTCATGTGTCATGTTTGTACTTGATCCGGAATGTGTACATATTCCTAACACTAATACTTCTCGTTGTGATGGACTGCACGTTTATGAGATTATGAAGAGGAGAATCTTGTGCAAATACATGTAAAAGAATAAAGAAAAAATCATAAGATAATTTTCTAACCGTTAGACGACTTGCCATACAAATAACGTTTAATTTATTGCGTTTTATGTCTTACACACATGCGCGCGCACACACACACACATACACGCACACATACACACATCATTATATAATATATATATATATATATATATATATATATATATATATATATATATATTCCAGACACTAGAGTGATAATGTTTCTCCAAGAATGGACGATGACACTGTATCGGTGATGCATCTAATCAAAGTCGTAAAGAAACAAAATCTGTTGGGAAGACGCATGAAATTAAATTCACGCAGAGATCAGTAAAGTGGTGTCTTGAAAGTGACATAAAGGTCACGTGACCAAGACTACGCTATGAGGTGCCCACTGAGCGGCAGTGGAGAGGCTCATTAATCTCGAATTGTCCAAAAATAAATCTCTAGATATTCGCCTGATTTCGCCCTTTTTTCACAGATATTCAGCTTTTTTTTTATATATATATGCATTTATGGAATGCCATGTCTCCGTTATTTTGCATCTTGCAGTCATTGTTTATGGTGGCAGCAGATGGAGAGAAAACCACTCCTTTCTATGCCGGCACCTTTGAAGTGTAAAGTACTTACATGATGCAACTCCAGAGCATCTCCGTTCCTCGTCCTATTTAAAGCTATGTTTAGGAAGGCATTCGTGACGACATAATGTCCATGTGATAACATTTCTTCCCCTCCACTGTCTCTTTCCAGTCTCAAGAGGGACGATGCTTGATAAGCTCGCTCAATTCTCCCCACCCCGCCGTCTCTTCAGCGTCATATTTCAATCTCGATGGGTCCTCTTTACTCGACAGTGCTGATATTAAGGTCTCCTTTATAAATGCCTCTCAGAACCTCTCTCGCTCCATTGGCAGAACACCGCCCGGCTCAATTCGGCGCGAAATATTCGCCCCGAGGCTCCCGAAAAAAATTTCGCACCTCGGTTAACCTGCTGCGTATAATCACCATTTCTTTAAAACGTATACGAATAAGGAGTCAACCGTGCAGAAAGGTGTTTTGGGGCCATACGCGTATTGCCACCTACGCCGTAATGCAGTCGAGTTGGTAAACAACTTCCACGTGAATGTCTCTGGCGCATTTCTTTTTGCACTATACCTTGCATATCGTGTCATTGAAGGTTGCTCTACGGGCTCATACTTTCAAGGACGACCGACATTTACTCCTCTTGAAAAGATCGAGAAAAGGAGGGGGGGGGGGGAGTCACACATCATGAAATCTTTCCAAATCGATCTGGAATTACGGAGTACCCTGCAGGATGCATGGATTTCGTGTCTGTAGAACTCACATGGCGGATTTGTTAGTAAGCGGTGGGCTATGTGTTTATAACAGAATAGGAAGCTTTTGGTTTTGTCGTCATTACTATTTTCTTTCATCACCATAATTTTCATCGTTACTTTTATTGTATTATTCATCGCTATCGTCATAGCAGTTATCATTATTTAGGGGCCTACACTTCTATTAACGAGCTGCAAATTTTATTTACCATGGAAGGTGAGTTGCCATGTTTGTGCAACCGATAAGGGAGAGAAAAGGATGGCAGAAATTCAATGTGAACAGACCTCAGTAACGGTATGGTATATACTATATATTGTTATTCATGTGAACACTGCTCGTCTTAAGCTTTCGAAAAGAGTACAACAACATAGCGACTGGGGTGTACCTGTAGGCGAGTGAAAACCTGTAAACAATGCTCCAGGAAAGCGGGCGATATGCTTTGCAAAGGGAACGTAGGCGGACAACGAGCGACTGGCAATGTTTGCAATGTTGACACAGAAAATGAAGTAACAACGATCCCTACAGGCTACACTTTCCGGTGAAGTTTCTGTCGTCTTGTAATTATTTTGGCCATCCACCCACAATTGACCGATCGCGCGATAATGCAGGTAAGACATTGTTTGCGTCAGTCCCAACCCCCTTGTCCCTCCAAAGTACATGATTGCCTGTATAGTGCGGGCTGGGGCACTGCCCCCATGTCAACGAGAAATAAGACATAATGGGACTCCGTAGCCCGCCGTTATGAAGGTAGAAAGGTCGTTCTTTTATTACTTTTCCGCGCGTGTTACGCTAATGAACATCGACAGCTTGATTGCCTCCGCACATGCCTGTGGCAACCCTTTCACCGTTTCCTTCCAGCGCAAGGGGCAATTAGCCATCTTATTCCTCAGTCCCACACGTATTATTTTACCGCGGTGAGTGCGATAATGGTTTATCATCAGCCGTAGATAGCATCTGCGTGGAGGGTGAAAAGACTGTGAACGCAACATTACAAACGCGCCAGCACCGACACTGGTTAAGTTGTGGCGTCTTCCATTATTACAGCGGCTTCCCAATCACAGCTCACTTGACTGGTTATTCTCTCCGACCTCTTTACATTATCCAAGCCTCAAAACTGTCTTCTCTTTTAGTCCATACAGGCATATACATGCCATCTTCCTTTGTCGTCCATGTAGCCCTACGTACTCAATGTAGTTCGTTCAAAAAAGAAGTCGCTAATGGTGACATAGTCATTATGAACGCAACTAAGAGAAACTGTAAAATTCCTCGCTTCCCATTCCGGTGTCACTTCACTAGGCGTTCCGATCGAATATCTTGGTTGAATACACCTGGGATGCATGTTGCAAGCACCGGTCATGCTCCATTTACAGCGTATATATTGGTATCAATCGATGCCATCGATTGTTTGAAGACCGGCGTATCCCATGAGTGAGCGTCACTGGAGAGTGATCACGTGACCAGCACCGATGTATAACTTGATTTCGCGAAGCTGAATTTGGACTGAGTGTTGACAGCTTCGATATGAAGAGGGGAAGTGTGTAGTCTCATAATGCACTTAGAGAAGAGATCCTCCGAGACAAGTGCCCAAGCTAGAAGGTCAAACAGGGTGTGAACTTAAAGGCTCTAGTGTCTTGAAGCGAGTGCCGATTATTCGGATGGAGAAGTTAGGGTATGTTCTTCTTTTTTTTCTCTTTAATGCCAAACTGCTTCTTCTACGTTGACACAGTGGAAATTCCTTGTAGTTGATCACGTATCTTTGTATGAAAACACGAGAGATTAAAAATACCCAGAAACAGTTATTCAAGAATATGCTGCAGGAAGTATTGATTTTGCTCCATTTTTTAAACGTTCTTTTATCATTACACGCCGACTGATTGTGGAGACGTAGAGTTTCAGTCATTACCCAGAATCATGCCAATTTCTTTGACATTTTGAGATAAGTGATCGTCTTTAGTGCAATTCTTTGGACGTCTTGGTTTGGGCTATTATTTGCATAGAAAAACAACCAACGAAAATAAGTCCTAGTCGTCGTGGCACATGAGGGCGACATGCGCATTTATATCTAACTTGTGATATGCAAATCAAATGTTTGCTTTTTTATAGTCGGAAAGTTTATACACTTCGATTAAAATTGAGAAGATCCTTCCATAACGGAATTTACTTCTGTAAGAGAAATCAAATCAGAAAATTTAACATGCCAATCATTGCTATGAGTGAACGCCATTTTGTTTGTCATCAAGTCTGCCTGTCCCCCCCCCCCCAAAAAAAAAGCAACACTTTGAATTACCGATAAAGCGAGTTATGAATGTTTCCATCATTGTAGTGATTGGACTTGTCAGATCATTATGCATAAATAAACAACATTGTTACAATAATTACTCAGGTATTTTGTTGATGTTAGCAGGTGACACGTGGTATCCACTGGCATATATTTTTTAGGAGGTATAGAAGACTGGTATACCAAACTCATGCTAGCAATGATGTCACGACATGTTTCATGAATGTAATTTATTCTAGGGCTAGCTACTTTTGCCAAAGTCACTCTTTTTTCTTTTTTTTTTTTTACATAATGACGTGCAACCAAGTGTGAATTATTCAAGCCATGTTCAAACGACCTTAGGATCGTTAGCTCTGCTAGCATCACGCATTAACTCACATGCGGCTTGTTCTTGCCGCTAGTAACCACGCACCATCGCTCGACATTAGGGAGGAAAAGTAGAACAATATCATCGCTCTGTGCATTCTTGATGGGAACGTGTAGAATAATGCCAAGCATTGCTGCAATCACATCGACTCTTTTTTTTTTATTCATTTCAATTTCCCGTAATTGCTATCGTCGAATCCCTGTGCTGCCTCTGAAAGCGTCTTCAGACGTTTGATGTAGAATGAGAGAAGCTGAGGGGAGGGAAAGGGGACGACAATGAATTTGCAATAATGGATGTCAACAGAAAAATTAATGTCTGACGAACAGGAAGACTTCTGGGTGAATTGACATGGATTTGGAGTCAGAAGACAGATCAAATTCGGCCTCTGATTGATGGTCGAGAAATGAAAGACATGATCGAGCATCATTACAATGAGTTGGAAAATAGATGTTATTTGATATCACGGAACACATGAAAACGCGAAATATGAAAAACGAGACAGGCATTAAAAAGCGCACAAGTGCTTTCTAATTTCATTTCCGCGGAGATGTAGTGAATTTTCTATGCTGCATGGAGGGCTATTACCCTTTTCCCGGTGCGCATATACAAGACGTGCCTCTATTCATTTGACATCAGTATCAATAAGCGTTAAAAGCTGTCGTGCCGTAATGGGGGACACGAGCGCTTGGAAAGATTTGACTACTTCAGAGAATCCTTCGCCGGATTCGTTAATAGGAACATATGAAAAGGGAGGCAGTCATGCCAGATCCTTTTGTTTCCTGGAACGTGGATTTGCAGACGAGCTGGATATTGCAGTATTTTTCGTTCTCTCTCCCCCTCTCTCTCCGGGGCAGAGCGAACATGTAGTTTCATTATTCTGTCTCTCCGGAAATAACGCATCCTGGTTGCAGACGATTACCATATGGAATGTCATTAGCCTAATTTGGGATAGGATGTTTGTTGTTCGGTTTCGGTTGCCATATTTTAAATACATATGCACGGGAAAATACTTTTCGAGATATCATAGAGATGTAGTGAAATCTGATGATGGTTTTCGTGTTCTCATTTTCACATAGTACATATACTTCATTCTCTAGCACTGCGTGTTCTGTGTGTTTTGTTTCCGCCTGATGTTCGTGACCGACACTTCATCAAAAGGAAACGATTATGTATTCTGTCATTTGCACATTAATCATTGTAGTCGATTATTGCTAAGATTTTCTTTAGCTCCAGATTGTTCATTTTTCTTGACATTGTCCTGATATTTTAGTCCATCAGTCATTGGGAGGATGGTAGATCGATTGCAGAAGTCTTTCTTCCTGCTGAACGAGCCTGTTTTTAGCTGCTTCCCAGCGCATTATTTCCTCTGTAGTGAACACAGGATGGACCGATTGGTCCCACCGCACCACTCTCTTGGGAGCGCATCAAAAGCCGTGCCGCAATGCACTGAGATGGCGCCGCTATGCACCGAAGATTTGGCCTCAACCAGATGAGGGCGTCGACTGTAGTCCACTTCACTTGCCGACTGTGGTGAGACAGCACATAAACCTACATCTATGATGGAGAATTTCTTTCTTCAATCAACCTGAATTTGGACCTGTGGGTCATATTTGTTTATGAGTGTTTGTGTTTTGTGAGAGCGTTTGCCTCGGAGTTGTCCACAAATATTTCGTTTGGCGGGAAGATCAAAGATTGGCGAAACTCTCTAGCGACGACGCAAGCCTCTGGCAGAATATTCATGCGTTGTTCGTATGAGCAGACGCGTGAAAAGGGTAGTAGGTGTTATGGGGAAAAATCGCGGTCACTGGGACTCTGGTTAAGTGTGTTTAATGTCCTATAGGAGTCCTCACACAGCTCTCAGGAACTTGCAAAGGGGTCACAAGGGCTGTGAAGCTGAGAGGAGGCGTAAGTCCTCTTCTGCCGTGAATGACAAGGATTAAGGACATGGCGTTTGACGCACAACAACTGTATGAAAAGAGTGCTTTCTTGTTGCAACTTTACATTTACATAACCTACTTCGTATAAGGGTACTTTCAAACGTTGGTATTTGAAAACCGACTTATTGTATTTTCTCCCTTTGTTATGGTGGTGGTGGTGTATGGCATTCAAGTAATGGATTTTATTGCTAAGTTAATCACTGCTTTTAGATAATGCCACACATCGATCCAACCACAAGTACGTAATTGCGCATAAGCATGTAAAATCTTATGTGTGTGTATGTATGTGTGTCTGTTTGTGTGTATGCGTGCGTGTTTAATAGAGAATGATATAGTACAATATTATACTCTTTCGTCTTATTTCTTTCAACAAGTAGGCCAGTATACATACTAGTACATCACTCTGCATTTCTTGACATTACCTGAATACGTGTTGTATCAATTCCTTCTACTAGACGGATGCGTATTGGATGTTCTCTATATATAGCCGGTCTAAAGAGATAAGATGCAGGAAGTGGAAAACGGGATGAAATGGCGTAGAAATCGATGCTTTCACCAAGCTGATGAGTGTGGTTTGCCTTTGCTCATGCGCAGACCGTTCCACCATTCCAATTTGCTCCCAAATGAGTTTCTCCCGCGCGTGTGTGTCGATCAATCTCCCCCTGTAGAAGTGCGGTTGCGCAAACAAGGCCTTCAGAAAGTGTTCGATTCATTATTGGCTCCTATGATACGTATTAGGCAGTGATATGCCTATCAGTCATTTTCGGCTCATGTTCTCTCTGACTCCGACAAGATAACGACAAAAGGCCGTCCGACCTTTTTCATGAGATTATAAAACCTGGAAATAGTAGAAGGCGTGGAACTATTTCAAACATACATGTTGCACTAAGGCGCACGGGGAACTCTCTTTTCATCTCGACAGTATTAACAGAACCTATACTTTCCTTTAAATACGAGTTTTCTACAAATTTCCACACAAATGATAATTGAACACCAAGAGAATGCAAGGTAATATCCTCGGTTCTTGTACGTCCATCCTCATTTTTCCTGTACTGACGTAATGCGTTTATAGCGAAGGAAGGTTAATGGAAGAATAGTTATACTCTCATTCGTCTCTTTGTCACATTGTCCGATATAAAGAGAAACAAGAACAGTCTTCGTTGCTTTCCAGGTAAAAGAATAACTTATAAAATGCTACTACGAAATGCTACTAACACCCAACACCCAAGACCATGATGATTATTAATAAAGTTTTTATACATGCATACTTGGTAACTTTTGCGTGAGTTATACACTTTCTATCGCTTTTATTGTGTCCACCTTATAGTGATCTGAAAGGACCGCACTATTCATGAGTATAAGAAGAAACGTCTACCTACTTGATATACACATTTATCAGTTTCTTTCTTTCTTTTTTTTTCTTTCCTTCTTTCTTTTTGATTTAGCCTGAGAAGTAGAACGCTTGTTGATTGGTTTGATTGTAATAGGCTTGTGATTAATGTAAAGAAAACAAATTATATGATGTTTACCAATAAACGGATTAATATATGTGATATAAGGATTAAACTTAAAGATGTTATGATAAAACAAGTTAATGTTATAAAATTTCTTGGCGTCACAATAATTGATAATAAATTGAACTGGAATGAGCACACTCGTGTCATCTGCAACAAACTAGCCAAAAATATTGGAGTTTTACCAGATTGAAATTCTTACCAAAAATATTTTGATTACATTGTACAGCACATTTAGTTCTCCCGCATTTGAATTATTGTTCGGTAATATGGGCCAATTCTAGTATGTCAAATGTAAATAGAATATCATTGCTTCAAAGAAACTTATTCGTTCGATCAATCACAGTGATTATTATATATGCCCATACTACTCCAATATTTTACCAATTGAAACTTTTGAGGTTTCAAAATATTTACATTATCAGTGTGCAATATCTATGTATTTGTGTTTTAACCATATGATTCCTAAAAGTTTATTAGATTATTTTAAGTTATATATTAATTGTAGATATAAAATGAGAAATGTTAATATATATGTTGTTCCTTTTGCCAGAACCTTGCCGTCTCAAAAATTGATATTTGTCAATGGACCCGAAATATGGAACGGAATTCCTCCTTATATTCGAAGCAGCACATCATTACGATTATTCCAAAAGAGATATAAGTTATACCTTTTAAATCAATACAATGAAATTTCTGATTGTTAGGTTGTTTGTATGTAGGTTGTGCGTATGCGTGTGTGTGTGTGTGTGTGTGTGTGTCTGATAGGTGTGTATAATCACGTTTTAATTTGCTGTAATTGAGATGTTTTTATATTTATCAAAGATAATTTCCATGACATGATTCATTAAAATATATATGTATTTTTTTTTGAGACAGACTTAAATATAAGGCTCTGCCTTCCTGCTTGTCTCCTAACACTATCCAATCATTTTGTTTTGTTGTATTTCTCACGAATGTTGTTGTAATACTAACGCTTTTATGTAGTCTTATTGATCTGTAATGCCGTTTGTTTCTGTTAATATGTTTGATTTTTATGGAAGTGTTAAATAAACCTGAAACTTCATCACTTTGTTACTCGTTTAACAACGTCCTATAATTTTCCCACGATGGCGAAGCCAGACGAAGAAATGGGCTCAATTATAGCAAAGTGGGACAGTCCCTGTGAATATCACGGAATTCTGTCCTCCTTCCCACCCACCCCCCAAACCCTTACCATCCCACCCCTCTTCATCCACATCGCTTCCCTCCGGCGTGATTGGAATGGTAAAGAGCTGCTTTGAAGCACGACTTACCTGGTTAGGGAATCACCGAGCGAGGACGGGATGCTCGTGCTCTCCGTATCGACTGGGGATCACGAGTGGTGGTGAGGGTTTGGGGTGAGGAGTGGGTTAAGGGGTTGAGGTTAGGATTAGGGCGATGTTAGGATGAGGACTGGGGATTATGGGTGGGGATGAGGGGTGAGGATTGAGGCATGGATGGGGGTGAAGGGCATGGGTGAGGAATCGTGATAAGAATTTGGTGGGGGTCGAACTCACCACCTGCATGTTTGCCTGTAAGTTTCGGAAAAGATCTTCTAGCATCGAGTAGAAAAAAAAAAAACCATTGTAATCAGGACTCAACGTTGATTACCAATACGACTAACCCCATGCATGCAAGGCGCGAGTGCATCTGTTCAAATGTTGCCGTAGTTTGTGATTAAGTATGGGTAATATTCAACTGCGAAATGTAGTTCGTCCCGTTGATAGCACATCTCTGAATTGGAAAGAGACGCATACCTAAATTATTTGAGCCCACTTTCAGAAGACTCGCGATTATTGTAGTCTTTGTTTCTAATTCAGGGCAAGCAACCCAGGACGCTTGCCGTTTCTCCTCATGTTATTTTTAGTGGAAACTCGATGTGTTTTAGGTGAAGATTATTGAGCCGCTTGCCGCAAATGATACAGGCGTGACTCCGATGTCAATAGGGCATTACTTGGCTGCTGAGCAGGGGCCCTAACAGAGGGCGCTCTAGTACTCTCTCTTCACTCTCATATGCTGTATTCATCCCGAAGTGCCAGTGAGTTTCAAGAAAAAGACATGTGCTTGTGCAGAGACCGCATTATCAACCGATTAACATGCTTGAGCTTCACGATCGACATGTAGAAACCCTTTTCTTAGAAACGTGAGCAGAATCTATTTTGGTCAAAAGGCTTGCTCGAGACGCTAGTCGACATGTTGCTATGGCTCCCCGTAGAATTAGCAGCCATCTTGGAATCAGGGCAAAGATATCGTTGGGACTCTCCGCGAAAACAAAAGGGGGATTACAAATGAGGAGACTTATAATGACGATCTATTTATACACTAGCCTTTTCTGCTGAACAGCTGTTTGGCATGTTATTCTTACTCAAGCTAAAGTAAAAAGACTACAAACAGAGCGGAAAGTGCAATTACATTCTGATTACAATATGGGATTTTTTTTTTCTTCCGATTTGGAAGTCATGTGATTTGGAAGACATAAGACGGGCATCGTCGCGATATTATGATTTGATTATAGTTATTAGTGCGAGCTTAATGTTGCGGCGTCCGCAGATGAGAGCAGAGGCACCAGGCAGCTTCGGTTGAACAATAGGCACGTACGCGGAAGTTGAATTCTTCCCCGTTTGTCGCCGTCATCTGCTGTATTAATAACTTGACGCGTATTCCCCTCCTTGTTGTACATCCATCACCGAATCGATGAGCTTGTTGCATCGGGCGATAATTCTCGTCTTCCGCATAGCTAGCCTATTCACCGCTCTCTCTCTCTTTCTCTCCCACCTCTCCATTATGCTCAGATTCACGTGCTTGGCCACTCATAAGTCAGAACCCAAAGAGATCTGGAAAGTTTGCTTTATGCTGTTTCTACGTCGATGGGAAAAGGTATGACCTATTCAGAGTGGATAGACCGACCTGCCACATGAGCCTTGGTCGAGACTGCGAACATCGAACTCGTGTGCCGTGCAAACGATGACTCCTTCTAGAGACGAGATGCGCTGTTCAGGTTGTCCGAGGGTCTTGGCATAGTGTGAGCGAGGAAACTCAAGGTATGTACTCTCGGGTTTGAAATTTTAGCTCGAATAAGTTTGAAGAAAGGATTATTCTGTTCAAGCAGTGGAAAAGAAATGGACCCATCAGTTGAATTTCGGTATATGACTTGACAATAATATATTGTAAGAAAGTTCTGATTATTGGAAGATTGGTGGTTCATCTATCATGGCATTCGGTGGATCAATGCGACAGATCACGATGCGTGTCCAAACCACGTTTCTGACCGAATGACTTCCTGTTCATAGTGGGAACATTTGTAGCTGGGTGTGCACCAACATACTGGTCTCGTGTCCCGTTACGGAGAAAAGAAGTCACCAATGTTCTCTTATGCCAGGTCAGATTTCATGCCATGTCGGAACACGGAATTTTGCCATAGGAAGGTTGTACATTGTAGTTGTGACAATGAAACAAGAATTATCTTTTATCTGAGCCTAGTATTTTCTGAGTATGATAGATTTTGTAGATTGCTACAAACTCTTTCTACAACACGATGATAATTTTTGAGATGGAAATTAGGAATCAAACACATAATTGATACTATTGGTGAGCCCCTGCTTAACTTATGTGGCAAAGTATGTATAGGTATCTTGTGGAACGGGAGAATTCCACTGTTTCCCTTCATAGGTTAAAAAAGATAAAAATATCGCAAATTATCCAAGCTTGGGACAACAGGATATAATGTCTCATGGCTATAGTTTCCAGTAAACATCATGACGCGCATTTTTTTTTTTTGTAGATTAATGAGTTTGCTTCCAAAGCACAAACTCCGTGAACGTTACATTGAACATGTCATGATATTATGTCATTTCTAGGGGGGGGGGGGGGGTGATTACAGGTTGTCTATTTCAAGACCGAAGGCTGCCAATGGCCCTTTTAGCAGCAGAGGGCGCCCTTGCAATAAAAGAAAAACAGAAACAAACCAATATGAAATACAACTGTACACCCTTTTGCTTTTACAAGTGTGTTTAAAAGAACAACTCGTGTTCCTTTCATCATGGTCAGTGTTAACGTGACAACAAGCAGTAGAATTTGACCTCGACTGTAGTAGATGTCCCGAGTAAGAGGTCGCTCCAAACTTGGAGAAAGATGAATCGTGCTGTTGCATCCGGGGATGGCGCACAAAATCCTGCTGGTTTTGCGCTTCTTGAGTTTCAGAGCTGTGACAGAAGCCGAGTCACTGACTTTCCCTCTGCATATGACAACAGGCCGAGCATGCCTGCGCACTCACGTCAGCTTGTTTATCCCCGTTTTCATTTCCTGTCCATCATCCTGTGTTGAGATTACACGCTTACGCATCAACCAGCTCACCACCCCATGCACCGTGATCCGGACGCGTCACGTGCATGAACCTCGCATTCAATGTTTCCATATTTCTGTCATCCTGTGCAGTATAGTCTTTGATAGACGGCCATGAGTGTTCATTTTTTGAGCAGGATGTTGTGAGCTTCTGTTTTCCGATAGTAGAGCCATGGAATAGTCATTTTGACGCGGCAGATGGTAGTCTTTCCACATTGTTTGGCTAATGTGGAAGTAGGTCGTCACAATAAAATGTTCTCCAAACGAGTAGTTGAACTAAATCATCCATACCATGTTTTACATTTGCGTTATGCGCTTATTCCTCTCCTTTGCAATGACATTCAGAATGTGTCGAATTCACATATCATAAGTTAAGTGCGATTTTAGGTCTGCATTGCGTTCCTCATGTTACATACATGAGCTTTTTTTCCCGACATAGGATGGAAAGTTCACTTGGTCCTCTCCTCATAGCGAGAAACGCGTTTCTTTTTTGCACAATTTTATCGTGGATTCATTACGTTCGTACGTGTGTTTCAGTATGACGTTTGTATTTAAAGTTAAGCGAGGATTTGATTGTTCCGACCTTCAGTGACGGTACTGATGAGAAAATCCGTTCTTTGTGGCCTCTCTCTCGTGCAAAGGACAAAGTAAATTCATTCCATAATCATGGCCTCACTGGAAAAGGCCGACACACAAGATTGGATTGTGAGGTCACTGTATGGATAAACTGCTTACATGTATAATAATTATGTAGACCAATGTGAGCTATAACACCTTTCTGTGAATCTGCAATAAGCGAAAGAGCAGTCCAAACATTTCCTGGGACACCCATGCGACTGCTAATCGTTTTTTTTTTCTTTGCTAATATAGTCCAGATAGCTTTAAATTATTCACGACTTGCTATGACGTCATGTCATCAGCGTTGCATCAGCCAATGACAGTTAACCTCACTATTACAACGAATCACCACTCTGTTGATGGTGTGTCATTTTGTTAGGCTGTGAACAGGTTAATTGCTTAGCCATTCATAATGGGAAACATACTCTCCGAAATGACTTCTATTCGGAGAAATCTTTAAGTATGAACTCTTTGAATGACTTAACACATGTTCCGAGCCTAAAATTGCTCAAAATTAAATTATAAAGGCTTAACCGAATCGAAACAGTTCAATTTTAGCCGCATTATTCTTAGGTTGCAAAATCAACCTTCTCATTCGCCATGTGTTCCTCTCTGTATGCTATAGAACTATGGACTGTTTTATTCTCTTTGTTACTGTCCTTTTTATTGATGGTATTGTTGTCTGTTGTTCTTTGTTGAATTCATTTTCTTTGATTTTTTTACGATAATTACATTCACTAGTTTGAGTAGTATCATGCTGCTTTTATCATGTCAGTGTCTATACTTTTGTGTCTTATTTGTGTTGTGTGTCTGTGTGTGTGCGTCCTTGTATATATATATATATATATATATATATATATATATATTCATATTATCATATTGATTGATTGTATATTGAGTCTGAATGTGTCTCCGTCGTCTGTAACATTCACTTACTAGTGTCGCCGCGATTTTTCCCACACTCCATCTCTTTCGTTCCTTTCGTCCTCTCTCTCTTTCTCTTTCCTATCATATTTGCATTCCTGAGGGGACAGCATCATACGAGCCCCATTTTTCCTCTTGGCCCATCCGTATCCAACAATTATAAACTTTAAGTTAAAGATCATAGCAGCACAGCTAGTCTCTACCACATAATATGACCAGAGGGATAATCACGGAGATATGTTATGATGGGACAGATGCGTTCTTTGGTAACATGAATGTATTGTTAATCATGTTCATCTCCCCGCACAGTTATTCCTTCGATTATTTTGATGACCTCGATGTTCAAACAAATGAAATCAAAGCATATCTGTCATGAAAGGAGTGAGGCCATTGTAGCATTGAATAAAATTTAAAAAAAAAAATCCACAGTGTTTGAGAATTGTCACGTTATGACTTGAATATAAGATGGAAAGATCCTTGAGTGCTGCCGATAAGAACTAGGAAGATTGTGTCCACATGATTGTACTCTTTTCACGACTTGTTTACATCGATGCAGAGAGGAATTATGAGCAAAATTTAATATAAACATATAACCAAACACAGAAAATCAAAAACAGCGTCCTACATTGGAGTAATAAAGTGAAACAGAAATACAGTTATTACCATGGGCTACGTTGAAAATCTATTTATCAAGCAATCAAGCAGGTTATGTTAATCGTATCTGAAAGGAAAAATCAAATATGAAATGTACATGAAAAAGTCAAATATTTATCTTTCGTCACAAACCAAGTCATTTAAAACTTTTAAGAAAATAGCAAGAGAAGTCGATCACTATTCTTGATGTGATTACCAAATAGAAAGCAGTACAAACATTAATTTGCCGCCAAGCGCCAGGCATGGATGACATCTTGTGAAGATTTGAATGTCGGTTGCGGAGAGTTTTACAACCACCAAGAAGGCAGCAGACACGACCATAATGCCAAGTGTGCCCAAATAGGAACGGGCATGATGATCGGTGGCAGGTGGGGGCATTACGGGGAGAGTGAGAGATGTGTGCAGCATCGAACCCTCTCGAGGTTCCAGGTCTGTCACCGGGGATAATTGTGGTTTGATTAGATTGAATATTGCCTTGGCGTTCAAGCCGCTAAAGCCACTGATAAACGTTCGTCCTTGCGGGCCCGTTGCGGCTGACGATGATACGAAGTTCTTTAGAGTGGTGTTTTTTGTTTTGTTTGTTTGTATTTCACTGATGTTTATGTGCTAAAAGAGTACAACAGCTGCCACAGCAAATTGTATACATTATTGGCCAGTAAGTTAGGCATGAATAGTCGACATAATGCAAACTTTAATGACAACAGACATTTTCATGTTGTATGCATACGCGTGAAAAAAAAAAATCTCGTTACTATATTCTAGCGTTTTAACATTACTGCTCATACACATAAAACTTAAGTATGATAGATACACACACATAATATAGGACCTATATTTATGATACCTACAGGATGTTTGTGTGTGTGTGTGTGTGTGTGTACATGATATATATGATATGCAAATGTTTATAATCGTAGCTGTCTGGAAGATATTTGTGTGTCGTGTGCGCATAATATTTGCAAGCTTTCATGACTCTTCATGCCTTAAAGTTTAAAAGAGAATGTATAAAACGTCTTGTAGTCACCTGCGTCCGTAACTCGCCTTGGAGAGTACGTATAATGGCGGTAAAAGCTACAGGAGCCGTGTTGGCGGCATGACAGAAGACGCCCCGGGAAAACACACTGTCCCCCTCGCTCTGTAACATGTGCGTCTATCTGTAAACAAAATTGATGGCGTACCGAGAAATCCGGAGAAGCGACCGAAAGTGGTCGATGCATGATCCTGGAGTGAGATGGTAATTCAAAATGGCGCTAATGCCTCATGTCCTTGTTTAAAAAAGAGAGAGAGAAAGAGAAAGAGGAAAAAATGGCGTCGCTTTCAACTCTAAGTTGATGATAAATATCGGAGAGGGTAAACCTTTCAGAGACGCGGTGGTGTATGCGTGTGTGTGTGTGTGTGTGTGTGTGTGTGTGTGTATATAAACATATATACAAAATAACCCGAGAGAAATGTAACCACAGATGCCAGTTAAATAGAATAAGTGCTTTGAGTGTGTCATTGTAATTAACAACGAAAGCTGGCAGTTGGTCTTTCATTAAGGACGTGAAAATCTGGAGGAGATTCTCAAATTGCAGGAAGGTTGATGCCTTATGCCAGGTAAAGCACGCTACCAACAACCACCGGCGGATGACACATCTCGACTTTTAAAGTCTTTATGGAGTGCGTACTTCCTGGCTACAAAACGAACTGATGTCCGTTCACGCATTATGCGAATACGATGCAAGGGTGTCGAGTTAATAGCCTGATGGGAAATACCGTATCGTCCCGCAAGGAAATGGGGGGGGGGGGTTGTCTTTTTTTTCTCCAAGATATAAAAAATAAGACAAAAAGGAGGAAACACCATGTCAGCGCCTGTTTCTCTAACTCAAATCATCGAAATATATCACAGACAAAAGATATAGGCCTACAAAACTTATGGTTGTAGCATAAAAAATAACGAACTTGTTTCTGTTGATGCGAAACGAAGAATGATCGAGTTTCAGTTTTAATGGTTATTTTTACCAATGAAATAAAGTCTGCTCCATAGTTTTTTACTGAGTGCATGTGTATCTTAGAATGTATATTGTGCAAGTAGAGTTTATTTGAATTCATTGCAAATGAGGTTTGTGTATGTTTATGTCATTAATCATTAACGATAGAGAGACATATTATTAGACTACATGTTTCCGACCATGTGTGATTTTCGGCAGGTCTTATACCATGGCATATTCATAGAAATCAACCATGCATGTATTCCTCTTGACGGAGTTTGGATGCCAGCAAGCGACGGGGGGGGGGGGGGGGGGGTTCTAGAGTCCCCCACCCCAGTTTCTCTCCTCCCCTTCGACACTTGTTCGTGCCCGAACCCTCTGGAGAGCTCCTCGAAATCTTAACCCTGGATTGACACTAGGTTATTCGTGGGGGCGCATCGCCTTTTTCTCGAGTAACGAGGAAGGAGTGAATGTGATGCTGTCATATACAGTACCGTGTTCACATATCGACGCCCCCTCAAAGTGCGATGACACTACTGGCGTTCAGACACCATTGGAAAAGAAAGTCTTGGATGTTCTTCTATCCAGTCGGATGTACATGTACTATATTTGCCATGACCAGTTGGGTGCTAGTGTCAAAAATCAGGAGTACTATTTAGTCAGTGCTCCACTGAGAGTGCCGCAATCGACAGAATCAGCAGGGATGTGGAAAGATCAGCAGGGATGTGGAAGGAGGCTCTTCCACCTCCCCGGTATCGACACAAGTACTGCATCACTTGAACGAATGGTCGAAGGTTATATGAACTTTGTGAAATGATTGAACATAGGCTTTATCGATACGCGGCGTTCCCCATTCAAGCTGGAATGATGTTTGTGCTTGATGTGCTTGGGTCACATGCTACACACAATGCTCAATTAGGCAGGGAAAGCTTACCACCTTCCTGACACAATAATTCGTATTGTCACATGACATACACGAGCTTACATACACAGCTCGTTGACTGGTGAATGTGTTGATACGAAGATGTAGGGGAAACAGGCAATATACACGATACAAGACGTCACACGGTCATACCATGGAGCTACCAAACCATGGTCATACTCGACTGGCAGAACTTATACGTAATAATTATGCCGCGTTTCCCCTATGCACAAGGCAGAAGTACGTGCACTTTGATTTGCATTGGCATGTTCCATAAGTAGCTTGGTTTGGATGGGGTGAAAAGTTAGGCCCAGCACTAGCAGCCGCCGTTTTAGTATTAATGACACACTCATTCCATTACGACAAATTGACAACGAAAAGCGCGCGCATCTGGGAGCTGGGACCGGGCAAAGTCTTCACGCTCGACACGTCGTTTGCTGCACATTCTCCATTTCCCTCTCCCTCCCTTTCTCCTCCTCTCTCTACCGCTCTCCCTATCTCTTTCTCTCTCTCCCCCTATCTCAATGATTCCTGCGCTGGCTCCTGTCTGTTGGGTTGTGGTGCGGTGAGGTACTATAGGTTCGCGCATGTGTGCTTCGGCGTTTTCATTCGCATGGGCTGTTTGGGTTATTGCCAGCATGCACGAGTGATACCGCTGTGCAGCTGAGAGTGGCGGGTCAGCATATGATGCGTGCACCCTTTGTGCACCTGACTTATCACGGGAGCGGTCTCCTCGCCCAGCCACGTACGACACACCGCACGCCCAAGAGTGAGGAAATTCGTTGTGCATTGTGTGGGATCCATGGTGAGCATGGGAGCGGAGAAGCCGAATCAAAGCCACGCAATCTCTGCCATATTTCCACCTCGGTAATACCATTCCAGTTGAGAAAAGTATACATTCTCCGAGTCGTAGAAGTTGCCTTCAGAAATGTTACCGGTAATCCGAGAGACGTGTGCTAAACTTCCACCACAGTGTCGTGTCAGGCAGGTACCACCAGCCCCCTACTTCCCGTTGTACAAGGGGAGACGCGGGTATTCCGGCATAATGGGGATTTTACTGGTACACCATGCGTCCGCTCTAGCGTTGGCTGTATGTAATGTCTTGTGTACGTGCTCGTGATCGTGGGGGAATTGAACACGAAGCTATAGCTTGTCGTCGAAGACAACTTGACTTCTGTTGAAGAGAGTAGGTATTATCTCCGGCCTCGTACTCCATCATAGCCTGTCTTCTGGATCATAGATAATGTTTCTCATGAATGCTACCTCTGACAGGGTGAATCATATGCCAAAGAGATGTCTTTTTTCTTTCCTTTTTTTTTCCGTTACCTGACCAGTGCCATGCCCATGCCATGGTCTGGTCCTCGTTAAGTTGTACGTAGAGACTTGAATGATAGTTCATAGTGGCAAACACGCACATGTAAATTTACATCTATTGCAGTTAAATTCATTCTGTACTGATTTTTGTGTTTGCGAATCGTATTTATTTTGAAATCGCCCTTTTCACCATAAGTTCAGTGATCGTTTAAATTCTGGTGTCGACTGGGGAATAATTACAATGAATGCGCTCACCGCACCGCCTTGGATTTGCGATACATGGTAAGATACATACCTTAGAAAACATAATCCTTTTATTCCATGTAACACAGTGTAAATATATACAGTGCCGCTGAGATATCTACAAAATCACTGTGCAGTTTTAAAGAAAAATCCATGGTTGGCTAACGGAGTCAATGTGGTAACAATTCAAGAAATACTTGAAAGAGATGATCTTGTGTATGTCAGGCTCAAATAGTTGACACAAAAATACATAATATCACAAGTCTAGCACAGTAACAAACGTAAGGTTACCACTTCACTTGTAAGTATGCGAAGCTTATGGGATTTAATGACTGACTCTTTCTGTATGCTGCTAGAATTTGACTCTCGGTACATCTGTTCATAATCTTGTGAGTAAAATCTGCGAATCCAACTTCTGTATAATCAGGTATGCATTTCATTTTTACTGAGTCGTGTACCAGTACCTTCTGGGCCGTTTGCTCCAGTCGAAACACTCGTAATTTTCAAACCTTGACTAGAGAAATCAGGGGTCATTTGAATGTCACGGTCAAGGTAAGTAGCGATTTGATATACTGTGCGAGATTTATTTTGTCCTCGTCAATCTCATGAATCACAAATCCTGTTTTCAGTCGATGTAGGCCTTCTATCCACGTGTGTACTTCCTCATTCCACAGTGACTCAATGCGCCCTTTTATACAGAGAGAGCGAGACTGAGCGTGACGCATGGTAATTCGTAATCTTGCTTGCCAGGACTTTTTTAGTGCCTCTTGGTTTTCATTTGCTTGGAGTGAAGAGAAGATAGATAAAAAAGTAAGACGATAGAGAGGAGATTATAGTGGCTATGAATGGAACTAGAGAGAGAGAGAAGAGAGAGAGAGAGATCCGATGAGATATATTTCCTCTACTTCGTGCTCTTATACTAATTACAGTGTAATTGGACATTCACGTTAATATCGCCTCTTATGCTTTTTATTCGAGAGAATTCTGTACCTTTAGCTGAAATCACAATGTGAAAGATGGTTCAGCTTGCTTTTGTCAACAGCTGAGCAAATTCTCACCCGATAATGTAGTACATGCAAATAAGGGATCGCCCCTGCTGTGTACTCCTCAATTCAGTGAATGGGCTTTGTGTTGCGGCTAATTTTCACCGCTCTACTTTTCAATTCAGTGAATGGGCTTTGTGTTGCGGCTAATTTTCACCGCTCTAATTCATGATGGGGAGGGAAACAAGATAGGGAGAATCACATGAAACTAACGAAACTCCAAGAACTTAATTAAATTGAGTGTTTCACATGAGTTGATGTTGATGACACGATACATTTACGTCATAATGATACGATCATTAATGCATTTATGATGTCTTTATATGTATGGAAACCTACTTCAATTTTTCCCCTATAGTCGGCCATTGTCCACAGGCCCCTGTGTCCCATAGCTGTGTAGGTGATTAATGGCTGCATTGGATTGCGTGAGATCGTGCTCCGCTGTTCACCGTTTCAACGCGGCCATGATTGACAGTGATCATTTTTCTGATTTTATTGGAAGAATTTTAATTTGTCGGAGAAGGTAATTTGATGTTGAATTGGGAACCCAATATAGGGTGTAGCAATGGGTCGAAAGACGTATCAATCATGGGCGTTGTCTGAATGGTTTTTCCGTGTTGAAGAACCCAGCTGTGACCCAGTGCATGGCGTGCAGGAAAGGAGAGCAAACACAGAGAGCTGTTATTTATATGCGTGCCCTGTTGAGAATGCAAATATTAATGGTGATTTTCTCGTCTCTCTTCGGTATTTTTAGTTCTTTCCATGCGTTTCTCTATTTTTCCCGTCTCTCCCTCTCTCTTTCCTTTTCTCTCTTCTCTTTTCTCTCGTTGGCGGCATTTAGCCTTGAGTACATATTAGGATATGCATGAGTGCGATATGGCTGTGTCATTTATCATGCCGGGCTATTGGCATATTACTGATACGCGGGATTAGCCATCACTGCAGGCGCGCCTGTGTGGGTTTACAAAGCATGGCCACGTAGCATGTGGCGCGGAAGTTGGCTTGGCCCATTGTCGCCCGTTTCAGGGCGAGCCCGAAATGGGAGAGAGAGAACACGCTATGACAGAGATCATCAGTGAAGCGACCGACGTGGGTCAACTTTTCGCCACAAAGAAGGAGAGATGAGAAGTCGATTGTCGCTTTTACGAGTTGGAAGTGTGACCTGTCCTTCTCTCGAAGAAATATGGCCTATCGCCTTCGTTCCCATGGCCCCAGTGTTGATCCGATGCCACTAGTTTTGATGAAGGACTGTAGAGGGGAAGCTTTGGAAAAAGTGCGCCTGGAATCGAGACTAGGTGAATATCTGCCCAATGCATCTTGTTGTGAGTGACCCGAAACATGTGTACTGCGTTAACCTGGTGTCACCAGCTATCGAATGATATTCGTGTGTAGGTTGATGAGCCTTTATCATGTAACCTGCATTCTGAATACCGTCACTTCTCCCCCACAGAAATGCACCTTCGTATTAGATATAACTTAAAACGCAAGAGCGTCCGATTTCTCAATTGACCCTATGTGGGTATTATAATAATTATGATATTACTGGCAACTTGAAGAGCTAACGAGAAAAGTCCACGTATGTCATTTTATGTATTTTTCGTTGCATAAGCATGACAGTTAATGGGTGTCTTCATTTTCGTATGTCTATCTATCTGTAGCCATTTACTATTATCAAAGTTTGAACATAATTTACTCGAAATCGGGACTAAACGCGAAGTACCACTACGTGCACGTATAACACATTGTAACAAGGAGCCACAATGACTGAATGACAAGCTTCTTGATTGCAACTGCCGATATTTCCCTGTAGGAAAAGGCACTTCTCACTGTTTTTTACGAGTTTAGATGTATGGAAAACAACCAGGAAGCATATACCTGGACCTCACAGAGAGCCGTGGCAAGAATGAGGCGCAGAAACGGAACGGCATACCTTTCGAGAGCTATTCGCTGTGTCCTGGAGCACGATGTCGTCGCCATTGCAATTCACATTCAAAGTAGTATGGGCCAAGCAGTTCAGTGTAATCTTGGTCAGTGCTCTCCATTCTTCTTGTGAAGTCCGGAGCAAAATTTAAAAAGAAAGGAGCGCAACAGTGCTGACAATATGACAATCACTGATGAAAATGTTGCCTGTACCGTTTATATCTGAAAAACAAACAGCACTCTAACATGCGCTGACTGTACGTCACGACTACAATATTTCACGGCTGTATTTCGCCACCAGGATAGTACCAGTGACTTGTTCGTTGCAATCTGCAGGACACCCGATTCACCGATATTTTTGTAACGAGTCACCTGACCCGGCTCCCTGTCATGTGATCTTCATAATTGTCATGTGACCAGAGACAGCCCAGCTGTTGGCTTCACACCTGGATGGATGATCTTTTCTGAACGAAAGTTATAGGGGAAAAAACTCAATGAAACTACACGAACTCTTTTCTTATTGGACAGTTCCCCCCCCCCCCCCCGTGTCCGTTTATGTGGATTTTCCTAACCTTGCGCAGAGACATAATACTACACGTTGTACAGTGTACGATTTAGATTGCATATTATTGATCGTATCACTTTCCACTTCACGATTAGATTGTGTGTTGTAGGCCTATATATTTACACGTCTATAAGAAATGTTTACTTGTGTGCAGGTTGAACGCAGCAGAAATACCATGTAAGTATTTGGGTTTTTTTTTTTATTCTATCTTAGCATTTCTGGCCCCCGTTTTATCGAAAAATATAATAGATTATAAATTTCCTTACCACGCAGGCTGCCACAGACTTATGATAGAAATCTACTTATATATAATCAATTATAACTCTTCATAAAACAGGGCCCTGAACGACTGTAAATTAATGATGAAATGAAACATGCGTGTCAATAGGTGCAGTGATTTTTTTCTGTTGGTGTTGTTTAATCTAGCAAAAGGTAGCAACAGTGTGTTTTGGCTCTATAATGCCATACCAGCATAATAATGTAACTTGTTAGAGGGGCTGGTAGTGGGTGATCTATCACTTGGTCTACTCCCACTTTGTCTAATAGCCATTTAGTCTCAAACCACATGGTCTAATCCCGTTTTGTCTACAAGTACAACTAGTTCCTCTAATGACCATATTTCTAGTTCAATTGTCACTTAGTTTCATTACCAGTTGGTCTACTTCCAGATGGACTATGCCCATTTCGTCTAATACTCACAGTTTATGAGACAAAATGGGAAAGAATCTAAGGAGACAAAATTGCAATTAGACCATCTGGTCATTAGACATAGTGATGATTAGCCAAACTGGGCATTAGACCAAGTGAGAAGTAGACCAAACGGGTATTAGACGAAATTGATAGTAGCCCAAATGGCCCGAATTCACGAAGGTGGTGCAAATTAAACCATGGTTTAAACCATGGACAAAAACCATGGAGCGCCAAGTGTCGCATTGAATATTTCGTTACAAAATCAGTCATTTCGTCGAGGAAATGGTTATTTTGTATCGAAATGACAACATTTTGTAACTAAATTAACATTTCGTCCACGAAATGATAATTTCATTAACGAAATAGTCATTTTGTCGACGGAATGACCAATTTCGCAACGAAATATTCCGTGCGACACTTGGCGCTCCATGGTTTTTGTCCATGGTTTAAACCATGGTTTCATTTGTACCACCTTCGTGAATTCGGGCCCATGAGTTTAGCCGAAGTGGTGTTTTAGACAAACTGGGAAGTATAGGCCATCTGATATCGGACCATGTGGCAATATACCCTGGTATTTCATAGTCATTCACATTTGTGCTGAAAGGTGTAGATATCGAAAGAGTACTCTTGTCCTCCTGTCACACAGGGGAGAAAAAGAAGGTGATAACCAGCTCTCAGCCGTCAATACTCTGAAACACCTGCTTGTACTGTTAACACCCCGCCTTACACTCACTTGGAGGCCTACAACATTACAATGTTACGTCTATATAGTCTAGCTTATTCCTCATCACGCACGTGACCCATAATAGTAACCCCTCCTTTTGGACTGTGTGAAACCACACATGTCTACATGCTTCCTTAGATCATCAGCAAAAAAACATTTTTGTATAATAGTATATGTGCCGCGATCTTCCTGAAAACTACTGATAAAAACAAAACAAAACAAAACAAAACAAACAAAACCTGTAGTCAGCTGTGTAAGGCACATGGATTATAATCACGGAGCTTCAAACACATCGTCCTATTTTGGTGTTATTTTTCGTGCCTTTGGTTGTGAGATAGAAGGAAGACTAATAAGGCATAGAATAAAGATTCTGTATAATTAACAGTGATTCATTCTGAGTCACTGTCACCGTTGTATTGTCTTATTGTTGTAATCTTAATGCATGCACTATATTGACAAGAATTGTATTTTCGTCCGTTGTGAAGCGAAATTTTATCGCCAGTTTGAGCAACCCAACGTCATTGTACTCGATCTTTTCATAAACGTATAAATATAAGCAAGGAAATGAGAATGTTTATAGCTATCCCGGTGGGAATCGTTCAAAGTTCTTTGGCCGAGGAGAGATCTTCGTAAATGTCCCTTGCTGTATGCCGATAATTTAACGCGTGCTTTGCAGACACGTCTGTCCTGGGCTGGCCGCCACTAATCCCATTTATAATTAAGACTGGTAATTAGGCTGCCTTAAGACACAAGACGAGTTTCAGACGGCGTGAACAAAACGACGCTAAATGCGTGTTCCCGGCGGTTTGCGTAAGACCTGGTTGGTTAATAACTGATGGAAGAGATGGTCTGGGAGGAAGGCTGAGAAGATTGGGGTAAATAATTTATGAAACAATTTCCTGCTCGCACTGTCTTATTCATGGAATCCGCAAGGGTTACCTGCGAGCTAATTTGCTATGACTCTTACCTGGCCTCACGAAGGAGACTCTAATTAGTGAGAAGAGACAAATATACCGCTTGCCATCCGTGTACATCCCCCCTGCTATCATCGAGCACCAATATTATCTGCGTTAATATTTGATAGTTGAATGGGACAGTGAATATCCTGACGCTCAAGTTACACAGGGAATTGATCGCACGACACATCCGCCTTGTGTCCGTAAACCATGCTAGTTTCTGCTACATTACGTAGAACGAATGTCACTTGGATCGCGTCCGGGGTATGCCATATGGTACTGTTTTCGAATTGCACGTTTTACTGGTGTGCATGGCTTTGGGAGCATGGGGACGAATGGAAACAACCCCGACCACGCCCTCATTTTCTCTAGTTATGCTGGTAGTCGGTGGTAGAGAAGAATCGTTTTCGTGCTGTAAGTGACAGTAATGCCCTCCCACAACTGCAGGCAAGTCGTAGTTGAAGGCAGTTGTATGATCCTTCAAACCCTTGTCTTCCGCTTTGAGTCATGGTCATGATTTAGGCCTATAACATAGCTTGAGTAAAAAAAAAGGCACGGCCTAGGGACATAACTAGAGCAGTAAACCACCGACTGTCGTCATTATTTCTTCAATTTCACCCTTTCTTATGACGTTCATTATGGAAGTGATTTAGTAAGGCCATCGAAGCACAAACCCCAATTAGTCTTTATAGCAACTTCAGGAGCAAAATTTTCATGTCGTATAATATTCGGGAAAGACGTCACGTGCAAATTTCTTGTTATTATCTTTCTCTGAATATCCCATAAATTTTGAACACATCAAATGCCCTACATCACTCGAGGAAAGGGACACACGGCCAGATATTTTGAGACGTCAGTTTTTTTTTAAATCAAATTATATTACATTAGATCTTTTGAAAACAGAGAATGTTGGTCGCTTGTCAGTAGTCACTTTTGAAATGGGAAGTTTGGGAGTGAGTGTCACTGACCGGTCTCTGTGAACATTCCAAAGTAGAAACTAGTGTATGTTCCAGTGTTTCGTCTATAATAGCTCTCAACATGGCAATGATCGAAACAGTGACTGAAAAACGAGGCAGTGGTGGCCCATCTATATGATACGTGCGAATCAATACCTACGAATCGTTAATTGATGGAAAACTAAAGACAAGAAATCAATGGCGAAATGATGCGCAGAGGATGCGTCTCCCATGTGTGTACAATTATTCGAATAAAAAGTCCGTCGAGTGATGTAATTATTGGAGTTTACTGAACGCGTGACGATGTACTACACAGACAAGGAATTGGATCGGTGTGTGGGGTTCTCATACGTATTTCCTCAGTGAATATTATGAGTAAATTAACCTGGGAAATAATTAGATAATCAGTGTAAACATTGCAATTTGCATATTCGCTTGAATGTTCTACCATCTCAGAAAAAATACTCGTATTGAGCAACTGGCATATATTGGGGAGAATAAAATGGTTCTATTCTCAAGGCGTAGTAGTTGATACTCAATGCGATATCATTAATTTGTGTAGGCTACACTTTTATGATGAGAAAGTTGGGTGGGTAAGACGTGTAATACTATACAATATAAATCATATAACCTTCTTTTGCAAGTTCGGTGATGTCTCAATGAAAAGAGAGGTTTGCGTTTCGAATCGGAATGCAAGAATCCTCGACATTACCCATGCGAGAACACTGTCTTCCGCCACACACTGACTATCAGCGTCATATTTTCTACACCAGAGGCAGTGATCACACAACTCTCCCGAGAGTTGTACATACGGGACAGCAAATGACGACCGCCTTCTGATTTTGAAGTGTGCGCACGCAAGCAGGCAGGCAGGCACGCACGCACATGCTACAACTAATATGTCTGAATATTAAATCAATGCTCGTTTGTGGTTTTGAGGCCAATATGATGACAAAGAGGACACGTGATGTCCAGGGTCCACCACTAAGCACTCTGAGCGATTCATGACATTTATGTTTCTGTGCTGTGAGTTATCTTGGCGAGATAAAATACCATTGTGTATAGCTTGCACGGGCCGGCTTGTTTCTGATTTGCTATCGTGTGAGTTGAGTTTAATTGCTAGCGTTGAATCGTTTTGGCGGCGCTGATTACCACGGGAAGCGCCTCGCCCCCACGCGCCATGTAGCCGAAAATCCTGCACGTATCGACTCCAATTATTGTGTAGATGGATAAAAAGCCTGACATGTACCCTTGGTAATGTGGCTAGGCCTGAAGCCAGGTGGAGAGTGTTCCCTGCAAATCTACACGTAACGGTAACGGTTTCCCCATTACCTTAATGTTCTTACCTTGGTTGCCCATATTTAAGTGGGATGTTAACCACCGTGTTAGCTGAATGTTACTAAGTACAGTATTTGCTGCAAATCTAGCAACCGAATGAGAAAGGCAAATTTAAATTGAAAGGAACATGTCAAGAGACGGCTGTATTTCAAACACACGCGAGTTTGAGAACACTGATCTCCTTGCCTTGAGTCACAGCTTTCAGTGTTTGAAACCTACCTTAAATGCAGAATTAATTTACTCTCTCGGGTCTGTTCGACAAAAGGCACTGCTACCAGCTGTCTGTGCAGTCGATGGAACGCTGGCTTTCATTAAGGTTGCCATGAATTAGATAGAGACACTGTGCTACCTTGATGGGTAGGACTGAGGAGTAACCGAGGCTGTTGCACCACTCTGCCTCAGATTCAAGAAATACGATCCGTTTAGAACATAAACACGGCACCTCCGAGAGGAGATCAATCAAACGGGTAACATTTCTCTCCTCTTCCCCTTCAATACAACTGGGAGGAAATTCACTTCTTGTGTTTATAAAGTCGCCGGAGTCAGTCCCACGTGTCACATTTATGTGTGAGTTACTGGCCAGAATTCTGTACAAAGGGGCAACAGGACGTATAATCATTCTTTTAAAAGCCTCTCCTTTCCAGAGGGAAGCTCTGCGGCTAAGCCTTTGATGGTGATATCGAGACGCAAAAAGAATGTTTCTGAAGAGACGATTCTCTTTTGCATTACGAGGCAAAACTTCCAATAATCCTGATAATAGTTCCCACGATGTTTAATATGCGGTAGCTCGAATATGCCACGCGCTTCAGCAGTCTTATGAATATTTATGAAAAGAGTAGTTATGCATGATCATACTCGTACAATCCCGCACATGGTAAAACAGGTCACCTCGTCAACTGTACCTTACAATCACGGCCATAATTCAAACTTTACAGAAAACCATTGAACGTAATTAGAAAAGGCAGGTCAAATATTGATATAAGAAAGTATATTCTGTCGTCCTTGGGTTATTACCAAGCAGTAAAGCATCACAGAACTCATTTCAATAGTTTTTTGTTCAAACTTCGGAGGCCTCATTTTCAGTACACTTTCGTATCGTAGAAATTGATGTCTATTAATTTGAATGACTTGTATCCATGGTGACAGCATGAATCATCTCTTTGGAATGCATCTCCTTGATGTATTGTGTGGTAGTACTATTACCAGGCCTTTAGGAACATGTCGTTCCTCACGCTTAAACTCTTTACATGCCGTTGGTAACCGTTTGTACACGATATCAGTATGGAGGTGCAGAGCGAGTTAAGTTCGCTTCTTGTTTTGAAATCCTGGCTCGTCTCCTGTGTATTCGGCTGTCGAAGGGTCCTCTTTTGGCGAGATTTATTCTTGTCGTCATAGATACCTCGGAAGTGATTGATGTCGGCCTGAAGACCCAACCGGAGCCTTTTACGAAAGATCATCCGCGCAAGTAGGTCATCTTGTTACATGTAAGGTACGGAGTTCATGAAATAGTGATTAACGCGGCGATCTAGCAGTCTTCCCAGGATACTGAAATCGGTCCGGCTTTCCTTCCTGTGCATGGTGTAATGAAGACACGTAGCTTGTTATCCCTTTCTAATGATTATGGCGGTCGTGTTCATATACACAGACGA
This sequence comes from Diadema antillarum, assembly GCF_040938485.1. Classification (NCBI taxonomy): domain Eukaryota; kingdom Metazoa; phylum Echinodermata; class Echinoidea; order Diadematoida; family Diadematidae; genus Diadema; species Diadema antillarum. The sequence goes on from NW_027271056.1 coordinate 3,536,977, forward strand.
CACTGCCCCAAGGACCTTTTTTATACCGGCTTTCTCAGATATAATGACAAATTAACAGTAAGCACATTTGTGTCATTTTGAGAAGAAATTACCCTTTCTCTGCCACTTCCATGCTAGCCGGCAAGCCATTTTGGTAATACATATAGGCCTACTCATAATAAAGTCAACAGGACCACACATTGGTGCTTGTATAGGCGTCACAGTCTCACCTCGCCCCGAGTTGACATGGAGGAACTTAGTCCTCGTAACCATGACGACGAGCATCTCTGAGCTCGGTCATACTTTTTTGATCACCATGCTAAAGAGGCTCCGTGTATGGTGATTTCTCGTATGACATGCCGTTCTTGTGCATGTCCCGAAGAGAAAACATAACACTTGTATGCAAATTGTCTTCTCGATGAACTAGAATAGTCTCAACTCGGACTTTCGAAAGGCCATTTCTGGTCACTTTTGTTGACGAGAGTTGGAATATCGATTTCGAGGTCGTGAACGGGGTCCGACCAATAGTTATTATACAATCTGTAGTGACAATACTATGATTATGATTGCTATTACTCGTTTTGTTGATAGTATCGTCGTCATAATCGTCAGTCTTGTATGAAAGTGCTTGTAATCATCATAATGATCATATTTGCATGCGGGATGAAAGAGATTTATTCGATGTCAATGAGTATTTAGTGCAGGTTGCTTTCTTATCCACAACAGCAGCACACATCTAAGTGCAGTGCGAGATTGTGTCAGCAGTGAAAAGGAGAAGATTATGTAGCCCCCGTATTTAATGTGTAGATTATAGTCCTGGTATAGGATAGAAAACATATAGAACACTTGGATACATCGCAGATCTCCTCTTGAAAACACACACACACACGTGAAAAAAGTCTTTCCAACTGATATCTGGTCTGTTTAGATATACAGAGGCACAGTGATGAATATGATAAGTTTTGATTGATTTATGGTGTGTCATGGCGTGTGTAACAACACCTTTTCGAAGAAATGCTGGTTTATGGCATGCGTTGTCAAACGGGGTTGAGATTTGGGGATATTCTGTAGAAGTAAGGCTATATTCAGGAAGTGCTGTAACAGATGGAATTAACGTCAGACATCGATCTATCAACGCAGGGGATCTAAACCATTCCAGCTGCTGAATCGCATCATTGACGACTTGGACTTGGAGATAATCATGGCGACGGCGTCATCGATGATGTCAGCCTTCCCTTCCAAAGTCATCATCCTGTCCTTGTCTTTTATCATTCCTTATCATTCTCTTGCCCGGCCGAGTGAACGCTACTTGAAGTCGCGCTGGACGGAGAACTGATAAGGGCTCATATAAGACACATATCATCGCCGAGGCGAACAGCTGTAGTCGTCACGCCCCCAAGCCACGCCCCCGCCGCTGCAGAAAGAGAAAGTTAGAATAGAGGTAGGGATGGGGGGTAAGAGCCATTTACACACACAACAACCAATCACAGTGATGTTTCAACTTCCACATTGGCAACTGCCAATAAGTGCGACGATTATTACGAAGTGTTGGCAGGTATGTCGATATAGATCACAATTTATATGTGTAAAGGGAATAAAGTCTTAAAAAGAGCTCTGGCGTTTTCATTTTAACGAATACTTCCTTTACGTGTAGTCTAGCAGGTAAATGTAACAAGATAATGTAGTTATTATCATTGAGCTACTCTGTGGTTATAACATTGGCTGTCATAGATAGGTATTATAGTAGTATAAGTAGTGATAGTAATGGTAGTAAATAGTAGTAGTAGAAGTAGTAGTAGTAGTGGTACTAATAGTTGTAGTTGTAAGACTGAGATAGATACAAAAGTAACAATTGAAGACGCAGTTGTATTACTAGCATATGTTGTAGTGTAATGATACTAGTATAACTGTACTAATAAAAGTATAAGATCAATATTGTGATGGTTGTAGTGGTGGTAGTTGTAGTCGTATAGAGTATAGCAGCAGCGAAAGTAGTCGCAGCTCATACCATCAGTAGAAAAAGATTAGCGGTGTGAGGAACATGACAGTTGTAGCATTTGTGTCAGTGGTAGTGGTGGAAGTTGTAAAAAGTGGACAGAATCGTACCAACAGAACTGAAGTATGGGAAGTACAGACTGTATAGGTTTTCCGTTCATTTTCAAATTTTTTTTTTATTCAATTTCATAAATTTTTACTTCAATTTCGTCGCGGGATGTCGGGAATAGGCCAATCTTACTTTCAAATCCGTCTTTCGTCGTTCATTTTCAGTCTCACTCGCAGCGCTCAAAACAGCAGTATCGATTTCGTCTTTTGTCAATCATTTTCGTTAAATTTTCATTCATATTCGTCTCATAGCTCTATCCGGTGTGATTTCCCAGCAATTCATGTATTTTTTTTTCTGTACCTGTTCACATTTTACATTCAGGAGTTAACATACACACAAGTGTCCCCCCCCCACACACACACACAGAACCTCACGTACAGACACACACACACAAGCAGTCCGAGTACACACTGATACAAACAGACGTACCGTCTCGCATACGACAACATCTGGCTAATTTGAATGAAAAATTCATGAAATTGTGTGAACAAAAACGAGTTTGATCTTCACATTCTGCGATCCGTCAGCGGGAGGATGAATTTGAATGACAATTGACGATTTTGAATGCTATGTCTTCGAAAATGTTTGACGAAAAAGAATTACAATGACAATTATAGGATTTGCGTTCCACGTGCTTCTCGGGACGAAATTGAATAATAAATCTTTGAAATTGAATGACAAAAGTGCGAAAATGGATGGGAAAACCTATACTGGAGTAGTAGGTCCTATTAGTGGCTGTTAGAAACATGAAGTGGAAGAAACTAATGTGAAACGTTATTTCTGTGTGAAAACATTAAGACGTACACCAATTCCCCGTCTTGTCACCTACTGTAGGGAAGTGTTTGTTTGTGTGTGTGTGTGTGTGTGTGTGTGTGTGTGTGCGTGCGTGCGTGTGCATGTGAGGGGGCGGGCAGATTCCTCTAACTACACAATTTTTTTTTGTCAAGAGTAGCATAAGTAGTAAAACATTAAATATTGTTAATCAGGTAGGTTGTAGCTTGCAGGGCTCAGCGAAATGTCTTTTACGGCTATAAGATCTCTGTTCGGACCGTATGGTTATGAATAAAGCAAGCAAGCAGGTTGACAATCTATTCTCTCCGTGGTACGTGTGGTTGTTCGACTAGTGTTCTAGTGTCAAATGAGATATCAAAAAGGACATAATACTAACTTCACGTCTTGTGGTCGGACCAGCCATTCAGAAATCAACCGCGCACACGTCGTAACTTCACGGTACATTGTAATACAAGGCTAAAAGCCTCGTTATAACACTGTTTTACTTGATACAATGGATATTGTTTAGTAATTTATAATTGACATTATTGGTTTTTGTATGCTGCTTTATCTTATTTTTTTTCTTTTCTTGTTTATTTCTATTTGTATAATCATGTTTCTGATCTCTGTAATTTTGTTTGATGTTGTTTAATGAAAAAATTGAAAGATAAAAAAAATAAACAGATTTCACATTCGTACTACTTTGTTGGAACTTTTGTGTTTGTTTGTTGTTGTTTTTTCTCTCTTTTTGATGTTTTTTCTGTCGTGAATAGTGTCTTGTCATGGTTGTTTTTTAATCGATATTTGCCAAGATTTGCAGAGTTGCAGCTATCATGGGGTGTAAAGTGCGTATAAAAAAGGTAATCCAACTTTGCAGGGCTACTGTTTCATATTGTCAGCTATGGAGAGCACAATATTAGTTGTGAGAAAAGAAGAACTCTTCTTCTATTCATTGATACCTAATTATGTTGACAAATGTCAAGCATGACTGAGCACATGACCTTTAAAGACAGCAATGACAAATGCACTTTTTCCAAGTTTGAGTGTTATCCTTTCTACATGTACCCGAACACGATGATGGATACTACATCGACGACTCACGCGCTATAATATCCAGCCTACTTTCTACATAAGGGGCATCAAATCATGTCGGGTATCGAAGGCATCATAATACAATACGTAAATAAAAGAAAAAGGTGTGCGAGGTGCCTTTTTGTACAGTAGTATGTTTCGCTTGGTTTCCCTTATACCCAACGAAATACAAAATTAAGCCCTATGGAATGCCATCTGTATACTCTGAAAGAAGATCAAAAGGACTAAAGAAAGTTCAAGCGCTGTGTACACTTAATTCAGATTGGATGCATACCCTTCTTTTGTATTGACCCAGTTGTATCGAGGGTAAATTAGTATAACGTTACTTTGTTTGACGTCATTAATGAGGTCAAGTTTGACATATTATGTTCCAAGGTTGTTTATTCGAGAGGTATTAAATGCCGTTTATGATTGTGAAATAGTTGCAGGTGGATTTGGGTGGAGGGTTGCTAACAACAACAACAACAACAACAACAACAACAACAACAGAAATAATGTCGCACGAAATGACTGATAGTTGATTTGTTCTTCCTATAAATATTTCTCTGAACTTCCACTTTTTCGAATTATACATGTACATGCGAAGTATAAGTTTTCGTTTCTTTCTTTTTTTTGTTTCATGTTCATTCTCTCTTTTTAACAACACTTCCTGTTTACGTTTAGAATTTGTCCACTTTTGTTTCAGTGTTGTTGTTTTTACTTGTCCAAAAATTGTCAGCCCCCCCCAAAAAAAAGAACAACAACAACAACAACAACAAGTTTCATGCCAAACCATGATGTAGTGCTGTGACGATTCGTAGTTCCACTTGTTCTTGTCCAATTTTTTTTTCAGTTTCTATGGTACTTATACAATGTGTTCCTCTATATGGTGACTTTAACAATTGTTTTGTGCAAGTTTGAGGTTTATAATGTGTCAGACCTAGATGTGACCATAATATGTTTAAAACGATCGGGATGTACTCGTTAACTAAAGTAGCACAAATGGATATCAACATGATTGATATAGTGATGTATGCTATACTCGTCCTCATCTTTTATTTTCGTCCTTTCTGGCCTCATTGTAACATTTTTGATTGACAGATTGGCTACCTGTGGAGTACATACAGGGTGTCTCGAAAAAAACTATACACTTTTGAAATGGCTGCCAAATAATAAATATATGATTCTGGGGGAAAGGTTTATATATATGGATAGCTTATGGACTCAACTTTCATATGACACCAAAAAGTCAAACGATAATTCATGCTTGAATGAGTACTGCTCACTTTTGTAAAGGGTGCTATGAAAATTAGGCTGCGCAGGAATTAGCCTTTTAAATTTGCGACATGTGAGTCCGTTGGAGCTTACAAAGCTGAAGTTGATATGATAAATTTATGATCAATTGCGATCAGATTGAGTTTGCTGGGTGAATTTAATGGTTTATTAAACCAAACTTTTATGCATGAGTAAACCCCAGTTGCATTTATTTCATTCTAACATTGCAAATTTCCCTGGTAGACTCAATGGTGTGTTCATATGAGTCAGGATGAGGTGATGGTACATGTTGCAATTTCCATGTTACACACTCTTATTTTTTACATCTGTGACTTGAATGAAAACCTTCGCCCCACATTGCAGTTATTTTCAGCTACTGACTACTTATTATTCAGGTTACCCATTGACCTAAAGAATAAGTATTTGACATCTTTGACATTCTTTTTTTTTTTTTTTTTTTGGACAATTCATAATTGAATATTCAATGTTACATAATCCCTACGGGGTATTAAGTAAATCAATGAGAATGATGTTCAATGTGGGATGGAGGTTTTTATTCAAAGTCAGTGATGTTCAATGTGGGATGGAGGTTTTTATTCAAAGTCAGTGATGTTAAAAAATCTAACAGTGTGTAACAGTGTGTCACTTGATCATGATACATTAAGAATAAATTAAGAGCTGTAAGTTGTTACTCAGCCCTCATTCATCTTGGAGTCTTGGACTGACAACCAAAGATGGAGAGGCCTCAGTTCACACCGCAGCAGCGTTCTTTTATGGTAACAGAATACCATTTTGGTGTCATATGAAAGATGAACCCATATTGTAACTATCCTTACAATTACATCTTTTGCAATTGATCATAAATTTATCATATCCGTAGGTCCATGATCATATCAACTTCGGTTTTGTAAGCTCCAACGGACTCGCCTCTCGCAAAATTGGAAGGCTAATTCCTGCGTAGCCTAATTTTCATACCCTTTACAAAAGTGAGCAGTGCTCATCTAAGCATGAAATATTTCAGACTTTTTGGTGTCATATGAAAGTTGAGTCCATAAGCTATCCATACATATAAACCTTTCTGTCAGAATTGTATATTTTTTTACTCGGCGGGCATTTCAAAAGTGTATAGGTTTTTTTTTAGACACACGGTACATTGTACGTAATGAAGCTCTCTCATTGTGTGTGAGTCGCAGTACACAGCCCGCATTGTAACGCATCGTCTCTCGGAATTTAAATGCTCATGATGTTGCGTAAAACGTGTAGTTACAGTCATCTCGGGGGAGAGTGTTTTTAAGATATTTTTTTTTTTTAGAAAGGCATTCAAAAATAAACGAGGGAATGTCGTTGCTGTTTTCTGCCGTACGTGGTGATTTGTTTTAGTTATCGGAAATTATAAAGAGCTATGGTTGACCTCTAATAAATGAGAGTAATCTTTGAAGTTTCAATGATAAGATATTGTCCAGTTAAGTTCCGTATTGATCTCACATCGTCATTAAACATTTTCTCGCTGTATATATTTCTCCTACTTTGAGGCTTTGTGCTTGTTTGCCAGATGTTAACTATAGGCTGATGGGGCGATGCCATTTCCCCTGAAAGTCTGATTGTGAGTAGGAACTCGTAGTGATTAGTGATAACACGATATGTAGGTCGTCATTTCCATGCAGATATAGCAACAAAATAAAGAACTAAATCACGAGCAATGCACTATACCGTTAAATCAATCTGCTATTCTTTGAAAGTGCATGAACCCGAATGCAGGGAATTTGCCGTGTCTCATTTGGAAAAACGATCGATTAATTCGTAATGGTATGACTTTATTCTTCTATTTTGTTGTATTTAAGCGCGTAATTGCTTTTAATTCTGTATAGCCATCTGGGGTACGGAATTGTGATTTTGGTAGGTGACCGTTAATTGATTTCATGCATTGAAAACTAGTCTCAATGCCCACACTAGTGGTACAAAACCTATATTTTGTAAACTTCTTCTTATCCCTGATCACACTCGTCACAAAAGGAAAACTACTCTTGGGGTTTTGGTTGTGGTAGAGCCATGTTTAAGTTGAGCTTTTCGTATGAAAATGAAACGATGCGTAGTCTCGTGTAAAGAGTGAAAATGTCCGTATTCTATAGCAGTCACGAAGTATAATTGGGTGTTTTTCAGCATTTGAAGTCAGGACCAAGCTGTACGTAATGTGAATCTGAATTGCAAAACGATGATGATGATTGTAATGATTTTAGTGATGTATATATATATATATATATATATATATATATATATATATATGTGTGTGTGTGTGTGTGTGTGTGTGTGATATGAGACAGAAGTAGAAAACGGTGCGTAGTTTTGACATCGTTATTCCTCTTTCTGTTCCTCCTTTTCGGAAAAAGTGCAAGAGTTGTATAGTTGGTTTCCGCCGGGAATCGAACCCGGGTCTTTGGCGCCTTAAACCGCTCGGCCACGGATATATATATATATATATATATATATATATATATATATATATATATATATATATATATCATATATATATATATATATATATATATATATATATACACACACATATATATATATATATATATATATATATATATACATGTATATGATAAACAGGGTGAAAAGTAGGTATATCAAATTAAAAACCCTTGGAAATAAACGTTTGTGCAATTAACAACTCGTACTTTTCTTAACCACAAGGCTTGAGATGCAGACTGTTGTGATGGACAAAGTGGTACAGATTGGCCGGAATAGGCATTGCAAATGGTGTATTCAAATACTAGTAATAAAATATGTTGGTCAGTGCATCGAACACAGTAGTCCCGCATTAAGTAATGACCCCATGTTGTTTTTTCTTTCGCAAATGATGATGAACATCTCAATCAAGGGTCTCCACTAATTAGAGCAAACGTCCCTGTTTATCGTAGATGACGTGAAATTTCAAAATGCTCTTAAATTGTGCTCGTCTTACAACAAATAACAGTGGTATTAAAAACCTACCATGTCACTTCTTCATTATCAGTAACGTCATCCATTTTCCCTTCCAGGTTGAATAAAAAAACACTCGAAATTGTCGAAATTTAGTCGTCCGCCACGGCACTTATGACATCAAATATTTGCCGAATGGATTGGAATGGTAGCACTAATTACACGGAATGGTCCCCTCTTAGTCTTCTGGAGATATTGGTTAGGACAATTAGCTCCGTGTTGACATTTGTCACTGTGGATCCACTATGACAAGTGACCGGGAATTGTAATTGTAATTGCATTAAATCAGTCATTCATATATACAGGAATGGATCTTTCCGAAGGAGGCTTACACTCCTACGTAGAACCAATTTGTTCACTTTCCTGTTTCCATAATGGTGGAAGACAGAGTTCCATGCACCCCAGAAATTGATATCAATGTTTACGAGGAAAACCATTCCCTATAATTTCAAACGCTCTTTTCCCAAATCGAAGAAAAAAAAAGTCTAAAGAGTCATTTCTATTCTGTTTGGTAACGTTGCAATCAGTGCGAGGACGGCGATTCAACGATACAAGAAATGCAGATAAGCTTTTACCTATACCATAATCTGCTAAGTAGCATTACCTCTGTACGTGATCTTGCACAGGTATGTAAGTCCTGTAAATTACGCAAACGATAGATTGAACACTTCCGAAGAATGAAGATTTATAACCACCACTGGGAACAGTACCCTTTAAATAACAAAAAGGGGAACATCGTGGATGTGGAGATCTGTTACACCATGATATTCCACCCGCTGCTTCATGCTTTTACGTGAACTACAAAAGTCAGAAATACAGCCTATATTTCGGATTTTGTATATTTTTGAGGTTCACTTATTCAGGCGTGCAAGAAGTTATGTAAAGGGTCGAACCAATCCTGACCTTTAATTTCAATTTTGTTGATGTCACGGCATTGTGATCAATGGTGATCTGAAATTGACAACAACTGACAACGATGTGATGTGAGATATTATTTCCAAGTGGAACATAGTGGTCAAGAAAGGACAAGGACTTCCTATGTGTGCAGTGGAGATTCAATAAACCGTTGATATTTTCCTTTTCATTGTTTAAATCAAACCTTTCTCGTACAGTATATGTTGTTAAGGTTTTCGGCTGAAAATGGATGCATGCGTTGGTCATTGATGCAATTTTGTTGTAGCACTATTTGAAAAGGAAAAAAAAAATATACAAGCGGCTAATACATACGCACACGAAGTCACCATGTAAGATGTAGAGGAAATCTTTGTAAGACAAATGCCTTGGGTGTTCCGTTAAATGAAATTGAAAAAAAGAAAGGGGCAAGGATCGATAGTTAGAAACTCTGATGAACTGGTTTGAATGGTTTATGTAATAAGTGTCAGAATGTTCTCGTTGTGCCGATCTTCTTGTTGTTGTCGTCGTCGTCGTCGTCGTCGTCGTCGTCGTTGTTGTTGTTGTTGTTGTTGTTGTTGTTGTTGTTGTTTCATATAAAACAAAATGCTGTTGAGCGACCTGGGTTCTAATTTTGCAGCTTTTCAATCTGTTTGGAAGCGTTTCTAAATACTATCCGTGTAAATTAATTTCTTCCTAGACATCAGTCGCATGCACATTTTATACACGAATACCTTCATCAATCCAATTGCTGATCGTGTGGATCGTGTGGATCATTGTAACAATTGTTCTTTGTGCGATGCCATGGAATACACAGTGATCGAGCATTAGAGGAATTTTTCAATGTTTTGTGGTAGATTAAGAATAACTGAAGCCTTTCATTGGTTAATTTCTTAGTTTCTGTTCGGTGACGCACGATAAATTTGATTTACAGGCGTGCCAAATGAATCATTTTCTCATTATCATTGTCCCCCTTTTAATGGGTGTAATCAGCTCGACTCCACTCGACTCGATCAACTTGCTTGTCATACACTACCTCCATCTGTATTATTCGCCATGATTCAATTAAATCAGAGAAGTTAATTTGACCTAGAACGTTTATGGGAGAACGAGACCACGTGGATCCCATACGGTGCTTCGCTGCATGCTTTTCAACCCAGCCATCTATAATAGCTTGTGTGCATGTGTCGGTCTTAAACTTAATTATAGCTTGTAAATTGGATGATAGTTGGCGCAGCTGAAATGGAAACAGACGTGTGGCCTTTTCTGAAATGAATCATACAGAATGGAAAGCATTGTTGAACCTGATTATTTTCTAACTTCGTCTCGAAAAAAAAAAACAGTGCGGCACAGGAAAAACACACTTACTGAAGCAGTGGTCATTTTGGTTGAACTTGCTCGCTGCTTGTACATTAGTAGGACTTGTTAAAATGAAGTCGGGCAAAATGGATTAGAATTAACGATTTGCGCAGAACCACCGCGGTAGCCGGGCCAAAAATAGAATGGCAGCTAGTTTTCACCATAGTCTCTGCCTATATGTACCGACCTTGGATGAAATAGCAGACGAAACACAGGTGCCGTTTTGAGATGACTTCCTCGCAATAATGTTTGTTTTTCGTGTCACGTCTTTTCAGTTGAAGCTTCTTTTGCAGATGATGAAAATGTCAACAACAACAAAATCAGAACAGTGGAAGTTTTCATGAATACAAAAAAAAAAAAAAAAAATCATGCTTTTTTTCATTACTTCTCCGTGACAGTTAAGCCTATGTGATTCCCTGCCAACAAATCGAGAGTATTGTTCATTTTCAAACATATCCATAGAATTTGGCAGCTCCTGATATCTTAGCTAGTCGAAGAGATACTTTTCTAAGCATATGAAGGTGCGTCTGATTCGTGATGTACTCAGCTCAACTCTGTCAACAATCCAGCCATCTCACTCTCAGATGGAAAATGAAACAAACAAACAAACAACACATACATACAAGCAAACAAACAAACGAGTTGTCTTGTGATGGGATCCGCTGACAGATTCTAGATAGCCTTTGAGTTGCGTCCGATGTGATGGACACTATATCCAGTCATGTGTAGGCATGCGCAGTATAGGAATTGCAGGTCGATCTAATACAGTAATTGTCCTGTGCATGCCCGGAAGAACGACGCGAACGCACGCAAAGCGCCCAACGTTCGCGTTGTTCTTCCGGGCACGCCTTCTTTGAATCGCATGCGTTTACCTTCGTACGTCCAGGGAGGTGGAAGAGAGTACATGACGCAGTATATTGTACGTCGAAAGGTCGCTTTCGTGATACGAACACCAGTCTTCCATGCTTTGGATTTTGCGTCTAGAACACTGACAATAAAACTACAAGAAGTCATCCATGATGCTACAGCTGGCTGTCACTGGCTAATGGTTTTACTGACAAATATTTTTTGGTTTTAACCGCTTGTGGAATTCCTTTCAGCAGCCGGACAACGGACATACAATGATAGCTGATTACCATCTAGGTCCTATAGCTGTTTAGTGTTGGCAGTAAGCTGTAGCTATGCGCGTAATTACGCGTAAAGTTTGTTCGAGGCGACTGGAACACGACACACAACTAGATACAATTTACCCAAGGGGTCATCCCACGAGATCGACAACGACGAGTTATACAGCCCATGGGTTCGACACGAGGAAAATAAGGCCCATGAGTTCGACACTAGGTTAAAAACAGCCCACGAGTCTGACATTACAATACGGGGCCTTATGTGTCGGTCTTGTGGGCCTTCTTTGCCTAGTGACGAACTCGTGGACTGTATGACTCGTGGGCTGTATACCTCATGGGCTGTGTGACTCATGGGCTGTAGGACTCGTGGGCTGTATGACTCATGGGTGTCGGTCTCGCGACATGCACTCTTAGCCAAGTATTGGCAAGTGCTACTATGTATACAGTAGATGAGGAGATAATATCATGTAGGTAACGCGCACATAATTGCGTGCGCGTTATTATAACTGTTGAGCTTGAAATACGTTGCTCTCAATAATTGCAAGGATACGGCAAAGACGCATGAAGCAAAGTCATCACACAAGTCATAATGACTGAAAGTTATATGAAAGATATTTCTTTTTGTTAATCGTGGTTGCCATTGTTATGATTATTGTTCCGATTGCAATGCTGTGTTGCCATCAATATCATACCGCAACGGTACATACTGTATAACTCTAAATGTTGTCAATGTATAGAACATCTACGAATAATTAAGGTAGCGTACTAGCCACTAAATCTGATCAGTCGCTATGTGGCCGACGTGAGGTTGGAGCAAGCAGTCGTAACGATGTTAAAGATAAAGAGAGGGGGGGGGGAAAGAGATAGAGAAAAATTATTTTAATCCTCAAAATACTATTACTGACAGTCCAGAGGTCGCGGGTTCGAATCCGATGGAGCCTTTCTTTCTTTCCTGATCCTCCATTTATATGATATAACATATCTGGTCACCTCCCCGTTTTAGATCAGGATGTAGCCTCCAGATTGCATCTGATGCACAATCAGAGTTAAAAACAGTGTTGCTTTCTAGACAGCTCACGACGTTCGTAATGATAGTCTAGACTACGATGTAATGCTGTGTGTGTGTGTGTGTATGTGTGTGTGTGTGCGTGTGAGGGTGTGCGTGCGTGTGCGTGTTTAGTCATGTCTAATCAAGTTCTGAAAGTAGCCTTCCGTGTCAGCTTGCCTTGGTACAACTTACTGTATACGATTTACAGGCATGTAGACGACATTCGCAAGTCATGATACTCGTAGTATCAGAAGAGCATTAGATACCGACACACACACACACACACACACACACACACACACACACACTCAAACAAACACACACACACACGCACACACACACACACACACACACACAAAGGTATATAGGCATGTTTGTCTTCTCGGCTGTGTCTATTACCTCTATCCAACTTGCTGATCGTTCGACGCGTGAAAACGGGAAATCATTTCGCAGAGGCGTGTTCGTGCAAACGTATGAAACTTAATCCACCTAAGCGCCCGCTTTCCGACAAGGTTGATATTACTTTAAAAAACCTGTTTTGAAGAAAAGAAATAAGCCTAAATTGCAGTTCTTAGCGTGAAGGACCCTACAGGGACGAACGATAATACCCGCAGGGTGAATATTACAATACACAAACACTCCTAATGTAGGTGTATGATTTACACAATCTTTATGCACATACATAATATGCACATAATTATAGACGCACAATGTACACTGAATATAATATTATGCGCTTTTCTGTCTATTCTGTCTGTCTATTGTGGATTTTATCTAACTATCCGTCTATCTATCCTATCTCAATAACTATGTGCTAAAGGGTGCCAGTATACATGTTTACACGATATGCGTAATGAATTCAATTCGATCTGTGCTGTCATTGTGTATGTTGTGTGTGTGTGTGTGAGTGTGTGCGTGTGCGTAAGTGGTTGCTTTCTTAGGACAGCAGAATCTCTTCTTATAACAATAATCAAATTCATAAATGGAGGAATTTCAAAGGACGTCAGGCGGCGCCTGTAAAATTCAGTATTTCACCGCTGTAGACGTATCCCATGTGTACATGCACCTCTCCCCCTCCCCCTCCCCCCCCCGCCCCCCCGTCAAGAAACGGGTGATCCATACAGTGCCTGGTGTCTGAACAAGCTTTCCAACTTATGTACCTAGTTCAAACTACCTCAAATAACTCTTGGAGAAAAGGCTTTTATTTCTCCAGCATCCCTCTAAAATGCTCTTCCACTTGGGATCCGATTGACAGATTCCACACAGACATTTTCTAAAGTCATATAAGTTTGCATCTTGTTTGGGTTAAGTATTTGTTAGATTCGTTTATAATGTACGACAGGTATATTTTCGTCTCTCCCTTCTCCTTTCTTTCACATTGATATACATGTATACTGTTTACAGTTCGTTGTTTACGGTCTCACTGCGCCTCAAAATATGTCTCTATAATCGATGGCGCATGACAAATGCTGTATTATTATCACTACTATTTTTGTTTTTTCTGCTTGTTACTTTGTTACATTGGAGCCAAACTATATAACAGCCTTCCTCATGCTGTCCGTGACTGCAAGTCACTGAAGGATTTTTAAACGGTCCCTTTTTGAATTGGTTTAATTTCATCTGTGTAAACTTATCTAGATATATATATACTTTTGTCTGATACACAAGAAATTTATCGACACTTTTCAAGAAAGCGTATTTTGCCTTGAGATTTTGTATAATTATTGCATTATAAGTTTTCATGAGACTACAAATGTATTATAATGTTGTATTTATATAATATGTAATCTTCTACTCTTTTTTTTTTCTTTTCCATACCTCTTTATAACTGGTCCCCATGGTAAGACCAGCGGCACCGGAAAAGTGCAGGTGATTATGGGCTATCCAGCCGTTATCTGTCTATATAATCCTACTGTACATTCTATTTCTTCTTTTTTTTTGTATATCGATGATGTGTCACACTATTCATTTGCTATGTATGTATGTTTCATTTTATACATGATGTATCATTTTCCCTGTACCTTATATGTTGTCTTTTATATCTGTATGTATGTTTATGACGGAAAATAAAACAAACAAAACAAACAAAACTTTCTATGTATCTTTTGCCTTCTTCTCATGCTTTCCCCTTCCTTGTACTCATTTCATGAAATGACCCAGCAGGGAATAATGTGCATACTGCTAACTAGATCATAATAATGTATTCACTTACGAAAATAATTGATTCCCTGTAGAACGTCACGGCACTCTTCAAGTCTGCTAGAAAGCGAAATTGTGGTTCTAATTGCCGATACAAGATTCTGAGGTATTCTATTCATTTGCTTCAAACGTCTTTGATCACGTTTCAACAATGTGGTATAGTAATGTTTGTATTTATGTACAGTATGTATGTATGTATGTATGTATGTATGTATGAATGCATGTATGTATTTATATGTTTGTGTATGAATGTATGTACCAGGTATGTATTATTTGTTCATTTATTCATAAAAATATACAGGCCCCTATTTACGTTTTTGTCATTTTGTATTTGTGTATTTGTAACAAGAGTTTAAAAAGAAATGGCAAGATAAAGTTAGATGTACATTATGACATAAAGAAGCATATAGACGTGATGTGCATTGCTTTCTGAGGAGCGGTCTCATTACTTATATTATACATACAAATATAAAACAAACAAAACAAAATCAGGTTTAAATACTGCGCACCCTCTCATACAATTTTATAAAGAAAGTGTTTTTTTTTCATCCATTGAAGTAATAGATGTTTATCAAAACATGTTTTCAATCAACTAAACGTGAACTTTACGCACGTTAACTGTAACACTTCGTCTTGGGCTGAAGGGCTCGAAGCAGAATGCAGATTTTCATAGGCCAACCTATATAGGTGAAGAAGGCACGTATTCGAACGACACCATTCAGCTTACTAATTATTTAAGGATTGTGGCGAGTTAGGAAATAAATGCTTTAACATGTACGATATGGTTCACCTCGGAGTGAAATACACCCTCCTGTCAACCAGTTACTATGGAGAGAGTGCAGGGGTGGTAAATAAGTTGGTACATATACATATTACGGATTCTGCTGCTGCCTCTGCTGCAAGTGCATACAGTCATGTGGCTCCCATTGAACCCTCTCAGCACCGATTATGTTGATAATCTATATTGACATGTTGCCCATGGTAGTGAAAGACTTTAACGGTAATAAACACTAAAATCATCGGCAGCAAAGAACATGCCATATTCGGCATTGTATGGAACGCCGACGCACTCGAATATATAAGAGATTATGTATGGTATTCAATAAAGAAAGCCGCCAGGGTTGCGTAAAATCCCCAGAAGTAATGCTTCTAACTGCATGTTTTTTCTATCGTGCCTATTGTTGGCGGCACCGAGGTCCTTTGACTATCGAGGCAAAATGTCTTTATAGAGAGACTCTTGAATCGTTCTGCCTCGATACGCGTATTTCAACATGACGGTAAGACCCAATGGAATATCACCGAATGACTGAAAATGAAATTCAGACGAGAAGGAACGTTCATGTGTGTACATGGAATGCTGGGGCACAACCAACTTAGGCCCTGTACATTACTTGCGTGAGGTTGCATAATCCTCTCGAGTTTAGTGACAATTTGAACAGAGCTTTTTATATTATCTCGACAAAGGGTTAAAAGTTGGACGGTAATTTGATTCAGCTCCATTTTGATCTGGTGTTTAATTTGGGTGTTATCTCGTTTTCATTGACCGCGCAAACCACACTTTAGTGTATTTTCTCTTGTGTCCATTGCATGAGGTTGTGTCTAGGAAATAAGGCAGCAGGGTCCGATATTGAATCTAAAAGGCGAAATATCATCGTAATTGATTTTTTTTTCTGAACAGAATAGAAACGAAGTATCCCTCTATCAAGATGCCTCGCCGTTCAACGAAATCAATTAAAATGTAGTTAGGATATCAATAATGTTTATTGTGCTTGAATAATTGAATATTCATCGATTGGATTTGTCTGCTAAGATATTTGTTCATCTCTTTCACGGAAGATATGAGTGCGTCTACGGTAAAAGCAGGGTGTGGCAGCTCGACTCTGACAATACGCCGTCCCCCCGCGGGAGCGTGGATGTCGCCGGAGGGGAATGATAAAATGATAAATACTTATTCCTGTTTTCCCTTCCCATTACCCAGATATCCAGAAGTCTCTTTCAGCGTTCGATCTCCCCCCTCCGTGCAGCCTCTGACGAAAAGAGGGTTCAACATTGATGAATCGTTTCAATAGAAACCAGTTTCTTCGGCGGGGTTTCTTGTGGTCTTAGCATCCTCTCAAACGGCAACCCATCTTCCATTCTCTATTGACAGCGGGACTTCCATTCAAGTTTCTCTCCATGTCGCTCAAAGACGATGAAAAGAACCGTTTGCAGCAGTACGACGTCTCAGCACGATACATCGTCGAAATATTTCACTTAAGCCATGCGCTCCCTTGAAAAACTATATTAGTATCATACTTGCCAACGCATGTAGCGTGACATACAGCATACTATACGCACATACATACACACACACATACATACCAGTATGTGTGCATGGATGCACTTTATGCTTATGGAGAAAGATACGAATATATGAATGTAAATGTAAAAAGAGAGAGATAGACAAGAAATGTATTAGGGGGGGGGGGGGAAAGGGAGCCAACAAACATACAACCATACAAACATATTGGTCTCTTACCCTCCCTTTCTTTAACCCCTCTAGCCGTTTCGTGTCTCACTATCTTTCATTTTACTTTCTCCTTTTGATTAAGCCAACCCAGATATGGAATGGAAATATGATCCTTGACAAATTAGAGACAAGTGAAAAGGCAATGCATTAATGGGGATATTTAGGCTGTGCCTGGAGGGTATATAGGCCCCGATGACGAGAAACGGGCGTAAACTGTTATTAGGCTGATACTCTGTTCGAGTAAAGCCGCCATTAAGGGCAAATCGTGCCCTAGAGGCTACGTTACGGGAGATACTTTACAAAGTACATCTGGGCTCTATGCTAATGTTGGTTGGTGGCTGAAGTTGACATTATGCACATCGCATGGTTGTTTCCACCTTATATGCGTAGAATGCTTGATATTTTATTGTTGCATTGCCGCCTCTATATTGAATTGCCAAGTTATGTCGAAGTATCACCTCCACGTCGGGGTGTTTGTGTGCATCTGTGTGTGAATTTTGTGCTTGTGTACACGAGTGTGTATGTAGGCTTTTCATACATTTTATACTGCCCCTGCATATGCATGCACGTTTGTAAATGCGTATCATAATATTATGATAGTAGGTAAATATCTAAAATATGCCCTTCGCACGTGTTTGTTTTTCTTTTTCATAAACCAGCGGTATATGGCGTATGTTGTACACAATATCAATCACATGCATTGCGTTTATGGAATACCATAAATGTTGCAATTATGTAAATACAGATTGGCTCATGGCGTGTAGTACGGTATGTATAATATATCATCATTAATGGCGGGTAGATTTTATCTTTTTTAATACTTATCTTTCATAATAAATTTTATCACATAATGTTCAGTTACGATATATTCTATCGTATGTTGTAGGTTGTCTCTTATAGTATCTGGTCAGTCCAAAGGGGGAGGGGTGGGGGGGGGGGGGGCAGAGAAAGAATGAAGTACTGATTAAAAAAAATCATGCACAACAGCATACATACATTAAGTGCAATCGCTTTCAAAACCAAAGGAAAGAAAAAATAGAAATGAATAATAGAAGTCGACTACTGCAAATTGCCAATTCGAGGCTAAATCGATAGAAAGTCGGCGTATAATCTAGCAAACGATAGATATCCCTACATTCTCAGCGGGCATTTGAAGAAAAAAAAAGTGAGTCAGGCGGAAGAACTCATAGATTTATAGAAGTTATTTTCTCCCCACAAGAAATCATCTATAAGAGATTGAGATTTTATAGGCATCGATGTAAGTCAAATCATACGAGTTTCCAGGCAATGAGGTCGTCGTTTCACTCCAGCCATATTTCTTTGACTCCGAGGGACGCCGCTGAAATGCATTTTTTTCTTCTTCTTCCCAAGAGCGTCATCTTTTAATGGAAACAGTCAAAGGAGAAAGCGCATGGTGGTATTGAATTGCTAGTTTAAAGGCAACATGAACAAGACGGGAAGGGATCTACGTCCGCTCACTGAAAGCAGTTTTTTTTTTTCGATTAGGAGCGGAAGAGCTGAAGCAAATTTTGACATTGACAAAAACCCGACAAATTATTTATAGTTACATTTTCGTTTGGACACTTAGATAGATGTACTAGCATTAGTGCCATCCTCTTTGTTTGTTCCTGCCAGTGATGTTTGATCTGACGAGCTTGGAATGTCCTTGTTTTCCCTCGTCTATAACCATTCAAATTGGAAAATTTGCAAAATAGCAAATACTTAACCATACCTAAGACATCATTATACCGAGTTAATTCAGTCACGCTAGGTTGCTAATCCTTCTCCCCTGGACTCAACGGTGCAAGCACAGCAGGATTGTCTTAATGTGTCTATAGATTACATCACTGTATAGACTCACAAGACTGAATAATGAACAATATTCTTTCTTCTCAAGGAGAAATGTGTATTCTTCTCAGTATATGCGATGTACTGTACGTGTACCATCTGGTGTGTAAGTTTCTGCTGTATGCCTACATAGTCTCGGCACAAACACACATCCATTCTGAATTGACGCCACTCTTATATTGCGTCTGTATTGTAAAAGTGTTGCCGCTGACAGTAAAACTTCTACTGTACAAGACGGTGTCCACATTGCCACCGAGAAATGAGTTAGTGTGCAAATTGGCACTGGAGCAAGCGAACATGCAGAAAGCAAGCAGATGTATGACTAATTCCTATACCACACCATCTCTTCGTGTTCATTTACCTCGGTGTACTTGTAAATATCATCTGTTATTGTTGTTGTAACATCATTGTAATTACTCTATTTGTTATCATTTATTATCATTATCAATGCTATCAGTTAACATTGATTATCATCGCTACAGTCTGCTATGCTGCTTGTACTACTGCTATTACTATTCCTGCTACTACTACTACTACTACTACTACTACTACTACTACTACTACTGTAACTACTACTACTACTACTACTACTACTTCTACTACTACTACTGTAACTACTACAACTACTATTATTGCTTCTACTGTAACTACTACTACTACTACTACTACTACTACTACTACTACTATACTACTACTACTATACTACTACTACTACTACTTTTACTACTACTACTGGTACTACTACTACTAATACCATGTACTTCTATTAGAGTACCACATCTTCCAGAGTACTATATAAAGTCGAATGCTCGATTACATTGAATTCTATTTTTAACATACTTTTAGGAAGATCATCGTTCTATAAATAGGATGACTCTCGATTAAGTTGATATTTTTCCTTACACGAGTCAAATTCATCCTCGTCCCTTTCTTCTGTCAGTTTATGGATGTTCATCTTCCGTCTCTAAGCACACGTCACGCTCGTGCGGAGCGTGTCATCAGAGTCAATCAGTGAAAAAAAAAACCAACTATGTTTCAATCATTTACACGTATCATGCAAAAATTAAGGTGTGTACGCTCCCAAAAGAGTCATGATTAATCATTTATTATTATTATCATTATTATTATTATTATTATTAGTAGTAGTAGTAGTAGTAGTAGTAGTAGTAGTAGTAGTATAAGTATCATTGTTATGATGATAATGATGATGATGATGACGATGATAATGATGACACTAGTCTTTAGAGATAACGTCATTGAAGATGTGAGCTTGAAAAAAAAAACAGAAGACACAAATGTGAGTAAATGTAGTTTGTCATGTTCTTTGGATTTGTGGTTAAGTTTGTCCGTTTGATTTACTGGTATTATACTTCAGTGTTCGTCTGTTGGGAACGGCCCCAGTGTCGCATGATATATTCTATTTATATACTAGTAGTCGACAAGATGTTCTTATGGAGACAAAGCAAAATGTATCCTCAACACAGATTGATGACTGAATACTGTATCATCACGTTTCAGGCGAACAAACATAATACAAAAGATTGTTCTGTTTGAATGCGATGACTCAAAGAGGATGTCATGCCTTTGTTTTTGGTTTTATTTCACTCATAAAAGTAAAGAGATATACTTATGCAGGTACACATACAATAACGGCCAACACAAAGGTAAATCGTCAAAGTGTCAGGTAGATTCTGATGATGTAGGACAACATATTACAGGCCTTGAGGTGTTTACATCAGTAAGTTATCGCCAGGACAGAAATTTACTTGTATAAAGGTAACCCCAAAATAGGGGAAAGTAAACATAGTTTACGAATAGTCACTTCATACCCTTCGTCATCATCACTATCAGCTTCCTTTAAGTGGTAGGCGACAACGGAAAATAGTAAATGCGCTGAATTATACCACCCATTTAAACCACTTCACTGTTGCCGAGATGAAGGATATTCAATCATCATAGACGTTATTGCTGTCATCAATTTCGTCATAAATCGAGTGATAATCCCGAAACGAGATTCGTTTAATGACATCAATGTCACTCCGTTGTTTTATGTTTTGTTAAACTCGTGATCATTATTCACATCCTGTGTGGGGTAGCGAGAAAGAATGGATAATGTTTTGTTTGTGTGCGTGCGTGTGTATGTGTGTATATGTAGGTGTGTGTGTGTGTGTGTAATGTTGTTAATGTGTATTTTGAGGGCATATGGGTTTACATTGTAAGCGTGTGTGTATATGAAAGCATATCTACGTCATGGCAGCTTGCAAAATGGCCAACAGGCATGACGAGTAAAATGTCATTGATGTCTGTCACAGACAATAACGCTCTAAACTAGATGTCATCTATACAACATTGTGCCCCTATATCCTTTGTGCCGCAAATTTTCGACAGTTTATTATCCCCCATTTGTGCTCGAATCTGAGTTGTGAAGTAAGCCCAATATCTATGTGTTATCTTGAATCCTCTGAAGAGTGCTATAGTTGCTTTCGTTTCCTTTGTTGTACTCTGCGTTAATCTATTAGCTACATGGTGAAATAATACATCCTGATCTCGATAAGTACACTGAGACGTGTTTAGGAATAGCTGGCATTGTTAATATTGTACACCGCCAACGATGTCATTCAAAATACAGTATAATGAGGGATAGTATACTTAACACTCTTGTTTGCTTATCATCAATGGTCTAAATGAAATGACTATATACTAATATCACAGTTTAAAGTTTTCAACAGTGAAATTCAGACGAGATATAGAAACAAAAAATACATGAAGTTACAATAATGACAAATCAATGTGATGTGTAAGCAATCCAACGCATGTCACTTGAAATGCTTGTTCTTGACCTTTATTGGACTCTTCATTGTTTTGTGAAGAATAAAAAAATGTATATGAAAAAAGAAACAATTCCTGTCACAAAAAACAACAACTAAAAACGTTGGCATTGAGAGCAATTGCTTTGGGAAACGTAAGAAGAACACTTAAAAGTAAACTGAAAGTTTGTACGATTCGCAAAATACCATATCAATCCCACCCTTTATTGGTTGGTATCTTTGCAAAAGATGAAGAAGAGTCTTGCACATGTCGTTAAAATACAGCCTCGGTTCTGATATTTCTGTCGACTACTAGTATCTTACTACACATGCACCTTAGGCCTTTACGTGTTTTTCATAAATTAGGACAAAGATGTCAACGTTATTAACTTTGCAAAATGGATTTCATTGAATTGACAGATTACGTACGTGTAAGTGCGCGCACGTACGCACACGCACACTCATTTACTAACAGCACCAAGCAGAATCTGATGTACAGAGAGCTGAATATCATGGCGGATGCCAGAGCAATTTGTACCACGGATATTTGTTAAACAAACACTCTTAAGCTATGCATCTAACGCTGGAGGAAGAAAACCACTGTAACAAAAGAAGACCTTTCAAGAGTGAGGACCTATCATAATTGTGTTTGCGATCGGAATTCTATAAAAACATGCGTGAGTAGGGAGCGGGTATGTATCAACGAGATAGTGCGGTTTCAGTTCTGCTTGCTATTTCCTTGTTCAACGTATTTCGAGCCACGGAACGACCTCGAACGTCACAAAACGCACGATGCATGAAAGTAAGAAAAATAGAAGCATGACGTGACATGACTAGAAGGGAGGAACAGCCTTTGATCATGGAGTTCACTACCCGCCCCGACCTTGTGGCCGTTTGTACTGTACAGAACCAGTCCACGCGGTGGACAAGAAAGAATAAGTCTTGACTTTGTACCTGTAGGCGAAAACCTGAAATAACAACAAGTTTCAATATTCGGACTTTGACTTGCAGACCGTTCGAAGCCCGGCAAGTCCAATCCAAATCCACCTCGTTTGACATTTAACGTACTTTGCTCCGCCACCATTTGCTTCAGTCGAAAATTATGTGAGACCATCTTTCCTGAAATGAAACCAACAGTCCTCGCAAATAAACCTTGCCTGATTTAATCTGAACTGAACGAGCTAGAAAGATATTTTTGGATATTACCTATGTCAGAAGGAAAGGCTTCAGATCTACCCTATGGAATACCTATCAATTTTTACGTCTACTATTACTCTCCAATCAGTTTGATTTTAAAATATTGCTTAAAGTCACTAAAATATAACGGTGATAACAGCGATCATAATGTTAGCTGTATGGATGATTAGGATACAAGATCACAAAATTTTGGTTACAATGCATATCTATGTTTATAAATGCATCATTGTGTGTGTGGAGATATATTACGGGTTTTTTTTCGGGGGGGGGGGATCCTATTATGTGTCCAATTCCATGACATTTTCATGGAGAAAACATTATCTGATTAGAGAAATAATTAAAGTAGGAAATCCGACGCGTTCATGATCTTGTGCTTTTCATCACAGTCCATACCACATCGGGATTGCTCATATATAGTGATTTCACGGATTTCCTTAACACCATTTCCACATGTCATCTGATTCAACGTAGGTGTGTATCTATTGCGCTCGATCCTTTCAAAAAAAAATATTGTTTGTTTTTCCACAACAACAGCCATGTTGTCTCGTGACTTCAAGTATACTTTCAGAGGGTTGCATTAAAATGTGCCAAAAAAAAAGAAGAAACAACACAGTAAACAGCGTTTTACCTCGTTTATTCTAGAGGGTCCATGATTATACCGACTACGATACGTGTCTAAGGGATAATTGGAAAAGTAGAAAGATCAGAAAGACCCATCTATTTACAGAGGTGTGTCATTATCAAACAGTTCATTTCTAATCAGTATCAAATCTAGCTATATGATTTTCATTGTTTGGATTCAGATTTGAGGAAGAAGAGGATTGAAGCAGGCCTGGCGTCATTTCTCCATAAACCTTGATTAAAATTGAAAATTATTGAACGTTAATCATTTCCAGAGCTAAAGGAATGATTCCCCTTCCCCTCACCCCCCCCCCGCCTCCTCTCTCTCTCTTACACTTGTCGCAGAATGCTTGTATGAATATTGGCCACCAAATGCCCGAAAAACGGAAGATTCCTGGCACGATTCTCAGCGATGCCTTTAATGGTCTCGGGGCTTTTAGACAATCACCTGATGAACTTCCGAGCTAGCATGCAAGCTACCGCCTTTTTATTTCTATTTCAATTTCGGCGCAATATCAGGGGGCCGCTTGTGATGCGGCTTTTTTCCCCTCTGTTATTGTTGACATTAAGCCGCTCGCTGCCGCGAGAAAGCTTCGACGATCTCTACCAATCCCAGCAGAAAAAGGAGAGTTAAGCTCCTTCCGTCAAATTGGCGATCACTGACCCTAATTTGCTCGCCATCGTTCCCAACAAGTCCCCCGAGAGCCGTTTGGGTAGATGTGCAGGGGATGGTGATGTAGAAAGCTTTTTAAGCCCGAATCTAGATGATCATATTTACTGAACTGTCGCATCACCCGTTTGCGAACACCTGATGCCTACTTGAAGGCAGAGAGGCAAGGGACGGAGCGAGGTGTAGAGCGAGATGGGGAGGGAGAGAGGGAGAGAAGATATGGGCGTGGATTCGGGGTGATGCAAGGCTGGTTGGTCTGTGCATAGGAGCCATTTCCCCATCAGTAACGTGGAACTCATCAGGGGTAATGCATCCCATCCATTACCGATAAATCACAGATGCAGCGATCGATTTGTGAAGAATGACATCATCAAACCGTGGCTAATAAACCTTGTTTCTCTCATCACTCTGATTTATATTTGACTTCGGGTTAGCGATGTTGGAATTTATATTCATCAGTCAGAAACAAACCGGGAATTGCTGCCATACTTCTTCAGCTCTGGGCCTATAGCTGAGTCAGCACATTTCTCCCCGCTGTTTTGACTTATCGTTATCATATTCCGATAACTCATGGCTTCTATTATGCTACTCTGATGGTACATGTACATCGAAATCAGTACCATTAATTCACTTTCATTCATTGCTCTATCAGTTTAAATGAATATATATGAACAGGTAATCCTATATGATATAATAATATATATATATATATATATATATATATATATATATATATATATATATATATTAATGCCATCATTTTTGTTAGTAAAGTATGTGTGTGTGTGTGTGTGTGTGTGTGTGTGTGTGTGTGTGTGTGTGTGTGTGTTTGTATGTGTTCACCAACCAAAGGAGACTGATGCATGACAATATTGCAGCTACTCGTACCTCAAGCGAAAAAAAAGGAAGACGGCAGTTTGTTTGTTTTTTATTTGCCATGAGAGTGCTTCACGTCACTTGTTTTATCGCACAGGTCCACCTTTCGGTGCTCATGGCGCTTCAAAAAATGAAAAGATACATATATATATATATATACATGTTCAAACATGACAACAGACAAGAAAATGGCAAACAACAAACAAACACATACCAGATGAAGAATACAATTATTCCGAACATTATAGACTGCAATTATAGTCCTCAGTGTGAGAGCAACAAATACGTTTTAAGTTTGGATTTGAATGTTTGTGTAGATTGCAGTTGCCTTAACTGATAGGTAAATGATTCCACAATTTTGGTCCCATAACAGAGAAACACCACCATCCATGTTCTACTCTGGGTGTTCGGAGTAACAATGCATCTGATAATGAACATAGACATCGTGTCGTATTGTATTTGGGAACAGAGTCATGTAGGTATACGGGGAAAGAGAATATGTCTCGACTGCATCAGATACCTGGGATGATTGGTTCTACTAGCGTATTTTCTAGATTTTTGATTGCCGAATTATATTATTTTTACAATGTGTCGCAAGGACAGTAAAGTAAGTTACTGAAATTCCGATAATCACGCAAATAGAAGCTACATATTGATCACTTAAAGTGAATTTAAGTGTGGCAGTATTATATCAAATGAACGAGGATATGGTGTGTAGTTTATTGAGACATGATTAGGAACGTATGATAGCTATCATTTTATTGAACAAACAATAATTGTTTCTGTCATCCCTATTCTTTTTCCAGTTTATCCCCTTTCTATTATTTTTCTGTAAACAACTTCCACAAAGTTAACATGCACAACTGGAAAGCAAGAGGAACAAACATGTGGTAATGAAGATGAACAAAATCATGGTTAAAGGAGATAGAAAATGAGAAAAGCTTTAAGACGTATGTTGAAATTGTTTTAACTTGTGACTTGGCTAATACTAGCTTTTTTCCATGTTAGGCATCTTGTTGATTATCTTATTTACAAGAAGCAGAAAAAGGACCACTCCATTTCGTAGTATTTAACTTACGACGTACGTGTATAGAAGTATTATTCGAGGCAAAAGCCAATGGAAAAATAATTACGTTGATTATGTCTTTTCCATAGGTCGTTGCAATCGAATTGATGGTATTTTTTATTTCTTTTATTCCTCTAGTCATTGCAGTTTTCCCTGTGATTTTTAGATAACACCAAAGCCCTCTCCAAGCGGACGAATTAATTCGGTTAGTTAGGCGTGTTTTTCTTGGCGCCTTTTCTCTTCGTTTCTTCTCTCTTAGACGTGCTTCGCCTCAAGCGAGCAAGAACGCAAGAGTCCAACTGCCGAGACTTCCTTGTAATGAAAGAAAAACAAATTAAATGCCAATTATTGAAATGAGTTAGCTGTAATCGTTAAACGTTATTTCATTTTTTTTTACGTCCATAGCAGCCTGCTGCAAGGAGTTGTGTAACTTTTGTTAGCTGTCAGAGTGAAAAGGGGGCTAAGTGTGTTTCAGAGTGGCCAAAATACTATTATAATGCATTCACAATGATACGTGACGACGTTTGATGAACACCGGACAGGACTGACGTCAAAAGATTGGCATAAATTCAACATTTTATTCCTGATTCTATCAAAGATTATTAGACCATAGGGCCTATAGGCAGCCTCAGGGCCGGATTATGCAACAACGTCGTAAATATATGGAACTTTTCTACATCATGAAGAAAACAGAAAATTAATATATACAACAGTGACCATTCATTCAGACTTTACATGATAGACATATGATGCCATCTTTAATCTGCGTTTATTTCTATTATCAGAAGGCCATTTTTTCTTTGAATTGGACAAATCAATGCATATTGTTTGTCAGATTCGAAGCGATTCTGACTCGAAAAACATCAATTTGCAGCTTGTATCATGGCGGTAAATCGAACAGATCTCTGGCAATGTTGATAAGTGCGCCAAACAGAATGAATACGACATAAGCATTTTCCTGCTCAGTTGCAAAAGAACAGATACCAAAGCTTTCGGCTTTGTTTATGCCTGAAGAGTTTACGGAGAGTTATCAATTTGTGATACATTTAGGCTGTATACCGGGACGAAAGTCATAGAATCAATGTCATTTCGCATGAGAAACGCGCTGGACGGGCACGATGCTAATTGATTTTTCATTACATTACGCGCAACTATGTGTAGTCAATGAAGGGCGAGTGTACATGGTGTACGCGCGTGTTGTGCGTATTTATTTTAGATTAATGTTTTAGTCGAATGCACGGTTCGACATTCACCATCATCATACGGCCTTCACGTGAGGTTTGCTTACATTACAATTACTATTGCAAGGACGGTCTATGCACAATGCTGGCCTTCTCTTCAACTCATTACACTGATTAAGAATGTTTGCGTGAAAAAAAAAAGAATACAGTCAATCGAATAATCAAATTCTCTTCGTAGCCTTCGACTGCTTTTGTCGCAGTACAACTCTCGACACGTTCGTTATTACAAGTTCGCTATGTGTTTTCGCATGAAAACAACAAACAGCATAACACGTTCGTCGCTTTTGGTTCTTACACCAGTTACCTCAGAAAGATTCATGATAGAATTGCAAATGTCTGTGAAGTTTTTTTTGAACAAGATGTGGATGTTCTTGGCAGCCGCTCACGTTCGTGAGTCAGTACCGGTGCATATCTCTGTTATTTTTCTCCGCTGCTGAATGGAGGAAATATATTTCGAAAGCTATATGTGCTCCGGAGGTATGTCTTGTAAGACAACGAGTAATATTACTATAATGTGTTAACATCAAAGGAAGATCACAAAGTTTACACTTTTAAATCTCGACTGTATTTTTATGAATATTTCATGTATACATTCTCACACACATATGTGTATGTACACCCCCATATACATAGGCCTATATGATTTATATGTATATATATATATATATATATATATATATATATATATTTATATATATATATATATATATATATATATATATATATATATATATATGTGTGTGTGTGTGTGTGTGTGTGTGTGTGTGTGTGTGTGTGTGTGTGTGCGTGTTTGTGTGCATGTTATTTGCAGGCAGAAAATGAATTGGATGTGGATGGAATAGGAAGGTGAGAGTCTCATAAGGAATTTTTTTCAAAGTAGGAGCCCCAGAAGCCGAAGGCACTGTTTGCCTGAATCATGGCTAATATAAGTGTTCATTAGTGTATATATATATATATATATATATATATATATATATATAATATACGATGGGGTTTTTTGCGTGCGCGTTATGTCTATGGTCGACTTGGTTAGCAGAAAACATTATAGATGCATCCACATCTATAATTTCTTAGACAGCAGGACAATGTGGACATAATCTCATTCATTTGCAAACACCAGTTTACAAAGTTATATTTATTATCCGTTTGACAGAGATGTAATAATTAACAGTCCATGATGAGGAGTTTCCATCATCATCACGAAAACCTTGTTTGCTTACTTGCGAATTCAAACTAACGACTAATCAACGCCCGAGTCTTGTATTGATTGTGTAATGGCCGCCAATAAACTTGTCTTTCTTTTTAACAAACAGCATGTTTTGCTTCCATTCGTACTGACGTGAAGAATGCGAATCAATTCCCGTTAGTACACCAATCAAGATTCAGACACAGTGGTTTATCTACTACATTCAGTCGGAAGAATACGGCATCAACTAACACAGCACACGTTGTCTACAAGGTGCTATCACAGTAATCACATTGAATTTCTGATCTTAGATTTGTAATAAGCCATTATATTGATTATACCACACAGGAAGCCTTTATTACATTCACATCTTAACCTCTCCACTCACGACGGAAGATCACATCATCAACTTTGACACACGATCTGCAATACGCTATGAGACATCTACCTTTACAAATAAACTGTCATATTGATAATCTGACGAGAAATCTTTATAGTATTCACATCTCATTTGTGTGAGAGTGTCTTATCCAATTATTATGTTTGGGTGTTTGTTTGTTTTTACTAGTCAAAAAATCCGTAGCTATAAATGCGACAAGTTGCGTATTCTTCAGCAAGAAAAATAAAGCTGGCTATCTTGAAATGGACATTGAATTTGTTTGGATGCCAAGTTTGGATTCAGGATCCGGAGGTCCAAAACAAGACTCTGTCACCATAACACAGTCTGAAGATTCCTCCACCCATTCATATTAACAGTCTCATAGAAATTCCCTGATCCTCAGGCCCATCACGTGACCCAAGGCTAGCTGATGAGTCAGGGTGGGACCATTGACCCTGATGACAATCAACAATAACGTCGATGCAGCCTAGCTGCAGCATTTATACCACTGACGATAACTTTTACCATCGATACGGCCTTTACCGTTGATTCACCCTGTGACGACACAATCGGTAGGCATGTAGGTGGAAACTCGGCACGACGCCAACAGAAGGTCGCAACTGGACGACATTGCGCTGTGGAGTATGGGATTCTTATGGGTAATATACGACTTTGTGCCGATCTCATTGAATAAAACACTACACCATTGGAAGTCAAGTTGACTACTTTAGATCAAATACTGAAATTAGACTATAAAATATATACATAGTACATAATTTAGTATAATGACACGTCGGCTGGCCTTATGAGCACTTGTGTTTATTTGTCTACACATATATATTTCTTCATTCAAACCATGAATTACCTTAAGTGGTTTGTTTAGTTAATACCTCAAGTACAGTATGAAAGTGATAACACATTAATATCGAAATTACGCTATGCCCTATATCCTAATACCCAACGATTTATATTCCGCAGCCCTCTAACTAAAGGAAAAGAAAAACATGTCTTAAAGACATATAGAATATATTGAGAATGGATAGAGTTTCCTGATGGTGATTTACATCAGCACATTGATGCGTTTCGGGGACAGCCGAATTTTATGGCACATTTCGCACGAGACGCCGGCGCGGTAAATATTTAGATACAAATTATTGAGATGCTTACATTCATCTCTGAATTGCGTATTTCGTCATTCCACGTGATCTCAAGCTGTGATTGCTTAGAATAACCCTCTGTCCAGATGAATTGTTCGTCAGAGAATCAGCTTCCTTAAAATCATCGAAGAGTTTTAGAAGAGGAAAAATATTACATACAGCAGAGGAAAGATACTGACACGAACCAGAAAACTAATGCTAAGGCTTGAGACGTTCCCTTCTGACAACTATCCAACCTGCAGTGTAGATAGAAGAACATTGTTGTATGAAGCCGTTAGTCTACTCGCTCGGAGTTATACCTAACACGATTGACTGTAATCTATGAAAGAGCCCGAGGTTTCGCACACCCCGCCGAAGAATTGAAGTCGATCAAACGAAGGTGGGAACTGATCGCCGAGTAATGCGGATAAAATGGACAAAGACATGCAAAGCACGACGTGACCTTTTCGCTAAATAATGGATAATTCTTTCTGTAGTCGATAAACCTAGTTGAATGCCAATTGGGGGACTTAATCTACAGATATGCCACAACATATTGACAAAAATAGTAACAGTTACAGCGAAAAGCTTACGTATGCTAAAGACGATTTCCGTTCGAAGATTTGAATTATACATTTCAATAATAAAAATGGAATACACTCAGTTACAATGTTAATGCATGTATCAAGTTTGATAAGTTCATGCATCGCCCCCCCCAAAAAAAAAAGAAACAAGGCAATACTAAGTCAAATGAAGTGAAATGCCTTAAAGCCTTGAACTGCAATTGTAGAAATAAAACGATTTCATTGCTAGCATTAAAGTTGATTATCGCTGTTCCGAATTTCGTTTTCTATATTAATTTCAGCAGAACGATTTGGTGCAGTGTAAAATGCTTATAGTCAAGCTAAATCTGAAGTGTTAAAGAGCCATGAATTGGGAAGAGCATGATAAGCAGTAGCACACATGACATTGACGCGGCAAATACCTTCAATTATCGCTTCCGTTCCCTTTATGTAATGGTTGTACCTCAAATTAGATCTATTTTACAGCCGGCTTTTTCATAATACCGTGACAAATTATTAATTTCCCTCTAACCTATTTCGATTCACAGCAGTATGACGATTTGGATTACGGGCAAGGGAGCCGTAGGCAGATTAATGCAAAGTAGATCAGACGACAGCCACAAATATTTCATGACGATCAAGTTCAGACAAATCTGAGCAGCTGATGACGTAGAAATGACAACAACAAGAAGGAAAGAAGGCATACAATAGAGCAATAGTACAGCACTCAAACTAAACAATTGGTGTATACCCGCTCTTTTAACAGAATTGCATCACCTTGACCTCGAGCACGTATGAACGCGCAGTTGATTTTTCCGCCAATTTTCAAGCATGGGATATGAAATACGATTTATCAGGCTTCGATGCATACTACAACAATGACGAATTCATTGAACGTTGAAAAGGAGAATTTTCGGCAGCTCAACAACTTGGTGATCTGAGCTTTACGTAGTGTTGCACAATTTTGACGTATTGTTTGTTTCCTTACAGAAAGTGGTGGTCACGTGTGATTATCAACTCCGAGTCCCTGTCTGTTCCTGTTGCCCAGGCATGGCCTTCACTGAGAGACCAGTGTCGTGTATAAGAGAGGGATGGGCTTTTGTGTTTTCTCATTGGTGAACATCCACCCGTCACCGCCCGTGGAGACTTGTTTTCAACGTGTAAATAAACCATTCTGTAATTACTCAAATAAGTTCAAGGTGTTTAGTGGTCAGTTATCAATACAGTGAGTTTCATCCCCGAAGGTTTCAAGGGAACTCAGTTTAACTTTCTCAGCCTTTACGCACAATGTCCTCGAAAACAGACGAGTATACATTGATGTTTTTAATTAAAAATAAATGTAAATCCGCGTAATTAGTTACGTCTATTCTACAGAAGAAAATGGCATATATCCATTAGATAACGTTTTCACTTGGATTTTTCCCATATCAGCTGCAAATGAATTGGTGACATTAAGCTTACTACTTTTGCTTAACCCATTGACCCAACGCAAGACAAAGGTGGAATTTATTTTCTGAGGTATATCATATAATGCCCCGTATACAATTTTGCGTTAAGGGCCAAAGGACTTCATTGTGATGAACGCAAGACATAGTATATACAACGTATACAAAACAAAAGTAGCTTTTGAAAAAAAAAGAACAAAACAGACATTGATTTTATAAGTTGTTAATGATTACGTCATATTCCACTGAATTATCCCTAAAATATCAGTCACCTATAAGAGAACTGAGAACTTGTTTCTGAACGTTTGTCAAAAATGATAGCAATAAATCATCGGCCCTGCGAAGGTGAAATTGTTTAGGGACATAGCTTGAAAGATTCATCAATAGCCACAACTTCTCCTATTCTAGAATCGAAAACTTTCCGCTAAGTATGCCACTGACGATAGATGTTTAACATATTGCAATTTAACATCTTTAAAACCGCGGGTAAATCAATTTCAGGCGAATGTATATCAACAAAATTGTTAACGGCCAGAACTCTGTTGCTGGATGTAAGCCAGTGAACGAAATAAGCGTAAGCGGGATTTGCAGTTTGAGCTTGTTTCGAGTGTCATACACTTGAGTTAGAGGTCACTCCCTCGAAAAAAAGTAATCAATGACTAAAATTTCACTCATCAAACACACCATTCTCAGTTGTATTCGTATAAACACACACTTTGCTTTAGATTCATGGCTTTACAGAGCCGCATGGGCCCATACGGGAAAAATATCCAAGCACCAACCGCAACATTTTACACAACTAACAGCCATCGATATAACCGTCATGTGTTATAAACTAGGCAAGCGTCAACTTAAGTAGCTAAAGAGCAAGACCGTTGCATGTTGACATTTGTTGTTATTCCTTTCAATTTGTCCGGCACAAACGCTCATAAGCGGCGCTATTCTCTCTCGTCACGAACGTTACATATTGAAGTTGGATTCTAGAAGATGGAAGGGGCTCAATCAAATTTTCCGAGACCTGTTGTAGCCAAGTTCGAATCTGGTCACCCCGATAAACTACCGACAGGTATTAAAGGCAAATGTTTCAGCTTTAGACCATCGATCACTGCGGGCAGTGTCACTTGACGGCTACCACGTTCCTCGTTGACGTCACTTCCGACTCACTCCGATGGGGCAGAGTGGATGAGGACCTCGGCCTCTCAATCTCTAGCTCTCGGGTTCGAGACTGTTGGCAGGAGCTCTAATTGTCCCACTGTGCTTATAGTCCTTGGGAAGGGAAGTCGTCCGTCCCACGACAGCTGACTCATAACTTTATAACTTTTATCACTTTCGCATGTATAGTCGGCCACACGAAATAAATCAAAATTCAGTTCAATCTAATTCAATCAAATTCAATTAAATTCGATTCAGTTTAATTCAGTTCAATTCAATTCAATTCAATTCAATTCAATTCAATTCAATTCAATTCAGTTCAATTCAGTTCAATTCAATCCAATCCAATCCATTTTTACATTGCTGTGTACGTTTCCATTTGCCTTTATAAACTTGTAATTTTTAAGGCGTTCTATATAGATATAAAAAAGAAGAAAGTTTCATAAACGCCATGAGATAGCTCCTGTGATTATCACTCACGTTTGACTCCAGTATATATCTCGACAATGATAACTCACATTCATACATACATTTATATATGATAACTCGATCACAAAAGCCGCGCCCTTACCGATGATAATAATGATGATGATAAAGATGATTACGATCTTATTTCTCCAGCAACTGCTCTGTCAGATGACCCCGTCGTTATCATTGATCCCACACGGCCAGTTACTCGATATTACTGCATGATCAAGATGGATTTGGTAAAAAAACAACAAAAAAACAACAAAAAACTCTTGACCAAAGATGGTGATATCGCTAGGGATTCCGAAGTAAGAATCTCTTGTCTGTGAGTCCAGTGAAGCGTCCGCTACACCACATTACGTTTAAAGTGCGATGCTGTGTCATAGACTTGTGTTCAAAGTTGTGCGTATTCATTCATTCATTCATTCATTCATTCATTAGTTTATTCATTCATTCATTCATTTTTCCATCTCTAACAGAACTAATTTTTTTTTCTTAGAGATATAAGTAAATATGTCAATATTATGAACATTTGACGTCCTTTCTTTTGTTTCTGACCCTTTGGCGTCACGCAGAATTCATCCCGAGCTGGCGTAACCTTTCTCTCGACGCCTTTGAGATGCTTGCCTGGAAAAGGAGGTCCGCGAAATGGTACGAAGATGAAGGAGACAAAGAGAGAGCCGCATCCAGTTGTTATCACCGTTTTGGGGCCACACTCGATAGCTTGCTCTCTTTTCCCACGCTTGAATGGTTTCGCTCATACTGGTGAACAGAAGTGGCTATCGTGAATTATTAAACTGGTCTGTTCCTCTATGATTCATTAGGGGAAGGCAGAGGAGGGGGTTGAGGGTTGCGACGGAGGTGTCGGTACGTTGTAAGTCGGCCAGGTTGGGCTAACCGAGGAGGTATCACACACCTCCTTGGGGCTAACCATGGAGTTATCACAAAGGTAATGGGTGGGATAGTGACTGAGGGCAAACGAGGAGCAAAATGTAAACACAGCTTTCTAACGACACTGCGTCCTAGTTAACAAGTGGACAAGTATCAATCACCAGCATCCCGCGTTGCAATTACGTCGTACAGAAGCGGGTACACAGATGACACTTCAGAGTGCATAGATCACTCGAGATTGCAACAAGGGTGAAGATTTTTATCGCAAGAATCATCATGGACTGAGTCTTCCATAAGAAGGAAGACATTGGAAAGGAGATGGAAAAGTGGTCGGAGGAGAAACCGTTGCAAGCTGGGTTTCCTTCTTTTTTTTTCTTATACTTTCGATGAAATTTTGTTGGATGCCAACCCCTGCATAAGGGCGGTGAGTTGGCTCAGTCGGTAGCGCGTCTGCCTCACGATCACGCGGCCCGGGTTCGAACCCGAGTGTGGACTGAGCGATGTTGTGTGTAAGCATACCGTCCCCTCTAGCAAGAGGCAAAACACTCTGTCCCTCGGATAGGACATAAAACGGAGGTCCCGTGTATGAGAGAGTAACAACTCATGCACGTTAAAGATCCCGCTTCATTCATTCATCGTAAAGAGCAGGGTGTTTAACCCGGTGAAGTGGTCCCACCTCAAATCCATCTGGACCCCATGGAAGACCAGCTTAACGTAGCTGAATATGGGCTATCCAGCCATCTTCTCAGATGGAAACTGAACAAACAAACAAACAAACAAACAAACAAACAAACAAGCATTACACACCTGTATATTGATATGAATGGGAACCTCAGCATTTAGCTTTGGATGTATAGGTAAATGATATATCATGTGCAAATATTGAGCACCTGCAGACTGAGGGAAAATGATAGAGGAAGTACAAAAGCAAATACTATTTTGCATGAACAGCTAGTGGCACTGCATTGGAATACAGACACACGGTGTCATCGGGGATAATCAAACCATGATAGTGAAACAGGGAGTTCAAAGAGAGGCAATGAAACATGCTTTTCATACTGTCACGACTGTTCCCACGCTGAGAGACCCTATATACTGACTGCTTTTCAAGTCGAACTGCTCGAGTACTTCCCTGCTTGAACTTTCCCCCAATACACCAGGCACCAAGGGATCCCCTGCAGTTCCCGTTACAATGTCCAATCGCTTTGCCCTTTCAAGCCGCAAGAACAGTGCGCGAGGGACCGTGATTAGTTGACTTGTCAAGATAGAGTGGTGACTGGTTCTATATTGGTAATCATTGTAGAGACGCATTTAATTTCAGGAATACCACTAAGCGTAATCTTTTTAGGTTATTAGGTGATCCGAGTATCCTCTCGGATCACCTATTGTATCTGTACGGATTCTTTCTTCTTCTTCTTCTTCTTCTTCTTTATTTCTTTCTCCTCAAATCTTGTGCAGCGGTTAACTCAAAAAGTCCCCTACCTATCACTTTCAAACTTATGCCATATATGTATCATGTCCTAAGGACGACAGATCTAGTGTATTAATGTGATCAGTTAACCGTGACGTCATTATGACGTCATTATCTGAAATCACGTTTACATCAATATCTCATTAATGGAACGGAATTTTTGAATGAAATTAAGATATCATATAGTTCAAGTCAAGGTCTATTGATATAATTCATAAAATTTAGTCACGTTCATAGTAAACGAGCGCGTACGCGCGCGTTGAAATTTAAACATGCTCTAATCAACCTCAAAATTGTTTTGCACACGTTTCAGGTCATTTACAGCATTTCAAAAAAAATCGACGGACGCGTACGCGCGCGCGCATATACGCGCACACAGCTCATATGCAATAGAAATTTCCCATTTTATCGCACGGATCGAATGTCTGAAATGTCAAGGAATATTTCTACCAAGTTTCAAGTCGATCCGACTCAATATGACGTCATACGGGCCAATCAACGTTGAAATTCCGCGCGCGCGTCAATGGCGATATACAGTGCAACTATGCCAAAAAATCGCCAATTTTAAATCCGATTTTACTCGTCAGGATGGACGGTGACCCCCCATTTCCTTTACATATTCTGAAAGCTGATGAGTTGTACATGTCATTTCATGGGTTGGCGATGCTGGAAAAATGATTAAAAGAGATCAAATATCTTAATAAAGTAAAAAAAGTAAATTTTCAAATTGACGTCATCAAATTACAAGTTTACTCAAGCGTATCTCACTTATTCTTTTGTTAATTTTCGTCCAAATTTCAATATGTTGTAGCTTATTTAATACTCTTTCAGTCATATAATAACATTATTTTGATTGGATGACGGCATCACCTCGTAAAAAGGGATTAAAAGTAACATAGTCAAATTTGACCAGTTTACGTGTTATCTCTATGGGAGTGCAGTTTTTCTGGAAATGAAAACTGACATGACTATCTTTATCGAGCACTAGCTCACTTATGCTTCGGTGAATTTCTCCCATATTTTAGTATGTTGTAGCTGAGACTTTGGGCTATCGTAAGTGTGCCCTTCGTTTTTTTATACGGAGTCGGCATCACGTCCAAAAACTTGGTTGAAATTAAAGCTTATCTTCGATGTATTGAAATATTTCTTTCTTTCTGCAACTTTCTTTGCAGTGACTCAAGAAAAACATACCCTATCATCACCATATTTTGCTCATGTTTAGTTCATGTCACGTACATTATTTCACAAATTAACAACTACTTGATCAGACACCATCTTGGGTATGTAAATTAGGGTCAAAGGTCATAAATGTTTCATCCTGTTTCTTGGTGAATACATGTCCCATCTTTCCCATATTTTGCACACGTAAAGACCATGTTACAAGGATCATTTCACAAAATAATCATTTTTGGCTCAGAGGCCATCTTGTCTGTGCAAAGTGGGGTCAAAGGTCAAATGTACTTCTTCCTGTATCTTCGTTATGACGTGTTATCTCTATGGGGGGAATTTTTCTAGATGTGAAAATTGACATGATTGTCTTTATCGACGACTAGCTCACTTACCCTTCGGTGAATTTCTTCCAGATTTTAGTATGTTGTAGCCAATTTAATACTCTTTAAGTTTTGTTCCATCAAAGTTTTAATCGGATGATGTCTTCACCTCGTGAAAATGGATATAATGTAACCTTGTCAAATTTAACCAGTTTACGTGTTATCTCTATGGGAGGGAATTTTTCTGGAAATGAAAATTGAGATGACGGTCTTTATCGAGTACTAGCTCACTTACTCTTCGGTGAATGTCTCCCAGATTTTAATATGTTGTAGCTGAGACTTTGGGCTATCGCCTGTGTTTTCTCCATTTTTTCATACGAGGCCGAGATTACGTCCAAAAACTTGATGAAATCAAACTTATCTTCGATGTACATGTATTGAGATATTTCTTTCTTTCTGCAACTTTCTTTGCAATAACTCAAGGAAAACAGCCCCTATCATCCCTATATTTTGCACATGTTTAGTTCATGTCACGTACATTATTTCATAAAATAACAACTACTTGATCAGACACCATCTTGGGTATGTAAATTAGGGTCAAAGGTCATAAATGTTTCATCCTGTATCTTAGTGAATACATGTCCTATCTCTCCCATATTTTGCACACGCAAAGACCATATTACAAGAATCATTTCACAAAATAACCACTTTTTGCTCAGATGCCATCATGTCTGTGCAAAGTTGGGTCAAAGGTCATATGTACTTCTTTCTGTATCTTCGTTATGACGTGTTATCTCTATGGGTGTGCAGTTTTTCTGGAAATGAAAATTGACATCACTATTTTTATCGAGCACTGGCTCACTTTCCCTTTGGTAAATTTCTCCCAGATTTTAATATGTTGTAGTTGAGACTTTACACTACCGTAAGTGTGCCCTTCATTTTTTCATAGGATGTCGGGATCATGTCACAAATTTTGGTTGAAATTAAAGCTTATCTTCTATGTATTGAGATATTTCTTTCTTTCTGCAACTTTCTTTGCAATAACTCAAGAAAAACAGCCTCTATTACTTCCATATTTTGCACATGTTGAGTTCATGTCACGTATATTATTTCATGAAATTACAACTACTTGATCGGACAACATCTTGGGTATGTAAATTAGGGTCAAAGGTCATAAATGTTTCATCCTAGATCTTGGTGAATACATGTCCTATCTTTCCCATATTTTGCACACGCAAAGACCATGTTACAGGAATCATTTCACAAAATAACCACTTTTCGCTCAGATGCCATCTTGTCTGTGCAAATTGGGGTCAAAGGTCATATGTACTTCTTTCTGTATCTTCGTTATGACGTGTTATCTCTATGGTAGGGAATTCTTTTATATGTGAAAATTGACATGATTGTCTTTATCGAGCACTAGCTCACTTACCCTTCTGTGAATTTCTCCCAGGTTTTAATATGTTGTAGCTGAGACTGTGCGCTATGGAATGTGTGCCTTCGTTTCTTCATACAATGTCGGGATCATGTTAAAAAACTTGGTTGAAATTAAAGCTTATCTTCGATATATTGAGATATTTCTTTCTTTGTGCAACTTTCTTTGCAATAACTCAAGAAAAACGGCCTCTATCACTTCCATATTTTGCACATGTTAAGTTCATGTCACGTAAATTATTTCATAAAATAACAACTACTTGATCAGACACCATCTTGGGTATGTAAATTAGGGTCAAAGGTCATAAGTGTTTCATCCTGTATCTTAGTGAATACCTGTACTATCTTTCCCATATTTTGCACACGCAAAAACCATGTTACAAGGATCATTTCACAAAATAACTACTTTTTACTCAGATGCCATCTTGTCTGTGCAAATTGAGGTCAAAGGTCATATGTACTTCTTTTTGTATCTTCGTTATGACGTGTTATCTCTATGGGAGGGAATTTTTTTTAATGTGAAAATTGACATGATTGTCTTGTTTAGTTCATGTCACGTACATTATTTCATAAAATTACAACTACTTGATCGGACACCTTCTTGGGTATGTAAAATAGGGTCAAAGGTCATAAATGTTTCATCTTGTATCTTGGTCAATACATGTCCTATCTTTCCCATATTTTGCACACGCAAAGACCATATTGTGAGAATCATTTCACAAAATAACCACTGTTTCCTCAGATGCCATCTTGGGAGTGTAAAGGTGGGTCAAAGGTCATATGTATTTGTTGCTGTATCTTCGTTATCTAGTGTATACAGAATTAGTACCAAAGATGGCAGACATGACTCCCTTTTCTAAATGAGAATCCAAACATGACACGGCCAATGTCTCTAAACACAGATGAAACCTGTATGGTCATGCCTATTGCGATCATGATTCGAATCATTGATTACAAAAAATTCGGATCACCTTAATTTGTCAGTAATGACAAATTACAATCTCTAGTTTTCTTTATTTCTCCCCAAAAGTTGTGTAGAGGTTAGCTCAGAAAGTGCAATGTCTATGAATGTCAAACTTATACCATTTATGTATCGTGTCAAAAAGACGACAATCGAACAAAAATCAAAGTGATCAGTCGACCGTGACGTCACTATGACGTCATTATATGAAAACACATTCTCAATCATATCTCATTAATGGAATGGAATTTTTCAATGAAATTTACGTCACATGTATTTCAAGTCAAGCTCATTCTAGGCATTCTCTGAAAATTCATCTCTACTTTAAAACGTGCGCGTACGCGCGCGTTGAAATATTTGTATGCTCAAATCGAGCTCAAAATTTTTTTGCACACGTTTCAGACCAATTGGAGCATTTTTTGAAAAATTGAAAAAATTGGACGGACGCGTACGCGCGCGCGCATATACGCACGCACAGCTCATATGCCATTTAAAATTCCAGTTTTTTTCACTTTGATCGGATGTCTGTAATGTCAAGAAATATTTATACCAAGTTTCAAGTCAATCCGACTCAATATGACGTCATACGGGCCCGTAAAAGTTGAAATTCCGCGCGCGCGTCAATGGCGATATACAGTGCAACTATGCCAAAAAACCGCCAATTTTAAATCCGATTTTACTCGTCAGGATGGACGGTGACCCTCCTTTTCTTTACATATTTTGAAAGCTGATGAGTTGTACATGTCATTTCATGGGGTGGCAATGCTGACAAAATGATTAAAAGATATCAAATTTCTTAATAAAGTAAAAAAAGTAAATTTTCAAAATGACGTCATCAAATTTCAAGTTTATTCGAGCGTATCTCACTAGTCCTTTGTCAATTTTCACCCAGATTTCAGTATGTTGTAGCTTATTTAATGTTCTTTCAAACATAAAATAACAAAATTTTGATTAGATAACGGTATCACCTCGTATAAATGGATTGAAAGTAATCTTGTCAAATTTGACCAGTTTACGTGTTATCTCTATGGGAGTGCAGTTTTTCTGGAAATGAAAATTGACATGATTATCTTTATCGAGCACTAGCTCACTTACCCTTCGGTAAATTTCTCCCAGATTTTACTATATTGTAGCTGAGACTTTACGCTACCGTTCATGTGCCCTTCGTTTTTTCATACGATGTCTGGATCATGTCAAAAATTTTGGTTGAAATTCAAGCTTATCTTCGATGTATTAAGATATTTCTTTCTTTCTGCAACTTTCTTTGCAATAACTCAAGAAAAACGGCCTCTATCACTTTCATATTTTGCACATGTTTAGTTCATGTCACGTAAATTATTTCATAAAATAACAACTACTTGATCAGACGCCATCTTGGGTATGGAAATTAGGGTCAAAGGTCATAAGTGTTTTATCCTGTATCTTAGTGAATACATGTCCTACTCTTCCCATATTTTGCACACGAAAAGACCATGTTACAAGGATCATTTCACAAAATAACTACTTTTTACTCAGATGCCATCTTGTCTGTGCAAATTGAGGTCAAAGGTCATATGTACTTCTTTTTGTATCTCCGTTATGACGTGTTATCTCTATGGGAGGGAATTTTTTTTAAATGTGAAAATTGACATGATTGTCTTTATCGAGCACTAGCTCACTTACCCTTCGGTGAATTTCTCCCAGATTTTAATATGTTGTAGCTGAGACTTTGCGCTATCGTTTAATTGCCCTTCGTTTTTTCATACGAAGTCGGGATCACGATAA
Source organism: Diadema antillarum (assembly GCF_040938485.1). Classification (NCBI taxonomy): domain Eukaryota; kingdom Metazoa; phylum Echinodermata; class Echinoidea; order Diadematoida; family Diadematidae; genus Diadema; species Diadema antillarum. The sequence goes on from NW_027271056.1 coordinate 3,578,958, forward strand.
AAGACTTGGTTGAAATCAAAGCTCATCTTCTATGTATTGAGATATTTCTTTCTTTCTGCAACTTTCTTTGCAATAACTCAAGAAAAACACGCCCTATCACCCCCATATTTTGCACATGTTTAGTTCATGCCACGTACATTATTGCATAAAATAACAACTACTAGATCGGACAACATCCTGGGTATGTAAATTAGGGTCAAAGGTCATTAATGTTTCATCTTCTATCTTGGTGAATACCTGTCCTATCTTTCCCACATTTTGCACACGTATAGACGATGTCGCGAGAATCATTTCACAAAATAACCACTATTTCATCAGATGCAATCTTGGGAGTGCAAAGGTGGGTCAAAGGTCATATGTTCTTGTTGCTGTCTCTTCGTTATAATGTATACGAAATTTGGTACCAAACATGGCAGATATGACTCCCTTTGCTAAATGACAATGCAAACATAACACGGCCAATGTCTCTAAACACAGATGAAACTTGTATGGTCATGCCTATTGCGATCAGGACTCGAATCATTGATAAAAAAAAAATCGGATCACCTTAATTTGTCAGTGATGACAAATTACAATCTCTAGTTCTGTTGTTGTCTTTATATTGATGGTGATGGTAAGTACTCGACAAATGGTAATGACCATTCTCTTGTTTAATAGCTATAAGACCCAGATGTATTATTTGTACTACTTTGAGAGATTAAATAAAACCATCGCTTGACAGTGATGAAGGTACATCAGAAACGACGATTGTAAAGACACTTAAGTGCAAACACCTTGTAGCATCAGTCAATGCATACGTTTATATATATGAATACATATGATATATATATATATAATATATATATATATACATTTATATATATATATATATATATATATATGTATATATATATATATACATGTATATATATATATATATATATATATATTCTCAAAACATATTCGATGACTATTGTAAAAGTTCCTTAATAGGAAGATTTCGGTCGGAAACATGTGCATGTGTGTATTTCTGGAACCAAATCTATATTACAACAAGCAATGTACTTTTTTTAATTATTAAAGACGTCCGAATACTTACATTTTCCCAACTAATTTTTTCTCTTATTCTACTTGGGATTTATAATGATAATGAAACTAAAAAAATAGCACATACTACATTCATTTGTTTTACTAATAGTAATCGTCATCCATGATTTGATTCACGTTTTCAAATTAACGAACAACGTCAACCTACGAGGCTACGTCTTTTGCAACTCGCATTAGAGTAAATTCAGCTGAATAATCATGCCATTATAAACAAGAATATTAACAATATCAGGATGGCATGGATTTCACCCTTTTCTCTCTATATTTCTGTGAAATCGCAATATGTCATATTCATAAAAAATGTAAATGCGTAACGTTAATTCCTTTTGGTATGATATCATTAAACTATGTGTGGTGTATATGCAGGTATACAGATAGAAACTTTCACTATGTTGATTACTATTTTAAGGTAGAGTAGGCTAGGCATTGAGTATTACACTATGGCATTTTGAATAAGTACTCAAAATCCTAGTTTTTATTTTTTATTGAAAGTATCTTTATTCTATGTAGTTGTATTCAAAGAACTACCATACGAATGAAAGTGATCCGCTACAATGACCGCAGTAGACGGTTAGCTTCGATGCGCCTGGGGAGAGCACAATTTCTTGGAGGGTTTTCTAAACGGTTGGTTTTATGACAACATATATCACCGTCCGGATATGTGGCATGCTTGTCCCAGATAAATATTGCATTTAGATCACAGGCTCTTTTATCAACGTACTAAATTTGGTACATATTATTCATCGGCGGCGATTTGGGAGCCGGGTGATTGTTAGACGTCCTCATTGTTCACCGTATAGCCCTGAGTCTATAAGGTTCAGACATCATTACATAAAATTACGTTTCCTTTGTTTTCATGTTTCATTGGGCCTCTGTGCCTCGGAATACTGACGACACATCAACATGATCATTGCCGTGTCAAGTCGACAATTCGAACTTGCCGATATATACATGTATATATATATATATATATATATATATATATATATATATATATATATAAAATGTACCGGTATATATATTTAGTACAAAAGCGATAAAGAGGGAAAAGAAGCATGGATAACTGATCACAAGTACGGTCGCCATTATCAATTTATGAGTGCAAATACCAAGTTTCTAAAATAGGAACGAATGGACATAGATTCTTCCCTTGAGATGAGCAATTTTCAACTATCAGAGGTATGTTATTCTGATTATTACCGATTATCAGCAATTTATAAATCTTCACATTATATGGATGGTATTTACTACGAACCTATTCACGCGGGCACAGAGAGAGAGGAAAAGAAAACATCAAAGCAGACATAAATGCTTTTACTTTGAGATAATCATTTGTGGAATGAAACTGGGGCAAAAGTACTCGCCAGTCATGAAGGTTGGATAGTGAAGGGGAATTGTCACCATGCGTAATCGTACAAAAGACACACTTTCTGCTGGCACATTACCTCCAAGCTATCTCTTATATCGCCATCAAACCTTGAACGTATGTATAGTCACACAGGGTCATATGAGGCGGCACTTTGCGATTACTATCATGAACGCGTTTGAATTCTGAATAAACCTGTGAAGAAAAAATCGTCTGAATTTTGAATGAAGCTGTGGAGAAGACATCGTTTTTCTCTCTCAAATGGTCCACGACAGAGGAAACTTCACAGAGCAGATAATTATACTATGTCTTATGCGTCTTAAACTTGCAAAACACTCGTTGAATTTGAGGAAGTGTCATTTTAAGTCTCGTGTGAATGCAGTCAACACGATTGATAGGAGTCGTACCTGTCGTGCCCTGCGAATGAACTCTACAACTGGTGCGCTCTCTGACCTAGTTATAGTCAGCGGTAGATCAGTCAATAAGAAGAGGCATAGACTGGGGTTCTTTCCGCTCTCCCTCCCTTAAAGCCTAATCTCAACACTTAATCCTTGTAGATCGTGACAGAGCTGTCAGCATGGCTTGATTCTTTGCTGTTTTTGTTTTAATTTCGTGGAGAGTAAAAAAAAAATGCAAGCAGCCTCCTCAATGGCACCATTATATCTAAGAGAATGCTAGAACACATAGCACGACCCAAGAGACCGTATAGACAAATTACAGAAGCTTGTACGCGAGATGTTCCTGGCCTCCAGAGTTTTTTGGGGGGTCTTGGAAGGCAAGAAGGCGAGTTTAGAGATCTTGTCTTCTCGGGTTCGAGAAAGCGAGAAGACGGAATCTCGGAGTCATATCTCGCTTGTCGCCTTCTCGGAAAGCGAGAAAGCGAGGAATGTAATTATCGTCTTCTCTGTGCTACTTATAAACTCTAAGCTCTCGTATGAAATTGGAAGAGACAGGGGATCACTGTCAACGACAAGGCACTTCGTCTTTTGGACGAGGCTGCTATTTTTTGAGAGACGTAGAAGTCTTGTCAAATAAACTTCACTTCACGATATAGGCCTATACCTCAACTCCAAAATACAGAAATATTCTTGCTTTTACTCTGCCACTGGTTTCAACCCATTGTTGTCTTTTCCTGTATAATTCATCTGATTCTGAATGAGGAATCATTGACCTGTAGTTCCTTCCCCTTGAAAAAAAAAAGTTCCGTGGCACCTGGAATGAATGTGCCGTAGTTCCAGGGCTACAATGAGTGAAATAATCAACCTTCCGCACAACTTTGAAGTTGTAAGTTAATACGTGTGCGTGGCGTATGTGTGAGTGTGTGAGCGTTTTAATAATCCAATAGCAATAAAATGAAATCATTGTATTTTTCATTTCATTTTGTTCTGTCCTTGATGTAGATCGCAGCAGAAGATGTCATCATAAAATGACGCCCTCCTTACTCCCTCCCACACCTCATCCACTGGTCTCACTCAGGGGCCTTCTCCGCCAGAGACCGGGTGGATGACGAACCATGTGTGACGTCACATCTCATCCTTTATGATCGTCATCACTAGGTCATGTCACTGTAGAATGAAACATAGGATTACTAACTGATCATGCAGCGCACGCTTCGTCAACGCAGGAACGCTCCATGCCATTGGAGATCAAAAGGACGTAGTCTTCGTTCAAAATCTTTCGGCTTTCTTGTCCAATGATCATCTGCAATATAAGTATAGTGGTAGGGCAATTATCCTGGATGAATATTTGTGAAGTACAGTTGGAAGTAAGATTGTCGTCATGCAAGGAAATTTTAGTCTCCCTCGTGAAAAATAATAGATTTGAAATACAAGGCAGATGACTACTGGATTCACATTTAATATGACATTCTGATCAAAGGATTATTATTCATGACAAAATATCAGAATCCAACTCAAATTAATAAACACTGGTGTTCTGCGAAAGAATTTTTCATTATGACGAACATGAATGGTCCTAGTAATGAAATCCCCTCCTATTATTTAAAGAGGGGTTAAATGACATTAATAAATCTTATACATGGTCTTCTTGACTACTGACTCGCTAAAAAGGTCACCAGAGATATTCACGACTCAACCACTGCATATGAATACGGTTTCAAGTATTGGAATTTCCTTAATGGGAACGGCTGACCTATATTAGCCGAGCTCCTTATCAGATCCCTAGGGTAAAAATCTACAAATTTCGATACATTAGTAAATTGGCCTGTGTGAGACGGGCGTATGATTTTATTCATTGTATTTCAGCACTTTTCTGTCATTTTTCTCTCAGTCTGCATTTATCACCACAATGATGATGATATTGATAAAAATATGGATTCACATCCCCCATACCTGTTAAATACACGCTTATGGCACTGGTTGTGGAATACTTGGAATGTAAAATGCGATGTTGACAATGTTAGAGGTGTCAGGAGCTTTCTTCTATTCTGAAAGAAAGGATGATCTTCAATTGTGACTTAAACTGGGAACGTAACGTTGTTTTTCTTTCTTTCATTCCTTTCTCTTTGGAGAAGACCTCGGGGGAGTGTCTTTAAGGCTGAAGTGCCAACAGCTGAGTTTCCACAATTAATGTTGGGTCGGGGAATCGTCATGAGGACGATACCTTTTGATGTTATGTAGGGGGGTTGGTATAGGGTGTTTTAAGATTCCGGAAATAATGTATACGAGAGAGTCTTTTAATTAAAATCGATGGAGTTACCATAGGTCAGGCGCTGTTGGAGAAGTGGATTTAGCAAGTTTTAGCAGGGGTCCTGCTGCATGATACAACAATTGATGTAATAGATTGATGAGCAATTTGCCGCAGAAATCCAACTGTGAGAGTGGATCGTACAATTCTTTGCTTTGTGTAATGTGACCCTGCGAATGCGTCAAAGATTTCGAAGCTGAAACGTTACTGGAATTGAAAGGCTTCATATGATGTCTTATTGGAGTCAAAGATCACACCAAGATGGGGGAGGGCGCCACGCACAACCAGTGGAGATGGCTGAAACTATTGTAGCATTGCCTTTGACCCTGTCAGCAGGACTTCCGGCTCGTTACCCTACAACGTTCAGGTTTTTGGCTGACATCCAAGTTGAACATAGACTACAACCTCATCCTTGATCACGGATCGGAAATTTGTCATTGACGGATATTGAACGAAGGACGGAAACAGTTGCCGGTCATCCGCATTCATCGTAGTTACGACCTACCCTGTGTCCGCGAATGGGTTCGTAAGGTGAAGGTGGAGAACTTTAGTGGCGAGCTAACTGAACCATGTGGGGACACCATGCACCAGGGCCATTTGATCTGAGGTGACGCAATCGTTGGAAATGTACTAGAAACGATGATTGGAATGCGATATCAAAAATCAACGTCATAATTCATAAATTCCCCAAAAGAGTAATCAAAGTAGCATGGAATAGGCCTACCTTGTCAATGCATTATTATAATAATAATTGTATTATTGTTATTATTATTATTATTAATATCATTATTATTATTATTATTATTATTATTATTATTATTATTATCATTATTATTATTACTATTATCATTATTATTATCATTATTATTATTATTATTATTGTTATTATCATCATCATCATCGTCATTATCATCATCTTCATCATCACGATGATCAGTAGCTTTGTTATAATTATCATTATAATTATTATCAATCATCGTCGTCATTATAATCATCGTTATTATCACGATGATCAGTAACTTTCTATCTATGACTTTCTCACTCTCTCTCTCTCTCTCTCTGGCCTCATCCTCCACCTCTACTTCCTGTTATTTGTTGTTGTTTCTATGCTTTTCAAGAGGGGTGCTTTTAGTGCCTTGTCATCACCTGTCTGTTCGTTTATGAAAGAAATCGTGGTGATCCATTTTTATCCTATTGTTGATGAAACAGCCCTCGTAGGATTTAGTGAGACAAAATGATTACCAGTCCGGCCCTGTCCTTTAAGCCCACTTATCAACGCCAAGCTGTTGGCTTTATGAACATCAACGATTTGTATACATCCGCGATGATGCAAAATTAATAGTTCAGGGTAGCCCAGTAATCCCTTTCCATTTTTAGATAACCGTTAATTATGAACTTTCCATTTCAATACTCCTAGGTCACCCATGTAATTCTTTTCTTGTTCCAGTAGAAGTTGACTCACTACTGAAAGGGTGAATGGATGAAGGGTATATAAAGGTGAACAAAATGTTTCTGGACTTTGATTGAGTTTGATGGAGGCTTGAGACCTTGCTCAGGGCAAGCAAACTGTCTCGTCGCTCGCGTGTATGGCCGAACTTAATCTAATAGGACTTGGCAACGACCGAACTCTCTTGTCTGTCCTGAAGCTCACTCAAGTGGAATGGCGCTCAAAATACCCACAGAGTTAAGGGGGTGTTTTGGCACTTACGAAGGACGGGTATAGCCCCTTTAGAGGCGAATCAAAAGGAGCTGTCTGTACTCTGTAGTGAGGAATAAGGCAAAACAAGTATTTACTATTTTCATCTCATTAAAAACTCAATAATCTCAGTCTCAATAAAATACCTCTTTGTGTGTTTGACCGCGTAATATGAAAATCAATAATCTGCTTACACATATTGTTTTAGAGGTTACAAGCTGTACGGGTATAAAAAAAAACATAAATGATGTGAAAGAACCACCCATTTGAGAGAAGTAAATTATACCTTTTTTTTCTAATGTACATAACATTATGCGTATCTGAATTCAGCGCGACATGGTTTACAACAGGACCTCTGAAAGAGCAAAGGAATCCTGTGAATACGTCACGCCAAGCGAAACTTGACATCAGGGGGATATTTCATGAAGCATTTTGGTCGGATATTTTTCTGACAAACTGTTACAAGCTACTGTAATCCTTACATCTGATTGGCTGAGAGCAAATTTGTCCAACAACTTTGTCGGACAAAATGCTTCATGAAATGCCTCCCAGGTGTTTAGCCAGTAACATTCGCTTCTAACTGGTTATTGCCTATATACTCTGCTCTGAAATGGGGATCCTTTGATGATGACAATGATGACAACAACGAAGAAAGGGAAGATCACGAGGAAGCCGACACACTACGTCATGTGATCAGACTAAAGAAAAGAAAAAAAAGTTGTTTAATGAGCATGTTTCCCTTCTGCTGACGGAACGAAAGATGAAATTGGTGACAGGATCAGCTAATATTCACAAGATACTTTTCTTTTTTTTTTCATAATCGGACGTTACCATCCTGTCTTTCTTATTTTTTTTCTGTCTCGTTTTTAAATTTGTAGAGAGGATTACTTTGTACTCATCCCTTCATGGTGATCTCACTTGACAGGTGTTTATTTTTTCTCCGTGCTTTCATGTTTCCTCATGTATGAATTTAAATCATACAGCCCTTCATTCCACCAAGATATCACACACACACACACACACACACACACACACACGCCATTTTGACTGTGACGAAAAGGTGAACACCTTATTGAGACATTGACGGATGAGAATTTCTCAATGATACCGAATACTGAAAGAAGAGATCGATAGATAGTGGTCGTCTACTCCAAAAATGAGATGAAATGGACGGACAAAAATTTGTGATGCGTGATGTAACCAGCACAAGATCTACACGATTCACCAAAAACGGACACTAAACTCGAGATCAGGTGTGAGATATGACAAGAGAATGCGCCTCGGATTGTTACACATGCTTCATCTACCCTAGATTCTGAAATGCTCTATTTGCCCTTGTCCATCACGGCTTAGGGCCTTTCATCTGCTCAAGTGGGACATCTTCACTTTGTCACTTGAAACTGCTGACAGAAAAATAGGGAAGATTGTCAGAAGGAGAAAAAAAGGAAAGTGGACCGGATTCTTATCTTCGCCACGTATATAATCAACCTAGATCTCTGTCTCTCTACATAGTATAATTGTATACCATGCACATGCTCAACAATTGGCTTTTACGACATGATATTGTGGAATGTGAGATAGCGGATAACGACATCTCGTTCTTTTTTATGACTTTTTGTTTTTTTCCCGCCCTGTGATTTTTATTTTTGATTAATCTGATCTACCTTCCTCATTCATGGCAGGCAAATTTTAGTAGCTCGAAGGAGAAGTTATACAGTTCTTTGTTTGGAGAGAATGAAATTGTGGAGGCTGGTTTTATTTGAATTGACGCAGGAATATAAATTCATGGCTATTAAAAAGTCATGCCACAGCTTAGTATATGATATATATGATTATAATACATTGTGTATAATATGTAATATATATATATATATATATATATATATATATATATATATATATATGTTTTTTTAATTTATTTATTTATTTGTTTATTTATTCATTCATTTGTTTATTTATTTATTTATTTACTTACTTATATGTACAAATATTTATATTTATACGGTTTGTGGGAAAGAAAAAAAGAAAAAAGATCGCTAAAAGTTTCATTTTCAACGAGCAGGAAAAAAATAATGATACTGAGTTTTTCCTTCTTCTTTAGGTGCTTTTTCTTTTTATGCTTTAATCACATTCTAAATTGACCCTTACCTCTGCAAACAAGGAGGAAGAATTTGATATTGAAATGAGCATAATATGAATTGACGCGTTGTTCTTTTTAGCTTTGTTATTGCAGCATTGGCTTAAACACCCAAGTATCCGCAGAATTTTTCTCGAATTCAATGAGAACACTTTGAAATATCAAGTGGCGTGAAGCCTTATAAGGATTTTTACTTGAAGTTAATTCCCTTGCTTAAGAGTTCAACACATGTTCGGCACGGCCTCTTCTCTCGATCACGGTTTTTTTTTTTAAGCTTTCTTCTTCCTAGAGTGAAACACATGACTTTCTTTTGTACATTTGTGTTTGTTTGTGTGTGTGTGTGTATGTATGTGTGTGTGTGTGTGTATGTGTGTGTGTGTTCATATGTGTGAGAGAGAGGGGGAGAGAAAGAGAATGTGAAGGTGTAATCGCCATTCAAATTCTCCCTTACAATGTTTCACATTTTCTGCATCTATACTCCTGACGGCACTTCAGCAGTGGGATCTGATACCACGGGTTGCAAAGGTGAGAAAAAAAATAATATCAGTATGAGAAAGAGAAGCTTCGTCTTCAGGAGATTGTTCACTTCTCGGAATACCCTTAGGCTGTAAGCCAGTGATCAACATAGAATTCTGAAATATCAGGGCAACAATACTCTTCACACACAAGGCATAAAATAAAAGTGCAAGAAATTTTGTTCTGTGTGTAATGGCGAACGAAGGAAGCCTTGCCTTCTGAATCCACTGTGAGAGTGGCGTAAAACTTTGCTTTCATTCTTTATTCTTCGCTTTTCACCTGCATCTTTCCAGTCAGGCAGTACAGTCACTTTAGTGTAACTAAAATCTTCCTAAATCACCTAGTGCCTCTTCTCCCTGAAAACCCTAAGAGATGATTCTAAAGACAGTCACAAATGACATGATTATCTTGGCTCTGAAGCCTACACTCCAACTTTCATTCGATTCTAAGTCAAGAGAATATCATATAAGTTAGTTCATCTTATTGTGATCAGCTTATCAAAACTGACAAACTACAATTTTCTTGAGAATTCCATGCTTTCAACAAGATCACCACGTAGTCACACTTTCAGTCACTTATCATAAATCCCGTTCTCTGAATGATTTGTCGTATCATTACCACTTGAACACATTGTGTAAAGAATACCACTGAAATGACTGGCAACCAGTGAACGTAAGGGTCTCTTTCACCCGTCCCTGTAACGCCACATCTGATATGCCACTTCAGTTTTCATGGCCGTCGATGTTTTTACACATGTCGAGAGAAATAACAATCTTGGTTTTCATGAAAAGACGTGTGAAACCGAAGCCAGATAAAACATTGATCTCTCTGCAGACGCCCTTCGTGGTCTAAGAAAGATAATGTGTAATGCTTTATCAGTGTCGTTTGTAATTATGTTCATTAGTTGCTCATGTAGACTATGCAAAAATAATTGTTTCATTCCTCAGAACCTCAAGGAGAAAAAACAAATAACAAAAAAAAAAAAGGAAGTCAAAAACAAAGTGACGCTCTGGGGGCATATTTCATGAAGCATTTTGTTTGACAAAGTTGTCGGACAAATTTGCTCTCAGCCAATCAGATGCAAGGATTTCAGTAGCTTGTACACTGCAAAAAGTCCGGTGTTAAATAGTGAACACCGAGCTGGTGTTAAATTTTCGGTGCTCATTTATGGTGTTAAGTTAACACCTCCAGGTGTCATTTCCAAATTTTAAACTGTTTTTTGAAGAGTTTCTTAGTAACTGCACTTCTTGTTGATTTTTAATTTAAACAAGACGATCAAGAATTTTACATTAAAATACTAGATTTTTGAACAAATGTTACCAAAGTAACACCAGCTGGTGTGGTCTCTTATTGAAGCTGGACGGGTGTTAAACCATTGATATTAACACCAACAAATATCAAATCAACACCATGTGGTGTCATTTTTGAATAAACACCAGTACAGTGTCAAAATAACACCAGGTACAGTGTCAAATTAACACCACGAAGTGTCAAGTGAACACTATTCAACACCATCACAGTGCATTTTTAACACTTGTGGGTGTGGTCCTTTATTGAAGTTTGATCGGTGTTAGATTTAACTCCCATGGTGTTAAATCTAACACCGATGTTTTTACAGTGTTAACAGTTTGTCAGAAAAAATATCCGACCAAAGCGCTTCATGAAATGCCCCCTGATTGGTCAAGTCAAATACTCAGAAAGGGCACACCTTTGGTCTAGTAGAGTTTGATTGACACAAGGTGTCACCTGGGGCTTTTTTATGTAATTAGACAGGACGAAAAAAGACCACAGTGGGTGAACAGTTTGTGTCATTTCCTTTTAACCCTGCTCACAGTGCACAGTTTGATGTGAATGATAGTTAATATAGCTATGTCCAACCATCTGACATCATATTTCGTCGTATGATTATTGATGTGTAATAATTAGTTTCATTTTCATTTCATATTTGAAGAAGTTTTCCGTTTCGGGAATTCACGGCAGAAACTCTGCTCCGGTACCAGGGAATAGTGATGGGCATATAACGAAAATTTAGCGTACCTGACGGAATCATCGATACTTCCTGTTCTCGTATGAATAAGTGGTTGTGGTTGTGTTTTCAGTCTACTGCCTGGTAGAGTTTGTTAGTTTTTTTTTCTTTCTTTTTTTCATTTTGAAATGGGAATTCTCGAGTCATTAGGGTCTTACAAACTCACTGCATATATGTGATTTACATTTTGTCGTTTCAGTCATTTTCAAGAACTCATGAAGCATTATCATTACCGAAGATGTTACATCCATACCGGCTCGGTTCGTCACATCGGATACTCGGTCGTGAGACGGAATTAGATCAGCGTCGTGTCATTAGGCGGAAACGGGAGAATTCCGGCCTGAATGCCGGATGCTGAATTATGACTCAATCTTTGACGATATATGAATGTTTCGAGACCGAAATTTTCCCCCCGTTTGATTGACGATACATTTCCACCCAATTACTCGGCAAACTGTTGCCCGCAGCTCGGCAAGACATGAGATTGATGAAGGAGTAAATGAAGCCAGGATACCATCAATCAAGTTTAAACATGAATGACCACGAGTGAGAGTGGGAGCCAGTAATGCAGACCATTTCTTCCAGCGCACGGAAGACACATTATTTGCCGCCCAGTTTTAAACATTTACCAAGTCTACGTGGCCTTGATGATGAGCGGACGCACATTGATAACGCTATCAAGTTAAGCTCGCAGGACGAGTGCTCTGTTAAGAATTACTCAGTTTAAGTGCATCGCAAACGTGACTGCTGATGAAGATTACTCTCTTATTGTTCGGTATTTCGTTTGGACCAGAATTCATTGATATTTCATTTGCTTATCTGCAAGATTTATTGGATGGAGGTAATTTTGTCCAATAAGGGTCCATATAATAGTTAAAATTCAAGAACAGATTATAGCATTTACAGATTTCATACTTTGTTTCAATATAACCTGAATCCCACAAGCCTCGCCCTAAATTTTGTCATATCTTTTGGGACTCATCTCGACGAATTCGGATGTACCTCATCCATGAAATCTTGTTCAGAATTGCCTCACTTTTATGTCTGGGACATATCATCAGCTACCCTCTCTTTTTCATAAAATGAATTAAAGACTTTCTCATCTTCACGCCACGTCGCTCTTGAATCAACATCCGAACTAAACTGAGCCGATCCATCATATCAAACCGTAATAACAAGTGGATGTCCGGGCGTTTCGTCCACTGTAACTCACATTTGGGAACTGATCTGTAATCTTGCTTCCATTTTGTTGTCAAATTACACATGCCAATCTTAATTTACTGTTTATCGTATAAAGCCTTCAAAGTCACTAGTACTTTATCGCTGTATATCGCTCTCAATTTTTACCATAATTTATTTTCGGAAATTATAACATTCAATATCAGAATAGCATGAAACTTTTAGCAATATACTTGTCTAGAAGACATGTAATGAAAGAAGAGTATCATATTTTCTCGAATTTCCTTTCATTTCACTGCAGTGAATAGGGTGTCTAGTATACCAGTCATGTTACAGTACACCTTATGTGCTTTTAGCAGGTCAGAAAGTATTTGACACAGCTACAAAATGACCGGCCAATTTAAGATGTGATCATCATCATCTACAATTTTCGAGACCCTTTAGTCTGAACAAGGACGTGTAACAACCGTTGATATGAATTGCATTCGATGCCGTATACTAATAGTATACTATTCCGTTGGAGAACCCAACATTTCATAAACTTGAAATTTTATCGTCAAATTCCTTGCGGTTGCCGACCTTAAGTCAGGTCACTGTCCGTTGTGTTGCTACATTGTCATTTTGTCGATCAGCATTTCAAATCTTAAATTCCCTTTGTTTGCTTTGCTTTCTCTTTATAAAGACAAATATTCTTAAATTGTCATTTTTAGAATGGTGAGTTGTCTTAATAAGAACGGCTGCGACATTATAGTTAATTCATATCTGTGATAGATAGCAAAACACATTCCATCTATTTAATCGATATGCAAAAAAAAAAAGAAAGAGAATTACTTGATTAGTAATAGACTTGCATGAATAAAATGATGATAGTTATGGTGACTATATTATGCCCAAGGCAAAAAAAAAAATGGTTCAGAATAACAATGGCTATTGTATGAATAACGGCAGTAATTAGCATGGTGCTCCGCTCCCTTCGAAATTCCTACGATTACTGTTCCTGCTACTCCTAGTACTATTGCTGTAAAGCCTTACTATTGCTTGTGAAGGAATAGTATAATGACAGCTTTAATAACAACAATGATGATGAACTAATGCAATATTAACTTTGTTATGTACTGTGATAATCATGATAACGATAATAATTTACGTGGTGTCAACGATGTCAATGCTGCTTGCATTCGTGTTGTTTGTCGAAAAAGTCCTAAATTTCAGCGTGATTCGTCAGATATCTATCAGAGCAAGACATTTTTTTTTGCATGTATGAACGGGAATCCTGTCGGGGGCAGACGACACTGAGAAACGAGGGGACCAATTAGGTGATCCACAGGGGCTCCCGCGCAAATATTACAATGGCATGGACGGAGATGAGAGAAAGATGCGCGCAGGATGCCCATCCCATCAGATGTGCAGCGTTGCGCATCCGGTCTTGTTTAAAGATACATTGTCCAAAGTGGGGGACTCTGTGACTTGCTTTTCGTTTTTGCCAACGGCGTACTATCATCTCTCCCCCTCCCCCTCCCCCTCCTCCTCCCCTTTCTCTCTCTTAGTACATGTTTGCTGGTGATACACTGGTCTTCTCGGAGTAATGTCGTGTTGGTTGTCGGAAGTGTGATCACACTGAGATGTGGTTAAGGCGTTTGAGAGGGGAACGGGGAGGGGTAAATCAAGTCATCCGACGGACAACTCCACCTGTGGGAAGTTTGCCACTCTTTCTGTTTGTCTATCTGCCCCCCCCCCCCTCTCTCTCTCTATCTCCCCTTGAAATTATCCCTCCGATTGTCATCCAATAAGCCACAGGGGCTGTTTTAATCGTTATACGCCCTTGTGGTGGTCAATAACAATAGTGTAACAATTTCTCATTCTCGACAGCGTTTTTCAAGAGTTTAAATTTGCTCATTACTTTTCACTCGAGGAAAGTTAATTCAGCAGACTTCTTTTTTTTTGTGCTACTCAAACAATATAACTCAGATGGTTAACCACAAATTACCTATGTTACAATCAACACTGAAATGTTGCTCACCTGCTATGTTGTTTTCTACACTAGGCCTTCTCTTTCGCATCGAAGGCACAGTACATAAAATGATAATGATCATGTTCATAAGAACATAACGTTTCATTTCGTGAACTTGGTAAAATCTAAAATTCCAGTTTCTTGCCGGCATCAATGAAATAAAAGTATTGAAATCCTTGTAACCTTTGCATGGTTGAATCTCTCTTTGCTAATTGTTCAATATCTTTTCAGTTTCTTCGAGGAGGAAACGTGTTTTCAACCACTGTCGCGAACAGAAGAGACAGAGGGAGAGAGGGGGAGAGGGAGATGTGATACTGGGAGGTTGACCAACATGGTCACTTTAAGCGGCAAGAGTTCGATATGCTGGTGGAGGAAATGCAATTAGTCTCGCATCAATGCCGATGGAAATTATTGTCAACATCACGGGTTATAAACGATGCGTGATTGATGCGCAGGCAACCCATCATAAAACGCCAATTACAATATACGGGACCAAGCAAGCTACAAATACATGGATATCCCTTTCTATTTCATCTCCCTGTTAGTGTGCCCGAAACGCAGTTGGCCGGCTCTTCAATTTGTATGATTTGTTATCGTATTTAATCCCATCGCATTTCTTGATGGCTTCAAGAACGAAATGAGATTCCTTTGACGTTTCACTGAGAGCTCGATAACCCTACAATGGCTGGGTTAATTTGGCTAATTGCGTGATGTCAAAGTATTAATCAAAGGGTATGACGATAATAGCTGTATCCAAATACCCATTGGATACACTGCGTCAGATGTAAGTAATCAAAGCTTTCAGTTTGCAGAACTGGAATAAACTCGGAGATATACGTCAAATCATTTACTTCCGTCACGTTCGGGTCGATTTGCTGCTTCCTCTTCAAAGTACCAAACAAAATTAGATCGAAAACAACAACAACAACGAGATGACTTGAAAAGGAATCATTACTTTCGTAAATAGGCAGACTTGACCGTAAATAACCGTACTGGACAAAGGATATATTTAGGTTGTGGTCGTTTGTACGAAAAGTTATGATCCCAATCAGTGCCATTATTTTCTCCATGCGCAAGGCATTTAGTGACGAAATCATTATTTTAATCGCAACTATTTATCCCTTCTCAATTCGTGTCAATTTGACAAATTTTGCACAATTGTGGTTGTACTCAGACTTTGCAGTGTTAGCATCGTAAGGGCACGGAGCTCTGTGTCTCCATGTTCAGAGGTAAAAGTTGATATTATCGTAAAAGTCTGGGAATTTCCTGATCACAGTATAGAAGCGTAGTCTATAATATAGCGTGGATAAATAGTACTAGCAGTATCGTCAAGTGTTTTATGTAAGCGCAAATTTCCTAATTCGACATGGTTAACATGCTCTCTAACTACCTGGTTGCTTGTTTCTGTATTTGCTTTCCTCTTTCTCTATCCTTCTAATCTCTTAATGTTGTTTAACGCGAGTGTAATTCTCTCCTAACCGTCTTCAGTCGATCTAATGAAAACCGCACTCACACCGGGGCCATATGGCATAGCACCAGGCGTGTCTCCAATGCCTGCATGCTCACTGTCGTCGCTGCGCTGTACAACAACCAGCGGGGCACGATGCCGAATAGAATATACGCAAAATAGGTTGGGGCCACTTGGCAGCATGTGTTTCATTGTGAAGAAACACAGGGCTCACCTGGGCATGTGATTTGGACCACAAATGAACCTGAATATTGAATAGACGTCACTGGTTGAAATACAGCCGCAGATCGCACAATAACGGTTTGGGGTCATTTCAGATTTTATTTCTCAGTGCTGTAGGCTAATGTGCGGTTTATACCGACAGCTACACTATTGATCTTGTCACGGCTCTGACATCGAAGGACTGACAGTGACCATTGATGATCAGACATTACCTTCTTATAAAGCTTAGGTTGATGGTTGTACTATACCCCGCAAGGAATAAGCAAGTTCGTGCAAAGATCCACTTTACCCATGAGAAGTAAAGGGTCATCACTTTGCACTAACAGGCAAGTTAGCTTTTAAATGCATGAAATAAACATCTGTGATATAATGACCCTTGGTGTTTGAGAGCACAGCTACCTTACAGCACCAAAAGTGTTCAAGCCTTTACCATTTGGTAATATTGATAGAAAGAGTTTGTATGATTGCATTCATGGCAAAACATCGAAATCGATGTTAAGTCTTAATTGCAGGACAATTTGGGTCACCTGGTCTTCTCCTTTTTTTTTCTTTCTTTCTTTACGCATGTATGTAGCTTTGAAAATGAGTAAACTGCGAAAAAAGAAAGAAAATCTGTACAAAATTCTGTACATGAGCTACTTACGAAATGGCTTTTACGAACCTGCTCCTCGTCCTCTTTTGGAATATATGAGCATAATTTAGGGTAAAAGGATCAGATAGAAATGGAAATCGATTTTAATTGCTCTTTTCCTGAAAAATGAAACTTCGTTTTCCGTTGATAATTATCTCTTCTTTATCTCTGCATTACTTCATGCTCATGGCTATCACCTGATATCTCATTTCCCACCGATTCATAAGGGCTGCCACGCTTAACACTCCACGGTCATAATATCACATCAGCAATTAACCTTACATTGTTTACACTGAAATAACCAATCCATTCCTTAGTATGCAAATCTAGTGAGGGTAAGATTTTCTGTACACAATGATTATTATGACCTAATAATTCTGCAAGACAAGAACTATTTTATAATTCTTTCAGCATCTAACCATGTTTATCATTATAGCAATTTTAAGGACAGTAAATTTCCTCTCGTATTATACACCTAGAAAATAATCAGTATGTGGGACAACGTATTATTCAAAGCTATTTTCAATGTTTTTAAACAAACTTTTCAATATCATATAATTTTTCATTATCATTTTGTGTTGAGAATTAAACATCGTGCTTATCTATGATTATCACGTTTGTTTTGGTAGAATAACGCTGTATAACGTGTTACGATATGATGAGGAATGAATATCAAACCCTCGTATTGCCTCTTGTACTTATCAACAGCGACACTCGCTTTCACTAGTAAAGGCCTTGGAGATCAAGCGTATTGTGTTATTGTAAATATAAGGCACTCTTTTATTTTGAGCGCATCACCCCATAGCCGGAACGGGTGAAGAAACCCCGCCGACGTGTTAGGCAGTGCTGTGGGCAACATCAGTGAGTTTACACCTCGAACGCGGATGATATTAATACAGCCGGAGGATTTTTGGCGGCCAACAATAAATCATCTTTGAAGAGGGCCTCACGAAATTGCAATAAAGTCCTTTGAAAATTGGACAGATTCTCCTTCAAAGATGCAATATATTGACGTTCAAATCTGTAATAATATTGCCGACTTTGGACAGATATCGATTTTTACAAACAGCTCTTGATAGCGTGAGTTTTCGTTTGATGCGAGTGTTTGTTTCATTTGGCTTTGTTTCTGCCCTTTTAGGGGTTGTGAAGTAATAAAACGTTGAAACGTGAAGCAATTCGTAGCCCACGAAATCTACTTGGGTAAACACGTCATGAATATGGGATGGCCCGAACATTACCTGATGTGCATCACGTGTTATGAAAAGTGATATCATGCGCACGCAGGAAACTCGATACGATTTATATCATTGAAAATGTGCCGCGGTGTGCCAACGAACATAAGTCGGCAACTTCCTGTGTATGAAACAAAACTATTTTGTAGCCAAAATCAGAGTGAAATTTGATCTGATACTCTCGTTTTCATTCAACTCATGACGATTCAGATACATCAAGAACAAACAGCACGCCATGCAACATTTTATTTATCGTGCAAGAACTGCCAAGAAACTATATACATTAATGAATGTTTTTAAATACACCACATTTGAAAAAATAAGTTACATCCCCACACAATATCAGCAGTCGTGCTTTATACATGAACGCACAATACCATCCATACACACATACACGCACACACACATGCATACACACAGTATAGATACCGAAGAAAGCGATTTCAGGCTATGAATTACTTTTATCTTACTATAATACATTTTGGTACTTTGTCTGAGTATTCAGCTTTCTTTCCTTTTTTTTTTCAGCAAGGGTATACAGCTGAAAGCTATATCAGCCATGATTGGTGTATGTTGGTGTATGTGTGTACAAAGTGTTTTCATTATGTTCAGTTTAAAGCGCCAGTTTAATTGCTAACGGATTGAATGTTCAGCATTACAATTTTAGGCATTAATCATGACTTGTATGCGTCATTAAAACAATTATAATCATTTCTGCAATATTTCACAGCTCACAAATTTCCCGCATCATCCCGCTATCCAATTTTCAGTGCTCGCTGCATGCACACTTCGTGTTTGATCGCAAGGAAAAGCTCTGAAGAAACAAATAAATGTAGTGTATATTATCAATTTATTTTGATCACGTGACAAGCCAGCCACCTGTCCATCCCCCCCCCCCCCCAAAAAAAAAAAAGAATCTGGACGCATGCGCGCTTTACACAATGAAAGAAATGTAACATGAGTGTTGCTCCCTTCAAGTATTGATTGTTCAAACACACACACATTTTTTTTCCATATCAAAGCATTTTCTAAGTCCAAATGCAGCAAAAAATGGCATTTTGGTTAATGAGAGGAACCAATGAGATTTTAGATAGGCCGGTTTACTACTGTATTCACAGCTATGGATATTTCTCTCTTTAGGAACTATGAGCTCTTTAACTCACTTGTATGATTGTGTTCAGTTCATGTTAATACTTGGTGTCCAGTATACATATTACGCTGTTACGTCAGGTACCCTCCTAAATGCTTTCTGCTTGCTAATCATTGAATTCATGGTAAATCGATGTATTTTTTCCTAATTTGGTTGAAAAACGATTTTCCTGATAACCCATAAAGAGATTCTTTTGTTTTGCAATTCATGCACAACGTGAACGATGTAATCGCGCTTAGCTTGTAATATCATGGCTGTTCAGAGTAAGTACTCTCTAGGCTTACTGGTTATTCATTCATTGCATGACGATCAAACCCCCATCCTTCATGTCCTTATAAAGACCCCAAACGAGCTGATACTAATCTGGTCAACTGCATGTTCTGAGGAAGTCATATCCCTTGCATTCGAATTCCAAAAGCGAAGCACCACAATAGCCAAGTAACATGTAAACATAAGATATGTTTCGGACATAATTGTGTGTGTTGGAGTATCTTTGGCTCAACATAAATGTGATGTACATTACATGACATTTATAGGAGTTGGTCAAATGCTATAGTAGGCGATTGGATGGTGATCTCGTGATAGTGGACAATTTGTATGTTTTCCCGTGAGGCAGAACAGTCTCGGATTATCTCCACTTGGAGGGCATTTTCGTGTTAACAAATGGGAAAAAACATATCAAAATGATGGAACGATAATGACGATAATAATGCATGGGTTTTCTTCATCCAGGGTAGCCTCTTCATTGTTGCCACCGCTCTTCCAGAGGGTCCTGCCATTATAATTACCCTAGCGTCGCCAGGTCGCCAGTTATACACCTGGCTAGAGAGGGACATAGTGGCATAAACACCTTGTCCAAGGAAGTAGGCACTTAACTATGTCACAGTACCCTCACATATAGTCAATGGTATAAATTTTTATATTCGACACCCTGAGCGACAGCCAGTTTGCGCCGCCTACGAAAATAGTGAGCTTTAGATCTGCGACGCGAACGCTAAGACAATGCCTCCGCCCTGGTTGGACAATGGAAACAGTCGACTCGTGTATGTGCCGAACACCATTTCTTTTCTTTTTTTCGAGGGGGGGGGGGGGGGCTTATGGCGTCGTCTTAACGTTCGCGTCGCGGATCTAAAGCTCGCTATTGTGAGAAGCGCGTAATAAAATTTCGTGCGCACCGAGTGAATGAGGCACAAAACATGCAGTGCTGCGCGTGGCGTGCTCTCGGCTTGACAGTGATGCTCCGCCAACAGCTATCACGGAGATTGAACATTAAAGGGTGTGTACAGTAACTGGTCGAGGTGAGGATTTAGCTTATAACGTTTTGCGAGATATTCAGAAGCCACTATATGAGATGTCAAAGAGCATTTAGTTCTAAGGGGTGTCAAACGTTTATTTGATGAAAATCGGTTTTGAAATGGCTGAGATATCCAAAAAACAAGGTGAAACAAAGATATTCTAATAAAAGGCGTGGCCTGTCGCCTTTTATTATTATCACTTTTTTTGGATATCTCAGCCATTTGAAAACCAATTTTCATCAAATAAATGTTGAATCCTTCTTAAAATTACATGCTCTTTCATATTTCATAAGAGGATTCTCATTATCTCACTTAGGAATGTTCAAACATAAATCCCCACCTCAACAAGTACTGTACAGTCCCTTTAAAGGTACGGATAATGAGATTTCTTTACGGGAATAAGTGCATATAGACTTCTAACGTCATGATTTCAAATGTTATTTTGAAAAGGTAGTCATCAAACCCTACGGATGTAACATTTCGTGTGCTCCTTACTCCCACCCCCCCCCCCCCCCCCCCCCTCCCCTTCCATTTCATATACAAGATTATGACGTAATTGCTCTCTAGCCCACCGTATGATATTCGCTCCGTGGGCCTTCCGGAGGGTGTCGAGTAGAAAGTGCGCGGCCGTCACTAAAAGCCCCCGGATGTTATTTGATTGTATGCATATCGCATTCGGCGCACGAGAGAGTGCAGCGAAACGACTGATGTCTGTTTAGCCCCAGGTCTCCGCATAATATTCAGACCGGTCAACCTCCATGGATCGGCGCAGTGAAAGTACTAGTATACAGACATGGGCGAAGATGAATAATGGATATATTGTGGACACCTCTGGTTTAAAAGACTTGGACAATCAACAGATCAATGATTTCATGGCCTTGTGGACTATAGCTCATCCCCCCTTTCTCTTTGTCAACAAGCATAACGCACGCACACATACAAATATGATAAACAACACACTTTCATAACTCCCACTGCTACGTTGATCGTTAACTTACTCGCACATTAACCATGTATTGAGTGACTTGACCGTACGATAGTAATCATTTGCACCACAAAATACACAAGGCTGAAAATTGCATGAAGCAATGAGGCACTGTGAGCTTCTACTCTGTGGTCTATTGAATAAACGTAGTACTTTTCCTTTGTGTCAAGTTTTCTAAATTCGGTACATCAAATCAGGGAGGTGGAAGAGATATCTCTTCCACCTCCCTATCCCATGAATCCCATGAATCCGTGGTCTTTTCACACTGAAAATGGCATGTTTGTGGAGGTTCTGTAATTGAGTACTGTACACTGGTACGACGTAATGGAGAGACAAAGCATGTTTTTAACGTGTACAGCTGCAATGGCCAGAAGCGATTAGAAGTGGTGAATTACTGGCTTGCACAAACTTTGCAAAGAGATATGTATGAACGTTTGGAGTTTGAAAATATACACTATATAAAATCAGTGTCCGAACACATTTTCGTCATTTTTATTCTTCATTCTAATTTCGTTCAGTGCCACAAAATTCACACGCAACATTATACACAAACACTGTACAGAAATATGTCAATCTTATCATTATGACATTATATTAAATGGGTTAGTCAAATACCGGTTAGTGATTGGCTAAACAGAGTCACGTGATGGAGGTAAATTCCTTATGTTCGCCCTCAGAGTTTGAAATGCTATTTCGGGAGGCTATAAGTCCCTCGACTTCGTCTCGGGACAACTATAACCTCCCTCAATAGCATTTCAAACCCTTCGGGTGGAACATTCGGTATGTTCCCTCCCCCGCCAGTAATCATCTATATAATGATATACTCGTTCTGATGGACAAAGACACACACACACACACTCACACATTCTTATAGTATTAATATGTGCACTTCTGCAATTCCTATAATTTATATCCTTATAAATTATGTCTATCTGCGGACTTGTTTGCGATGCCATGCACCGCGAAATAGATGAATTATTTTCTTTGTATTCTAAATATATTTCTAACATAAACATACCGCATGTCATGCAATGTTCCCATTTCAGTGTGTTATTCAAACATCCATTCAACTTATTCACATTCGACGAATGGATACCTGAAGCCAGCCAGGTTCAAGCAAGTTTGATGTATTATGGTTCATGATTGTATGAAAATGCAAAAGCGTAATCAGTGAATGGCCTTGAAAATCCGTCACTACCGCTGTGAGGACGTTGGTTCAAAAGTTTTGAATAAAACACATACTAATAATCGGATTACCATGTTTTCATATCTATATTCGACAACAGGATCATGGAAATGACGTCGTCATCAGTTAATGCACAGAGTCCTGTAATCATATCGGTAATTCAGTGTATCGACTTTTTCATGATTTGGTAGCAATAGCACCACACTCGACGGTTCGGTTCAGTGGATGCTACATCTCATCATAACAGTCTAATAAGCCATTACCAAGAGGGGATATCAAAAATTTCAGAACTGGCATGATTTCATATTTCAGAAACTCCTGTCTTGCTTAATTTCTTCGTCAGATTTGGCCTTGCCTTCTTCTGTTTTGTTGTTATAGTTTTATTACTCAGACTTGGTCCTCTTTTTTTTGTAGGCCAATGTGCCAAGCGTCACAAGGCTAGACGTAATATAGATATAGGGAAACGCCTGTTCCGTTCTTGTCATGGCGCCTTTTTACGCTAGAACGGACCTGATGGCTCCATCGGTTGTGAAAGAAGCGAAGCGCCCCTGTCTGCTGGCCCGTCATCACGAGAATACCAAGCTCGATTTCAAAATTTCTTTGAGGGTCGATTGCGATAAATGACATTGACCCGCGAGATCAAAGGGAGATGCACTGGACAGGAAATATCGTGGAATGACCACGGTCAATTATTCAAGAACCGTCACTCGCTCCTGCCATGCATTACAGGTCCAATGTGACACACGGTGGATTTCATACACGCACATGGTGATCTCCATTCGGTAACGACGCAGATATTTGGACTGATATGAATAGACACATTGTCCATCTTGCGTGGTCGAGCTTTCGGCTCTTCATTAGCGCGCACCACGCGTAGATAATTTTGAGGCTCCATCGGTTATTACGCATGGTTTTGGAAAATGAACTTCTAAGTGATGCACCAGATGCCGAGGTTTTCGCCCGAATTCGGAATGTCACTACCAATGATTTTAAAATGATCTATGAGGCCATGGACTGAAGACTACATCATCATCTCGTCAAATAAGAAGAGCTGGGTCTCCTAATGTAGTGGTTCGCCTATCCATCGATCATTTCATCTATAAAGTTCCCCTTTGTATTATGCCCTGTTAAGTTTTATGAAACCTTCAATGCTTCCACTGAATGTTATCAGCTAGAATGTCGTGGTCTGGATTATCTGTTTCGACAATTTTCAGCTTTAAACCTTTATGCAGAAAAGACGATATCTGCTCATTCCATCAAAGAATAGGATTGAGATATTGTAGGAAGAACTTCAAATCTCCGTGTACAATTATTTTGTCTCCATAAATACCAATGTCTTAAAGGAAGAGAGTCTGCATAAACCTGGATTGACTTTGTTGTAACAAGTTTGTGAATGGGACTTCAGTGTGCATGCTCGTGTATGTTAAGTGTGTGTGTGTGTGTGTGTTTGTGTGTGTGTTGTGTTTTTTTTGTGTGTGTTTGTGTAAATTCTAGTTTTTACGGGTGTTTACGAGTCTTGTATGTTTCTATAGGATGCATTCTGTCTTCCACCTTGAAGGACCACAGCGACACCATTCCCATGAACCTCCTCTATCAAGATAGTTCTTATTCAGTTGTAATACTCCTCTCATTTCCCCCTCTCTTCGTCTTTCTCTCTTCTTAAAGTGACTTTGATGCAATATTGGAGTTCTGCCTTAGCCATCGCAGACAGGGATAGTGTAATATGTGTGAATGCTTGTTGCAATATTATGCAGTCCCCTCCCTTAATCCCCCAACACACGCGCACAAAAAACAAAAACAACAAATACTACGCACACACTACAAAAAAAAACAAGAATAAAAGGACAGAAAGGTCTCGTCAACCCATTCTACGTTTCTCTACGTCACAATCATCACTGGACCGATGGATAAGTTTCGCTGCGATGCAATCGTCTCGAGTCGTAGAACGTCACGTTGTTGCACCGTTACAGATAATCGAGTGTAATTAGTATGAAAGCAATCGCATTTAGGCAATGCAATATTGTAATGGACGAGTTTTGCCCCGAAGGTGGCTCAACATAAACATTCAAGATAGCGATTTTGCAGTCATCAACGAAAGGATGTTACACTGCTGCGCAAAATGTTTCACAAAATAAAATACACAGAGATTCATTTGTGATCTCTTGAGTTTTTCGCGTGACTGTATTCGCGGGAGGCTGCATAAACGATAAGACAAGGACCACTAAGTGTAGTTTATAAATTGCGAATTGACTTAAGTGGTATCAGCTACCCAGACAAGCGCCTGTCCCATCTCTGCAGTCTGGACGTGCCAGGTAATGTGTCAACTGTAGTGAGCTTGATTTGAAGTCGGTCGGGATGGGCAGCGGTGAGCAGTAAACCCGCCTGGGTTACGACTGTCTCCCCAGAAATGGCGCCATCGGCTGAGGCTCGACCTTGAACCAAAACCACTTTACCTGACCCCTTGCGGCCCCTCTCCCGAATCCTATAACCAGATATCTTTATTCGTCTCAAAGCAGCCATGAATATTCCGCGCTATTCATGGGTGGAAAATCAAATCCTTTTAGAGGGCCCTTTACCTGCGTCACAATTCAGTTTGACAAGTTTGGCAGGGAACCACCGAGTAAGACAGAAGGAATTGATGGCCTGCACTGCCAAGATCTGCAAAATGTATGAGAAGCTGCGCTGAGAGCTGGTACATAATTCGCCATCTCCACACCTCGGGCTAAGTAATACTATGACAAGAGTCATATCTTCATATTCATAAATAAATGAAATGAAAAAGATGAAATACCTTCCGAAAGGGTGAAATGACTTGCCAAAGATGGCTGACATTAACAAATTGGAGATCTAACTTTTCGCTACCTTTGACAAACTAGATAGGCAGCAAACGGGGCGCTTTTGTCTGTGTAAGAACCAAGCACATGGATGTTATTCTGCTTCTGCCATATCTGCTGTTGCTGTTGCATTTACTTGTCTTTCGCTGCTCCTATTTTTACTATTACCGCGTATTGCTGCTACTCCGAAGACAAGGATCACCGCAATCTCTGTCGCTATCGCTCATCGTTTGCCGTCACACGAACTCTGCAAACAGCCCACTTGATTTACTTCATCTCCTTCTTCATCACACGTGATTACACTGATATTTCCAGCCATGACAACATTCTTGGCTACCTTCTGAACATGGTCTATCATTATCCCGTCCTGTTTTTGTTATTATCAAGATGTTCCATTATTTTGTTATTCTATCGTTTCTCTTCTCCAAAAACTCTGACGAATTTTTGGTATCATATACTTAGAATGAAAGTAGGAAATTTAGGAAAGTGCGTTCGCATTTGCGCGTACCTATCCTTGGACACCGCAGACCCAGCGTCATAGGAGAGCCAAGTCAAGGCATCAGCATTCTTCCCACACTATGCTTATTATTCGGAACTATCAGTCTTCAATATTACGAACGACAGCCGACTTCCCTTTCGCGCCATTTCCACGCATAATCTCGCCCAAGGCATCGCGAAACGTGTTGGAAACTAGAATACAAATTATGAGTCGGTGACGGAGAGAAAAGAAAGGCAAGAGTCCGCTCCGCTGACTAACATGGAGCTTTAATGGAATCGCTGTCAACAGTGATGTCGTCTTGAAAATTCATTTATTAGAGAGCTCAATGACAAAACGGGGCCACTATTTCCAAAGCGCGTGTTTACAGTACATCGCTACTGCTGGTGGCCTCAGCAAATTCATGATAACTGGACTATTACCAGCTTCCACTTAGCCCCTCTCTCGGTTAAATCAGAGTAGTGATTGTCGAGAAGGGTTAGCGTCATTTATGCGCCACGTCAATATCAGGCGTAGATAGTAAAGGTCCCCTCGTAATGTTCTTCTGCCGTACAATGTTACGTAATGCGGTGATTCCTCATTTCTTCCCTATAGAGATCAGAAAAAATCGGTAGATGTGAAAACGCGAAGACATAGCGACTGCCGAGGTTGACGCTTTAATATCTTCATCAGCATTTTCCTTGTATCTGTCTATTCATCTATATCTATATATATATCTATCTATCTATCTCTCCCCATATATCCACATAATGTATGAAAGATTATATATTCATATATATATATATATATATAATCTATATATATATATAATCTATATATATATATATATAATATATATATGTATATATGATATTATGTATATATATATATATATATATATATATATATTTGTTTGTGTGTGTGTACAGAGATAAATATAGCCTAACACAGAAAAGAGACAACAGTTTTTGGAGTTTTATTTCAATTTGTTTAGATAACCTTGTGGAATCACTTCATATTTGGTTATCATTACCTTGGGTCACAGCAGCTGAATGCTTTTCATCCCTCAATAATCGGATTTCGCTCTCCAATAATCCAATTCGAATTCACGTCTTTCTCGCGCGGAGTGAATATCCCACTGGCCTGCGCCTGACAAGCTGCGAGGAAGCATTCCTAGGGGCTAATTGAACACTCTAATCCGCCGGCATGGTGCCCTTTTACTGACTGTGCTCTTGTCAGAGAATTGTGTCTCGTGACAAAAACAAAAACTCAAACGGGGGAGGGGTGGGGGGGGGGGGGAGGAGAGGGGCTACCAAATATAATACTATTGGGTACAGAGAATTGTAAGCTAGAGAGTGTGAGAAGGCAATGATTAACGAAGGATAAATTGATAAGCCATCGCCACAAGGAGGAGGGAATCGAGTGAATGAATTTGAGGCAAGAAAAGTTAATTCTGCCATTGCTACAATCATTTCCCACTCACATGGAGATATATATATATATATATATATATATATATATACATACATATACACATAGATGTGTGTGTATGTGTGAGTGTTTTTCCATAGGTTTATGTATATAGCTACATTATGTGAGTGAGATATCAATCACATGAGATCTTTTTTATTTCTTTCATACAAATCTTCATTATATTTTCCATGGTAGAATCATGTCGGAAGCATTAACGGAGGGATATAGAGAGAGAGAGAAAAAAAAAATAATTGCTAAAAAAAAATGAAAAGCAAACAAATGATGGATAACTATGTTTGTACAGACACTCCGTGTTGTCGCCGAAGTTTGAAATGAAAAACTAACACAACCTTAAAATGCAGACTTCGACCCCGTGCAAGTCTTCTCGAAAATCTCAAAGAGCTGCTGCCCGAAGTCTGGCGACAGGCCGAAACGAGGCGTGTGTGTCGACAAACGATAGCACTATTTACCGGAGTGTCAGGACAATAAGCCCAGTGATGTATCTCTTGAATAATACGGAAGTCAAAAGCGAAGGAACAACGTCGAATGTGCTAAACTAAACCACCACCTGTGTATTTCAAAGGGTAATCCTATGTAAAGAAGATAGGGTGAAGGGTATGTAGAAAGTAACGTGAGCGTAGGGGCGCACGTTGCTGAGCAGACCAGACTATAAAAAAGGGATGTCCACCTATTTTGTGGTGGATATTGGATGGTCGCAGATCACAAAGTATAACGAACAGAGCCTCCTGAGCGTAAGGGGTTGTGACATTAAACCAGGTAGTGTGCGTGTTAGTGGTTGAGTATTTATATTTGGGTGTGTGTATGCGTGTGTATGCATGCAGGGTTCAACATGAGCTGTAGCCTGGAGGCCCGGGTCTACTTAACATTATATCGGGCCACCAAATTTCAAGAAAGATTATCTCTTGACGTCCTGATGGGTCAGTTGGATAGATTCATCATTCAAAATGGATTGTTATGTTTCAATTCATTTCGAACCAATACACTTCTGTTTCGGGCCACCATGAAATTTCATATTTAGAGATTTTAATGGCCCGAATGGGCCATGGGACAAAAATACTAGTGTCGAGCCCTGATATGATACTAGGCCTTGTGCGTAAATACATGTAGATTGACAACTATCAATTTTACATGGCTATAACATAGCAACACTACATAATACTGGACCTACATTATGTAAATGTAGTTGTCTTTTATGTCAAGAATGTCTATTTTACCTTTGAGAAATTAAAGTGCCAAATTTATGATGGAAACAGCGGAATTAATGATTGTCAACTGTGAGTTCTTTGCTGACATTGTATTCATTCTCACTATTACATATTTCTGTAGTTTTCTCATGGAAAAAAAACTGTATTGTACAACGCGTGTCTCAAAGTCTGAACATAATGTTGAGAGAGAGAGAGAGAGAGAGAGAGAGAGAGAGAGAGAGAGAGAGAGGAGATATTCAGGGACCAAGGTCAGATTGGTGTGTAATCTACAGTGAACTTCAAAAAGCTAGTAAACTTTGGACAAGCACATTGTAATAACAATACGCGCATCCTACCGTGTGGGACCATTCAGGGTTCGACAATGGTGGAATTTTGCGTTTGTAATATAACTGTTTCAGGGGCGTAGGTCTGGAATTCCATGTGCTCACGCACTGCTTACATTGGTATTCATTGCATAGAGCATATCCCTTTTATACAATCACTCTGTATCCGCTAGCTTTATTTATTCAACATTCCGCACTCTATTTTCTCGAAGCCGCACCCCTTGCGTGACGGTGTGCCGGTTTGACATGACGTGTATGCCCAGTGTGCAGGTTGACTAAATTGTACTGCACTGCCGCCAGCTCCTATCAAATGCTCATGACGGTACTTGTTTGATTTCCACACAGGTGAATTGTCACTTACCTTGATTACTCTTTGATTATTTTGGAGAGAACCTCGTGGCTTCATAGCTAGTGCTGCGGTTTATACACTTTACATCATGTTATCGTTAGTGTTTTATCAAGGACAATTCTTTAAGCGCATAAAGCGTCTGCAACGTGATTCAGTATAATGTGTTTCATTCTATACCTCCGTCTCTGAACACGAGAGGATCACAAACCAGTAAACCAGCGTCTGGTATCTGCAGATGACGAATGACGTTTTTATTTTATAGGGTTAAGTAGTATCTATTGCCCAAGTTTCAGAGGAATATTGTGCATGAGTTGGAGTACATCAATGACAATGATTTACATAGCATTTTGTTCCTTGGCTCCAGCCTACTTTTATGACTCATTGAGATTGCACTCTCTAATGGTGAGTGCACAATGCAGGCAGCTATGTGTACGAGTGGGCAATGCATTTACTCAGAGGCAACTCTACGGCAAAATGCATGCATCCGTAGTCAGACGTTTAAAAAAACCCAAAACGGTGTTCTTATAAAAATTCAATCACAATTGTTGATAGCGCTCACATAAAACCATACGTCCTATTTTATATTCAAGCGGGCATGCATAGCTTTATTTGAGTTTAAGTTGATGATTATAGAGTGGTTGGTTGTGAAGGGTATATTAAGCTTTTAATAACCGTGCAAGGGACATGCTGCAGAGGACTCGCCTCGTCATGTTTATTTTAACTTGTCATACATGGCTTGTCATATACGTAAGACATAAACTTTGCTCATACAATATTCCTGATTATGTCCATGCGCTCTATGGATTTAGATAAAGCTCATGTAATCTACCACAAAATGTGTATAAAATGAATAATGTAATTCTAAACCCGTTGACAACATCGCCTGCAATGCACAAAATCCTCTATGATTAACCATAATCTGGCCACTAAAGCTGCCTGCAAATGTGCTAAGTGCACGCGAAGTGCAGCGTGATAACACTTTCAACAGATATATTAATTTCAAAGAGAAACGATAAATAGAACAAACCGCAAGATGGCGCTTTTGAAAAATGGATAGCGAAGTGCATTGATGAGAGTTCTGTCAGAGTGTCACTGACATGAACACGCAATATTATCAATAGACGATTACGTAGCAAAGGGTTTCTCAGTAGGAGTGTATTTGTATTCGTGCGAATTTACTGTTACTGTGTTACAATCTATATGACTTTGTAAATAAGAACACACAAACAACAAAATTGTGGGCACGTATGCTTCTGTAAAGACCATTTTTTTTTATAACAACACACAAACCCACACATTTGCACACATACACACAAAAGGAACACCACAGAAATCATAAAAAGTAAGAGTATTATTCAAACAAATTTATTTATGCGTACATTCTATATAGTTATTTCCATGAAAACAGGTAACACCAGAATCTGGAATTCACTTATTCACCTCAATAAAGGGACCACAATGATTAAGCACGGTTTTTACGCCCTCATCTTTCCACGAGTAAACTAATTACTTTTTGTCTCAACTTTAATGACCCGTCCAACGTCCTGATGCAAGTCGAATCGAATCGTTGAGTGCATCAGCATCTCTGACCACGAGACCTACCGACTCCCTTCACGCCTGGAACCCAGATTTCTCATTCGAAACATGGATTCTTATACGGTACTAGAGGAATCGGCAGGTCACTTTCCCATTACGGAGGTGGTCAGAGCACTCCTCTCTGAAAGAAAGCCAGCCTTTTGAATATAGTAGTAAAGGTATCAGCATGGAACAAGTATTCCGTATTTCGGAAGTGGTACTGTACAAGTGAAATACAGTGAACACTTTGCGTCACTGAATAGCCCAAATATCACAATATCATGAGTAATGAGCGAAAAAAAAATACATTCGGCCGGCTGGGCCCTTGTCTGCCGATATATATTTCTTTTGAAAATTTTTGTCTCTTTCTTTTTAAACACTCTTTCGTTCTCTTCGTGAGCAGAAGTTGCGCTTTAATGCAAACAGTCAGAACCTCTGACCACGTGACCCCCCAGCTCCCTTCCCGCCTGAAATTCGAAGTCGGGAGTTCGGAAATTTCCCGATTCGGGTGGTCAAATCATTGCTTTCTTCTCTACTTACTCATGTTACTGATGCAAAATCTTCACAATACCTCATCGATAATATCGCCTCTATGGAATTTGAAAACTACCTCTAAGTGGTTACAGCAAAGATCCTACACACTACGTATGATCTTTGGTTACAGTAATATGTCTTTCCGCAATCATTCTGATATTCGCAAATTGTAACTATCATCTGATATTGTGATATTTTGGATGAATTCTTGTTTTTGTTCTTTCTTTCTTTTTAAATTTGAATTTAAAAAAGTTTGCAGTTTTGGATGCCCGACCCTGCTTTTTTTTTTAATTATTATTATTAAAGATTCAACATTATGCAAAGTTATCATCTGCGAGATAATCTCATGTAAGGAAATATCGAAATGGTTTGGTGTATCATAATTTCTGATCACGTGCCTTACACGCTTACTCGCCCTTTGGAGTCCTTAGTCTTAATCTTAATTTTTGTTTTCTCACAGAAGCGAGCTTGCAAATGTGAATCATTGACTGAGATTAATGAGTCTTGTTCTTCGTAGAATTAAACTTGAGTGCGAATTTTGTGTTTAGTCTTCTTTATGGCCTTGTCGATTTGCTTCCACGAGGGTCGAAGACTTGGCTTTGATGACGTCATTTCCGCTGCCAGATCCAGCAAGACTTTGCTGCGGATAACACCAGCGATCTGACCCAGCAGCTTGCCAAGGGAGAAGATGTCGGTAAGGATAGTGGTGGGCTCCAAGTCCAAAATGTGTTCCGGCGCCAGATGCTGATAGAGGGCGCCCTTCCGGTACGCCTCCTGCTCTTCTTTGGGCACGCTGCGGTGCCTGAGTGGCAGAATGGTGGTGGAGACTCGGCCCAAGTCGATGATGACTCCCCGCCAGCGATCCTCATCTTGGTCCCACTGCAGGAGAATGTTGTTGGATTTCAGATCATTGTGAAGTAGTCCCTTCTCATGCAGGGCTTTAACCCCATTGGTGATGTCTGAGACGATGTCAAACCAAGCATCAGGTGAGAGCGAAGGCATTTTAAGTCTGACGGCATGACTGAGGGAATGAACCTCCGCAGTGGACTTATCGCCCAGGAACTCGATTACGAGTGACGGAGAGCCACAGATATCAACGATGCCGTGTAGCTTTGGGAAAGACGGGTGATCGTCAAAGAAGAGATGAACTTGGGCCTCCATGGTTGTGCGGGCGTGGTTCATTTTTGTCCGCGCTCGTATTTTCTCGTCATCCTCGTCATCGTCCTTCCTGTCGACGGGTTTGTAGTACGGTACCTTGACCGCCACTGCAGCTCCTTGATAGCGCTTTAGGAAGACCTTCCCAAACGAACCCTGCCCAAGGAGGAGACCGCCCTCATCGTTGGCTGACTTTCCGATCCAGGGTAAGAGTTCATCAGAGTGGATGGTAGCGATGTCTCCAAGAGAGCTAAGTTTTTCCACCACGGCCCTGTCGACGTAGCTCATGTCAGTGTAGAGGGAACCTCGCTGTGCCAGTATGTCTTTGTGGAAACTGCAGGAACAGGAATAGAATTGATGTCTTCATAAGATGAGGACATCCTTCTCTACAATTCAAAATATCAACGAGGATAATGTATATAGACGTCAACTAAACAAAGACACTTGCTAATCAGAAAGTGAATAGCTCTTTTCTTCCCGTTCAAAAAGTAGATGTTCGTTACTTTTCATGGTTGAAGTTTTATATTCTCCTCATCTTCGTGATGCAGACATTGCCTGGTTTTATTCATGTTTTCTATCTGGTGTGGGTACTCAACCTCTTCTACCACTCAGTAGATGGATAAGCTTACTGGCAGTGACGTCATCTACATTAAATCAAATTAAATTTCGTCAAACAGAGGATAGCAAAGCGATGCACAGTGTGATGAGAAGTGGCAGGGGTCAGCGATCAGGATGAAGCAACTGAGTTCTACTTACACAGTCAGGTGGTAGCGCAGTGTTTTTATCATCACTTCCTGTCGATAGTTTGTGAACCTCAGAGAGCTGATCAGGTCCTTCACAAAGTTCGTTCCCTGCGATTCAGGATCCCTGCACGGATAGATGATAAAAACATCAAATACTCTGATTTCTCTACTTTAAACATCTTTCCAGTTTGAAGAAATAATGCTCTTCCACGGAATATATGATCAGATATTTTAAATCATACTACTTATTGTGTAAACGTGATTCTTCCCTTGTATCCTATCAGAAGAACTTAAATGGCACCATTACTAAGTACATTAGGAAAATACACACACAAAATAAATTAAACTATTTACTAATACATTTTAATTACAAGTGACTCCTAGATTCAAACCACAACATGCAAATTCAGTGACATTAAATCAAACTAGAACATTTTTTTTCATCATCAGCAGTAACCAGTCAAAGAGTCATTATCTTCCTTACCCGTCGTAGCTTTTGATATCATCTGTGCCGTCGATGCCAGGAGCACAAAATTTCATCTTGATATAAAGAGAAAGGGAAGAAAGAGAGGATAGTAGGCTTGACTCTTGTCGCATGACATGGATTGCAGCCAGACACGGCAAGGGACAGGCCAATGTGACGATGACGTATAGATCCAGTGATCACGTGATGAAGTAGTTTCAGTAGAAGTGTGAAGATGATTGACAGATTTCACCAGTAATGGCGTCAAGTATTCAATTTTACTCATGGCCGTCCAGACGATAACTCAGCGACATCACTGTCGATTTCCCAAATATAGAGGGTTCCCTATACATCTTCCTGCTAGTACTGCGTCACTTCAAACCAATGACCACCCTCAGCTTGTGGAGTGAATAAACAAGCATATCCTGTAGTGTAGAAAGCATGGTATTTCGCGCTGATAGGTATTACCTTTACATAATTTTACATTACCGTTAGGTCAATTATGCTTCATATACAACAGAAATACACATTTACTAACTCAGTAAAAAAAAAACCTTTGAAACCTACTGGCACTTCTCAGTTGAACTGACAGAATAGAAGTCATATCAATTATTCATATTCAGATTCCGCATTACGAAAAAAAAAAGCATTGTCATGATCATAAGGGCTTTTTACACTTGTAAAATTTTGCTTAGCCCCGGACCAACGGTGGGGCTAAGGGGGGGGGGGGGGGGGGGGCCTTAGCCCCACCGTTGGTACGGGACTATCCTTAGCCCACTTTCTGTTTACACTCGTTTTTGCCAAAGTGGGCTAGCCCCACCGATAGTACGGTACTATCTGGCCCTGCAAAATAGCAGGGGTTAGCACCGCAATTGCGGTGCTAGCACCGCAATTGCGGTGCCAAGCAAGTGAGTGTAAACAGAACGAAAAAATAATCCTGGGCTAAGCGACGGAGACGAAGTCCGACCCTCACTGACCAATCAGAAACGAGGTAATCAAGTGCTGCCGGTGCGTGCGTGTACGTGTACAGTACACAGCGTAATTATGAATATTCATGTGGTTTAGAAAGTCCGGGGCTAAGAAATACGAGTGTAAAAAGGTCAGTTTTCTCCTTAGCCCCGGACAAGAGATAGTACGGGACTAATTGGCGAGTGTAAAAAGCTGAAAAAATTGGTACGGGACTAACGATAGTCCTGGGTCAGAGAAAGTCCGGGGTTAAGAAACACAAGTGTAAAAAGCCCTATAGAAAATCAAAATCATGACGGGGGAAGAAATTATTGAGAACTAACCATGTCCTCAAAGAGAGTCTTAGCCCTCTTTAAGTTGTCCATCTCACTCTGGAGTAGGGTGCAACGCTGTTTCATTTCTGCAAACGCCAGGCACAAGCCTCCGGGGGTCACCCCGTCGCCCTCTACCGACACCAGCCCGAACTGGACCGCGGCCTCCGTCAGTGAGGCTTTCATGTGCTGCAACGGAAGATTCGACCATATGGTGCTTACAATACGGCAAGTTTCTCAACTACCATTACAATGCCTTTTCATTGTTAGTATGACTCTAATCATGTATATGCAGGTGAATACCAACTTGATTTGATTCTTATCTTTACCTGGGTAAGCACGATCAAAAACTTCAAGGTTAACATCTGAGTTAAGTCTAAACTTCAAAAAAGAAAAAAAAAATTGACTGTCATTATTTCATGTTATGGGACAATGTGGAAATTAGTCATTTGCCTGTATCTCTCGTCGCTTTTGAATGACTTTGGCTACGTATAAACGCACCTCACACTTGGAGTGTATTGCCACATGTCATGTGGATATTATCCAGAAATTGCAGCCGAATTTCTTTTCAAAGTGTATCATTGTAAAATGTAATTTGCGCATAATGGCTCACTGCTATTCATCAACGAAGATGATAAAAGTCATGATAAAAACACATCCAGAAGGTACTACAGAATACTGGAATTCATGACAAAACCTTGAAGACATTTATTTTATGAGACTAAATGCATACCAACTGAAATAACATTTCATGAGGCTCTTCGGCTAAAAGCACAGACAACCTTGTGCCTATCACGCAGCGCGCGTAAAGTCAGCCAATTTGTTATGCCCTCTATCCGCCGCTTTTACAACTTCGACCAACACGAGCGGATTGCCAAATATGTGCTTTGAAATTGCCTTCAGAGACGGAATCAAAATGGCGTTGGGTGGTGCCATTTATTTTGTTATTTGTCTGTGTTGTGTGCACGCAAGCTTCGTATAATAGTTTTACTTCGTTATGGGTACCTCGAGTTCTTCCGCCACTTCCATCTCCCTTGTCTCGGCCTCATCTGCCTGGGCCTCGAGAGCGTCGGTGAGCTCCTGGAACTTATTCACATTCTCTTCCATAACCTGGGTTTCAGAGGGTAAAGTAGTAAGTAGTTAATGGAGAGGATGGGTAAAAGATATGGAGGAGAAGGAGAAACGGGGGTGGGGATATGTTGTTGATGAAAAACAATGAGACAAAACATAATTGACATGTGTCTTTCACCTTCCAGAGAATATCATGTTCAATGCCTAGATTATGATGGCAGAGGAGAGAAGGTTAGTGTAATGCTCTTAGTATGCTCCTATTGCAAGAGTGTAGTCATTGTGCTCAGCACCCTAGCTCCATGCTGTAACAAAGGCAACGGTGGAAGCAAGGGCAAAATATTCAGA
This sequence comes from Diadema antillarum, assembly GCF_040938485.1. Lineage (NCBI taxonomy): Eukaryota > Metazoa > Echinodermata > Echinoidea > Diadematoida > Diadematidae > Diadema > Diadema antillarum. Next base: position 3,615,693 of record NW_027271056.1, read on the forward strand.
AGATACCTCACCAAGAAACATGAAGGTTGACACAACGGATACGCAACGAACTTGCAAGAAAGGGTTTAGTATCACAAGGCATGGTATCTCTTTGTGCGATGAAAAGAATAATTTCGGATCGGATTCTGTCACTCTTGATTTAAACATACAAAGGACACGCGTCTCCTTTTGGGGCCATTTCAAAAATTGGCGTCTACAAGTACGATACAAGTTGACATATCCTGGTTTATGCAAAGAAACACGCTGTGGCCTTCTTTTAAGATAGGTATTTACCTCACAAGTTGTAATTCTACATTCCACTTCATTCTTCCACTCTTCGTTTTCCGCCTCCAGCTCTGCAAGTTTAGTCTTGTACCTTTCGGCCTGCGCCATGGAGCCAGCGAGCTTTTCTTGCAGAAGCTTGCGTGAGAATCAAAGGAAAATAATCACCAAGAAGAGAGGTTCCTTACTCCGAGAACAAACAAAGAATCAATTTACAAGAAGTTACTTTTACTGCGCCACGTTGCCTGTGAATGCATTTCTATGTATTAATATGAAGTTATAAAATATGATACTCTACAGCGAATCATTTTGTGCTACATTTTTTTACCAAATTCGGGGTCAAAAAATAAAGGATTCGGACGACATACGTTCTTTGTTCTATACTTATGTTACTTTTTACATGTTGGTGGATATTACATAATCAATGCAGAGGAAAAAGCTGAAATCAACATTGTGCTCGGTCACATGATAATTACAATATCGTTAGTGAAGAACTGAAGTTGAGTTTGGTCAGTATATTTTGGAAGTAGCATACCAGACGACCCCGCTTCTCGTCTCGGAGTTGTTTCTGGAGTCCCTCTCGCTCTATCTCCATCTCAGCAACTTGGGCCTTCTGCTTTTCGAAGAGTTGCGAATTGGCACTCAATTTGGCATCGCTGTCCTGTAAGGAAGAAGATGACGATAAAATCACTGCTTAGCTATTACAAGAACCATAGATATAATCGATTCCATTGAAATATTGCATTGCAAAATCAATTTCTAGGGTGATGAAATCCCCTCCCATTAACCTCAACATTTTCACATTAATTTATGGAGTTGAAATGATTTGATATTTGGCATATCCATGCTCCCAGAAAGGACAATTTTATTGATCAGTTGCACCTTTTACGTGTTTCTGCAGTCTTATCGTCATAATATGAGGGAGAAAGTTATATTCGACGTACTCTTAATCATGTGTAGTTAAGACATTGGATTGCTTGCTGAAGCGTATCAAATTAAGATATAATTAAGATGAGATTGCACATGAGTATTTGCAGAATTAACAGAAGTGACATTCCCAATGAGAAAAAGCAAGTACGGACTTACACGAACTTCTGATTGACTGCTGTCGAGTTTCTTTGAGAGTAGCGCCCCCTCCCGACTCAAGTTGTTGACTGCGTTCTGCAGTTCCTCGTTTTCCAAAGCCTTCGCTGCGGCCTTGTGCTCGAGCTCCTGTCGATTAATCATGGATTTCCAATCCTATTGTGACTTTTTGAGCTACACTTTAAGAAAGGGCATGGGTGTGTGTGTGTGTGTGTGTGTGTGTGTGTGTGTGTGTTAAAACATCGATCACAATATATCATTAGATAGTTAGTATCCATTCAAATGTGTAATATTCATGTATCTTTCTGCTAATTTATCTGTTTGTCTGTCTTTGCTTGCCGCAGCTTGTCTAATCATATCTCCTCAACACGTTCTGTCATTCAGCATTCACAAACGAGTGTTAAAACAGTGTCCTTTTTCGACTGCGTCAGTCAGTACCTGCACTTCCTTGCGGCTCATTTGATGTTGTTCGACGACGACATCCTTATCTTTCTTCAAAGTAACAGTGTCTATTTCAAGACTCTCAGTTTGACGGGTGGCAGCACCCAACTTCGTTTCCATTTCCTATGGTAGAAAAAAAAAAGCCTGATGAGATGAAAATCTACAATAAAAGAGCAAGTAAAGAGTTTTATACACATGCATCACCTGAAATTGCGACTCAAGACTCGCATTCTGCTTCTGCAAATCGGCAACAACATCGTCCAGTTCCAGGATCCGCTGATCTGCCATGATCTTATCTTGGCTCATCGTCTGTAAACACGCAAAATGAAGAAATGAAGAGTAAAATACAAACGGAAAAATCCTTTACATCGCAAAAATAAACATCTGCGTTGGTTATGATAGATTGCCGACATATTTATAAACATCAGTGTTCGTTTTGCTAGATTACCGTTCAAGAAACATTTTAATGATTATTCACAAGGAATGAAGGAATACATTACTAATCTCTCCCACTGTGTGATCTAAACAGACATTAATGACGAATGGGTTTTACTCCAAAGTGTGAAGGGTCTAACCTTTAGTTGGGACTCTCTGTATGAGTTGGCTTGCTGGAGGTCTGTCAACTTCTTCTCCAAGTTCGACACCTGTTCTGCAGTCCTTGGATTTGTCTCTTTGAGGATCTGGGTAAAACAAAAAGGATATCGAAAACAAGGTCAGCCAGGTTCCTAGCTAGCACTGTGGTTCGCACAAGAAGAAGTTTAATGACGATCTTTAGTGCTGTTTATCATAATCCCTCCCCAACATATCATTCATTAGTGAATTACAGCTAGGCCTCATAATTTATCATATAGGGAGACATAAAGTAAGTAACGAAAACTTTGCAATTTACGAGGATAACATTGTTGTCTTATACATTTTCATGAAGAACGGGATAACGCCTATAAGGTCTAGTCGAAGTTGCCAAAAATACACTATCTAAGGACCTGACTTCTCAACTTCAATATACGGATCACTTGAGCAGGAGTAATTTCATTTCATTTCATTTCATTTCATTTCATTTCATTTCATTTCATTTCATTTGATTTATTCAGTTTCCACACAAATCATACAGTGCTGTGTTTACAACATACATCCACGACAATGTAAAGTACTAATAACACATAAATTCTAAGTTATAAGTGCAGTATGTGCAAATAGCATTTACATGGCACAAAATCTATTGAAATCATTCTCAAGTACATTGTTAGTTTTTGGAACGTATGATTTAGACAAAAACACTGATCGGTTTATGTTTGGTCGACCGAATTAGAACTGTGACTACATACTTTATTCTGGCTAATATATGGCTCCTAAAGTGAAATGACTATCCTGATTTGAATCAAACTGTGTAGCAGAACATCGCGACTGATATCTAGTTGGGTCATGTGACCCGTAACTTTACTTTCAGTTCGGACTCGAGGTTGTTGCTCGATTGCAGCGAGTCTGCAACTTCGTCCTCAAGTTTCACGACACTCTCTTCCGCCTTGTTGTCGCTGGTCCGCAGACGCTGTATATAGGAGAGAAGTGTATGATATGATATGTCATGTGTTTACCACAATTAACCCTGCCTGGAAAAAAAACAACAACACAAAAACAAAAACAAAGATCATTTGGGATAATATCTATACTTAGGGAGAATACACTGTACTCTCGAGAGAACTGCATTTGAAATCAAGGTAATGAAAGAAAAACAAATAGACGAGTGAATGTTTTTGGTGAATATTGATGAATATCACTGAGATCATTCCAAATTTCGTCTTCTGGATGCTGAAAAAGACCTTTTTGGTCAGTTGAGGAGAATAATTATCACATGGGTAGGACTTATCTTTTTTTGATATAGTTCAAGGTACAGTCTCTTATCTTGTTGAAAATCACACACATGCCGTGATTCTGCTCAGGACGCATCGTATGATAATTACGTGTTCTTGAACATCAACCAATTCAAAACGTGTCAATCTTCCATACTGTAGATTACAAAACAAACCACGAATACCACGCAGGAGGCTTGACGAAGAACCAAGAGGGCAATTTTGAGATAGTTTCCACCTTCTTCCTCTCTCTCTCCCCTACAGTAGACCTACAGTAGATGTCGCTCAAGTATTTATCGATCTTTGGATTTCGTGTCACTGCATATCTTTGAAACTACTCTGTTACCATGGTTACAAGAGGGTAAACTCCTCTTGAGTGCATCATCCTCTAAGAATCAGTGTTACGCGATCACTGTTGTTCAGTCTGAATGTTTTGCTGAACTTCCAAGTCCCAGCTCACCTCGATTTCGCGGACAAGCTCGTCATTCTCCAGTCTGCTCTCCTCCAGTTGGTTGTTGAGGTCATCGACTATCTGACCAGCCTGCTTGTAACGCTGCAGGAGACCCTGGGGATAAGAACGTAGACAGTTATAGAGCTCAAGGTCATATTACCACTGACAAAGTCAACCTCCGCTATTTCTATTTTTCTCTTCAGACAAAAAGAAATGTTGGTGGGGTACACTTACATCATTTATACAAAAAGAACTGTCGGCAACACATCTCAATTCGTCCGCCGCGTTTACGTGCTTTTATACATCTTGTCTCATCACACCATGTTATAGAGACTCATCTTGTACGATATTTCATTGTGGACCTCTCCAGAACAAGAAAGGGTATCAGAGATGTCCGCTTACACGTGCAAACCTGAATCACAATGGCCTCGAGCAGAATGACTTTTGTTTGTTTGTTTGTTTTTTGCTATAAAGTCTTCACTCACTTCAATCTCGTTCGACAACTTGACATTGGTCTTCTCGAGGTCAACACCTTTGACCTGAAGCTCCGAGATGCGGTTGTTGGCATCCTCCTGCTGCTGACTGCGAGCTTCCTAACGACACATAACCAAAGACCAAGGAAAACCAGGAAATTGTGACTAAACAAGTTGACAACTAAATATCAACACAGACCTTTCTCTCATTGACAGTTTGTTAAGTCTGCTAAGAAATGTCGCTAAAAGTAGGACGAACAAACACTGTTTGAAAGTTTGTGCACTTTGTTTTTTTCTGTACAAAGTGTTGTTCTTTGCAAATCAGATAAACTGAATATGAACAAGTCACTATGATTCCAACCGGCTAAATAAGGTCTTTTATTTGTTTTACTTTGTTTTGTTTTGGAGAAATTTTTTTTGGGATACTTAATTACACCTTTCGAATCATACAAAGTTCAGACTACATTCTCTCGTACATGAATATTAAGACAGGAAATCAACTGCAAAAAGAAAAGAAAAATCCACTGCTAAAATATTCACAGGTACTTATCCTATAATTAATCTGATGGAAAATAAGGTTAAAAAATTCCCTGATCTTCTATCAAACGTTACTCTGAAAAACTGTTCTTTGTATTCTAGTTTTTTTTTCACAAAGCAGTTTGAAGAAATAGATAATGCTAGAAAGACGATAAAAAGGTCACCTCGAGGTCAAGAGTCAGATCCAGGACCTTGGTATTGAGATCGGCGGTCTCGCTCTGCAGCTCGTGGATGCGTTTGCTCTGATCTTTCTCACAAAACTCAAGATCCTTTGTAAAAATGACAATAACAAACACGATTAATCATGAAATTTTTAAGAGACAGTTGAGCATACGATTGTCGAGTGCGTTGGCGTCATCGGCATAGATCATGAAACTTAATGAAAGACTTATTTCTTTGTATTAGTATGTTCCAAGTTTCTAAATCTCGAGGCGACAAAATGAAGAAAGAAAGAAAGAAAGAAAGAAATGTTATTTTCAGTATATCAAAGCAAAGCTTAGCCACGTATTACATAGGATATGGTGGATATGGAATGTTATCACGTCTGCTCATTACAATTGAAGTCGCTTATTTGATAAAGTAAGTCTGTTTAAAGGTATGGTAGTGGAAGCTTTAAGAATTTGTGGTAACGCAAAACCATTAGTTGTCCTTTAGTTTCGTTTTGCCAAACTGAGGGCACCTTTATGAGATCATTTTTGGTCTCCACGATATCATTGAGGTTGTCGATGTCGGCTTTCAGAGCTCTGCAGGTATCCTCGAGGTCGCTGATCACAGGCGAGCTCTGTCCATCGGCTGTACCAACCATCGTGGCCTCATCAGGGTGCTGCAGGTAAGGCATATCAGAGTGATAACAAAGACTAACTCGTCAACGGTAAATTGGAGTTTGTGGCTGTGAGCTCTGCTATGATGTATGTTATGACGTAAAAGTATTGTTCATCATGCGCATGTGCTCAAACCAACTGTTCTCGAAACTAATTTATTTGTTAACGGCATCAAAAGTGACACAAGATTGCTCTTACACGTCACTTTCTCTTATCAAATAACTCTCTACAAGTGTTGGTGATTAGAGTAAGAAGGAATAACGTAGTGTGTTTTCAAAGTTTATCAACCATGGGAAGAGAGGTCATGCCAGAGGGTACGAAAATTTGCAGTTATGATTGATGACTGGTATTCAAATGAATTTTAGCGCAAAAAGACACTAACGACGCTCTTACCAACAGCGACTCTTGCTGAGATCTAGAGTCCTTTTCTGCTTGAGATAGATCTTCTCTAAGCTTCTGTAAATGATGGTATGAAGTACAAAGAAATGAAGACATTGTCACAACTTTGAACAAGTTGTAAACTTTTCCACTATATATATGTTTTGTTTACATAGATAGATATACATGTGTGGTTGATATATATTTGGCTTCTCCAGACAAACCTATCTGGCATTAATTCTGTTCACATGTACATCGAAAGTTTATACCTATAACTCCCTAGGAATGTTGCATTTCGCTCTATATTCACTTGTGATCTTTTTTTTTCTCTGATAGTTCTGATAGTTCGGCACTGACATTTCAAAAATTCACAACTTTTGAACGGATTGTCTGATTTTCCTCAAACTTTCACTGATGTGTTCTCTTAATATTCACTCAATCAACACACATACTGCATTTTGTTGAACTTGTCTTTTAATCCCATCTGTATTCACCCCCTCCATCTCAACTGTCCGACCTTCTTGCATTCAGTACCTGAATGGTTGCCTGGAGACGTGAGATGGTGAGCTGCTTCTTGCTCCAGCTGGAGCGGAGGAAGTTAGCGATGCCCTCCGGAGTGTGGTGGCCCGAGACGCCGGCTATCTCCTTGCAAACCTGGAGAAGTGTGTCGTCACCCTGGCAACGCATTCAATTTAAGATATCAATGGTGGGAAGAGTAAGGTAGAATTCATAATTTCATGGCTGATGCAATAGAGTGACAAATCATGTTCAGATACTGTTTACCGGAAATTAACGAAGGTAAAAGTTGGTCCTCGGTGTTCTGAACAATGATGGTGTCATATAGCGGTAACTAAGTTAGTAGAAGTATGAGAAATGAACGTTAATGGCCACTGTGGTGATGGATTTGATGTTGTCTCACTTTCATTTCAGCGAGATACCTTGGTGGAAGTCTTCGGGCGGAGAAATCGTGAAGTCTTCATGTGACTGTGGAGGGCGTGGCTAACCTGTACAGGATTCACTTCCGGACCCAGGTCGAGTGCCTCTTGTGCGGCAAACAAGAGAACGTTGTGGTCCTTCAAAGAAAGTGGTGGGAGGTGCAGTGAAAGTGATATATGAACACACAAAGCAAGACTTCACCAAGCTTAAGTTCGTGAACTTTTGGTATCTATTTGTTGCCAGTTACACAGTCCCTATAATACGAGGATGCAACAGACTTATCGACATGCCTCAATTGCAACTGGGTCCGCGGGTGGTTTGGCTTAAGTCTTTGAAACTTATTTTGAAAGCGCCGTCATCATGTTCACATAGTGTAGGGTCTATTGGCATCCGGCAGCGTTCAAGAGCGTAAACGACCGCTATCCATTAGAAACACTGCCAGACAGACGGACAAAAATGAAACATCATTTTGATTAAAAAGCGAAAATATTTATCGTATTCAATTCACTTTCATAACCAAATCAGGTTCATGTGTCTTGTCATCACGTTGATTGGTACATACACTACAAATATTTCCAAACGCAGGTCTCATTCCCAAAGTGATCCTTTCCAATATCATCATCTTGAATGAAATACAATGAACCTGTAAATTGTAGACCTAACAATAATCTTACCAGAAGTTGTTGTTTCATCCGCTTGATCTTGAAGTCTGCGGCAGCCATCCTGTGCTGCAGCTTGCAGACCGTGTCGGCCGGGGTGGTGGTTAGGCCAAGATCGCAGGTTTCGCGAAGGAATTTCAGCAGTATCTGAACGTCCTAACAAGTCAACAACGAATGTCATTGGTATCGGTGGATTGCTTGGTTCCTAATACCACCAATGACCGTTATTATGACGTATGATAGGGAAACTTAAATTGAACGGATGTGAACAGCAGAAGACAAGGACGGAGTCGGAGATGTACAGTTACGTTAAAAAAAAACCTCACCATACTTTGCTAAAACATTAATTTTATAATTCCAATGTGCTCTCTCTCATATCTTTGAAATCAATTTTCTAAAACTATCCGAAAATGATGGTCTTTTGACCACAAGTATTCCCCTTTGAGATCTACTTATTTGTGGCAATGTGAATCCTAACATTTCTCGTAATTTCTGAACATTTGCAAATTTCATTTTATTTTGCTTTCTTCTTTCACGTACTATCTCTACTTATTGTAAGCTAATGTTTTTTCTTGTCATTATTATTATTCTTTGAAATTGCGGGGCTTGAGGTTTCATTATTTGTTTGTAGCTTCTTTTTTTTTTTTGCAGTTGTTATCATTGTGAATTGAGAATAGTCACTTTGACAGCACAATTTTTATGTGCTTTCTTTTGAAAAGTTAGTCTCCAGTTTTTGGAGTCAGCTACAAGATGATCTGCACATTTGTAAATGAGATTTGACATCCCTGAGTAGAATAATGATTTTGCGAACATCTGTCGTCACCTTTATTTCAATTATTGGGATGGTATCGCTAATACGCCAATCAAGGATTTAGATGGGTTGTGATTCAAGTTTTACTTTTCTGAGACACCCATAAGGAAACTTACAAAATAGGAGAAATCTTCAAGTTTCGCCATCCTCCTCACTTGACTCCTCCTGCTCCGTGTCTCTTGTTTCACATTTCGTCTTGTCAGTAAATACCCAAAGCTTCATCCTCTGTTCATTTCTTATTTCTTTTGAGTCAGTTTTATTCATCGATTATTACATTACTTACTTCAATTGATTCATTATTCATTCATTATGATTGCGTCTTAAAGGGATAGTATAGTTTTGTTTCGGATAAGGGATTCAGAATTTTTGTGAGATGATTAGGACCATTTATGAATATTAAAGAGCATACAATTTTAGGAGGAATTAAAAGTTTATTTGATGAAATTCGGTTTTGAAATGGCCGAGATATCAAAAAACAAAGTAAAGTAAAGTGGTCCTGATAAAAGGTGGGCCCACCTTTTATTAGGACTTCTGTGTTTCTGGATATCTCAGTCATTTCAAAACCTGGTTTCGTCAAATAAACTTTGAAATCCTCTTAGAATTGTCTGCTCTTTCATGTTTCATAAGAAGTTTCTCATTATCTCATAAAAATGGAAACCTGAAGCCCCATTTCATCCATAACTGTATTATCTCTTTGAGGACATTATCATCTGTCGTCGTCTACTGTGTTCTTGATTTCCTGTCTTTGATGTATTTTTGTATTTCTCACCTCCTTTCGGATTTTCTTGGTCTTGAATGTGTCTACAGACCGTGGTACCGCCGGCTCCTTCAAGGCGGGCATCTGGTGACTGTGTGCCCGGGCCATCGGCCCGCCTCCCAAGGGAGGCAATGTGGTCTTATCGCTGAGTCTGATACTCATTCTGAGCAAGAAGGTAACGAAAATCATGTGAACATTTTGGCCCGAATTCACGAAGGTGGTACAAATGAAACCATGGTTTAAACCATGGACAAAAACCATGGAGCGCCAAGTGTCGCACGAAATATTTCGTTACGAAATTGGTCATTTCGTCGACAAAATGACCGTTTCGCTAACGAAATTATGATTTCGTGGACCAAAGGTTCATTTAGTTACAAAATGTTGTCCTTTCGTTACAAAATAATCATTTCATCGACGAAATGACCGATTTCGTAACGAAATATTCCATGCGACACTTGGCGCTCCATGGTTTTTGTCCATGGTTTAAACCGTGGTTTTATTTGTACCATCTTCGTGAATTCGGGCCAAGTATATCTATATCAAGCTGACTTTATATAAACACCAATCCAGGTGACCTAAAGAACACCTCTTTTTGAGCGTGCACCTAACGCTATTCATATACGGATGTAAATCATATTGAATTGTGATTGGAAAATGGAATGTTAGACTATTGTCACTCAAATATGGAATTGTTTCTCAAACATGGAAACTCCTACCTCGAACGTTGATAAACTTTTCTTCAATCAATTGAAAAGCTCGATGAAATTACAGAGCTTTCAGGATATGCTAACACGTCTTTACGAAATGGTATACATCCTCTGTAATGTGCCGGGGGTTGCGAAGATACGTAGCAACGCAAACACAGCAGCGCGCGAGATTAGACGGTGGAGATACGTCACAATCCAACTTGTGACCAATGGGAGCGCGTTGCCAGCTGTTGGATGCAGAACAGGTTGCCTACAAATTACGTAACAATGAAACTTATGACCAATGGAGGCGCTAGTCCTCTGGTCTGCTCGTGACGAAACAATGACTAGTCTATGGATTCATACCCTTTCTATGTCTAACCCTAGGACGACCCAGTAAAGAGCAAAGAATGTGGCACAACTGAGGGTTCAATGAAGATTTCTTTGCTACATACATTATCACTTGATGGATGGATTTATTCTTGTGATATTGATTGACAGATACCAAGAATATGATTGTGCCGAGGTGCTTCTACCGCTTAGTTGTCTTTGGAAAGTATATAATGTAAACATGTGATATTCATGGTTGGTAATTTCAGTCATTGAAATGATAGTGTAACACCAAAGTGTTGATAGTACAAAGCTATTAAAGGGCTCGTATAGTTTTGGCTGAGACCTAACTTCAGGTTTTTAACATTTTGGTTGAGATAATGAGAAACCTCTTATGAAATATGAAAGAACATGTAATTCCAAGAGGAATTCAACGTTTATTTGATGAAAATTGGTTGTGAAATGGCTGAGATACCCAAAACAGAGCAATTGTATTAAAATGTGGGACCCACACTTTATTATGTTTGCTTTGTTTTCTTTGTTTTTGGATGTCTCAGCCATTCCAAAACCGATTTTCATCAAGAAAACTTTGAATTCCTCTTAAAATGGCATGCTCTGCACCATTTCATAAATGGTTTCTTGGTATCTCGCAAAAAGTTAAACGCCAAATCCTCAGCTCCACCAATACTTTACCATCCCTTTGATATGTGAATGTGGAACAAACTGTTAAATATTTGTGAACATTTTGAAATTGAATTTGTTAAACAAGTGTAACTGTAGGGGTATATTAGAAAATACACTTGACCTGCAACATTGTACAATGAAATGCTAAAATGTGCAACACTGTAGAAGTTCAGTCTGCAGTGAGTATAGACAAGATGAAAAAAATCTTGACCCACATCTATAAATAGGTACCTGGATATTCTAAAAGGTTAATGATAATTGCAGGTTATCCTGATAGAGCAGTGGTAACACTGAAGAGGTTATAAAAAATATGTCATTATTCATGAACAAACAAACTTCCAAATATGGAATGTTGAAATGCCTGGTTTACTTTAAAGATCAAAATTTCAATTTGGGGGTGAATTTCAGAGTTTATAAATAGAACTCACGCACCATTTCCATCTCAAGCATATCTGCATTGCAAACCAACAGTCACTATCACTCTCATCTCCTGCAAGTCATCTATAGCTACTTTTGAAAAAAGTACACCTTTTTATTCTTTTACGTGTGAGCCGTTTCAACTATATTCATTTCAAAAGAAAATATTTCACATGATATGAGGATATGCTATCTAAACCATCCACAAGTTACATGTATTGGAAAGACATTAGTTAAATGCTGTTTCATGTGATTTTTAAAAATTATGATCCTGTCTTTATCTATCTTCACTGGAAGTTGAGCCATGTCTTCTAAAAGTGTTACAAAAGCAACACATTTTAAGGACTAATTTCAGGGCCCTAAATGACAACAGAAAATCATGTTATCTGACAATGAACTCGTATACAAAACTGAAGACATCCAAAATGTATAAGATTTTGTAATGTTTATTTCAAATCAAATATACAAAAAGCACCACAAGTATAAATCACATAAATTGTAGAGTGAAAAATACATGAACATATCAAAAGGGACACAAAGTACACATAACTTAAATCATCTAAAATCAAAGTGAATATCAAACATGTACAACAGATATACACACATGTACACAACCCCATTCAACTACCACAATTCTGGTAGAAAAAAGAATATTCATGTTCTCTACAATCATGTCTCCTATACATTCTCATATCTTCTGTCTCTAATAAATAAATCATTACTTAAAAATCTGTGGCTCCGACTATATACACACAAGTTGTCCTCAATTTGCAAATGGCTATAAAAGATAAATAGGAAAAAAACACATCATTTACCAAAGAAAGATTAGAATATCAGGAATATTACTTCAATTGGTGACAGAGAAACAGTGATGAACATAATATGATTGCTTTCTTTTCATCGAGAGTAGAAACCGAGTTAGGATGCTGCATGATCCTTAATTTCTATGTGAGGAGGTGTAAAAGAAAACAAAAATGCAGCTACAGTATTCAAATAGTGTGTTCGATGAGATGATGAAAGTGCACTGCTGTTGAAGTTTAGTCTGCTGGCACTTCTGTTTTTGTTGTCTCTATGTCGATGTTTAAATGATGTGTGCTAAAAACAGATGTAAGAAACAAAAGAAGGAATGCAAACATAAAGACAATGATCCAATGTGCATCTTTTATGATAAATCTACACAAAAAAAGTACAACTCTATTCACTGGCAAGTACTATACTCAGAATAACGTGGCATCAGCAAGTTAAGGCTGGCATTATGATGACAGGGAACACTTCAAGAAGAAAATGATCGGCAAAACTTTGATTTGCACTAAACTAATTTCTTCTTGTCACAGACTAATGTGATATGAATGAATAAGGGGCTGGGCATTGCTACAGGATATATCACAGAGCTTGTGTGGGGCATTCACACAATCTCATGAAAAGATTAAAATCATTTTTTATACATTGCACTGTTTCTGGCACCACATGGCAGCCAAGAGGATGCTAGAAATTTGACTGGCTTCATGCCAGATGATAATATTTACACTCTTGTAATAAAAAAAGTCCAACAAACAAGCAGAGAAGACAAAATACATTTATTTCCTACCTACACATTAACATGTTTTGGATCTTAACAACATCACTTGATCTGTTGTTAAATGTGCTTTAAATACTACCTGAAATCTCAGGGAAGACGTAACAGTCATGAGTACTGACCTCTCTCTTTCCTTTCATATGACATTTGGAAATGATCATTTCAAGAACAAGGATGTAGAAAATCAATACAAAATGCAGATAAAAATATACATCATTTCCCTTTAGTTATACATAGATTAATTCAGCATACGTTCCTCACTCTGTACATGTGGAACTTGGAAGACACAACAGTTTGATGGTAATTAAACTTAGTCTGTTTCCATAACCACAGATAACAAATTCCTGACAAATTGCTGTAAAGATAATCAATCATCAAGGCTAAAATCAAACAAATGAAGCATGACACTTCTCAAAGTGATAACATCCGTTTCCTGATTAGTTCAAAATGACAAACATTTATGTGCACATTATAACGCATGGTTGAAAATAAAATGTTTAAAGGTGTTTAAGCAGAGGAGAAAAGTTGTTAGTTACTGGAATAAAAAAGTGATGCTGTCTGAAAAGGACTTTTATTCATTTCTATTTTTCTCACAAGAATTGTATCTCATTTCCAATGTTGTAGTAGGAATCAATTTTCCATAACTCCGGTTATGACCAAAACAAAGAAAGGCATTTTCTTTGCATCAATCTAAGAATAGTCATACTTTCAGCATACAGTGAATAGAACAAATGTGGCATCTTAATAAAGAACCCACAGTTTTTCCATATTATCATGTTCATGTCATTAACTTTGATTGATGCTTGCATGCATGGTGTTCAGAATGAGTTCCCAAACTTTTGTTTTAAGTTTGCTTTAGTGTAAAAATACAAAGTAGACCTACATGGCATCTGCAGAGAGCCAGAAGGGCTTTATCGCAGTTTTGGGGGCACTGAGTTACTTGTATTATGTTGTAAAGAGATCAATCTCTTCTACATTATGGCGTCAATTTCAAATAATTTTCATTATCTGTAAGATGTCCAAAATTACAACCACAAGGGTGCTATTTCACGATATATTTGGAAAAATGCTCATAAATTTACCTACTTTACGTTCAATAAACTTTTCATTTCATGAAAATTGATTGTTTTGTTTTTATTTATGCTCACATCTTGGAACACGATAGCAGCCTTCTGGTACTCAACTGATGATGGGACATTTATTCTCATTTGCATCCGTCTCCATAAAGGCAACGTTAATGAGTTTCTCCCCTAAAGATCTGAACATTTCTAAGTGGCACATGGCCTTTAAATGTGCACAAAATGCTATCTGATGTAGACATTAAGCAGGCGGCAAGATTTCCTGTTACAGCGCTTATATTTGGTGACATCACGAGGCCCATGGCATGGCTTTTGAAAAGTTGGCTTACTGACAACTGAAGGCAATATACAAAATGTATAACGATCTACTAGTCAGAATGGAAGGGTAAATATGCCATATTCAATCATCTCTGATACTTTTACTATGATTGCACCACTCAATCTATTTCTACAGAACACTCTCTGCCCCTTTTGAACAGGAAGAAATTAGAATTTGACACTGCAGTACTTACTATGACTCGGGTAAAGAGTAAGGGCAATCTTCCCTTCCAATTTTTACGTCCGACTGGAACCTTTTGTAGTCAGTGAAGGTCATACATGACCTCTGAGAAATAGAGATCTATTTAAAGAGAGATGGGAGCTAGCCACTGCATAATCATAAGAAGGATCTACTTTGCTTAAAGGGCAATCCAAGAGAGTTCTTGCATCTTCTTTTCACAAGGATTCATCCACTTATTCAAAGGAATTGCATCATGAATTTACCGATGGAAAATGATGACAACATACAAAATCAAAGATTCCGCTCATTATGTAACTTACATACGCTTTGCTGTCTGAGCACTCATCTGTCATTGAACAAACTTAATTTAGATTATCTTTCAAGATGATCTCTGCTGAATGGAACTGGCTAAAACCAAGTTTCTTGCCATGACAAAAAGTTGCCTTAGCAGCAATCTATGATACACACTAAAGACAGGGCATATTCTACCATATCTTGGTTTAGATTTAATACATAATGATGAAATTGTTGCTCGACTGAAAATTGTAGCCAACTATGCGCTGACATACTAGAAGGTTAATCATATGTAGTTCACTTTTAGGATTCTTAGGTTAAGCTTATACAGATGCAATTGGAAACTAGCAATGCACACAATTAATGTTCAGTCTACAGGATGTCACACACTGCTTGCATTGTACAAATGCTATCATTCATGACGACGCAGTGAATTGATTTATTTCCACTTTGCATATTACAGAGTTCACTTGACGACACTCTCAGGAGGCTTTTTGAACAGCTTCTCTTTGGCTGCATGTCCTGGAACCAGTGCCTTGAATTTGACATGTCCGATTAAACCAAATGGGTCAGTCAGAGTTTTGAAGGTGGAATAGTCCTAACTCTATGTTTATGGACTGATACATTCTCGAAGGGATTTTCATTGCGATGACTTGGATCCATAAGTGCATAGACATCCTGTATTTGAAGCACTGAAAAGTAATACTCCAGTCCATCATTTCCCTCCATACCAAGTGATTACTACTATTCAAACTAGAAATGTCGCTACAGCGACTGGTTACACCCCCTCCAAACAACATTTCATAAGCTTTGGTCAAAACAACATTTCATAAGCTTTGGTCAAAAAACTGAGGAAGTAGTTAAATCCGCAAGATCTTTCCTTGATCTTCTGCCATTAATATGCTGTTACCATGGCAACGTACTTTCGGGTACTGTCGAAAAATGCGTCTTGCACATCTACAACCAAAGGCACACATCTGTACCAAGTTTCATGGAAATTGGGCAAAAACTGAGGAAGTAGTTTGCAACACAAAATTTTCCATCATTTTGGCTCATAATATGTGAGCTGTTACCATGGCAACATACTTTTTGTCACTGTCAAGAAATGTGTCATGCTGACCTATATCCTAAGACAAACATTCAATATGAATTCCATGGGAATTGGAAGAACACTGATGAAGCAGTTTTGCCATGAAGCATTTTGCCCTATATTTTACCAATAACATGCCGTTACCATGGCAACGCACTTTTTGCCACTGCGGAAATATGTGTCTTGCACATTAACATATTCAGATGAACATCTGTACCTAATTTCATAAAAATTGATCAAAAACTGTGGGAGGAGTTCGCGACGCAAGATTTGTACCCATTTTTGCCCATAATATGCCGTTACCATGGCAACGTACTTTTGGGTACTGTCAAAAAATACGTCTTGCACATCTACAACCCAAGGCACACATCTGTGCCAAGTTTTATGGGAATCGGTTGAAAACTGAGGAAGTAGTTCGCGACGCAAGATTTGCAACGGACCGACCGCCCGACCGACCGCCCGACCGCCCGACCGACCGCCCGACCGCCCGACCGCCCGACCGACCGCCCGACCGCCCGCCCGACCGCCCGACCGACCGTCCGCTGATTCCTATATACCCCCTTCAAACTTCGTTTGGCGGGGGTATAAATATCCAATTGATCATGGCATATTAATTCAAACTGCCATAAGAATTCATCCTTATGGTGAGGAAAGAAACTTACCATCAAAGAGGACACTAGTATTTATTTCAGGGGAAACAAAAAAGTGAGGAATTACAGTTGGTGAGTAAGCTCGATGTGCACTTGTCACCGCACACATCAAGCCCAAAACTACCATGCAGTTATTGCACCAGATCAAGTACGTGGTATGTGATGATGTACATGTATGTGAAGATATCACGAGCAGATTGAAAAGAAAAGTTTATTGCTGTCAAAAACTGTAAGCCAGAATAAGCGATGGAGATTGCATCAGTGATGTTGTCGTCATAGCGACCTCTCCCCATCTCTGGCAGTGTTGCTCTGGTAGGTGAAGCCTCTCTGGAGGATGTGCAGCAGTCGTTTCAGGATCCTGACGGATTGCATCCTGCTCCCCGGCTGGCTCTCGTAGACACACTCGTAGAGGAGTTCAGACAGTTTCCCGTCCACATCGTAGGGAGCATCATGCAGCAGACCACCTATGTAATGCAAAAGGAAAAAAAAACAACAACACACAAACAGATGAAAAGTTTGGGAATGTAGCAAAAAAAATAGACTACTTTTGCATTCCCATTGTTATATGGGAGACTTACATTATAATGAAATCCTCGGGATCAGCAGTTTTCTTTCATTATAGACTTTTTTTTTTAAGCCACAGGGAATTTTGCATAGATGTTAGTGATGATAATACTGGGACCTGACTTTTACTTCATTCTAACAAAATTTCATGTCCTGTATCTCTGTAACTGAAGCATAAGATTAGCATTCCAAGTTACATCATTCTATGCTGACATGTAATTTGATACCTTTTAAAAATTTCTTTAACATTTTTGATATAATGGCACACATATCACCAGAATGATAAAATCGTGTTCATCACTAAATTCAGTGGTGGATCCAGAGGGGGGTACACTGGGCGCACGCGCCCTTTTTTTTTTTGTTTAAACAAAAGAAATAAAAAGGAAAAATGGTGGGGGGAGGGCGCATGCGCCCCTTTTACATAATTCCTTGATCCGCCCGTGAAATTGACTGCAAAATGTTAGTTACCAGGTGACAACAAAAATGGTGCTTACTACATCACAGATAAAGCTAACCATTGTCTGTATTTCAATAGCAGAAAAGATTCATAATTCTAATGTATTCGTGTAAACGCAAAGCTAATGTCTTGTTCCTGTTCAGCCAAATATGGTTTACATCATCGCACCTCACATGGGAAGAGATTTTTGCAGCACATGTGCAGTTGGAACACTTCACACAGACTCTGCATTTATTGAATCTTGCAAGAATGACATTCCAACTGATCCTCAGAGCTGCAACATCACAGCCTCTTTGCGAGCATCACTTGCTTACAGACCGAGTGAACGAAATCAAAGATTGAGTGCAAAAACATTCATCGGAGGAGTTTGAACAATCACCCTTTGACATATAACTCACATTCCTCCAGCTGGATGACTACAACTAATTTGTGGTTAGCAGGGTGCCAGAAACAGCACAGAGCCTTGCATTGTATGAAAAAAAGGCTGGGAAATGCATAACATGGGGGAACTAATTTGCACGGCAGTCAAGAGTAATCATAGCACATTTTTGGAAAGAATTACAGCATTTTCTAAATCTGCAGCTAGTGCACACTTGTCCTGAGACACAAAATCACAAACCTGGGCGTTTATAGCATGCATTTCAGCTGAGTTTCAAGGGAGAAAATATAGATATGTTCACTGAAGCAGGACAAATGGGAGTGAAAACACAGTTTATATAATAATAATGATATCATTGGCTGAGAACAAAAAGGGCTTTATCACAATTTGTGGGGGTATATTGAGTTATTGGTATCATGTCGTAGAGCTTTAGCTCCTATGGTGTCAACATTCTAAATTATTTTGATTTTCAGCAAAATTTTAAAAATTAAAACCACAATGGTGCTATTAAATCCATGTTTGGCACAATGCTTAAAAATCTACTCACTGTTGATAAAATAATCTTTTTTATCTCATGAAAATTGATCACTTTATTCTTATTTACACTCAAATTTTAGAATGCGATAGCACCCTTCTCATTCTCTGCTGACGATATATGATTGTAAGTCAGAAGATGTGTGATACGTTGGACATTAATAATACATTACTGATCTCCCGCTCTCATCTTTTATATATGTGTTATTGATGGAAAGGAGTACAGATGTTGAGGTTTGGAAAATTCAGCAGTCTGTGGACAACTGATGGGGTGGGGAAGCAGCAGACTTGTCATTTCTTCTGGTAGACAGTCATGAATCATCAATATTTTGTGTGGGGTTGAAATTCAAGGTCAGCTTTATGACTTCCTCAATCGTTTGTCCCTGATGCTCTGCTAAAATCTCTGGAGCACGTCTGATGAGGGTTCCTCGGTAGGAAATCATCCATCTTTTCTCCTGGCAGGTGCAGCTAGGGGGACTGTCCTGGGACTGTCCTGGGCCTGTCCTGGGACAACTGATAGAGATTTCAGGAGCCGGAAGGCACTAGATTCAGCAGAAAAAGTCCCAAACCTATCAACCTTTTGTCTGAATTGCCACTATACTGTCCTCTAGTAACTCCTCCATGTGTGAATATCTATAAAGAAGGTGTTTAGAAGCCTACAAAGCTCATTGAATACTGAAACTGAAAGTAGATCATAATATCAATATAACAATCTACAACTTTGTATGAGTATACACCAGCCATGTCCACTGTGATTAACCTGATGAGTCAATTTTCATATATCAAATTGATGGTGGGCAGGTGACCAAAAAACAACAGAGCAGAGCTGTTACATGTCATTCCATATTTCTTTTCTCTGGGGCAAATAATCATATCTTGGGAATTCTACCATCCAGAAGGCAAAGGGCATTTCAGATTAGAAAAAGAAGTTGTTTTCAAACAGGTTTGGAAGCATGTTTCATGCTAACTGAGTGAATTTTCAGAATTCTAAAAGTAAACTTTACTCACATGTTGTTTGCTCTTGCAGTCACTAGATAGACTCATCAGATGTCCACACACTGTTACTCTAAACATTATCAGAAATGTGCTCAAGAAGTGTGGTTACAAATTTAAACTTACTGATAAAGTGTATCTTCATCACGTATCTTCTTTCTGACAGCTTTAAAGAAAGCTGATATTAACAGGTATATTATTGCATGATTTATCTGATTTAAAAAAAAAGTTTGTATGATAGAAAAGGTGCTGGAGAGGATTTTTACATTTCATCCTTTGAATAAGCATATCTCCTCTTGGAATAGCAGACTGTGATAGAGATCCTCACAAAAAAAGAAGAAGAAAAAGTCAATACCTTTGGATTACTTCAGCAATAGAATTTAATGAGCAAATAATGGCACCATTACATACAGTTTGCACAGCCATGGCAGAGAAATGTGATCAAACCTAAGAATCCAAGAAATTGACAGTTGACACTCCCATGCACACTATACTGGAGAAGGTCCATCAGCTGCTGCTTGTACATAGTGCACTAAACTTCTTGAAATGAAAGAAATTGTGACATCAAATATGCCAAGCATTCCTGAATTAGAATCAGGACTGGAAAACACAATGTTCTGATGAAATCGTATATCCTCCTTCTCAACAGCACCCAACTGAGGTACTTATGGGATTTCTGAGAGAATTATGTAACTTTTCATAAACTAGAGGATTGTAGAATTGAAACTAACCTGGGCCAAGACTGACCCCGTATCAAATGTTGCTTGCAGAGTAATCCAGTAATGACGTATGGGAGCACACAAGTTTTCTGTGCAAACCATCTGCTACAGTGCTGACAGACATATGTGGGACTGTTCTGTTTTCTTATCATTATCGGTGGTACTGATCAGAGATCTAAGACTGCTCATGGGTCTGTGAACTTGAAGTACAGACCTGGATCCTATTTCACATAACTTGTTATCAGTGACAACTGCCACATTTCTGTGACAAATTTGCTCTGAGCTAATCAGACGCAAGGATTTCAGTAGCTTGTAACGACTATCGCAACTTGTCACTGATAACCTGATATCTGCAGCTTTTTGTCTGTGAGACAGTATGGTTCATAGAACCATGATGGCTTACAGTATAATGCTTTTGTGGGCATGGGATAAGTCTAACTGAGAAGCTTGCTACAACCATGGAGGTGAGTCTCACCTTCCTGCTACAACATAGCCAAGAATTTTAAAGACTTGGAACTAAACTGTTTGATATTTCATACGGCGAAATGAAAATTAAGTCGCAGTTATCTGTAATGTAATCATTCAAAGCACCTTTTGTTTCTTATTTTCGTGAGAAACGTATTCACGTTTGGTAAAAAAAAAATAACAGCAAACGGCATTGCTTACTTAATTGATGCAACATAATCAATCATGCTATAATTTCTTGCTGGAAACATGGTCAGTGGCTCCAATCACAAAACTTTCTAGTCTTTTAAACATTTATACACTTACCACTACATGCTCATTTCTGATCAGTCCATGTGGAACAGAAATAGATTTCTCTGATTCATAAAAAAAAAAAATTATCCACTAATTCTAATGCTATAGGGTCCTGAAGCTGTATGAAGATGAAGAGTTTCTCAGGTGTCCATAGATTACATTTTGCATGATTATACAGTTCCATACTGAAATAGCAGAGTCTGGGCATATATTTTTCACTAAGTTTTTTATTCTTTGCAACCTGAATAGAAACTCTGGCATAGTAAGCAACAAAGCCAGGGTATATGGCTGATTAGGCCTAGTATGATTTATGTCACTGCCAATCCAAGTGTCAAAATCTTCACCCAGCTGCCATGACCACTTACACAAAGCGGCTCAGAAGTAAACTGAAATCTGTCTCCAATGTATAAATCATTTGGCGCCAGATGCATCACAGCACCCAAGCTGTACGGCTGCACAATCTGGCGAGGGAGGTGGGTAGGATTGAGAGTGACTTAGCGTTACCCAGGAGAAGTCACACAGGAAAAGTCACACATTGAGGAAAGGCACCAATAAGTCATAATAGGTCAAGTTAAGATTGGGGGGGGGGGGGGGATGGGAGGTTGTGAAAATATATGGTCAGTTAGTGATTCAGTCTGCATGGTTTATAGCAGAGGCTTGTGACTATGGGCTAACAAACAGCAAAGAGGTGACACTGCCTTGATAGAGCAAGGAGTTTGAAGCTCATTAGCTATTGAGATGCATTGTGCAAGCTTGATTTGTTGATCCAATATTGATATCAACGGTTAACATCTTTAGTAGTTCAGTTCTCCCATATGCAGCTTTTCTACCCTTTATTGTCATAGAGCACAGCAGAGATACTGTCTCAAGCGATGACGACTAACCCATTACTGCTTTCATCATTTGAAGTCTGCATGTTGAATTTCCATTTCATGTGGACAAATGTCAAAAATATCATGCCAGCCAGTTTGCATATTGGGGAAAGTCCGCAATAATTGGCTTCAATATCAGCCATCAACTGCCATCAAGTACCTAGCAAAGAGACTCAACATTGTTGCCTGAGTGATCATGAAGTATACTATTTGACAACATGATAAGGAATGTCTGGATATCAATTGGCACTGACATGCCTGAAGTTCACTTTTTTTTTCATCCACAGAGGGTGAGCTGTACTCTTGGGGCTGAAGGAAAGAACAAGTCTAGCTTCCAGAACATGAAAGAGAGAGTCTAAACACCCATCTGTAAGTAGAATGGCAGAAAACTCTCAGGCAGGGGCTAGCAAAGAAAGAAAGAAAAAAAATAAGAGGGTGAGGTTCCACGTAACCACGCACAATTTCTTCTATAAACAGGTTCAACTTGGAGTTCAATTCCTTAATACGTTGAAAGATGCGTTCGAGAGACGGTTGCCATGGAAAAGTGCAGTTTGGATGCACCTTCCAGAGTTAAATTCCGCCGTGGGATGAAAGGAATTCTTGAGGGGAATTAACACTTAATTTTTGTGATATGCAGGGAAGAATTAGGTTATGGTGCTGTGGCTGTCCCAGGTGCAGTCAACAATGTGCTTCCACAAGGGGAGGCTTAAATACCTTGTCCATGGTATCACACATCACTTTCTATTCTATTTTTTATTTGACAGAGTGCAACAAACTTGAATGGGAGCTGGTTAGGGATAAAAGCTTATTTGCCCTTCAATATCCTTTAATGGAATTTCCAAATCTCCCTATTATGGAAAAATTAGGCTAAACCTCCCATACACCAAGAATAGCTTAATTCTAACTTCCTTTATGTCTAGTGCCATAATTTTGCTTTTATTTTTGGATGCTTCTATTTACATTTTGTCTTCCTAAGGAGAAATTAGTTATCAATACATCAACTTGATGAAAACAATGGCTATATATGAATACTATGCTGGAATGATGCCAATAGTGCTTACAGCTGTATTTATGCTTAAATAGTACCTGTTTTGGTATCAAATGATACAATGCATCACTCAAAAATGTAAAAAAAAAAAAAGATGGGGAAACTTGTTGATTTCAGGAAATTAAACATTACTTAATTCATGTGGTAAAACTAAAAGAATGTTTTTGCTTTGACAAACCAGCATTTTCAGCATTCAGCATTTCATTTTGTTTTCCAAAAATATCAAAATACTGGAAAACCTCCAATTTTGAAATAGTTCCTGCAATGCCACTTTAAAATAATTGGCATTCAAATGTATATGTGGTGCTATCAAGACAATAATAGACCTAACAGATGCTGTGTTTCATTTTCATGCTCCCGAAATATCTGAAATCCTGACTCAGATAGGGAAATTATTCATAGCTTACGGGGATGTATACTGGAAGTTAATCGATTGGCACATCAATGTTAGAGACAAGCACATAAATTCACACATACACCCCTCATATGCCTTACAGCCTGTTTATTTGTATCTGCACTAAAAATGTCATAAATGTAGAAAGCTGTTTTCAAGGCAGTTTTTTTACAAAACAAAACAAAAAACAAAACAAAAATCTTCAGGCAGTCTGATGGGGATTCAGAAATATAGGGATGGCTTGCTGCCCTTTCTTTTTCATCACTTCTCAAAGTTTTCTGTTTATGGATTTAAGCTTATGGAAAGTACTGCCTCTAGATGGGGCTGTGACAAGCTGCCAAAACAGTGAATGAGCCATTAAGCAGGTGGAATTGATTTGTGAGCTCCACTTCCAAACACCTGTAGGGACATAACCCACTTTTCTCCGCCAGAATGAGGTCCTCATTTTGGGATCATGTCAAGGTGTTATTTTTCGTTGCCCATGGGCACAGTTTGGATATTCAAAGTGATTGTGATGGAATACACTTGATATGACAAAATAAAATGTAAACTTTGCAGCCACTAATCTGGTCTCTTTTCCATCATATATCACATGATCTTCCCAACTCCTCAGAGTATTTGCAAGTCATCATGGATGCAACTTTATGTGACAACCAATCAAATGAGAGTTGACTGCATTGAGATTGTGATAATTTTTGCTGCAATTACATAAATTACAATCAATTTCTTATATAACAGGGCCAAAAAGTTAATTGCAGCTTCCTTTTGACACAGAGACTCCAACTCTCCCGTTTTCGACGGGAGATCTCCCGCCGAAAACCCATTTTTGCAAAATCTCCCGTTCTCCCGCTTATGATTTAATTTCTCCCGCCCTGGCTCTGTGTCTCCCGTTGGAAAGGATTTCTTACTTATTGCTATCGTATGTTGAAAAAATAAGCCTTAGATAGCACTAGAGAGCATCTAGAACCTGGGAATTTCGCGCTTCGCACACATCAACTTGGAATCTCCCGTTTGCTAGGGGTTTCAGGCGGGAGAATCTCCAGATCAGAAGGTGCTTTGGGTTGGAGTCTCTGTTGACACGTGTGAAAATGTGAACAAACAAGTTTGTAACCTCTTTTAGTTTGACCAAGGAGGTGGGAGAAGTCTCTTCCCATCTCCCTGGTTTGACAATGAAAGTCCTGGAAGATGCCTCCAAACTGAAGGCAGCAGATGCATTTTAACCCGTTGAGGACGGACTGATTTTGCTACAACACACTTTTCCCATAGACACCTGCCCAAGTATGCTCAGGACTCATCCTCAACGGGTTAAGAAATGGTAGGAGGATGAACAGATGAGGTGAAGACAGAGGAGGGGGAAGAGGAGGAGGAGGAGGAGGAGATGAAGAGCAAGCAGAGGAGGGATAAGCACACCTTTGCATCTATTTATAGAAATGATACGAATGATCATCACCACTCAGTCTTTACATCTATGTCAGATAAATTGAGATTGATGTGTAACGGTATGATTTCTATAACTTGCAGTTCAAATACTGATGGAGGGCTATATCCCAATATAAGCGTTGATACTTTCTTGGTAGTATAGTCATTTCACATGAAATGTTGAAGGGAAGTCAAGCCCTACACCATCTCTTACCACTTTTCTCTATCTCTCCACAGTATGGATATTAATATTCCTGCTGCAGAAAAGTGTGTGTGTGTGTGTGTAGGGGGGGGGGGGGGGGAGGGAGGGGGAAGTAGGATTCGAAATGCAAGCTGTTTGAAGCGGTGTTGCTGATTGGAACCACATTGCGGCCTGTGTTAAGATCAACATCCTCCCTCGGCGAACCGGTATTCTGCTATTGGAGCCGCGACACACCAAAGATAAAGTTGCCAAAATCCCCAATTCTCTTGTTTTTCCATCCTGCAAACCATATGAGAATGTTTCAAGACGACAGAAAGATTTGTCCCAGTATCAGAAAATCCCCGAGGATGTCTACTTAAAAATATCAAGAGGCATTTTTTGTTTTGTCAAATTTCTCTAAATCTTTGTGGGTGTTCTTGCACTTTGTTTTTTATCCCACAGATATTCCCTTCAACAAATATATACCATCCTTGAGCTCCACAGATGCTGTGCTTTTACATGTTATTTGGGGGCAAAGAAAGTACCTGGTACACTTTAGATCCAGAAAGAGCTGTGTGCCTTAGATTCAACAATCAGAAACACATGATCAAATGCGTTTATGATGTACAGTTTATTATGGAATGCACCTCCTCTGGAGGGGCACAAACTTTTACAACTTTGGAAATGCACAGAAGGGTGGGATGGGGGGGGGGGGGGGCAAAAAAAGAATGACCTGCAAATCCTGATGGGTTATCTTAGCTAGATACGAATCCACCTGTTGTACTCAACAGGTAAACCAGAGTGCAGAGGAGTTTGTGTGGATTGTGATTTCAAATAGTTTTTCAAGACATTGGAGGTAGTTGCAAAGGATTGTCAGTTATACACATGCATACACACATTTATAAACTTCTGAATTTGTACCTATGTCAGAAAACAAGCGTGTACAACTGGAAAAAGACCATACAAACAAACATAATAACATTAGTTGTAGAAGTCTTTGAACTAAGCTTTCTAGTCAACTCATTCACAAAAATTCATGTTTGTAAATGAAAAGGTCTTATGCCTGACTTAATACATCAAATCCTGAGAAAATTTTGCTACAGAAATCCTCTTCTTGTCCGCATAACTTGGTAACTCTGAATTTTACTGGCCTTTGCTATATGCTTTATATGCCTATGCTTTATATGGAGATAAAGGAGACATCATGGTTACATTTGTTATTTGTGCTCAAAAAACAAAAAGATACAAAGAATTACCAATCTGAGAGAAAGAGATTAAATTTAATGTTCTCATGTGTTGCCAATTTAAGAGTACTGTTTATACTTTAAGTGATCTAGAGGCTTGTGATATTTCTGCAACCAGAAAACATGATGTAAAATGTCCAAAATAGGGTTCAGATGAAAGAAGAATTTTGTATTCTGCCCTGTTAAATACTAACCATGACTTAATAAGAATAAGCTTGAGAAGAAAATGACTTTATGGGTTGATGCATAATTTTTATGCTTTTCCACCCTTTATACTGAAGGAGCATAAGTGTCACTTCAGCACCATTATCACGCATTATGGCAGGGCTGCACACTAACCCATGTTTTTCTACTGGTCCAGCCTGTCCATCGGACCAGTAAGTACCCAGTCTTTCCATTTTTTACTGGTCCATTCCTGAAAAAGTTACTGGTCTGACAGTGATTTTGGACCACTGCTTGTGTGCAGCATTGATTATGGATTCACTGTTTGTGTAGTCCACACCTTAGATATACCAAAAATAAAGGACTAACCTATATGTTGCTGCTTTGGGGTGTTGGCTGGCCTGAAGAAACTCTCGTACTTGGTAGTGAAGAGATCAGAGAGGAGAGAGTGGCAGGCCATCATGTACATGAACTCGACGTGGAGTGGGACCTCGCTGCACGTGGCTGCAGGATCGGTCTGGAGTTTCTTGGCAAAGCTGTTGAGGCAGTCCTCGTTGCATACATCAGTGCGGTTGTGAAGGTGAGGCTGGGTGTCTGGGGCTGAGGTAGAGGCGATACCAAGGAAAGAACAATCCAAAGAGGTCACCTTCAAAAGCATATAGATTCAATTCAATGTAAATTACTGCTAAGGGAACTGTCAGAAAAAAATCAATCTACTGTTCCATTATAAGACTACAGAATTTCGACTTCCTCCAGAAATGTATACAGAATGCATACTTCTTTCTCCCAGAATGTGAACAAATTTCTAATCTTTTCAAGGAGTAAGAAAACAGTCAGGTGATTGAGGGTCAGCTAAAAATCTAACAAGTACTTTACACATTTTGAAAGTACCTCCCGAAGTTGAAATTTGGGGGAGGGAGGGGGTAAAAATTGATGTTAATCAATAGTCCCTCCTTGTCAGCCTGGTGGATGGACTGAGCTAAGGGTTATCAATCACTACCTTTTTAAGTAGCAAAGTTTGGTTTGGGCAGAACAGTAGTAAGTCTGTTCATTGTGTTGCTGCTCGGAACCAAGTTTGCTGACAAACTGTACTACAAGGATTCTGTTTCCTTGGTTGAATGCTCTCCTACCCCTAATCTGACGACCTTTTTCTCAATCCAAGCAGCCTAACCTAATCATTTATTACTCATTAAGGAACCTGGATTGCTGTCTTCACAATCATTGCATGCTTGAGCAGTACTGAATTTGAGATACACAGGCTAAGTAAGCAGCTATTAAGAGTCCATTATCCCCCTTCATTACCCTCAATTTGTTCCTCTTTATCATGTAATCTGTCCACATCCATCATTACTTTCTTGACCTTTGACCTCAGGGATGACAAAGGATTAGAAATGTACCATTTTTATCATCAGGGATTTGCTACCCTGTAGGCAAGAAGTATTCAAAATCTAGAATGTTAACTGTCATCATCAATCAACCCAGATGACTTGAAATTAAGTCCTCAACAAAACTTGAAAGCTGACCTAAGAAATTTGAAGAGTATATTCTGATCATACCATTAAGGAATAGAAGATCCAAATTATAAATTATCTTACCTGCAATTTTCCATACCATAGCCTTTTCTTGCTCATAAATTAATAAAAATAACAAGATTGTGCATCATGGAAAATATGCTCTGAATGGAGTTAATCTTTAAATGATTATTACTACAATTCAAATGAATGTTACTAAATCACTCAATGTACCATTAGATTGAAATATGAACCTAATGACAGCTTTCATGGTCATGGGCAAAAGTCTTATTTTTTTTGTACTTTCGATGATTACAAGTATCACTTTGTTTCAGTTGATAAGGTGAGAATTTCCTCTGACTTCAAAAATGATTTGGAAAGAAATATGTTCCCTTCTAGTGAGCGAAGTCATATCAAAGAGAATGTGATTATTACTGGGCATATGAAGCAATACCAGTTTTATGAAAATGTAGGATATCATGAAGTGTGTTTGTTGATGGAGGAACAACAGATAGAACACACTAAAAGATACTAGTAAATGAAAGTCTAAAAATGTCAATGCTTGTAATTCCCACTTTCTGAAAGTATCTTTCTACACCAAAATGTCATGCAATATATACTGAAAATGCACTGAAATTCTGACCTTGAATATAAATGCTATTTTCTTCTTAATGTAAGACAGTATGTATGAATCATATATGATACAATCTATAGCCTCATGATTTCTACTGTGAAAACATAAATGTCATAAGATCAACAGTTTTTTTTTATGACTCTTGACATGTTAGAATGTAATGTCTTTGACTGATGACAAACATGGTGAAACTGCACACCACCTGCTCACATTACTCCACAAATGATTTGATGAAAGCTTCATCTAATCATGAAGTGCTGCATAGAACCAACTCTTGTATAAACTTACTTAGGGCTCTGCTAAACAAAACCAGAATATGTCATTGAACTGAGCCACCAATGACAGGACTGCCCACTCTCATGCAATCAGCTTGAGACTCTCGTAATTCACACAATTCTAACTGTCTCCCTCTGACAAATAAATTTCATGCTGAACCAGATTGGACCATTTGAAATGTCAAATTGTCAAAGTGTCCTGGTAACTGGTATTATGCCACTATTTATATCAGAAAAGGTCCAATCATCCCCGACAAAGGCATGTGATAACAAAATACATAATTTTAGACAGTGACTTGCTTGTATGATGGCACACATATCTAACTTATCATATAAACTGAAAGGTACGGAAAGTTACTGCTCGAGGTATTGATCCTACAAAGCAGCGCGCTTGGTTGTGTGTGGATGAGAAAATAAAATGCATCTTCTACTAATCAGAAGTCCCCTTGAAGTTAAAGGATTCTCTCTACGTGGAAGCCGTACATCAGGAACACATAAATTCACACCAAATAATGTTACAAGGTTGAATGCACTGTTTACACCAACCTCAACAAAATGTGACAGATGCATTCAAGACACACACAAATACACGATACAAACAAAAGGGGAAAAGAAGCAAACAAACATTTTGTCTGAGGATTTTGTGCTCAGACCTTGCTGAGAGATTAAAACCTAAATTGCCAATTAAGTGAACACAATGGTAAGAATGTGAAACTGAATTTGCAATTTGATAGTCAGTCGTCACCAGACTGGTATGCTCTCAAGACAGACGAGACACTCGTTTCTCCATCTTGTTATTGCAAATCAGCAAAGATGCAAATGCATCATAGCTTTTGTATGGAGCTTCTTCTCTTGTAGGGAGAGGCCTATGAAATGGGTGTGACAGCTTATGAAAATAACAGACAATCCACAATTTAGAAGAAGGACAAATGACAGAAATGCTATTTAAATTATCAAAGAATGGCAAAGAAAGTTTGACATAAACAAGAGGACCATGATATGTCCTTTCTCCTGTTTTGACCAAGGCTCAGATGTCCCAGGAATCTTGGATTGCATTTTGTTCATTGTTCAATTGCAGTCTCGTAAATCGTCTTCGTTCAATAAATGTGCATGCATAATGATACATCCCTCTACCATGCATGCATGCCCGCTGGTGCTTGGTTAATGTGGAGTTAAATTTATTCAGTATACATGATAAGAATTTCTGGTCCTGATTCAGAATTGTATCTAGATCAAAATAAACAAATACTTAGTAGCAAACAGACTATCCAATGTCTGGGAGAAAAAGAAGACACAGTTTCTGGTGTTTATTCATAACAGCTTTGGTTATCCTTGCTTTGAGATTAGATATTTTTTGAAGTAGCTTCAGAGCAGAATTTCTCATCATATGATCACACCATTTGAATTATGAATATAAAGGAAGAAAAGGCAGCGGAATCGTCAGTTTCGCTGCTGCAATTCATGGCTATGATATCATCCATAAGTCAAACAGCAGGCCTTGTGAGCAAAGGCAGTCAACACAGGAAACGCATCTGACACCAAGGCCTGAGGATGATTTGGAGTGGCCAAAATAGATTTCACAGCATCTTGAAATTCCTGACAACTATCCTTGATATCTTTTTTTTTTCTTTCTTACTCTGCCTTCCATCTGGAGATATACTCATAACTCTTTAAAGGGAAGATAAACCCCAAGAGAAATATGGATTGAGTGAAAGCAGCAACATTAGTAGAACACATCAGTGAAAGTTTGAAGAAAATCGGACAATCGATGCAAAAGTTATGAATTTTTAAAGTTTTGATGTTGGAACCGCTGGGTGAGGAGACTACTAGAGGTTATGACGTATGAGTGGACAACAATACCAAGAAAATATAAAGAAAATTCTGCAAAAATCCATTTTTCATGAAAATTTCAAATTCCATCAACTTGATATTGACATATGTTAATGGTAGCAATTATTCCCCCTGCTTTCTGAAAGCGGTTGGTCCATTTCTCTTTCATGATTCTAGAAAAGTGAATTTTTGTTGAATTTCCTTTATATTTTCTTTGTATTGTTGTCCACTCATACATCATATCCACTAGTAGTCTCCTCACCCAGCGGTTCCAACACCAAAACTTTAAAAATTCATAACTTTTGCAACGATTGTCCGATTTTCCTCAAACTTTCACTGATGTGTTCTACTAATGTTGCTGCTTTCACTCAATCCACATTGTTCTTTGGGTTTACCTTCCCTTTAAGTATGATATCTGCCTTCTTGTTTCTACATCAAGAGTACAGTTAATACTTCTTGGTTTGATGTTTTTGACTTTCGAGCAGACCAGCCACAAACCATTTAACCTCCTGTAACATATTTCTCAGTAAATACAGAATTAAAACACTACCAACAACAGTTATTGTGCAGTGTGAGTCAAGCTGTGTTGCAACTGACTATCCCAAATGTTTCTATACCGCTTGTTTAAGTCTCGAGTCTCAGATGTTTACTTCATAAGAGGATATGAAGATTTACTATCAAAGGATAACTCCTCCTTTTCTCACGAGGTTATATACATACAGTAGTCTTATTCACAGAGAGGTCAATCACCCCACTCCTAAGGCGTGATAATTAGAGAATGAATGGATATAACCTCCCTACCGATGTCATTTATCTGAGTAAGTCCCTTTAGAGAGGGATCACAACAACAAAGCCACCCAACGGTGTTTGTCTGGACAGACAGTCTGCGCATCTTCAAACTGTCACGTTCCATCATTTAAATATAAACCAGATCTCCAGGCTTTTAGTTAGATCGGTCAGGGATCAGCTGTCCAGGTCTGAGTGACCGCATTTCCTGCGAGGGGAAGGGTGACCGAAATCACCCACGGGTACCGACGGGGCACGCTGGTTGGGTGCATGCAACCCCTCGGTTTCCATGCTTGGTCACAGTGATGAAGATGTATCACACAGAGTTGGCACACTGTCAAGTCAAGTTTAAATTTCCATGCTTGCCAATTCCATGGCACTCTTGCAGTAAAAATTGCCATATCATTATGAAGGTTATCATATCTTTTCTTTATAAGTGCATTGTAAAGGGATATTAAAGGGAAAGGGATATTAAAGGGGAATTCCACCCTGAATTTGTTGCTTAGTATAAACACAGAAAAATCAGAAAAGAAGATCAGTGAAGATTTGGGGGGAAAATTTGGTGCACAAAAAATTATAAATTGTTCAAGTTTAGAAAGCAAGACAAATTGGTAAATCTGTGTGACACAGATGTTGAGCTGGCTTTCCATTCTGTTTGTATACAAAAGTAACAATTTTTCACTTTTCTAATGAGAAAAATTATCTTCGGATTTATTCTTGGTAGGTGCCTATATAATAAGAGCAATAAAGTTTTTCTTTACATGCCCTCCTCTGAAAATATGTTCCATCTGTGCAAAGATATTTGAGTAAAATGGCAATTTGTGATATTTTGTGTACAAAACAAATGAAGAGTTGCTCAGCACCTACATCACACAGAGTTGCCCATTTGCCTTACTCTCTTAACTTTAGCAGTTCATAACTTATTTGTGTATCTTATTTTCCCTCCAAAAAAATTCACCTATCTTCTCTTATTTTTTTTCATACAAAGCAACACGATGATGTCAGGATGGACTTTCCCTTTAACAGAGCAGATTTTTGGGATACTCTATGTCAATCTGATTATGAATGATGTCGTCCTCAACCCGACATTCATACTTGCAGTTGGTAGTATACTTATTCTATTCAAAAGCAGCAGGAGGCAGGGAGACCGAGAAAGACCCATGCATCACCCACTTAAGGTCTGCCTAAGGCGTGGCTGGAGCCAGCCTCAAAATAGGTCTACGCCAACCACAAAGGAGGAGTAGTGGCATCTTGGCAGGCTCCATTTTTGTACACAGCCTCTGGAGGTGGTCTGGGGTAGGCATGAGGATAGATTAGGTTAGAGCAACTCTCAATCAAGTTTTTGTGCCATGGGACACCATCATGTAATAAGAAAAGACATATATGCTTTAAAGTATAAATCCATACCACATTAAGTTCATATTTTAAAAAACCCAATAAATTTCAGACTGACAGAGTAGTAGAGGCTTCAGCAAAATCATACATTCTGATAAAGTTATGGAATTTTAGGTTGTCATGTTTATTCATGCCAAAGTGGTATTGATCACAATATGCTAATTAGCTGAAGTAGTGATATCATCAACACAACTTTCCATTAGTTTATGAAAAAAAAAATCATAAAAGCAATGTTTAGGGTTGATAATGCAGCAACTAAAACCCTCTTTCCCATAAAAGTCATCATTCCTAGCCTACTGAAATATCTAATAAGTTTGATGTGAGGAATACAATTTGTGCCTTTTTGATTTCATGTGAAAATATGAAAAATTTAGTGCAGAATTGTATGCATGGCGATGTGAGGTTCGTGAGGAAATGTCATCATTACGTAATCTAAGTCACATATGTGAAGTTTCTAAGCTCCTTTCGTGTGAAACATGGTGAAATTCAACAATTCTATACCTTCCTTTTTAAGGTCTGAATTTGGTGAAATTTTGAGCATTCTTTT
This sequence comes from Diadema antillarum, assembly GCF_040938485.1. Classification (NCBI taxonomy): domain Eukaryota; kingdom Metazoa; phylum Echinodermata; class Echinoidea; order Diadematoida; family Diadematidae; genus Diadema; species Diadema antillarum. The sequence continues at coordinate 3,649,156 of NW_027271056.1, forward strand.
GGCATTTACTTCTATTCATTAAAGACAACTTGAACACAATGTGGTGCTGCAATTTCTGTCTCTCCATTCAGGCACAAAGACCAGAGCCATGACGAAGAGCAACCCATAGCTGCCCCATGATTGAACCTGCGTGCCGGTGTAACACAAGAACCACCTCCAGACAAATGCATTAATGGGATATGGACTAACCTTGATCTAGCTGCACTGAAGGTGACTTTAATCAAATAATATATGTGATGAAACTGATAAGATATCAATAGGATTGTGTATTCAGGGAAGATATGTGGGTGTTGTTACTCTCTATAGAAATCACTCTTCCTTTGTGTTTTGTGTTGGATGCAGGCCCAGATGAGTAAATTAAATGTTTTATCTTTTTTTTTTTAATATCACAGACACCAACATCTGTGTAGTGCACCTTTGACAGCCTGTAAGTCACCGAGAACTACCAAAGTTGAGGACAATATCTCCCGTCATATTTGTTTTCCACTGAAAGACTGCACTTCTCCACTTCTTTCTTCTAGCGCAGCCCTTGCCATTCTTTATCTGCTGCCCTCGTCTGTCTTACCGAGTCGTTACTGGGACTGATAAAATCTTTGGCTGTCAATGTCCGCTGATCTTTGTCCGATGGGAGGGCTGAGGCTGAGGCATACTGGTGTCTCATTCATTCCTTCCTTCTCATACGTCCTCCCCTGAACCCATTTCCAATATGTCTTTGGTTACTTCTTTATAAGTCCAACAGGATGGTAGTTTTCCTCCATGGCTGCAGTACTGTACTGCATATATATATATTCACACAAGTATCTATTTAGTTCTCTTCATTTTTCTTTTCTGGGAAGTGAGAAGAGATGCATAAGTCAAAGAAAAATTTAGGGAAAAAACTTATCTCACCAAAGAGTGACTTGTACAGGGATTTAAAACACTATCATGACTGTAACTTACTTTCCATTCCAGCAGTTACTTATATTGATTGTAAATGATGTGTGTAAAGTCCCTTATTCTTGTTTTTTTATAAAGAATATCAGGATACCTTATTAGAGAATATGGCAAAGCATTTGTAGCAGTTATGTCATCTTAGTCTTATAGGTGGTAAAGTGAATTATTAACATCTTGTCTTAACTAATTATTCAGAACTTCAATGGACCAGTCTACTTTTTGGGAGGGGTGGGTTTATAATGAAGAAACTAGCAAAAAGAGACTATTATCTTTGATATGAAACCAAAGATTTTTGTTTGAGGAGAGAGAGAGTGGATAGGAGGGAAGGTGTGCTCCCCCCCCCCCCCCCCCCCAAGTTGCATGATGACCAGCACATGTATATGAAGAAGAAAGTGTCCTCGCCAAGACACGTGAATCATTTGGTGCATGAAGCACATCATTAGGACCGTGTGTTTGCCCTACTGGAAGGCCCCATCGTGTCCAAGACTGCATGGAGAACCACTTTTCTTGTCCAAAAATCAGTAAAATGCGCTCAAATTTCAAACTGAGTAATGCAGCTAAAAATGAATCCCAGGTGGATGTGAAAGTTAAGCAAGGATCAGCCTTGGCTGGCTGGCCATGCTTTTCTGACATTTCACACGGTAAACCAATCCTGAACAGATATCTGAGAAATCAGTTAATAGTCTGCAGGACTGAAATGCACAAAACAGCCTCCCCTTTAATTTGCTTGTTTTCTTACCAATCCAGCTAGAAAAGTCTTATGAATGGAAAGTGTAATGAATGTATGTTTATGTATTAAAAATTGCATGTTCCTACAGTTTCTAGAGTCTGTTTGCAACTGCATGTATCATCCATGTATGTTTTGCAAGAGGAATTTGAAGGCAGAAAATAACCAAGCATTCTTGTACCATTACACTCATTAACCCTTTTTTTAAAGAATATGCTATGCAGAACTGTTGATCCATGTGACCATTCATTAAAAGTTCCTTAAAACAGTGAAACAAAAACAACATTCTATACTTTGTTTAACCTTACATTGACCTCCAAAATCCAAATTTGTTTTCTCTATTACTGTGGAAGGGTTACTACCATTTGTTTTTCATGATGTTAAAGAACATGGAGCTAATAATGTATAAGACAGTGATGAGCAGCAAGCAATGATAAGTATATCGTTGAAAAAACATCCGACAGTCACTAAAATCTGATAGTCATAACTTCTTTTACTTTTGTTGGATTCTCCTGGATTGACACATCTCTGTTTCTCTTTGTGCATTGTTTTTATCATGAAATCCTCATCTGGAACAAATTGTGCTGTACTTCTTTGTCAAGCCAACTTTCAAGTTGTTGTTTTTTTTTTTTAAGTGAGTGAGTGTGTGTGTGTGTGTGTGTGTGTGTGCATGTGCGTGAAGATTTTGATGCATGAGAGCATTCATTCAATGGAACAATGCGAAATGCATTTATGCTGAACAGACATTCCATTGTGAAGATAAAGTGGCCCATTATAATAAAGCATCTGAAAGAACTGACAGGTAATGGTAAAGAGGCCCAACGAAGTTAACCCATTCATGACTAAAACCAGACATGCACTGCAGCTAGAAGGATATGAACTATAGCTTGCAGGTAAGGGGTTACGGATGGTGTAATGTGTGTAAACAGGTAGGCGAAACAACGTCCCTGGATTCAGGTGAGTCATGGCATAACAAGGTGTGTGCCTTTCTAGGTAGACCAGACCAGGTGTGGAAATCCTCAGTCAGAGTCTCAAGGTGCCAAATCATGATGAAAATAAAATATCTGGTCACAAATCACTTACTGCTGCAGACATTGAAGGAAATAATGCCTATCACAAGAGGCCAAATTTGTATCGGGTCCTCACACAAATCTGAAAATAAGCACTGATTACACTAATGAGATGGTTATTGTTTTGTCTGTGCACTTGACAGTGAGTTAATGAGCCTTACATTGCAAGTCACTGCATTTTTTTTTTTTTTTTTAGTTACTCCATTGGGATAGTGTAGGGATTTGTACAAAGTTTTTGTTTCGGTTACTTAGGTTTCCATATCTAAGTTTCTTTTGTAATTCTGCTTCTTATATGTAACAGTAGGCCTATATCAATCAAATGATTTGTTGTATTACATGTGAGGGGAATGCACCCTACAAGCACTGCTTTTTAGCATTTCCATATACGTAAAATTCTGTAAACTTATCTTCTATCATGCATTGTCATGTAATTTAAGTATTCAATTTCTGTAAAATATTTATACGTTTCTGTTGGAAACGAAAACCAAAATATAAATGAACTAATGAATGAATGAATGAATGAACGAACGAATGGTACACATTTGAATAGGAAAGGAAAGGGGAAGTAGGGCAAATACAAGTCACAGCTCACAACTCACATGGTACTGGAATCTGTTAAAGGACAAGTCCACCTTCATATACATAAGGATTGAGAGAATGCAGCAACATTAGTAGAACACATCAGTGAAAATTTGAGGAAAATTTGACAATCCGTTCAAAAGTTACGAATATTTTAAGTATCTGCGCAGTCACTGCTGGAAGAGAAGACTACTACAGTGTATGATGTCACATGCGTACAACTATATAAGGAAAATGAAAAGAGAATTTCACAAAACTTTACTTTTTGAATAAAGTGCACATTTCTTCAACTTGCTACTGACGTATGTTAAGGGCAATATTATTCCCCCTGCCTTCTGAAAGAGAGAAGTCGAGTGTACTTTTGTAATGCAAGAAAAATGGAAATATGTTGAATTTTCTTTATTCTTTCTTTATATCGTTATACTCATGTGACATCACAAGCTATAGTAGTCTTCTCATCCAGCCGTGACTGAGCAGAAACTTCAAAAATTCATAACTTTTGAATGGCTTGTCCGATTTTGCTCAAACTCTCACTGATGTGTTCTACTAATATTCTTGCATTCACTCAACCCACATGTCTATGAAGGTGAACTTGTCCTTTAATAGGGTTACTCCATATGTGTAGCCACTAGTTGTAGAGAGCACCTTTTAGTGACCCAGTTTCTGAATTCAGCTGGCCTGGAAATATGGTCTAACAAATTAAAGAGAAATTCACCTATCTAACATTAATGTGTGGCTTTACTGACTACTGAAGTATTAGAACATATCAGTGAATTTATGAGAAAAATCAGATGATCTGTACAAAAGTTCTGATTCTAAAGTTTTAGGTAAATCTAAGCGCCATCATCACTCAGTAAGATGGCTACAATTTATGATGTCACAGGTGTGGAATGATATACTATTGAAATATAAAGAGAATTCCACAAAATTTCATATGTTATGACAAATACACATTTCGTTAACTTGCTATGGACATGGAGTAAGGGTAACATTCTCCCTGCCTGCTGAAGATGCAGTGTGCTAGAAATGTGAACATGTAGAATTCTCTGTGTATTTTCTCTTTATCATTCTGCTCCTGTGATATCACAGCCTGTTGTAGCCTTCTTTATACTGAGCAAAAACAGCACATGGATTTAATCAAAACTTCAATAACTGCATTGCTTTTGAATGGATTGTTGGATTTTCCTCAAACTTCCCTGATGTGCTCTATTACTCTTTGTGCATTCACTTAATCAACATAATGTGGTAATTCCACTTTAAAGGGATAGTACAGTATTGGTGGAGGTGAGAATCGGGCTTCTAACTTTTTGCGAGATACCAAGAAAACACTTGTGATATAGTACAGAGCATACCATTTTAAGAGGAATTCAAAGTTTATTTGATGAAAATCGGGTTTGGAATGACTGAAACATCCAAAAACAAAGTAAAACAAAGCGATTGTAATAAAGTGTGGGTCCCACACTTTATTAGAATCGCTCTTTTTTGGATATCTCAGCCATTTCAAAACCAATTTTCATCAAATAAACGTTGAATTCCTCATAGAGTTACATGTTCTTTCATGTTTCATAAGAGGTTTCTCATTATCTCACCAAAAAATGTTAGAAACCTGAAATTTGGTCTCAACCAAAACTATACGATCCCTTTAACTAAAAAAACTTCCCAGTTTTGGACTCTGGAGGTCCATTTACATCATCCTTCATAAACGATGTTTCAGGATATACCTGTCACATTCCTCTTGTCGTATACTTTGAACTATTCAGGAAATGACCTAGAGTGTACTTCTGCTGATCTTGTAATAAAGACATGCATGATTAATATCATACATTTTAATTTCCCTTGAATAATTGCAGCGAAATATTCCTGTCCTTTTTTCAGCACTGTTTGCAGTTGTTATTAAGTTTTCATGAGAAGAAAAGCCAAGTATTTTCTAGTCTTTATTTGTGGGTTTCAAAACTAATCCAACGGGAACATGACAAATGTTTGCATAAAGGCTGAAATGTGTCGACGTCATCATTGTTATTCTCACAATTTGACTTACACCCTGGTATTCTGTCTCACAGATTTCCATGATGTATCATGATTTCTCTTATGGGATTTGGCATCTGTGTTAGATGTAAAACAAGATTTCATACTTCGCAACTAGTTTATCATGGATGTGACATCCAAATGACACACAAACTTATACTGTAACTGACTTTCCTGTACAAAAAATAAGGTCAATATTACGTGGGACAACAAGACCATATGTGGACCTTTAAAGTAGGGAATGTCTCCACGCCCCAGTCTGTTCCCTCTAAACATGTGTGGAATCCTGGCATTACATACAACTAACAGACAGCGCAAATATTACATTTTTGATCAGATCCGAGGGAAGAACAAAGAGTCTAGCTTACAAATACAAACACATTATACCCACTCCTATCTGTGTGTCATCTTAGGAATGTCCAGTGCTTGGCCAAACACACTGTCTCCTTGGTTATTTGAGTTGGCGCTAGGAGACCAGTGGACACATTCGTGATGGCCAGACTAAACACAGCGGAGATAAACTGATGTATATCTCTAGAGGCTCTTTTGATTCTGTAACATGCACAGCATTGCTCTTTAATCTCCATCACCTGTGACAATACCAGCCATGGCACTGTGAGGAAAAATATGTTCAAGCCTCAACATTTCTCCACATAGAAATACTATCTACCCTTCTTCGCTAGTGGGCATACATTGCAGTATAAATTTCTATTTTTCAACCACGAGGCAATTCTTATTGCATTCATCACGTACACACAGATTCTAAATGGCATAACATACTGACCATGGAAACTGTTAAAGTCATGTTTAAAACTAATGTATTTTTAAAATCTTTGCTCACAACCTTTTCATCTGTGGATGTAATGCTACAGTTTGGGAAGACAACAGATTTTTATTCAATCTATTTTTTTTTTCTTCAGATGGGATTTTCAAATTTGAATTTCCTTGCTTTTGGCAGATTACTAACATGCTAGTATGTTTGGGAAACAGCTTACACAAGACTAAAGCCTCTTATGCAATCAAAATGATGACAAGTTTTGTTCAAGAAGAGACGGTGTGCATATATGCATCCCTTTTGTTGTCTGTGAACACAACATGAAATCTTGTAAAACAAAAGTTAATCTTCTTACTATGGCACAAAGGATTTTCTTTGCTGTGGTCATTGACTCTTTTATGTCTTTACAGTCATTATGAATTGTTAAACCAGCAAGTTAACTTAAATGTATTGCCACAAAGCATTTGATATCTGTGTAGGCTATTTCACAAAAATTCAACATGAAAACTGCCTTGCTTCTACCATGCTTATGGAAAGAAGTTATCATGTATTCAATTGAGTATGACTGTCATCTGATGTTGGAATTTCATCTTAGTTAAAAATTCTAGTTAACTACAGTATGCAGGAAATGATATCCTACTTCAACAATGTGTATGGATTCATTCATAGCAATCTTCACTTTGATGGATATTTTGATACTTGCCTGTTAAACTCAGCTTGCTTAATATTTCTCACACTAATGTGCTAATCAAATATCATGATGGCCTAAACTGAATACTAGAAATATATTGTAAAGTCCATGTATCACATGAAATATAGAACTTCTACCTCCATATAACATGGAAATTTTAGAAAATGAAACTGTTGCTAATTTTGGATAATGACTGTTTTGGTATTGATAAACATTACTTCATAGTTTTCAATATCATTGTAGGATTATGAACATATAGTCACATTTACGACTATGAAAAACAGGAGACAGTGGTGGTGAGAAACAAATGATATCAAAGACAAGAATGTTGCATTTGTGTCAATGAAGGGCAATTTGTCAGTCAATTGCAGTAAAACCAACTTGATGCAAGAATCATGAATTTAAAGAATGTTGAAGTCTAAAATAGATCATGAAGAAAAAAAGAGAGAAAACACTGGAAGTATTACTATGAAAAGAATTAGGAGAAATTTAAGCGAATTGACCAGTATTGCAATATTTTCACAATCTTCATTTTACTAAACACTCAGGTGTGATCTTTCACTGTGTCATAGAGTGTTTTTTTTTTTATGTGCGTGTGTGTATGGGTGTGAATGTGGTTAATGATTGACTTGGCTGTTTGGTGCCAGGCTTTGGGTGTATTTGTTTAGAGACCATCAACTCAGATCCTGGGATAGTTCCAGTCACCACGGAAGAGAGCATAATGATATGCTTAGAAGAATCCAGAGGGCTACCACTCATCATTTTTAGTAGCTAAAAGTGACAATTCTCTTTAAAACGCATCTCATCAGTCACTCACAGATCACAAATTTATTCTAATACTAGAGAGGGGCCGTCAAAGGCGGCAGACCCACGCCTAAGTACAAAGTCGGGGTAAACATAATGTGCATTCGGTCATCTACCAGAATTCGGCCACTTAATTGCCAGTGTGCTTTATCACCAGCCAGTGAGTTCTACCAAAGATCGTACACTGAAGTGTACGATCTTTGGTTCTACAGTCACATCACACGCAAATCACATCATTACACATACGGTATTAACACTCATTCACGTACAGGAAAGTCCTCAAGTCTCCTCCAAAAATCCATCGAAAATCCCAAATTCCACAGTCAAAAGTGCAGAATCGGAACTTTTCCAAGCGCGCGCGAATTAAGTCCAGTTTTAAGAGTATTGTCTACGCGACGGGTCGCGGAAAAAGCGCTAAAAATCGAGAAATACGCCGTTTTCTTGCGGGATATTTTGATTATAGCAAGCCGAGAGTGTGATGATATCAAAGGTCGTATGAGTGTACGATCTTTGATGGTACGATTGTATCCACAAAAGCGCAAAAGAAAAACAAAATTTACGTACCCCCTAGGCAATTACCCCTATGATTAGTGTCTACGGGAATTATTCAATGCAAGGGTTGAATGCAAATGTCTACTGCACCAGTATTCGGCCACCAACGAGCGCAGCAACGTCCCCGATGCAATTTTGCACCAACAGTGTAGAGCGCGATGCATTTTCAGCGGCCTTGCACACGCATTGACATTGAGCACGCATATCGTGCAGTGTGACTGCGACCGAGCAAATGCTCCTCCAACGAAAAAAACAATCAATGTTAATTTGAAAAATCATCAAAATACGGGCCAGTTTGTGATGACGGAGAACGAACTTTCATAAATCTAGAAGGACATAGTCCCTCAAATAGGCCTAAACGTAAATTTCGGAATTCTTACGAACATTTGAGCAGCGAAGTCGGATCGTTTGGGAGTTTATGTTTTCGTATGGTAGCGGAAAATCGCAAAGTGAGAAACGGGAAATTTTCGGAGTGGTCACTATACCATGGGGTCAAAACTTCAAGGTCACACAGAATTTGCAAGGGTCAACCGATTATCACCAAAATCTAATCGATTCTTTCCTGCCATTATCCAAACATCCCCATAACATTTCGTGCAAATCCGTTTACCCGTTCTCTTGTTATCTTGTACACAAACAAACAAACAAACCAACAAAAAACAAAAAAAACAAACAAAAAAACAAACAAACAAACAAACAAACAAACAAACATACGGAACCCTTTACATAACCCCCTGCCGATTTTCATCGGCGTGGGTAAAAAGAAAAACAAAATTTACGTACCCCCTGGGCAATTACCCCCCTACGGCAATTATTCAATGCAAGGGTTGAATGCAAATATCTACTGCACCAGTATTCGGTCACCAACGAGCGCCGCAACGTCGGCGATGCAATTTTGCGCCAACAGGGTAGAGCGCGATGCATTTTCACCGGCCTTGAACACGCATTGACAATGAGTGCGCATATCGTGCAGTGTGACTGGGACCGAGCAAAATTATTTCATGATTGAGGAATGCTCCTCCAACAAACAAACAAAAAAAGAATCAATGTTAATTTGAAAAATCACCAAATACGGGACAGTTTGTGACGACGGAGAGCGAACCCCGAACTTTCATAAATCAAGAAGGACATAGTTCCTCAAATAAACGTAAATTTCGAAATTCTTACGAATGGTGTTGAGCAGCGAAGTTGGATCGTCTTACGAACAGAGTTGCATGCAGCGAAGTCGGATCGTTTGGGAGATACGCTTTTGTATATGGCGCGCCGATCGACCAACAACACTGTTTATCGGCGATAAACACTTTATCGAGCGATAAACTCTGTTTATCAAGATGAAGCTCTGTTTATCACACCTTTATCAACTGATAAACTGAATTTTTCTCGATAAACACCGTTTATCGGCGGTCGATAAACAGTGTTTATCACAAAAAACTCTGTTTATCGGTCGATCGATAAACATAGTTTTTCCTCGATAAACACTGTTTATCACTTGGTCGATAAACATAGTTTTTCTCGATAAACACTGTTTATCACTTGATAAACAGTGTTTTTCGTTCGATAAACACTGTTTATCGCCGATAAACAGTGTTTTTTCAGTGTTTATCGCCGATAAACAGTGTTTTTCGGCGATGAACAGTTAATCGGCATTATTGATCAAATGGCGCGCCATATTTGTATGGTAGCGGAAAATCGCTAAGAAACGGAAAATGTTCGGAGTGGTCACTATACCATGGGGTCAAAACTTCAAGGTCACACAGAATTTGCAAGGGTCAACCGATTATCACCAAAATCTAATCGATTCTTTCCTGTCATTATCCAAACATTCCCTGAACATTTCGTGCAAATCCGTTTACCCGTTCTCTTGTTATCTTGTACACAAACAAACAAACAAACAAACAAACAAAAAAACAAAAAAAAACAAAAAAACAAACAAACAAACAAACAAACAAACAAACAAACATACGGAACCCTTTACATAACCCCCTGCCGATTACATCGGCGTGGGTAATAAAAATGAAACAACTTACTCTTCCTTGCCTAAAACGCAATAGTAGGACTTTTCTCATTCCCAATACCCCATCACCAAAAACCCCATGCATACAAACTGACCTTAATTTCTGAAACCAAATCTTTGTAATTCCATTTGTCATGTACAGTTTGAGCTGTATCAACGATGGCAAGGCATGCAAAATAGTATTAAAAAAAACAAACTTTAAGAGCTTTAATATCTATTGCCACTGTAGGAAATGACCTGCACATGGCAACAACACATTATGATCATATCCTTACAACTGCTATTACTGGTACACAACATATTCTCCAAAACACTCAGTTTTGAAAATACTTGATGCCACCAATTAGCTAACCAAAAATTTGGATTGGGCAGTCCCAGATTTATGGTGGTATTAAACAATTAGATGCTAGGTTGACTGGAATATTCATCATTTATGAAAATTGATACTACAGAAGGCAATCACTCTCAATGTAAACTTAATGATATTTTGCATAAGGTAAGGATGACCTCAAAAGTTTGCAATACTTCAGATGAAGAGAACTTACTGGTTGAGACGAGTTCCTTGTCCACCACCACGATGCTCCCAAGGTTGATCACCCTGAGCTGACCCTGTGGAGTCACTGCAAAGTTCTCATACTGGAAGTCCCAAAGGAAGATGAGCCACTTGTCACTGGAGGAGTAGAAGTCCTCCACCATCTGGAGGACTTTAATGGCCACGCCCACCCTGTCCTCCCAGGATGCAGGGAGGTAGGCAGCCAGTGGCGAACCGCTGGTCTCCGTTAGGATCACTCGGCCACACTCACCAAGGTATTCCGGGAAGTACGGCTGAAGTGATGGCACGGTTCTAAAAAACTGGACAGATGAAGAGGGACACATATTAGAGTATGAAAGACATATATTTGTAAGAGAGGAAAGAGAAAGACTTTGACCCCAAAGATGTGTTGATGTTGATGAAGATGGTGAAGATGATGATGATGATGACAACTACAGCTAACAAACATGGCTGAGACAAGTCTCTGCTCTTATTTGAGTGAATTAATGTAACACTTATAAGTATTTATTCAACAATGCTTATCCACAGATGAAAACAAATGAAATTCTTCAAATATGGAGCATATGACAACGCTTGAAAAAGTATCTACATTAATTCATGCTTAGCATCAATGTGTACCAGAAATGTCTGGAAGATAAGAGGATGTCATGTTTTTGATCCTTTCCCTTTTCTTCTGCAAAAGCAGTCAAATCAAGGATGAAGTCTAGAACATCTGCAAACTTAAAGGAAAGCAGCTCTAAAGTTCCAATATAATCTTGACTGAATTCAATGCAAAGGTACAGGTACAGTGGAAAACAAGATGACAGAGGCTATATAGTTTGAGAAGACAGAAGAACCTTGGGCCTGTCTACCTTTAGTAAGGCTGGTTCAGGATCGACAGCCATTGTTGTGGCCAAGAAAGCCATCTCCATAGACTCTAGCCCAGATTTCCTCCTAGTCACTCCATACAGGTGCTTCATCAGCTCAAAGAAGTCTGGACTGGCGCAGGTGGTGGCACTGTACAAAAATCATCAGAACATTGCATTTCATTCTCATCTTGTGCTTATGACACTTGTCATAGAAATCAAACCAAGTACTGATATAACATTGCTGCTAAATGACTTTCCATTTCACTTAGTTATCTCTATGAATTTGAAAATAATTGAAGTGATAGGGATTCATCTATACGTGACGCTAACTTGCCCCTTGCCATTACTTTTATTGTACTCTACAAATCCTTGGCTTGATTTGAAGGTGTGTTTGCACATTGAGGCACTGTAGGGATCTCATACAGATAGTGATCAGCAGAGACTCCAACCCTAAGCACCTTCTGATCTGAAGATTCTCCCGCCTGAAACCCCTAGCAAAAGGGAGACTCCAACTTGATGTGCGCGAAGCACATATCACGAGCGCAAAGTTCCTTGCAGCCGGGGTCAAGGGCCCGCTTGGGCCCTGGAAGCACTAATAATTAGGGTTCTTGATGCTCTCTCGTGCTATCTAAGGCTTACTTTTCAACATACGAAGACAAAAAGTAAGAAATCATTTCAAACGGGAAACACAGAGCCAGGGCGGGAGATATTAAATCTCAAGCAGGAGAACGGGAGATTTTGCAAAAGTTGGCTTTCAGCGGGAGATCTCCCGTCTAAAGCAGGAGAGTTGGAGTCTCTGGATCAGTGCAGCATCAAATGGGAGTTCCTTAAGTGCACAAGTAGTCAGGAAAAATCTTCAGTCATGGAGGTTGTTATCTTAGTTAGATGTTGATTTTTTTTTTCATTTTCACTAGTAAAAATGGTGTATATGTTTGTGAATAACCCCTAGTGAAGTTCAAAAAATACAATTACTTCAACAGAGATTAAAAAAACAACCTATTTTGAATCACTGCAGTGGCAGTCAATGAGAACTGAGTTGATAATCATATATTAATGTGTAGCAAAATCATATATTTCAGTGCATTAAGTTTTAACCAGGGCTGTACACTAACACATTTTTTTTTCTATTGGTCCAACCTATCTGTTGGACCAGTAGGTGCCCAGTTTTTCCATCTTTTACTGGTCCATTCCTGAAAAGGTCACTGGTACGACAATGATTTTTACAGGTCAGGGACCATTGAACCACTGCCAGAGTGTAGCATTGATCTAACACCTAACCTAACACCAAAACTCACGCATGGGACTTGCTTCAAATTCAAGTCCCACTCTTGTTTCATCTGATTCCACTATTCAATCACAACAAGCAATACAATACATACTATACATCATTTACAAGTGTCAAACAAATTCTATACCAATCTATTACTTTCGGGATGAAAGATAAAATCATAAATTCTAACTTCTGAGTTCAAAAAAATTTGAGTAAGATATCATTCTGAATCCTCAAGAGAGGGAATTGTGATGATGAACTGTGTTAAGTATAATTTCATTTTTTCTTTAAGTTTGAATAATTCATAAACTGACCTCATTTGGAATGGGCCATTTAAGGCAAACATCCCAGCATCTAGCTAACATTCGAAAGATTGTTCCTTGCTTAAAAAAACAACAAAACAAAACAAGACTTCAAATTGGACCACTATTTCGAGACCTGATGATATGAGCAGTGTTTAGGCCTACATTGTAGTCCCAAATCTCCAAGTACAAATTGTATGTGGACATTCAATCACAGCATACAAGTTTGTGTCAAACAAAATTCATGCTAATGGAGGCACAATGCAATGGAATGATTCAAGAATTCATGACAAAGAAAGCTATGAATAGAATTTTGAAAATGACCGACACGTCATGCTCACAGTTGACCTTTTCCCCTGAATTACAGTCATATAGTCATCGGAATATGGGCATTTTTTTTTCTTTTTTAACACAGGAGATTTCTAAAATTAGAGGTATGGATGAGGACTGTGTGGTAGCTGCATAAGAAGCCACAGGATTCCACAGAGCCCACAGCGTATCTCTTGGAAGTATAAGATTTCGGGACTCCAACCACAGAGCACCTGTGTGTAAAGCCTCAGGCTAATCCTGCAGATGGCCCATGACACCATTTGCAGAATCCTTGCAGCTTCCCCAGGTGTGCCATTCTCCCATCGGATGAGAGATTTGAGGTACTCGTTTATTTTATGTTTCACTTATCTTTAAGGATGGATAGGTTAAACAGTAACGATAACCTGAGGTATGTTTCCTGTGAGGACATAATGATATTATGGTGGTATATTGATCTATGCTTTTTACCAACTCTTTTACTCTCTATAAATGGAGGCCAACTACTTTGAAGTGAATATTTTTGCTGAACAGGAAAGGTTTGTATATTTGTTCTCAGTTTTCTATTTGCGCTTGAAATCCATTTATATGAAGTATTTTGAGGCCATCCTTCGGGTCTCTTGAAATCTTAACTGGAACATATGACCCTGAGCAAACATCTCCGTGCTCCACATATGGAGGTTGGAACCACCACGATGCTTGACTTGTTTGCTGAACGTGATCAATCTATTTACCTAACAAGAGCTTCAACTTCAAGGTACACCTTTTTTTCCCCTTGTCAATCCATTGAGAAAATCCTGTTTGTGCATACCTCCATCACCCAATGACGGATATATTTCCAACACCTATATGAGCCATGATAATTTGCATGTACAGACTGACTGCACCCAGTCACACATTCCCAATGAAAATTTTCCCTTTTTTGACAGCTCTCACAATTAAAGTCTTTCCTGTTATTGTTTGCATAGCAAGTGTCATTGGTAAAACAGTCCTTTAAAGATGATATTAAATTGATCTAGGCTTTGTGGTACCTGATCATCCTTCCATTTGCAGATTTTTTTTTTTTAATGTCTGCCTTACAATCTTTGTATCTTTCATCCAAAGATTCCCCGGAGCGGACACACAATAGGAGGCCTAGGAGTGTCCTTCCCTTAACCCTCAGTCCTTATTGTCTAGGTGAGATGTGACAGTGTGAGTACCAGGCATGATGTCAACCTTCACAACTACACAATATACCTTTAAGTCTAGAAATCAAACAGATCCATATTAGCATCCCGATAACCCCCCCCCCCTTTACAACAAATACACATGTGTGTGTGATGTGCAAATATACGGAGACAAGGGCATTCAAAATAAACATCCACTTCCCCTTTCTAGACCACTCTGACTTGGATTTTACTTCCTTTTATACGTGTGTATGCTTTCCCCTCTCTGCACACAATGCTACATGAGGTCGAGACTCATTCATGACAGAGGGAAGACGAAACACTCTCCAAAATACAGATCAGCCACCTGTTCACAATGTGTAATCATCCTGGGGTTTTTCCCCCTCTCATTAGCAGCTAATGTTATATGAGAAAAACGTGAGGAAGGGTGGACAGATACAAAGTTGTGCAAGCGTAGCTGTCAAGCCTAATCAAGTTGCACAGAAAAGATATAAATCCATGTATCTCAAATCTGGTAATGTGACTCATTTATTATAGCATCGAGAAGTACAACTCTCCTCTAGATGAAGTAGCCAGCTTACAAAATCACATATTTCTTCAAGCCAGGTGCAGAATTAAGGGCTCAAAGCAATGCTGTGATGTAGATTGAAGTGGTCCGTTTCTTCAAGAAATGTTCCCTGGCAGTTTCAATTTCAATTCCTAATCCAATCAGTCTTCTGTCACTTCAATAAAGCTGTGGTTTCAAGCCACTTCCAACATAGGGTGAACCCTACCACGGCAATTGTTTTCTGCTTATTTCAACAGGTGAACAATGTCAAAATCTGAATGCACTAAACTTAAAGGACAAGTTCACTTTCATAGACATGTGGGTTGAGTAAATGCAGCAATATTAGAAGAACACATCAATGAGAGTTTGAGGAAAATCGGACAATCCGTTCAAAAGCTATGAATTTTTGAAGTTTCTGCTCAGTCACGGCTGGATGAGAAGACTACTATAGCTTGTGATGTCATGTGAGTACAACTATATAGAGAAAGTATAAAGAAAATTCAAGATATTCTCACTTTTCTCACATAATAAAAGAACACTCGACTTCTCTCTTTCAGAAGTCAGGGGGAATAATATTACCCCTAACATAAGTCAGTAACAAGTCGAGGAAATGTGCACTTTATTCAAAAAGTCAAGTTTTGTGAAATTCTCTTTTTATTCTCCTTATATCGTTGTACGCATGTGACATCATACACTGTAGTAGTCTTCTCCTCCAGCAGTGATTGTACTGATATCTTAAAAATTCATAACTTTTGAACGGATTGTCGGATTTTCCCCAAACTTTCACTGATGTATTCTACTAACATTGTTGCCTTCACTCAATCCACATGTATATGAAGGTGAACTTGTCCTTTAAGCAGCCAAGTATACAACAAAATCAACTGAAGATATTCTTTTCTTCTCTGCAAGCTGACTGACAGCTACGACTTACATTCTTGACCCCTGCTATTTCAACTTGTATCTTTTGCCATTTTCTTGATGAATCCCTTTAAAGCTGTGTCTGAGCTTTGTCAGCTTCCTGGATTTCATGACCTGAATCACAATAGCAATGTTATTTTGGTCTAGAATACAAGAAAAACGAGAGAGAAAGGCAAAAAAAAATTCACGTTGAGTCACTGAAATATTTTGTTGATATTTCTTTGCTCTTTTACCTAGACTCCGTTTACAGTGAGTGAAAGGGCCGGGCTTGGCCGTGGCCGAGCCCGGCCTTCATTTTACTGTAAATGCGCAAAAGGCCAAATGCGGTACCAAAATCGGCCGCACATTTGGCCAAGCTCTGAAGGTAGTCTCGGCTGCGGCTTGGCGCGGGCTCGGCCCGCGTAATAATTGTATGTTTACAAGCAGAATGCCAACACAACAATATATTGAAAGGTTTGAATTAAAAGCTCGGGCAGAGCCCTGCACTGTAAAAGGACAGAATTGCGGGGCCGAGTACTGCAATTGAGGCCGGGCTCAGCCCAGCCCTGCACTGTAAATGGGGTCCTAGTTTACTATATTCCTCATGTTCCTACAGTAGCATGTCAAAGTTGAATCTGAGATTGATGATCTTTATCATACTGTAAAACCAGAAATGTTCGTGCGTATTTCAATTTTGCTGATTTCGTGAGAACCATGATTCCTGAAATCAAAATGTATGCGAAAGTTCTTGTTTACACTATATGCACTGAATGCCAGAAGCAAGGAGCAAAAGTTTCATGCCCTGAAAATGTCTTGGTTTATAGTAATGGTTTGCCTGTGGACTTAAACAAACAATGTCATTATAAAGAAGTAAGCTTACAGTGGTTACCTCAGCATGCAGAGGAATCATACGGTGGAAAGAATTGAACCTCTATCATTCTCACCATTGCAATGTTTTACACATTAATAGCATTATAATTTCTGTATTCATTTATTTTTCTTATCTTAGAAAAAAATTGAGATGGATAGATGTTTTTCAAGGTGATGGTGATTGCAATAGTTAATGATTAGTCTGTGTCTACAGGTAAGAACGGATGGTTTTCAGAGACTCCAACTCTCCCGCTTTCGACGGGAGATCTCCCGCCGAAAGCCCATTTTTGCACAATCTCCCGTTCTCCCGCTTGAGATTTGATTTCTCCCGCCCTGGCTCTGTGTCTCCCGTTGGAAAGGATTTCTTACTTATTGCCATATTGTATGTTGAAAATAAGCCTTAGATAGCACGAGAGAGCATCTAGAACCCTATAGACTGGACCCCGGCCACAAGGAATTTCGCGCTTCGCGCACATCAACTTGGAGTCTCCCGTTTGCTAGGGGTTTCAGGCGGGAGAATCTCCAGATCAGAAGGTGCTTGGGGTTGGAGTCTCTGGGTTTTGAACCACTTTGCAGAAATCAATTTTCAAAAACTTTTAGTTTTGGACGTGCGTAAATTGGACTTGGAATCTGATACTTGCCACTCTTAAAAACAACACACAACAACAAACAAAGGAAGTCTGTATGAGTACAGAAACAACTGAAAGGTTAGAATCTACTTTTACTAAATTATGTGTGTGTCAATGATCACACAAAGTATATGCATTTTTGCTGCAATGGGTTCTGTGATATGCACCTTTTTAGGGCCTTACAATGCCATAAAGTAATAAAAGTGTTTCCCTCACAAAAAAAAAAGATGAAGTCCATATTTTGAGTAGTACTTGTGCAGTAGTATGAATTGTAATTGTACATATATATTTTTTCTTATTTCTGGACACAATCCTACTAAACAATGCTTTTTGATATATATTCATTCAGCTTAATGGAAATGAGGTAAAAATAACTAGGATCACAAAACAATGTCTAACATTCAAAACTAAAGATCACACAGTTACAGGGGCCAAGCCACCTTTTTGCTTGACTGCAGCAACTTGACAGTTCAAACAAGACTTTGTAAAGATGGTTAAATTTGAGACACCATTCAAAGGAACAGAAAAGAGAAAAATAAATGGTTGAGGATGGGGTTTCGATGCAGGCATCCATTATTCAGTTTACAATAACCTACCCAGCAAAACCATATAAAATGGGGTGAGGAAAAAAGAAAAGAATCAGTCAATAGAAAATTTCATTGAAATGTTGTCAAATTCTTACCTTTGTGTGCCCCTTTCATCTTTTTTCATTTCTTTTCTTTCTTTCTTTTTTTGTCTGGTGCCAGCAATGGCAGTAAGAGTTAGCCAAGTGCAAGGGCAGGGGACTATTATTCTTGGGATAGTGTTACAGTAGCACTTCAAAAGACGCCCTCCGACCAAAAACATCCCAAACCCCAAGGTCTGGTTTGCGTGGTCTTTTATGTTTGTGGCGGGGCGGTTCAGCCTGGGCGTCCTTTGGGTGCTATGGATATGTTTTTCATTTAAATTGGGGTGGGAGTTATGGTCTTTAAAGGAGCACACCAGTTTGACTGGGAATACCCTCAATGAAAACGACATTTCCTTGCCTCTGTCAATGGAAGCTACAGACACTACAAGTTTGGTTTAAGTGTTTTTGAAACTTAGTGAAGTTTGTTTATAAGACAAACTAGCCATAAATGAATCCTGTGAAAGCACATTAACAGAACGATAAGAGTTATAACAAACTCAGATGAGCATTTAAACAAAAGCAAAACAGCAAAGTAACACCCCCTGGATGATTCCATGCAACTCTCTTGGTCATATATCTATGAGAGCTCATCCCCAGAATTCCACAATCTTTGCCAACATCAGGACAAAAATCTGTGGATTCTGTTGTTTTTCTGATTGATGCATGCACATCAAAGTCTCATGTCCCATGGAATGTATGAATAGTACAATTCCTTGAAATGATACATGGAGATGGGGAAATCTTGAGAAAATAAGTTGACAAATTTGCAACATTTCACACAAAGGGAGGAATGCTTGTCTCTCCTATAGACATTCACTTTAAAGGATGGAGCATTGAAGTATTGCTTGTTGCATGTGTGTCTTATAATTTAACATGACAAGCCTGTAGACATGTTAAGAAAAGCATTGCCAAAAGTGTGGATGTAGGCTAGAAGGAGGCACATGTTGTTGGAGAAAATGTTTCAAAACAGGAATTTAAAGGGTACGGCAGAACACTTTCTCTTCCTTTTGTTGAGCAAATAAGAAGATGAGAAAATTTTTTCCTAAAATGCTATTTCTGGTCACATTAAGACCCATCACATTAGGCATGACATCATTTATGTATGTATACGTGTAGTCATTAGAGTTATGCTCATAGAATCCACCCTAATCCTTGTCGTTTTCCAGGATTTGATGGAAACATATTAATCCTTTTCCAGGGGTGCCTTCACTTGCCTTGAATTGGCCCTGAGTCAAAGCTTTAGTCACTGGCACTGTTTCTTCCTAGTTGCCATGGTGATGAAAGCACCAATTTCGGCTTAAATCCCCTTGTTTGGACATTTCTAGCACTATTACATTGAAGCAGATAATATTCCCTCCCAAAGTTACCTGCAGGAGCAATTAAATGCAATTTTCATGAACCTTTCCGAGTTTGGAAAGGTCCTTTTCAGCTGCTCCAGTGAAAGTGGCATCAGTGGAGTTGTAAGGGATGGCAATAAGCTTGGCACCTAGCAAAAAATGTTAAGATTCTTTTCAGTCCAGAAACACATTTCCTGAACCTCAAGGAATATTCCCAGGATAATGGAGAAATAAAAAGAATTGGGCCATGCCAACAGAACATATGAAAGATGTAGGTTTCCACTAATATCCACTGGCAAATAGAAACTGGTTTCCATTAAGGTTTATCACAAAAACAGTGATACATAACTTGGTCTACATCTGGTGCAGATGTAGAAGAGAAAATCTTGGCAGAGGCATAAAGCAGACCTACAGGAAACATAAGGCAGGTGTCCACCCCTTCCGTGCAGCTGCTTTTGGAGCATGCTAGAGTAACATGATGGGAGTGGGTTTGGGGGTGGGGTCAGATAGTGGAGGGGTTGATTTTTTTTTTTTTTTAACCTGTGTAGACAGGTTATATGAAAATGAAAGTTACATGCTCAGATCTCGTGGCTTGTAACATCGCAAAGATTTAGAGACACTGTCTGAAAACTTAGCAAAGAATGGTAAATGACATGTGCAGATGAAACTATTAAATTACTGGATATTCAATAATAATGAACATATTGAATGTATAAAGCTGATGCTGTCAACTGACATGGGACTAGGAATGATTTTTGCCCATTTTATGTTATATCTATGCAATTCTTTTGATATCAATTTGACAGTGCCTTTTAAGTAATGAATAGAACTATTCAGGTACTACATCTATGTTGATGGTAGTACATTCATTATTTCATGTGTTTCTCCTTTTCATTATCATGATTATGCTCATCATTACCATTAACATCATTATACTTAATATTTGGATTCCCATGTAGTTGTCATCAATAATAACATCATCATTTTTATCACAGAGATAACAAAATAATGCTCACTTTTCCCCCACAGCCCTACAGCAAACTTTGGCAAATCATCCCTCCCCATGGTGCATCATTGCTGTTATATTATTCACAGCGAGGGTAGAGAGAAACTGTCATCCCAAGAACTTTTAACAGATCATCATCGCTTCAAGTTCAACAGCCTGGGTGATGCTGTGCTATCAATACGATCTGAGTGCAAATGGCATATGCCCCCCCTCCCCCCAAAAAAGAGCAGAGAATACCTCGATTCAACTGTAGCAAGTGCACTATATGGAAAGAGGGGGGGGGGGGGGGGGGCAATGGGAGGCCAAGAGCTGGTGAAAGGAAGCAAAGAGGCCAAGGGTCTGAAATTAATGTCAAAACCAGAGAGCGCCGCTCTACAAAGTCATTTGTCATCACATCCAATTCTCATCACAGAGGATGCACCCTCCAACAGATGCTGTTCATGATGACTGTGAGCCTCCCATTTTTTTTTCTCTCTCATTTTTCTTCCCTGAGAGGCTGTGCTCCAATTTGGTTTCATACTTCTGATTGAATTTCAGCATCTCTTCTGTAAATGTACTTTGCAGACGAAGATGGATGTGATTAAAGATCTGGGCTAGGGCTTAGCCAACACTTTTTTTTTCACGTTTGGTTTCCTTCAGTTTGAGAAAAAATAATATCATTCAAATGCTGCTATTGATCATATTTCTCTAGTGTCTGAGACTGGAGAGTTGAACATGAAAAAATGAAAATGAAAAAATGAAAATGATTGCTCAAAGAAAGAGAGAATGATGGTGAGAATCTCTGAAAGACAGGAAGAGTCTAAATTTGTAGATTCTATAACTGAGACCAGGGCCCCATTTCATAAAACTTGTTATCAGTGACAACTGCTTCATTTCCGTGACAAATTTGCTCTTAGCCAATCAGTTGCAAGGATTTCAGTAGCTTATAACAACTATGACAACTTGTCACTGACAACAAGTTTTATGAAACGGGATCCAGATTGTGATGATCTGTCATCATTTTATCATGATGTTTTCATATACGTCAAAAATGGCTAAAAGTTTCATCAATGCTCTCAAGTAGTAATACATCCATTCTGGGGGCAATTCTACAACACTTTTGGTTACTGTACTCATGCATGAATGCTCATGTTTGTTTGTACAATCAAATAGTAATTTGCATCATGCCTGTCCACAGCAGTGATTTGTGGACAGAAGGGTGTTGAAACACACATCCATCCAACATGGTTTTTGTTTTTGTTTTTTGCTTCTTTTACAGTTGAAGGCATAATTTACCATTTGCAGATGAAACAAAGATAGTTATAAAATGTGAGTTAGGGATACAAACAACCAATGTAAAAATTTGAAGCAGTATAATTGCTGTTAAGTATTGTTAAATATACAAAATGTGAACAATAGTTATAATAAAAATGTCTAAAGACTAAACCATCTACAGTTATGGTTTAATGAGAAAAATAGTGACACCTCCTTATGTATATTTTAGGCTTTATTGCAGAAATTTTATGTAGGATTTTTTATAGGTGGGATGTTTTGTGATAGAACTGACCTACACATATGAATCATAAGTGACATCTTGAACATTTTTTGAATCACTGCTCCCAAAGGTAAACAGGACCTTTAAACTATAATGATTGTGTTTTTAAGAACTTAGATGCAGCCCAGCTTGATTGATACACTAGCCTATATCACATTACAAGCACAGACCCAAGTTTGAGGGGAGAGGGACGAAGACAAAGAAAACTTGCTCTGTCAGACCACAGAACCTGGTATCTATTGTAATGGTCAATTGGTCAAGATAGCCAACGGCCATAACCTTTCTGCACCAAGATTAATCAAGACTGGATTTCAGGTCAGTGGACCCCTTTTCTCATCAAAATCTCATTTCATGAATCATTTCATTCATCGCTGTAAAGGGTTAGAGGAAGTTCAGATTGTGCTTGTGAAAATTCAAGCAGGGGATACACTCCCTAGAAATGATATTGAACTGTTCACTGGATTATTCTTAAGGGAAAATGGAGATATCATATTTTTATTTTCATTTATTTATTCATTTATTTATTTATTTTTTTGCTGCCAGTTTCATTGTGACACTGTCCAGTTCTCTAGTCTGATAAATCACTAAAAACCCAATACATTTTGAGAGAATTCTCTTTCATTTTTTTCTCATTATTCTACCACAATATCATGATGTCACTGCTTTTAACTAGAGAAAAAATAATCTCCTTAAAAGAATGCAAATGCAAAACAGCTGTAGCTAACCAGAATTTCTCCAAAAGGAAAATAAAGTCTCATTCAGCATCTGAAACAAGGTAGTCATGCACTAACAGTGATAGTGACAGTTTTGAGGTCATCGCAGCATTACATCAACATGTTTTAGTATCATTAACAGATGTGAAATAATGTGTATAGATTAGACATAAATTAGAGATAAATTCTTTGCCAAAGTGATGATCACAAGATTTTTTCTCCCTGTAAAAGAGATGAGGAAATGTGTGAGGCTGTGCAATCAAACAGCAATTTGAGAACAAAATCACATCAAGACTCGGGAGACTAAACAACTGCTCCTTCAAAGAGCAACGTTTTCTCGTAAAAACAAAGCGAAACAAATCCTATAAACGTGGGAGTTCTTCAACGGCATTGGAGCACAAAGTGAGCTCTTCCTCCTGCACTAATTGGTGATGAATTGTTAGGAAATTACTCCCATCATTCGGGGAAAGAGAGGGAATTAGAGCAGCTCATTCAGCGAAGGCCACGACAGCCCCCAAATAATGAATAATGACATGGCAGGGCAGATCCCTGGATCATACCTTGGTTTTTACTTTAAAGGGGGACAGAGGAAGATGACAAGATTGAGGAACACAGAAAAAAATGATTTACTAGGAGGAAGAGGGATGGGAGGGAAAGGAAGTGAGTTGAGGCAGACGCAATCTTGGCTTGATTTCACTCTGAACTCTACCTTATTTTGGTTTGACTTTCCCCACTTATTATCAGAAAGAAGGGAAAATCTTGTGACATTAAAGTATTTCATAGAGATTAAAGTTAATGTGTTGAAGTTCAGAGAATATTGAAGAACACTTGTATGGATTAAATCCCTTTTTATGTCATTTTGCCTTCTACGGACCAAATGGAAAGCCAGGGGTCTGTACTACCATGGGATGCAAATTCAAACTATTTTACAAAAGTGTAAAAATAGTAAAAAATGAGGTCAGTAAAGATTAAAGGTACAATATATATTCTTACTCTCCAGGACTTTCTGAACTGTGCCGATGTTCAATACTGATGAATTCACTCCTTCACTGTATCTATAAAAATGATGCCCCCCTCCCCCCCCCCCCCCAAAAAAAAAACACCCTACTTCCACAAACTAGAAAAACAGGTAAATATGTAGGAACACACACAACATAGATTTTCCTGATACGCTAGGAAAATAAAAAAGAAGGACAAAGAAAGAATAAAGAATTAAGGGAGGGGTGGTTAAGGGGGCACTGTAATTTTGAAGCTGCATTTAATCCCTGGACCCCACGCATGAAAGATGCTGTCAACACTGGTATTGACCTAATCGGTGAATAGATGTAGCTCGAGATTCTAGTCTCTGGAGTATGGAAATAAGGCTATCAATGTATCATGCCAAAGGGAGGGAGGAGGGAGGGAGAAGAGATGCAGAACAAAAGGAAACAGACAGACAGACTGACAGACACAGAGACAAACAGATGAATGAACAGCCCCAGACATGTAGCATGCAATCAGAGACAAAAAATGCCCGATGAAATGTGTGGGTGTGTGAGAAAAGCAGAGAAAGTTAGGCAGATAGGAAAACAGAATGCCATGGGAAGAATGTGAAAGGGCAGTTTCATGGCCAAAATGATGTGAAGAATGTTAGTTGAGGAGCTGTTGAAGGGACGGAACAAAATATACAGGCTCTCGCTCATGAAGTATGATGTGGTAAAGCTATCGCGATGAAAAACAAAACAAAAAAAATATCTGGGAATATGAAATAGGGGTGCTGCAGGATTTGACATAGTAATAGCTGATTGACTTTCAGGACAGTTGAGAGAAAATATATCTTGAGGTATACAGCGAGATAGCATGAAATATACTAAGCTAAAAGAACTTATCTATTACTACATTGAAAATAAGAGAAAAAAGGAAAAGATACAGAGATGAGAAGTAGATCCTCAAGGCCAGACACAGTAGACATACTAAAATAACTGTAAGGGTGCTAATTGATAATTGATGGACTGGAAATGAAACATCTCATCACAAGTAAGCGGTCTTCCCAATCTGACTGAGGTGATGCTGTCATTTTCCCCTGAAGAGGAAACATCATCCACCTGTCCTCAAATCAATGAAGAAATAATAGTTTAGTCTTGGGAGCTTCATACATCCTGCCTGGAGGATCCTCTCCCTCCTGTGAGGCACTAACAGACAGGATACCTCACTCAACTGGTTCTCGGCACGGCATGTGATTCCGCTATCACCTCAAGTATCTCTGGATGTAATTCCTTTTTCTTTTCTTTTTTTTTTGGGGGGGGGGGGGGGGAGGGAGGGGGTCACTTTTGTGCTTTACAACCGATTAGATGTGATTTGATTTAATTTGATATTGATGTAAAGTAATTGAATTTAATTTGATATGTGATTTGATTTATGATTTCATATTTTATTTCATTTGACCTGGTATGATCTCACTGGATATTGATAAGATTATATTAGACCAGATGAAATGATATAAAATTAGACTGAATTAGATTAGATTTGAAATAAAGCATATGTAGCAAATTTCATATTGAGTACTATGATTCCAACTTCTGGAGAGTAACACAAGTAATACAGCAATAATGTAAACAAATGACTTTATCTTTAAACTGATTGCACAATTGAGTGTTCTACATTTCTCTGTCACTTGGAAAAAGCAAATTGTTACCTATGAAAATATAGGCCAGAGACTATCCAAGAGCAACCCTGAGGTCATACACATCAGCTTCTACTTTTGACATACCAATTTAATATTCATATATTACACCAACTTGCCAATAGATATGCACACAAAGGGGAAAAAGCATTCAGAAAATTCCTCTCAATTCTTATCATATAAAAAAGAGCTCTTTTTTAAAGACAATGGAATGACATCATTCTGTGGGATAATTCCAACAAAGTTTGGCTCACATCTAATGGAAAACAAGAAACAAAATGTGACCTTTTTGAGAAGACAAAGAGAGGGGAAGCATTTTTATTTGCTGTAAATATTCCCAAACTTCTTGGCATCATCTCATGTACTAAACAGCAGGACACAGGCGAGAAATGTTTAACCACAATGTCCTTCATAAAGTCAGGTGTAAATAGATGACTTCATCCCAAAATGTGTGGCATAACTGAACCTATTTTGGCTCGCAGCCATGCAATCTACTGAATTGGTCCAGGTTCTAGAAAAAGAACTACAAATGTAGGCACAAAATTCATTTCCTGTTCCTCAAAACAGTTGCAGCCAAAAGATGAACGAGTCACACTTTTAGCAGCTACTTCTGTATTGATATCAATCTTTAATGCGGCACATGGAAAAGTTACTGCAAAGGAGAAAAAGACATCATGCATATTTATTGGCTTTGCAAGTAATCCCCAAGGATGTAGTAAACATGTCAAAATCAAGTTCCTTCAAAAGGCACCGACACGTTTCACACAGAGTCTCTAGAGAGAGAGAGAGAGACAAAGGGAAAGGGAAGTGGGGGGGGGGGGGGGGAGAACGTAACTGTAAAACATTCTGGAAGATGAAAGCATGGTATCCGCCATGTCTGTCACTATTAAAACAATAGAGATGCATGATGTTGTATTTCATCTGATTCTCTTGGGTCGAACTCCATGCTGCTTCACTTTCTGGTGATTGCGGTTTGAAATGAAAACGTATGTTTCATACATTCTTCTTTACTGAAATGAAGCTGTAATGATGGCCAACATAGCCATAGGCACTAGCAGTTCTGCTTGTTCTAGGAATCTATTTCCTCTGCATACCAAACACAAGCATGAACAAAAATATCTGCAAAGTACACAATTAACTACCTCGGAATGTATATTCTACTTTCTTTATCAAAACTGTGCCTGAAGCTCAACAACACCAACAAAGAAAAGGAATAAGATACAGTAGGTCAGTAGTAATAGTACAGAGGAAAATCAAAGACTGGAAAAGAAGGATGAAGAACAAAACTTAAAAAAAGAAAAAACCCATCCCAAATATTGAAAGCATATATGGGGAAAGGGATGCTGAATATACTTTGGCCTTTGATACAAATGAATGGTGAAGATGGAAGATGGTGGTATCTGATTAGATAATGGTTGATGAGAGGTAGATCAAAGTTGGGGACAGATCTCACAGGAAAATGAATTTCATGGAACATCAATCACACTGCAGAGTGGTTTCAAACCCTTCACCCCTGACCCTCATGAACTTCATCAGTTAAAGTGGCAGCCCTCTGGAAAACTTGATCCTAGACCCTTGAAACCTATATCTGGACCTTAAACGCTAGACCCTGTCCCCTTCTGAAAAAAAAAAAAATCCAGTGTTGTGTAAAGAAGAGATGTTCTCATTCTCATTGAATGCATTTAATGACTGTCAAAGATTACAAGAGGGACACAAGCAATAGGCAGAAGTAGAGACTCAGCTGCCTTTCAACCAGGAAGGTCCTTTTTTATTTTTATCCTTTTTAATTGCAACTGATTGACAAATTGCCCTACATCAACATAAATAAGCAATGAACTGATCAGCGTTTAGTAGAAGCCATGATAAAAAATCATGGGCATACATACTCGCACAGGTCCATGATTTTTTATCACGGCTTCTAATAAATACTGATCAATTCATTGCTTATCTATGTTGATGTAGGGCAATTTGTTCATCAGTTGCAATAAAAAAGACACACACACAAATCCACACACACACACACACACAAAATCAAGTTTTATTAATTTGAACAAGATCATTATTGGCTTACATGTTCAGAAAAGACATTCCTAACATCATGTAAAGAAATATATATGTATTTGTCCTAATGAATGGGATATGTGCATTATTTAATGAATAACACTTTATGAAGGAAGATATAATATTTTTGTTGTTGTTGCATAAATGTTCTGCCAGGAATCTATTTCTTTGTCGAAGTCCCCTCCTGCATTTAGACTGCCGATGACTTGACTTTTTCAAGTATATGCATCCTGAATGGTTCATTTATGCTGGGTATTGAATGTATAGAAGTAGAGTCAGAACAATTGCCAGGATCAAATTCTGCATACCTGATTCACAGATGCTGTCCAAGGATGTTTTATAAAGTTGCAATAATTCCAGCAAATGAACATGATAAACAGGAAGCATCATTTAAGTCACGAGAGTTTTCCTAATTTAACCACTTCATGACATTGATACTGAATACAAAACTACCCAAATATTCTTTGCCCAGCACACTCTAAATCTTCACGAGTGACTAGAATTAAATGTCCATTAAGGAAGAAGTAACTTAGAAGCCTTGAAATAGCAAGTGAGTAGCATCTTCTTCCCAAGATAAAACTCACAATCGATTATTAGAATAGTTTGACTGAGCTAGTACTCTTGCTTGAACCCCAATATCCATAAAGTGATAATGAACCCAAGATGGAGACTGAGAGTTAATCATCTGCTAAATAATAGACCATCTCTATATTGGTATGCTGATGAGAGCAAAAACAAAACAAAACAAACAAAATACAACAAAACAAAACAAAATGAAATAAGAACAAAAGTGCAAAGCACAATAGGCCTCCACTAGTTGTCCCCTACTGTTTTTATAATGACAATAAACTATTGACAATATCGCTACAGTGTATGTGACATGTTTCTTATGACTCTCAGTTAACAAATAATCACAACTTTCAAAACTAAATGACTGTGAAACACAAGTATAAGACTGGTCAAGCAAAGCCAACCCAGCTCAATCCAGGCCAGCAGAAGAAATCAACATATCACTTCTCTTTAAAGAATCAACATCGCTTCTACCTTCCACTCTGAAAATAATGATGATTCTGGGGTAGCTATAAGATTTACAGATGGCTTCTCCCTTGGTAGATATTTTAAAGCACTGCTCTTATTGCTGTCCTGCTAATTTCCCATCCATATTTACCAGGCACTAATATAGTATACATCAGTTCTACGTTAAAAAAGAAGAAAAGGAAAGAAATGATTGTTTGTTATGTATCACCCACATGAAATATGTTTCTGTTGCATTGAAAGTATCGATAAAAGATGATGGAAATACAAAAAAAAAAAAGAATCAACATCGCGTGACATCAAATAAATTTTGCCTTTTTGGAAAAAACGTCATCCTCAATGAACAACCCTCTCCCATAAAAAATATTTTTGTTTGTGACCAACTACCCTGTTTTGCATGTGGGCACTTCTGCCATCAGAATCTCTTAATAATTCAAAGGGAACACCAAGAAAACATCTTTCATGTGTAATCGAATGTGATATCCTCAGCAAAAAGTCTTGAAAGAACATCAAGCTTCCCTTGGGATAAAGAAGGGACTTGTTTTCATTAAAATCTTAACAAGATCTTCTACGCCTGTCTGAGTGTTACATCTTGTGCCAGAAATACTTTGTGTAAGATCCATCACTCAGCCCTACCCGCCACCAAAACAGGAAGTGATTTTGCGCTTCCAGTTACAACACTGAATAATTACTCCCCTTATGTTGCTAAGTGTTGAAAGGGAATGCTCTCCAAGGGAGGCTATAAAAAAATGACTGCACTGAAAACTTACTGACTACCCTTTATATAAAGGCACATCAACAACTTGCCATTCCTATACCCAATCTTACTTTTGATAATTGAGAAAGAATGAAGTTTGAATTTGCGTTCCCCATCCCCAGTTCATTTTTAAACTTTTTTTATTGTAAGAATGGTTTCCACATTTTCAAACTTTGTAAAATTATAACCTTATTCTGACACAGTACAAGTTTGAAATTATGCAAAGAAATGTTGTTTTGATTTGTTTGTTTGTTTGTTTGTTCATTTCCATCTGAGAGATGGCTGGATAGCCCATATTCAGCTACGTTAACCCGTTGAGGACGGACTGATTTAGCTACAACACGCATTTCCCATAGACACGTGCCCGAGTATACTCGGGACTCGTCCTCAACGGGTTAAGCTGGTCTTCCATGGGGTCCAGTTGGATGTGAGGTGGGATCACTTCACCGGGTTAAACACCCTGCTCTTTGCGATGAATGAATGAAGCGGGATCTTTTACGTGCATGAGTTGTTTCTCTCTCATACACGGGACCTCCATTTTATGTCCTATCCGAGGGACAGATTGTTTTGCCTCTTGCTAGAGGGGACGGTATGCTTACACACAACATTGCTCAGTCCAGACTCGGGTTCGAATCCGGGCCGCGTGATCGTGAGGCAGACGCGCTACCGAATGAGCCAAGTCACCGCCCTATTGATCACTGCATTGTGTTAATATCATAATGAAATTCCTTGTGAATGATTAACAATGTACACAACATGAATTAAAAAAAAAGAAAGACTGGTATTTAAAAGTTTATGACTAAAACAGTGGCATCACCTTCGCCTGAACTGTTTTTAACATTTCTGGGATGATGAACATTGAAAAAAGCAACAAATAGCATGATGATTACGAAGGCATAGGAGTAAGAAAAATGCACTTGATAAGTTTATAGTTCACCTACTTTCAATCTATTGTTCACAAACAGAATAAGATTGCCATACATCAAACGAAGCTTATATTGATTGGTTACTTCTACGTAATACTTAAGATATCAGAAGCTCAATCAAGAATATATATGCTTCTATCATTCCATCAATAGAACTTTCCCACAGATAAAGAGCTGTGTGACAATTCAACTTTGACACTTGATTTGTCCCTCAGTGACATGCCTTCTGGCCTGTAGTTCAATGACAAACAAATAATCAATGCTGCCCCAATCCAAGTGTTATCAATCACACAGATGAAGGTCAGTTTTGCTTGGGTTTCACCTGAATACTCTTAAATAAACTTAACTCAAAGAGAACCACTAACCATTGAGCCTAGGGCTGATATGATTCTGGGCCAGGTAAAGAATGAAACTAACCAAAATAGAAATATCAAAATCAAATTCATTTTACTTGGGAGAGAATTTTGGCTTGTCAGTGCCCATTAGTCATTCTGATTTACAGAATTTCCTGACATTGTAGTGTCAGTTGCTTAAAAAGGAGTTGGTGGTTGATTGATGAAGGAAACGACACAGCATTAAGTCGCTCTCGGCTTGCCCACTGTGAACGAATGAAAGATAGGCTGGCTTGCTAAGAAATAACGGGTAGATTTTAGACAAAGCAAAGGTACTTTTACGGCAAATAAATGTTTCTAAAATAGATCAGGGCCATGGAAAGTTCAAGTGATTGTGCTTTCAAAAAAAGAAGGAATTACGTTGGCTCACAGCAAAACAAAATGTTTGAAATTTCAATCATCAGTTGCACGCAGTTTAGCAAGCCTTTATTTCTACTGGGGTGTGTTTATCTTCTTGCTTTGATCATCTTAGCTACACAATCTAACCTTTCTCACTCTGTAAACTTTACATTCTATCTACAGTAAAACTGATACAGAATATTCCTTTCTGGACAGAGGGCTCACAAAAGGCTAAATACACTTTTTTCCATAAAATACTTTTATCATGATCTTTCCCATCTTGCAAACCTCTAGGCGTGTCTTCATCAGCCCGAAGTTCAAACTAGCGGGACATTTTGCGGTCTTAGAAAATAGCCCGATACAGCGAATGTGCGTCTTCATCAGCTCGAACAGCCTGCTTCGGGAAATTAGTCCGAAAATTGACGCATGCGCACTTTACAATATTACTCTGCCTGGCTCGCGGTTCGAAAGTGGATTTCCCCGCTCAAAATCTCCTATATCACCGTATGTACGATTCTACAACCAGAGAGGTGAGCGGTACAGCAAATTCTCTCCAAAGGGATATGGTATTAATAACGCTACTCTTTCTTCTGTCCAGTGAGGCATCTTATATGAAATTAACGATTGGAACGTTTAAACAAATCCAAAATGCACACAATCTGCAAGAATCTTCAGCTAAGGTAGAGTGGACCAGAAGAAGAAGTTTACAAAAAAAAATAGCTAGCATGCACGGCACTGAGTTTTAATAGGGAGGTGAGAGAAATCACCTCCCTGGTTTTAAAGATGACAACAACAGTAGGCCTATAGTATACACACATGTGATCCTTGAATACACCGTGCGTGTAATGTACTATACACAATCACTAGCTGCTTGTACATGCGCTTTCCATTGCTAGCTGGCTAACCAGAAGCGTGGAGGGATCGAGAAAATTTCGGGCTGATGGAGACGCACCCAAGATAGCGCGCTATTTCACGAATTAGCGCTCTAGTTGACGAACTAGACCAAGATTTTGGGGGAAATTTTCCCGATCAAATAGCGCGCTATCTGCGTCTTCACTACACAGATAGCGCGCTATTTTGACATCGGACTAGTTTGGTAACCGCAAGATAGCGCGCTATTTTGAAACTTCGGGCTGATGAAGACACGCCTTCTGAGTCCTGTAAAACTGACCCAATACTCCTGGCTTGTCACCCTTCGACAGCTGATTAACTTTTATCAATGAAAACATCCTTCAAATATATACTTGCTGGGATCAAGTCTAGGAACTGGGTGGGCTAGAGGTTAATTTCTCTGTGGGCCTAAAGGTTAAGTTCTAGTTTAATGGTCCTCTTGTGTCAGCTGGCATTGGTTTTCAGTAAATCAACCGTGCCACATCAATAAATGCCAATTTCAGAGTTCACGCTCCGTCTGCGATTGGCTCTCGACAGAGACAGGTTCACGACTATTTGATTCATTGTCTATGTGTGCTAAACACAAAGCTGTCTAAATTGCAAACAAACAAATGAGTAAACAAATAAATATGCCATCAAGCACAGAATAACCCTGGGGGTGTTTCATAAAGCTGCTCTTAAAGTTATGAATGACTTAAGAACAACTGGTGATCAGTTCTTGTGCTGAATTATTGAAATTCTGAGAAGTATAGCATATCAGGACTGATCACCAGTCGTTCTTAGGTCGTTCGTAACTTTAAGAACAGCTTTATGAAACACCCCCCCCCCCACCACTTCACTTCACAGAGAAAAAACGCATGAAATACAGTCTTGCTTACCTGTTTATATTCAACATTGTCACAAAATATGCACCAACTATTACTTGAGACCAAACCAACATAAACCAATGCTATACTTTCCCTTTATACCTCTTACGGCAACTCTAAGATGATCTCATGGGTTTTCAGCTAACAGCAAATCCAACTCAAATTAAATGGATCAAACAAATTAAGATAGAATAATATTCAATCATGGTCTACTCAACAGTGACACATTTGACCAAACCTGTTGAGTGTTAATGACTCCAGGAACCAGGGGTGATGGAAGGTGAAATAAACCTTTCCATACATTTTCTTTCATCTCTCTTGGCAACCTCCAGATGACCTCATCAACATTTTCAGTTCTTGTGGTGGTTAATCGCCCAAGTAACTGTGTAATTGGCCATTTGATTGTGGGGCTTGGTGGTTTTTTGAGAGCAACAAAGGAATGACATAATAATCCAAAGTCTCAGAAGTTCAGAATATGAACTTTTACTACACGGGATGAACTTTTACCACAAAGTATATTTTAGGTACAACTACATAAGTATAAACAGTATAAGAATGAATGACAATACATATCATTCTATTTCAAAGTCCATGTGCTCATTGTGCTTACTTACAATTAATTTCACTGTAACGCTTAGCAAGGAGAAAGCAATAAGTATGTTTCTTTTTCCACCCAACAATAACTCTGTTGGTCTTTTAGTATGTAAACATATTTGTGCAAAAATATTTAAAGAATAAATAGACAATGATGAAATCTTTGGAATGCACTTGGGTATGTATCTTGGAAAGAACAGAACGCATAAAAACTTGCAGAATCAGCCAACCAAGCATGAAAGGAACTGTAACAAGACATCGCAGAGGTGTGCCAGACAAAAATAATAATCAACTAAACTTGATCAGGAGAGGTGTTGCACAGGTCGATGCCCTGTGAAGAAGTGTGATATATATATTCCCTCTCTTTTTTTCCCCAACAAGATGAATGGAGCAAATGGGGCGAGGCAAGGCACTTTGAGCTTGGCCGGTACCAAAAGAACCCTTATTATTCGCTAATCATGTATTTGGTTATAAAGATTGATCTGTACACTCTGTGCCACAGGGGTAAAGTCAAAAAGAAAAAGAAAAAGAGAAGAGCAAACGATAAGCCGACAAATAATGTTTGTTAGCTGAGAGAGAAGGAAATGGGGGAGATACGGATGGATGGATGGATGGATGGATGGAGAGATAGAATTAGGAACGTGGACGAAAAGATGAATAAATGGAGAATATATTTACGGGTTGTGTGGAGAGGGGTTGGGCAGGCAAGCTAATGAGAAACACCAAAATATTCTTTCCCCTTTTATACTTTTAAGTGGCAAAAGCTACAGGGCATGACATGCTTATATGGATTAGTGATAAATTGCCATCATATGTTTTCCGATTACACTCTATGCTGACACATTAAAATATGAATGAATAAAGAATCTCACATCTACAATTCATATAAAAATGTTGACTGTACATGTAATCTTATCTTCAAAATAGGTACATTTGTCATAAATTCTGAACAAACAATAACCTCTTGTCTATTGTCATCGCATCTCTATAACACTGACAAAGCAGGTTAGTGGAAGTAATTATCTTGATCGAGTGGGAGGGTACTGCAAATGAACAGCCACAATAAAAGACAGCAACATTCATTGTTTGTCAAAGGAAGAGTCTTGAAGTCATTTGGGATGTGATTCTATCGGATCACAACCTCGATAGGCGCTAAACCCCTCCTCCTACAACATTCAGACTGCATCTCATAGATAAGATTAATGTTGTCTCAAATGCTTCCGCTTCGCGGCCTGCTGGCAAGTAGGTCTAAACCTCCCTGTTCTGTGTACCACCATACATGCATTCACCATGTCGGAAAGTTCTCCTTTTATGATACAGGCTCACAATTAGACAGGATATGAAACTCTTTAAGCCCTGTTGGTCCATGAAATTATGATATCAAGCAGTCATCTGACAAATCACATTTTCCTCTCCATTAATGGAAATGGTGCTACCAGACTGGAGAAATAGCCACAAAACAGCAGCATGTAGTGATGTTGATGGACTTGCAATTATACTTAATACCACAAAACTGTAAAATGGCATGCACAGCATAGTGGGTTAACTTCCACTAGGTCAAAGCCAGCGTGTAGCTTTAGTCTATTCTGAGTCATAATCCTACAGCCGAGGTGACAATGTATTTCATCTTGTTTACTTATTACATGACCTCTTAGAAAAGCTGCAATACTCTGGTAATAAAAAGCAGTTGTTCATGCTCCTCTGCTATGTCTGATGTGAGCTCAAAAGTCTGCATTTTTTTTTAAAGGATTACACTAACTTATAAAGATATGGTTACAATCACAAACAATTCATCCTCATCTGTGTCTTTGCATTGTTGATTTTCAACTTCTGCACCCTGGCTCCCCTTCACAGTAAACATGCAGCAAAACACGATCTTAGGAGACAATGAACTATATGTGAAAAAGGAACATGGAGTTGAGCGAGCAAAAATGCCTATTCAGAATGAGTCCCCCCCCCCCCCCCTTGTGTCGATGTACACGAATGTTAAGAAGGCTTTATCTACTCATACAACCTCTTTCTATTCACTCAACTTTCCACATGACAGACCAAACTGCAATTTGAAAAAAAAAGTCCTTCCAATGCTCACTGACAAAGAAAAAAAAAAGACCCTGCCTTTGTCCTTAATGTCTTCTAAGAACTTATAGTTTCATTCAAAATGTGAATTGCTTGAGTGTGAGAATACTGCAAAATTTTGTCAACATCAGCTTGTCTTTTTGATAATAAAGAAAGCCAGCAAAAGGTTTTGCTTTATATCGGATTGGGGTTTTTGAGCCATTCCTTTTACTGGTCATGAGCCAATATTCTTCTAGCGCCATAGACTGGGTCAATCATCGTCAAGAGAACTGTATATTAACCTGATCCTTAAGTCATAGCAAGGAACCCCCCCCCCCCCCCAAGCCTTTGAAAACTGTTTTCAGCCTCTAAGCATTGGTTATTTCTCTTTTTCTTTTCTTTTTTCTGGGTGGAAACATCCAGAGAGACCATCAGAATGATTGGATTTATGGACCATCAAATGAGGGGAAACACAGTGAAATTGAGACTGCCCCTACTTTCTACAGCTGTGTAAATCATGGACTGCATACAGTTTGCAAAAATATGATAGAACTTAAGCTGATGGAAAGACTGAAGTTGCTGCTTCTTACCTGTGTATTTTAACAAATACTTTCATATGACACAAGCCAAGAATGAACTGAATCTATACAATATCTAATCAATATCATTGTGTGATAATTTAAATAGTCAAAGCGTACATTATTTCTGATATTTATGGCAAGACAGTTTGTGTCTAGTGTAGATGTTTGTACAGATTATCCAAACACTTGTGTGAGAACTGTACATACTTGATGATATTTATACAAAAATGCTTTGAGACAGGACTGATTACAGAGAATCACACTACCGTCTACACCAAATATTTTTGTGAAATTTTTATCATTCATGAATTTGGCCAGTCAAGTGTTATTTGTGATATAAAAAACACACACACACAAATTTCCTTTGATCCCGATATGACTGTGACATGTACACTCCATGATCTGGAATTTAATCACTCGTGAAATTGTCAGAAAGTCCTGATTTGATAAAAATTAGAATCACTGAATATATGGCGCGTACAGTATTCTCGTAAACTAAAGACTGGTAAGTTCCATTTATGCATACTGTATCAGAGAATAAAACTATTCATTATTCTGGCATTCTGTTGTCTGATTTCTAAGTCTTATGAGAAATGGCAATTCCAGGCAATCTAGTTATCATATATCCAAGGGATGGTCTTGCAAACAGGAAACTCTAAAAATGTTTTCTTCGACTCTTTGTACGACAAAATCTATTGGACTATTGTTATCTGGTGAGGGGAAACCATGAAATTTTGACACAGAAAAGAAAAATTGTTTGGAATTTGCATTCCTGCAATTTTTCTTAAATCAGTTAGATCAAAATGTTTGATGGTGTCTCTCGAATTACAGTTTCACCCATCAAAATCTGTAGGTGACAATTACAAACTGCATTTCCAATCACCTCTTTCCCTTCCAGTCAGAGCGTGTGCCACGAACATCGTCATCTGGGGTGAACGACCGGCGACAACATTCAGCTGTCTCCAAGAGCATTCGATGTCCGTCAAACTGGCATCAATGACACATCACTTTAATTGCACAGGACAGTGACTCCCCGTTTTCCAAGGAGTCCCCCTGTCGTGAGAAATCCTACCGCCTTCTTGGGGGTGATACCCAATTGTTCAACCTACCCCCAGGTCCGAACAAAATACCCCTCGTATCAGCAAGCGGTCTCACCAAGGGTTCCTCTCTCTCTCTAGAGAGATACAAGTCTGGTTGGTTATCTTGATGTCTGCTGGAGACTGACGCACAGGGGTCAGGTCTGGCCAAGAACAAAGATATTGTAACTATTCTTGACAATTCCGAAGTTATATACCAGCAAGATGACTGAATGGCTGTTAACACTTTTAAACAATAAGAATTAAAAAAGAAACCCTACAATGAAAACCCTTTCAAATTAATTAATTGATTAAAGAGTATAAATCTATTTACCTCCAAATAATAATAACTTACAACAGTATTCTTTCAATTAATAAAAACAGCTGCACAAATGTACTTTTAGGGAGTTTGACAAATCATGGTTTATGAACCCATAGTGATCTTATTCTCAATTCGGCTGTCTTGTGTCACAAGGAAATTCGCCTTCATGTCACAAGGAAATTGCCTTCATTCGCTGGAACTGGCGCGTTAGGCCTACCACTTATTAATCATTTTTCCTACCCCAATGCTGTCTCCCATACAAATAACATCCTCCCTCTCAGACATCTGTCATTTCTCTTACCTCCTTTCATCATTTTAACCCACCGGGGTTAGGGATCATGTGCTGTTTACTGAGTAAACCTCGACATTGTTACTGTTTCTTCCATAGTTACACGTCTCCCTCAGCTGACCGTGTGAAATTGTCAAAAATCCAGCTTGAGAATGCGAAATTCTAACTGGGGGAAGGGGGCTGGCTCTACCATACAATCATGACTTGCGACTTGCGACTTGCGACTATGGAGTATTTGGTAGGCATGTTATTTCTTTCAAATTTGCATTCAAAATAAGTATCATTTGGCGCTGACGTCAATTTGCTGGAAATCATACATTGATGATTAATAAATCAATCCATAAGAAGTCAAAGTACAGAACAGGAACAGACAGAGAGAGAGATATAGAAAAGAAAGAGAGAAATCTGGCAAAGCAGTTTAACTTTGAAAGCTCAGACATTGTATAGTAACTTGAACTCTGTGACAGGGTCGAATTTGATGCATTGGCTGAAGTGGAAGTAGTCGATAAACAAGGAGACTTATGGATTTCACACCAAAATTAAAGGGGTATGGTGAGAGTGGATTCTTTTCTCATATCTCCTTCAAAATATTTGATGACAGAATGCATTCTTAATAAACATAGACCTAATACCAGTAATTCTACGAATGTCTGCATGGTGGGGAAACTTGTTGCAGAGTAATCCAACTCCTATTTGATTTCTTACAAGTCCAATTATAGTCACTGATGGGTCTGATTACTAACTTTAATATACTTTTATATAATGGGTTCAAGAATGTAGCCAATTGGAAGCGCTGAAATGAGTCACGTGTGCTTGCATTAATTTCTCACTAACATGCACGGCCTGACGTCACAATCTTTACACTAGCAGTGCGCACTCAATCAGTTGTTACAAGTGCGTCGCGCGCTACTATACGCGCTGTCAATCCTGTAAACAACTTCTAGTTCGGGCTGCCGGCCGGCCTTTCTTGTGTGCATAACGGTTAATGTGTGGCGTACGTATACTCTTATACGTACAGTACTTAAATGTGCGTGATTTCCGAGTGTGACATGCGTAAATGTTTGGGACGAACATCTTCGGACATCTTGACTCTTGAGCGAGTGCTACATGTAGCTGACTGGTATTGACCCACAAAGGTACGTGAAAAATGCTGTTAGTTTTCGACCCATTTTAAATGATGCACAGGATTATTTCGTGGCATTTAATGTTTCACAATTGTAAATACCCTCGAGTGCGCTACATCTTCACTAATGCACTCTATCCTGTGCATCATTTGTATAACATTTCATGGACCACTGACTTTGATTTAGTCTTCAGTGGATGATCCTATATTTCATTTGTTTTTGCCACCTCCTTTAACAGATGCAACACTCCCTTTAAATTGCATTATTGAGTATCATCTGACTTTACTCTGTTTCAGCTCCAATCATGATTTCACATCTGAAAGTGCCATCTAATTCACTGCTAAACTATTCTTTTAAAGGTCTTATTAGTTAGAGTAGCCCCACTAAAGCTACATTTCATCATTAGATCAAGGAAGCAATGATCACAGAGACTGATAGACAGACACATGGAATGGATGGAAAACCTTACTCACAGTGTCGGCAATAATTAGGGAGATGGGATAATCTGGGTTGATGGGATGAATCTTATTATCGAACCTCTGCAACTTTGTTATTAAATCAGTACAGGAAACAGGAGTGAAAGTGCTTCAATTCATGTTAACAAATATTGAAAACGTCAGTCTTAAAATGCTTTCTCTGTAGTCGCTGACAACACTTGTTATAGGAGATTTTGGATTATCCTCTGCCACTGTAAGACTCAGCCAGTATAACATGTTCAGATATAATGTCAATTATCTTTGCCTCAGGGTCAAGAAATTCCTTGATACACAACAAACTTGTAAACATCCTCTTTAACAGCGTTATTGGTTGTCACTGCTCGACTTAAGATGTATTTTGCGGCTGGAATTCTGTTTGTGACAAACATATTGTATGTGTGGATGATTTTTATAGCAGTTATCAAAGTGTATTTTAATGATGCTTCCATTGTGTATACCTCAATTACTTTGTTGCAATAGGAAGCCATTGGTCCTGAATGGTTAACAGTAACAAACTTGTTATTCCTTGCCTAGACTTATTTATCGCCCATTTCCCAAACCGGGCTTTGTACTACTGCCTATTAGGCTTGCATCGATTGTCAATTATGGCAGTTGTCGAGAATCATAGAATTGTTGACGTATTGTCTATGATCCTGTAAAGACATAGTCGGACATGCAAGCTACATGGCTAGATGACCCTCACTCAGACAGCGTGACCAAGATAGTTTCCTTCCTTTCAAAAATATTATTCCGTTCTACACCGTTTCCTGCTGACCTACACAGTCGTCATCTAAACTCAGTCCCAATGTCTCCACTGAAAAAACAAATGGTTTATGGAATTAAAAAAAAAAACCACACAAACTGTACAAACAGCACTCTAGAAGAATTCAACTCCCACATCGAACGTAAAGAATTATCCAATGCTATGTTATGACTGCAAAATAGTGTAACATTTGATATTACACGGAAAATGATATAAAATTGAGATCGGGAGATTAAGCTGATCCATCATCACTAAAACCTGATAAAGTTGCTTGACAGTGATTTAAGATATTTTCATGTTTGAATTCTCCTTGTTCTAAGCCCAACTTTAGTTTAAAAAACCCACAAGAAGACAGAAATCCTACAGAAACTATAGGATCAAATCAGGCCACAACATGCACACAATTTAAGAAATTGAGATTTGAAGTTTGGACATAGTCATGTGTGCAGTGATTAAGCATTTTATCATAATGTGATAACTTAAATGGCTATAATGAAAGGATTCATTAATACCAAATTGTCTCCCCTATCAAAACATTTCTAGACTTTCAAATTAACACAGGAGGTATAAAGTTTTTGATTTATAACAAATTTTGATTTAAATTTAAATTTAATTTCTTATATTTATTCCAAATCATTCTACTTAGCAGGTTTATCAATCTTGATATCTGCAATGCTATCACATTTACTGTGTTGATGGATCACGTTGTTGTTGTTGTTGTTCATTTTCCATCTGTGAAAGATGGCTGGATAGCCCATATTCAGCTACACTAAGCTGGTCTTCCATGGGGTCCAGTTGGCTGTGGGGTGGGAGTGGGACGTTTGCAAACTAAAGGAGCCATAAAACCTTTTTAATGTAAATTCTATGCTGCAGTTGAAATTTCAAATATGTAAAATACAGACTCCCTCATCATAGCACCAGTAAGTTTGAGATGACTTTGTTGATTCTGTTCATATCTTTCAGAAAGAAATGTATTTGAGTTTGCCATATCAGTCTACACACAAGACAACAGAAAAACAGTATCTATATCAATCACAAATCAAACCAAACCCAATCAAATCAAGTCATGTCCTAATAAATTTCAATGTCACTTTTTTCTTTTACATGACTTTTGCACTTGGTAAGGCACTTGGTATACGCGGATATGATGAACAGCAATACAGAAGAAGGCAAACATGAAGCATGCAGCATGTGAATGTGCAACTAACGTGAAACTCACCAACCATAGAACATACCCTAGATATTTGTATTACAGTTATCTAGGGAGTCTTTTGTCTGAATCACAAATCAGCACTCACCTGTAAACATTCTCACACCCACATACATGCAGCCTTAGTCCTCTATAGGGCTTTTTACACTTGCAAATTTCTGCTTAGTCCCGTACCAACGGTGGGGCTATGGGGGGGGCCCTAGCCCCACCGTCGGTACTGGACTTTCCATAGCCCACTTTCTGTTTACACTCGTTTTTGCCAAAGCGGACTAGCCCCACCGATAGTCCCATACTATCTGGCCCTGCAAAATAGCAGGGTTAGCACCGCAATGGCGGTGCTAACCCCGCAATTGCGGTGCCAAGCAAACGAGTATAAACAGAACGAAAAAATAATCCGGGACTTAGCGACGGAGACGAAGTGCGACCCCCACTGACCAATCAGAAACGAGATAATCAAGTGCTGCCGGTGCGTGCGTGTACGTGTACAGTGCACAGCGTAATCATGAATATGCACGTGGTTTGGAAAGTACCGGATTAAGAAATACGAGTGTAAAAAGGTCAATTTTCTCCTTAGCCCCGTACAAGAGCTTAGTAGAGGACATATTGGCAAGTGTAAAAAGCTGAAAAAATTGGTACGGGACTAACGATAGTCCTGGGTCAGAGAAAATACGGGGTTAAGAAACACAATGTGTAAAAAGGGCTTATCCCTTGCCCAATTTTTTTTCTCTTAACCTTCTTTCCATTTTTTTCTCTTTCCCTGTAAACATCATACACTACCTCATTCAAACTAATATTCTCATAGGCCCATTGACACAAACCTGGAAAAAAATCATAAACCATTTTGAAATGTGATGCCAAAACTGATAATTCTTTTGTGTGAATATTAACCTCCCCCCCCCCCCAAAAAAAAAAAAAAAGTCACTGGTTATCATGATTGCATCACAATACAAAAACAGTCACTCTTGATTTTTTAGACCCTCATGATATGCCTCATGCAGTTTGTGTGAAGAGTATACAAAAAAAAAATGTGCTTAAAAAAATCTCATTATCCAAGTCAATGCACTGAGCTTGAGTGAGGGTGCTCAGGGTCATGCTAAGGCTATCATATGGTATGTGCACCTAGAAATTACATGTACTTTGCTTGAAGCTGAGTGATAATTTTTTGTTGATCTGTGAATGACAATAAATAAAATTAAGTTTTTCTATCGCAATGTAAAAACCAATACTTGTGTATGGAAGGATCTTCTGTTTCACTTCAACTGATATGTAGAATCCAGGGATGCTGCTAAGCTGTAGCATAGTAAATCATAAGACTGTCTGAACTTCTGTACTGCTATCTGATCGACAGCTTTAGCTTTGAAAATGCCGCTATCGCTTGATGGACCACCATCCACATGCCAGTCTAAACCTGTCACTGGCTTGCAGTTTGTCCGATTATCTCCTTCAGTATACCACTGTCTAGAAATGAATATTGAAGATAAAACTGGGTATGGAAGGTTAAATGTTATCATCCAATCCAATGTGGGGCACTCACGACTAGGGTGGTATTGGCCATAACATATATTTTTTACCATTAAAAAAAAGAGTGGGATACTAACTCTAACCCTTGTTTCTTTTCATTTTACAGCAGTTTTTAGAGATAGTTTACCTTGCACTGAGGGACAAACAGAATTTTACAGTATCAACAAACTGTTATCCTCATCATCATGCCACAAATATAAAATGGATTTTACGAGCCTTTTACAACATCTTCATCATAAATCACCCACCAAATTTGAATACTGAAAGCTTATTGATGATTCATTTATGTATTTTGCCTAGAAAATATTATGTGTGTTATTGTCATAACATGATGCTCTAAACTCCTGGTACATGAATGTCTTTGGAACTTCTTCACATTTCAAGTCTTTCCCTCACTTTCTCTCAAGTAATACAGTTTGATGGAACTGACAACACTTATGAAAACAAAAGGTTACCCTTAAAAAAAGTCAAGTCAGGGGAAGAAAATGTTATTGTAAATATAAAGTAAATTGTCAGTCTGTGCTGGGATTCATTGTTATTTTCTCTTATGCTCTACGTTACCTGATTGTATCATTCCTTACAAACCTCAGCTGAAATCTGAAGGTTGGTGCTTGTTCATTAATCCTTTTCTTTGCTATCTTGGCAGTAGAAATTCACATTACATATCAATAGTTCCCACATGCTTCTTTGGCCTAAAGTTATCAAAACTATCAAAACTTTGAATGTAAACACTGTTACAGCCGGGTCAAAACTACAACTATTCACACTAATATTAATAACAAGATAAGAAAGAAGAAAGTTTTACTATAAAATTTCACAACCCACACAAGCTAAGCAAACTATTGATACAGTAAAACATGATATATTCGCGGCACGAAATTTTTGCGAACTGGAGCCGACGGCCTTTTTCGTGGCATGAAATGCCACTGGCATTTAGTGCATATAGTGTAGACAAGAAATTTCATGTGCATTTTAATTTTGTGAACCTTGGCGCTCACGAAATTCGCGAAATTAAAATGCACGCGAACATTCCTCGTTTTACATGCAGTACCGTATCTGAAAATAGTCAATGTAAGTGTGGCACTATAGTGGTGTTTGGGATTAATAAAATCAACTAGAACCTCCAGTTGTAACAGTATTCACACCCCTGTAATACTAGAGTTTAGAGTGATGTCAATGGTCATATAAAGCTAACTGAGAGGTCTACACTATATAGGTGTAATTATGGATAGCCAGGTGTGGTAAAGGAAAACGCTGTATGCATACCATCATGGTCAAAGCCTTGTTTTGTAAGATTTGTGGAGAGAACCACAAGAATTGAGGCAAAAAGCATAAAAATTGGGTTAGATTCAAGGTAGTCCATTTCAGTAAGGAACCTGCTAGAGCAAATCGAATTCGTTGAGACACTTGTCAACATCTTTGCTCTATCAAGAACTGAATCATCATCACGGCTGTGATTGGCTATTAAAGACATCAGTGCATTGTGACAGGAGAGCTTTTCACATTAGTCTCGTTACACATCCTAGTGATGCATGCTGTACAGTTCCAATGTAAATTACTTCTCTGTTCCAACTTTTTTGTATTTAAAACCGCCGGTCCCCGAGGACTTTGTTTATAACGGGTGTGCACGTATACGTAAATAAGTGCTACCAAAATGGTGATATGAGTTTAGGCAATACAGGTGTATCTTTTTTTCATTCCATATTTCACTTCTTTTCTCTAGA
Source organism: Diadema antillarum (assembly GCF_040938485.1). Lineage (NCBI taxonomy): Eukaryota > Metazoa > Echinodermata > Echinoidea > Diadematoida > Diadematidae > Diadema > Diadema antillarum. The sequence continues at coordinate 3,693,635 of NW_027271056.1, forward strand.
TTGGATTATTGTTGTTGACTTGTTTTATCTAAAAATGAATGAATTCAGCCACTGCATGTACATTGTAAGATACTGCCACCTGTCATCTTACAGGTGACTAAGACTATCCTAGGTACTGATAATTTTTCTTTATCACAACATGCTAGAACTTTTTAGGCATGTTGATGCCAAGCAACAGTTTGTAATCCTCAGAATGGTCTCATTTCCCCATACAAGTATCCACCCTGCCAATTAATGAAGACAGAAGTTACATATTCATCTGCACTAAAATCCACATATCATTCCCACAGCCTTCAAATACCAGTATGTCTTGGAGGAAAGGAATTTTGTTGCTGCTGAGTGATGTAGTCTAGTCGTATGTTCCGAGCGCTGTATGTGTGAGTCATGGCAATTCCATTTGTATGTTATTAGCTTGTCTCCTCCAATAGCCCTCTGTTACGATACGATAAATCGAGTCTATGGTGACAAACATCCTGTGAGAATCAAGAATGCCAGCGTACAGCGCCAGATTTAGGAGATAACTGCCAAATTACCACATTTTCTGGAGATAAGCAGGGGCATTTCTATGAAAGTGCACACAACATTAACAGCTGTTCCCTTTTGTTCCTATCTGTCGAGTATGAAACATTCTCAACTGTACAGCAGGTTCCTCAGTGAGTCACCATTTCACTTAACTCACCATCCTCCCTCCCGTGCTGAGAATCCAGCACACACTTTCAGTTTCACAAAAGCTCACAACCTAATTTAAAACATCCCACTGCATCGCACGCTCTTCAAGAAGAATTAGGAGACAGGATAATGAGTTTTCTGGCCTGCCAATCACCAGACCATGGTAAACATTCAATCACATTGTTGTATAAGGCTTCAGTCCATTAGTTCTGCATTGTATCCTGATTTGATACAAATTTTGAATCAAAACCGAGTGAAGACCACCTCAACTCCGTCAAAATAGAAGTTAGGTACCTTTCCTTTAAAGACACTCTCGAGAATTCTTCACACTGCTTTTCCATTCTATTCTATTCTATTCTATTCTATTCTATTCTATTCTATTCTAGATATGTGCCGGTACCTGTGAATCTAGATCTAGTTGACTAAATCAGCATTTGGCTAGGTGTTTATATACTCGTGATGAATGCCGGTTGAGTAAGCCACCTCTACCAAGAAAAGACATAGAATATGAAGAGAGTAGCACCCTCACTTCCTCAGTTACCAGCATTGATTGATGGGCTAGGAGGGGGCCAAAGGATTAAAAGTTAGAATATTCCCTTACATTCATCCCTGTAGACCAGAACCTGGGCCTAGTCCAGAGGATGCCAAGCCCAATAATAGACCAATAATGACAACAAAGGCAGAGGGGGTTTTAGAAACCGTGGTGGTCAATGGACACAAGTGAACAGGGAGCCACTCAAAAGGGTGAATATAGGGCCTACCTCACACTTAACATCTTCTACCATGTGGGGGTTAAAGGAGCTACACATCATGAAAAAGGTTCAAATAGATGTTCAGTAGGATGCAATTTGTTATAAAATGAAATAATTTATGGCAGCATTTCTTACAGTCCACAGAAAACCAAATCTAGACTCTTCATCATCTTTAATCAGAAAAAAGTGAAATGCTTCCTCTGGGTGATCCATCAGAACTTTTGCCAAAAACTAAACATTTTGATTCTTTACTACAAGTCTACATGTACACTCCAACTAAAGTCATTTCAGTAATTCTGAATTTCTGTAAAAGACATGATTTAAAATATGAAATATAGCCTATTGATTGACCTCTTTGCTGTTTCTTCTTTCCGTCTCTAACTCTGTAGTAATTGCATACAGTGATTGCAATAAGCTCACAGTTGTGATTACACTACAGTCAAGTGTATGTATAGGCCTACAATGTACAAATATCTGGGATATTTACAAAGCAACATGCTCCCGCGTAGAAGAATGGGCATCACAGCTCCTTGAATGAATAGATTTAAATTCAAACTGCACAAAAAAAAAACTTAAATCCATATTCTCGTACTGAAAGATGCATATGTCTGTTTAGCAATATGGAGAGATTGATTACTTCAGAGATAAAAAAATAAAGTCCACTGAACCAATCGGAATATGGTCACCTAGGATACTTTGATCTAGGTGCTGTTATTGCAAAAGTGTCTTTCAGCTTAATGTCCTTTTCCTTTTTAACCAAAAATATACATATTTTGACTGTCTTTCTCCTTATTTGGCACCTTCAAGGACCACTGCAATATGGAGAAAATTAAGCACAGGAAGTTTTCTAATCTTAAGAGTGTTGAGATGAAGGTTAGCATTTTGAGCCACAGGTTGCAGAGTGGTGACTGAAATCTGTAACTGCTGCAATAATCAACTACATTGCACAAGAACGTTTCTCATGTGAGAGGTAGCAGGATCTCCATCAACATTCATATGCTTCTTAACACAACACACATTTGAGCTTGGGGTCCCATATATACAATGAAAACTGGCAGGATAGAGGGAAGAGGACAGTTATGGCAATCATAAAATGTTATGGTTACCAGGACCGTCCAAGCACTGTAACCACTTTGATGAGGCAGTTAAGTTTATGTCGCAGATTATGTTGTAAATACGTCTCAAAATACCCCTACCCTTCCATCGCCCCCATCTTGATAAAATCAAAGCAGTCTGAAAGAGGAAACAAGCTTTGTGTGGAGATGTTTTCATGCCTCAGCATAACAAATGGATCTAATTCATATGTAGTCACAGATCGTCAATAAAGTTGTTTTGGGTTTTTTTTTTTCAATATCATAAAATGAGATCTCAGATATCAGGAACAGGTAGCAGAAAGTCAAAACTCAAAAGTAAAATACCAAAAAATATATGTATACTATTACACATAAACTCATTTGCTCTAATGCTCACTGACAGATGCATGAAAGTCAAGAAAAATCCTTTTAGCATAGAATAAAAACTCGACACGAACACACAAATGAGTCATGTATTGAACAAAAAGTTTTTGTATCTATCCATCTATCTATCTATCTGTCTATGTATGTATGTATGTATGTATGTATGTATGTATGTATCTATCTATCTATCTTTTGTATCTGTCATTTTTCATCATACAATAGATCAGAGTCATTAATCTTAAATATACAGATATGAGAAGAAAGATAGAATATCAATGGCATCTAAGAGAAACATAACGATTGTCAACATCCTTAGGAAACTGCCAATGCTTTTTTCAAATCATTGTTATTTTAGTGTCAAAAATATTCATGAATCCAGGAAAAATTATTTATTGGCTACCTAAAGTTTGACATCACACATGAAGGAAATTGACCAACATTGTCTCAACCTCAACTGACCTCAAGGATAAGATGCTCTCTTTGTAGACATCTCGTTGGAGCTGTTGGACCCTGTCCAGGGCTGAGCTCTTGGACATCCAACTGTTTGTGGCCGCAATGTTGACCTCACAGGGCCGCCGGGGATCCGAGTGGATCTCTAGGCACACGATGGACTCCAGTCTCTGAAATGTCTCCCGACGCACCAACCTCTTTGCAACGATCCTCCTGCCACCCCAGTCACCCGTTATCACATGGGGTTCACTGAGATTCACCTTCCCAATATGAAACGAAATGTTCCCTGTGTAAATCTGGTCACAGTTTCCTGTCCCATAGCACAAAGGGCATTTTCCTTCCTCCAGGAGAGACGGAAATAGCTGCTCAAACTGGAGCCTGGTCGTCATGGATACCGTGGCATTCTTCATGGCAGCCTCTCCTGTTGATGCCAGCTCTGCTTCCTGTAACCTGGGATGTCCCTTGATGTCATCAGCTGTCCTCACATCCTGCAGTGTCCTGCGAGTGTCTTTGCTGTCAATTCTAATTCCTCCCTTCGAGTGCCTTCCAGCTTGGAGGGACTTCCCACCGTTTGCATCCTTCTTGCTGATGGGGACAAATGTTCTGAAATGGTTCTTAGTACTGGGAAGGGCATTGTTAGTGAACTTGTGGGACTCCTCGTCTCCCCTGAGGGCGTTGAACCCTGTCAGCTGGAAGCTAAATATTGTGAAGAGCAGGGAGCCACTGAAGATGAGGATTCTCTTGCGTAGTCGGGGACCCATCTCGATCACTTCTCTAGCAGCCAGTTGTGAATGGTGTCAACGGCAAGCTTACATCATCTTCGCAGAAGAATTACACCATATCCGGTATGGTTTCCCTGACAACAGGAGCACCTGATGAAGAAATAAAAGAAGGCATATTAAGCAGTTTGCATTATTCATTTACCAGAGAAAAAGTGAGCAGTTTAGTTACTCAGTCCAGCAAGCCCCTCAACTTTTGAAATAACTTTTTCCCTCTCCTTTTCTATCTCAGACGATGGCCTTCACATGATTTCATGGCTTTGTGCTACAGCTCATATTGGTTTACAAACTGTGCTTCAACAAACATGTGCATAATTCCACATATAGGCCTATATAAAAAAATTGATACAGTTACTGCTGCAAAGAATGCCATGAGGAAATACTGTAGAAAAAAGTGAAAGATGAACAGATATTATTGTCTATTTGCAAGATAACACATTTGAATTAACTTTTGGGGAATTTATTATTTTCTGGAATGTGTTCTGCTTTTATTGTGCACTCCATACATTGATACAATGTAATGCAAATATAGTAAACTCCTCGTTTCAATGCTAATGATTAAATTGATAACACTCAAATATTTACTTGAAAATTATGCAATTACAGCCAAATATTTCATTTTATCTTGGCCATAGTAATGCAACCAAATACCTGGTCAAATGAGTGAATAAACCATTCCAATTTATCATTACAATGCATGTCACCTACTGATGTAATGAAGTGTCTGCATAAAATGAGATCACATTTTGAACTCCGACCCCTCCCGACCCCCCCCCCCCCCCCCCCCCCCCCCCACTTGACCACAGTCTGCCTGCAGTCTGTGTTCTTTGGCACTGAGATGTCCTTAGAGGCAAGAGAAATAAATAAGGCAGATCGGGAGATGGATCTTCACGCTGAAAGAGGAGCTTCTCATTGATGCGTGGACACTGACAGAGATGGTTGCTTCCAAACGCTCTATTTCAATCAGCATTAGTGATGCCCTCCACTTAAAATACCAGGCGTAGTGATGGAGACATAGGGTTCTCAAGTGGGGAAGCATGCCTAGTTTAAGACAGTGATTCCTTGAGCAGTTCTGAGAAATAGGTAATGCCAGCGAGTTGAGTATCGCAGGAGACTATTGGGCTTCAAATATTGCAAAAATGCTTCAGGAATTCATGTGCCTTTACACCTAGACATTCAGGTCTCAATGTTCATATCTCATCTCGTCTCTACTTGCCCACAGATCAAGGAGCACTACTTCAGACAATATACTGTAAAACAAGATATATTCCCGGCATGACATGTTTGCGAATTGGAGCCGATGGCCTTTTCGTGGCATGAAATTTTCATGAAATGCCACTGGCATTCAATGCATATAGTGTAGACAAGAATTTTTGCATGCATTTCAATTTTGTTAATCTTAGTCCTCGGGAAATTCACAAACTTAAAATGCATGCCAACATTCCTCGCTTTAAAGTTCCCATGGTGGAGGCAAAGGACATTCTCAGAATGGATGCATCTCTCTTAATATTAATCTATTCATCTTTGCATTGTTAGATTAAGTCTTTGCCACACAGCATCCAAAATTTTGTAAAGTTCTACTCAAGGACTTGAGCAGAGGAAGCAAATGTAAGCCAAGGCTGCTATAAGCCTTGGCATCATCGTCGACAATCTTCTGTTCACCAAATGTGAAAAGGGACGATCCCACCTCCCTGATCTTACAGACTTTACCCGGCTTCCGCTCCTTTCTCCTATCTTTATCCTTCTTCTGCACATGCCTCTTTTGTCCCAACAAAAGGGGAAGGCTAAATACTGTTGACACAGTTCCCCTTCTCTCCCCTCCCCAACACCTCTCTAACTGGAGCTAGGGGAAAGCAAGGTTTCAATTAACAAAGAGCACAGAAGAGGAAATTACCTGCGGTATAAATGAACAAGAAATTTACCAATATAGCAATTTACTGACACCTAAGTTATTTGACCCAACAGTTCTCTCCTATGCAGTGATGATAGAGTACCAAAGTGTGATGTCATAGCCATTCATCGCCATAGAAACTGGTTCTAAACAACATCACCCAGCCTAAATATCCTATACTGAATACTACTGTTGTTCACTATGCTCACACCTGGTTCCAACCCAAGCTAAAACAAAAGACTGTGACATCATCACTTTAGTTCTGTATAAGCAGGTATAATTTGCTTTTTATTGATGTGCTTTGTTTCTCTTCATGTGCCTCTCTTTGAACTCAAGAAGGAGATGAAGATGGAACATCATATCGTGGAGACACAGCAGGCTGGACTATATACAGATGTTGTCTGAAATGTACAGAGGGCAAAAATGGAGCACTTACTGTATACGCCAAATATTTTGTGAGGTTTTTATTTTCATGTATTTCGCGAGTCAGGTGCTATTCGTAAAATTAAAGACACACAAAAATAATGACTCAGATCCCAATATGAATGTGACACACACATGTACATTTCTCTGTTCTGTAGAGTAGGCCTACTCCATGATCGCGAATTTAACCACTCACGAAATCGTCGGGAAGTCCCGATTCGCGAAAATTTAGACTCGCTGAATATATGGCATATACAGTATTTAAAGAATAATTATGAGGCACGCGTAGCAAGATGTCTTTACCCACATCCTCAAAAATGATCACAATTATTTTCTTTAAAGAATAGTCATCTGCCTGAAATTGAAATGTTATTTGCAAAAACAGAACAAAGCTTCACACAAAATCATGTAAGATGCCCACTGCATTTTTTTTTTTTTGTCGGTTCAGCAGGTATTTTCAAACTTGTCCAGTGTGGTACAAGTTTGTCTGTGTGAATATGTTGTTTGTTGTCAGGGAAACAATGTAGGCCTATACATGTACATAAAATGAATGAAGGTTACCAAGTCATGTCCAGTTGGGCAAGTAGAGATGCACTTTATCTACATGTACTTCCAGCAAGTAAATGGGCATGTGGGAGCTGAATCACTTTTAAGGGGCAAATGACATTGCAATTAAAAATGGCAACACTAGGAAAATAGTAGTTGATTTAAAAGTTGCTAGGCTAAAGTTGCCAGGCAACTGTGCCAAGAGCTACTGAGACTGTTTGAGAAATCCCAGACTGTAGTGTGAATGTTCTACTCTGCTTGAAGTTTGCCACAACATTTGTGATGAAAATACTCACTGGTAGTATTTCTGTCTTCATGACATTTTGGGGGGCTTAATAAAATTTCCATGTCAATGGAAAGATGAAACATAGCGTTTTGCTTTGAGGATATTTCTCAATGAAAGTTTGGCCTTTAATCTTCGCACTTGCCTTGAAGCAACTCCAGAAAAAAAGAAATAGTTGTCATTTCCTGCACAACAAAGGAACTTTAAATCTTCAGGAATAGACGGAATGAAACAGATAAAAGACACAATACAACTGTACAACTTGTGGTTTTCTCAAGATATAAAGCTAGACTGATAACCTTCACAACAGCTTGTCTGAAACTTCCTAGATTCTTAGATATATCCTTGATGGACAATTATAATGGAGCATAAGAAGCTGGGTAGTATCCTCCTTAAGAATTATCTTACACTATTAAAGCCCTATGAATTGAACAAAAAATCCATCTAATCCATTGATTATCAAAAAGAAGAAAAAAGGGAGAATTATGGTGGAGAAATCCCATTACGGCACAATTCAGTGCGATGATGACTCACTCATTTGATAGAATTCATCTCAAGATATCTATGAAAGAAGCCAGACCTATGGAACAGCTAGACAAACAAAAGAGATAACTAGGAGACACTTAAAAGCTGATTATGTCTTTCTATGTCCTCCTTTTCTACTCTCAGAGATTATTGTCTGAGAGATTTACGCGCAGCAGCTTCATTTCATCAAACCAATCTATGGTGATTCTGAGGATTGACAACGTTTCAGTAGGTCCTTCTTAATTCTTCTCATTGTTTTGACTAATATCTTAATATGTCTGCACACTTTGTACACTCCATTTCCCAGTAGAGTTTCAGTCTTAAAGTACATGTGACCCTCTTTGTTGACCAACAGACTGTACAATTGACTGACTTAAATACAAAGGATTGACACAAATGATATTCACATACATGTACTCATGCGCCCCTTAATTTTTTTTTCAGGGTGACTTCAACCACCTTTTACCTGTTGAACTCCAATTGACTCAATAGGAAGAATTATGCCTGCTATCAGGACTAGATTTCTCCATCTTTCATTTCATACCAAAGCATGACGATGGGTGAAGAAAATCTGCAGTCTCCAAATATGAATTCAAATTGATGTCAGCGAGACCTAGATGTGCCTGAACCACCTAAACAACAGGCATGGTTTGCCGGTGCAGCCATACCTCTGGGCAGCAAGTGCAAATTCATTTGTGTTTCCAAGTAACAGCTTTTGGGACCATTGTCTTATGCACCCGGTAAAAATTCCCTGGTCTGAATGGGGCATAAGAAACCAGTGTTCACATTCAAACTTGTAGACTTCATTCCAAGCTTGAGTCACATGATCCTCATTTTGAAGAGGTGAAAAAGAAACACCAACAAACTGGCAGGCCATTGTGTTCTGTGCTTCATTAACAGACACAGAACATGTATTAGTAATGGACGTCGACACTGCCACATATCAACATCATCATTAAAGGACAAGTCCACCTTCATATACATAAGAATTGAGAGAATGCAGCAATATTATTAGAACACATCAGTGAAAGTTTGAGGAAAATTGGACAATCCGTTCAAAAGTTACGAATATTTTAAGTATCTGCACAGTCAGTGCTGGAAGAGAAGACTACTACAGTGTATGATGTCACATGCGTACAGCTATTTAAGGAAAATAAAAAGAGACTTTCACAAAACTTTACTTTTTGAATAAAGTGCACATTTCTTTGACTTGCTCCTGAAGTACCGTATGTTAAGGGCAATATTATTCCCCCTGCCTTCTGAAAGAGAGAAGTCGAGTGTTCTTTTGTTATGCGAGAAAAATGGAAATATGTTGAATTTTCTTTATTCTTTCTTTATATCGTTGTACTCATGTGACATCACAAGCTATAGTAGTCTTCTCATCTAGCCGTGACTGAGCAGAAACTTCAAAAATTCATAACTTTTGAATGGCTTGTTCGATTTTGCTCAAACTCTCACTGATGTGTTCTACTAATATTCCTGCATTCACTCAACCCACATGTCTATGAAGGTGAACTTGTTCTTTAATTTCTTCCGATCTGTGCTGATATGAATAAGACTTCAACTTGTCAGCACTACCAAACTTGACTTGAAATAATACCAAATTTTCACTGACCTGTACCATGTGTGTTCAATGACCCTGGCAATAGATTCTGACTATATACCGTTCTAATCCAGAGTCAGTATTTATATCAGAATAATGCACCTACAATGAATGTCCCACACACATCCCTGGAATTGGAACCATGGATAAAGCATCACTGGGCAAATCAATCCTACACATTCTGAACAGTGTCAACACATCTGTTGGAAGTCCGTCTGTCGTGAAGGTGGATAATAGTCTGTTTTTTCATGGAAGCAGGGAAAAGGACTAGTCACAACATCCTGCTAGTAGACAGTCATAGACCACAGATGATTTTCTATGTGATTAAGCTATTGCTGATCTTGCATGAACTGGCTCTATCTAACCCATCTCAGAGGAAATAGATCAACCAATGATGACCCAACTTTAATATCCTCCTCCCCCCCCCCCCACCTAGAAATAAAAGAAATTCTTCCTACATGACACTATATCAGAGTGACACGCATAAAATTTGTCAGTATAGGCCCAGCTACCCAGGCCATTTATAGCACATAAAAATTTCATCATTTCCTCTTTCAGAAATTGAGGCTGACAGCCTTTTTTGCAGCATGAAACTTTTACGAATTGGCACTGGCCTTCAATGCCTTGTGTAGAAAAAAAAAAATGTGGCCATTTTATATTTTGAAAACACTGGCTCTGCACAAAATTCATGAAAGTTACACGCATTTGATAATTTCTGATTTTACAGTTTAAGACATTGCAAGTCAATGGATGAACTGGATTCCACAGATACCAGAGAGCTCAAAACCCAACACAAGAGACTCCTTCCCTTTGATTATTGTGTGCAGAGTGTCAGCCATGTCAGCCTGGTTGTAAAGTCCTTAGAGGGGGACAGGCCCAAGTTTGTTATGGGGGGGGGGGGGGGTCTCGAGGCTGTCTTTTTGATGAGAATGACCATCTCTGCGTGCAAGTTTTTCATTTCAATGTTTGCCAAAGAGATGATGAATGTGTCACTTCCAGTGGTCAGCAGGAGCCAGGAAATTGAATGGACAAATCCTCCCAGGCAGCGGTCTGCAGTGGGCAGCCACAACAATCCTCCTGTTTACCTCACACCCCTGTGCAACATTTGTGTTTGGGATTTGACTGAGGTAAATTAAGTACTGTAAATCACGAAGGCTGATACATACCAATTAGGGTAACAATCTTTCTTTTTGAAGTCTCGTCTTGATATATTCAATCTCAACTTCTGTATCAGGACGGTATACTATAATGGCTAATGTGTATATCCTACGAGTACTGGTATCTGTTTTATGAACATCCACTTCAAATAGTGATTAATGTCACACGTTGGTGAAACATTCCAAAGTAAACTTTGTACTCTTTGTGATAATCACTGCCCTGGTTGGAAGGTTACAACCAAGAGAAGAGTTCACTCATGGTGCACCCGCACGAACATTCTAAAAAGTACAAAGAAGGCCAGTAGTAATGGAGCATGCTAAACTCCCCCCCCCCAACACCACCACTTTTCCATATATCCAAACCATGGTATATCCTATACAAACTTCATGTGAAAGTAACTTTTCATAAGGAAAAAACAATCATTTCCCTCAGAACCATAACCCAAGATTTAAAACTGATGTATATGAACCTTGTACTGTTCCATTTCCTACCTATTGGGTGGGGGGGGGGGGGGGGGGGGTTGTTGAGGTGAATGTGACTTATTTGTTCATGGCTTATATTATACCTGTCATCACGATCTGAAGGAGAGTTTCTTTCTTTTTCTCAGACATTTCCTGTCCATCATGTGTCTCTCACCTGTTCTTTCTCTTTTCTCTCTCCCTCTCGCTCCCCATTTCCTTCATACATGTGCTGATACTTGTCTAGTAGAAGCCAAACAAGATGATTATAGGTTAATCATGCCTAAGTTTTGTATGGGCAATGGTTCATGGCCATGGCTGTGCGAATGATATCAACCCTAGTTAGGGAGCATTACAAGGTTTGCGGAGAATTAAGGCATGGAATGATATCTGAAGACATACCAGTACTCAGGAGACTTTACCTTCTTGAACAAACTATTTTGAACAAATAGGCCATTTTCCAAAAACTTGTCTGGATATCCCTTCCACAGGCATTTTGTGACACCACAAGGTAATAGATATGAAGCATACTGAAAAAAACCCCACAAAAACAAACATATTTTCTTCTCTGTCTCATTTGGACCGTAACACGCAAGGCAAGTATTTTACAAAAATACATTAGAATACCCTGTTCCCTTCAAACACCTTCCTCATCAAAATGCAACTAAAAGATGTCCCCTCATTTATGCAATGCAAAATTTCATGCCATATGATAACTGCCTGTAAAAATCAAAGAAACTGAAAGGAGCCACTGTGAAGCTACAAAGCGAGACCGTAATTTCAATAGACAATAGGCATCCTTCTCTATAAATATCATTTCCATACTCTGATGACTCATCCCATACTAAAAAAAAAAAGAAGAAAAAAAAATAACTCCATGCTCTCTCATCAGTTACTTTCTTCTACCCGAATTAATCTCACCCATTCACCTGCTGCATATTTCCACTCCAGCACGAAAAGAGCTTCCTGGTGGTTCTACTAAAATCTGTGAAGATAACAGCACCAAAAGACAGGACATATTTTTTCCCCTTTTTTTTCACAGCAATGTGCAAGCAAACAAGCCATCCCCAACGATGCAGAGAGTGGTTTTACCCCACGTATTTGCACTCAGTCACGCTTTAAAGCGCTCACCAGGGGCCGATTATAAATAATCAATATTTTGCACACCCAAACAAAAGGAGGAGGTGATCCATTCTTTCCGGCTGTCTCCTGATGGCTGACTGCCCCTCACGGGCAATGTTGATCCTAACAACTGCTGGTCCTTTCGTCCAGAAATAACAAAAAATCTCAATCCAACCACAAAACATCCAATTCACTTGGTCAAACTACTATTGCCACTGCCAACAAACGTATCATATTTCAAAAGATAAACACACAGGAAATTAACCACAAAAGAATGATAAGCAAGCAACTCCACAAATATCAATATGACTCTTAAATGCATGTGCAAATGACTTTCAGTGTTTCGTGTCAAGATATCTAAACACAATTTCCTCTAGTACTACATGACACACTCCTTGAACTTGACTCGGATGATTTGTTACAAATGTGACATTTTCTTAAACAGACTGTTGAGACGAAACAGAAGGCTGATTAAAAGATAAGCAGAGGAGTGTTTTAGAACGTGACCTAAAGCAGCAGACTAAAAAAAGAAAAGAAAAAGAAGGAAACTAACGACTGGCATAAATCATGCAATCAGTTGTGCATGGATGGATGCTGTGTGAGGTAAAATTAGTTGTCAGTGCATTCTGGCTATGATGAGAACCATTCCTTCACATGTTGAAGCAGTAACACTTGCCAAAAAAAAAAACAAAAAAAAAAAAACAGTTACTGCATAAGCTGTTATTTTCACGAGGATTTAATTTTCGCGAATTTTTCGTATTATTGTTGGACCGCGAATTTAACAACATGCGAAAATGTCGCCATCCGCTAGGCTAATAATGCATTTACGATAGCCTTGGTGTCAAATCGCGAAAACAACATCTCGCGAAAATGAACATGACCTCCACATTCGCGAAAATATCTGTACGCAAAAATAACAGTTTATACAGTACTATCATGAATGCCAACAAGGACAAAAGCAAAGTGTAATGCAAAATTACAGACTCTCAGATGATAATAAAATGACATCAGAGAACATCAGACAAAGATCAATGGATAGCAAAATAAATCATACAAATCACTCCAAATTTTCGGAAAATGAGTGGTAGTCCAGAAAATTAACTACTGGCACTACTATATAAATGCTGATATCAAATACAATGAGCTGAGGTATTTCTCTGTCTAAAATGATAAAACTCACTTAATACGTCGCTTGCAACAAGATGTATTCAAAGATTTCTGTTACACCCTCCCCAGGGAGGTGAGCCTGCTCTCCCACAGTAATATTGCCATAAACAGCATTATTGATTTACTGATCAGAATGCATTTTTCAGCAAATAAACAACAAGGAAAAATGGTTCCTGAAAAAAAAAAATTTTGTCTACAGCTTTGACATTCTTCAACATTTAAATTCCTTGCTATTTATTACAGAAAAAAGTTTCATAGCTGGATTTGGAAAAAAAAAAATGATCATACCTTTTTTATTGTTTCTTAAATAAGGTGGTAAAACTGACATCCAGTGATCAAATGCAACCAGGGGGATGATGAAGACAGTATGATAAAAAATGAACGATAAATCCAAAGTTAATTTCCAGAAGTGTGAGATCACTGATAGAGAGAGAGAAGGGGTCCGCCAGAGGAGCTTGCAGAACACTGCCTACACCAACTGCACTGGCCCTGCTGTGAACTCACAACTTGTATTGGCTCAATCCAGCTGGCTGAGCGAGCTGAGGGTGGGGTGTAAAGATAACCCTAGTAGCTATCACACTGTACTAGTACACACACACACACACAAATTCACAGGAACACACACTACCACATGATACAGCCACGCAGTGGACTTGTGCGAGAGCCTACGCTGGCACGCTTCTCAGTTGCACAGTGCCCTCCCATTGGCTAATGGTCACTGAGTCTGGGCAGGGGTTCAGCCAATCACATGTGAAGTTGGTGATCTGGGTATGCTAATTAGTTGTAAGTTCCCACTCTGTGTCCAATAACATTGTAGTATGGCAAACAGTGCACTCACATCAGCAGCAATGGACTGAGTGTCACTGATGTTACACCTCATTGAAGAACTAATGGATATAAAATACAAGGAAAATATTGCATGTTCTTATAAAGAGAATTTTCTATTCGGAACATAGAGAATTTTATGTTTGATGAGAGAGAAAAAAGCAAGATATACACCTTGATGTTTCTCATATCACATCAGTTGAAAATATAACAAAACAACACAAAAAAATTCCAGCAAACCCATCACTATTCCCATTTGGTGTTGTGTTTACCAAGATCTCTACATGGTATACACTGGAACAGAACAGAAGACATGTAGGCAGAAAACACAAAGCATAAATGTAATGGGGGAAACTGCAATAATTGTAAACATGAAGAAATGTTCCAAAAGCAGAGGGGCTTATAGTATATGTTTGCTTGTGAATATTTTTCCCACGGTGATGGTGTTTTCTTCATGTTATCTATAGATTTACTTGACAATACTGAAACAGTCTAATGAGTCATGTATTCTTTGCTTGTTGATCCAATACTTTTATGTATTTACAACAAAAAATTAAGGTAAAATACAACTTCTCACTGAAAGTTACTACTCGTGGATTGAACTGTTTTAATCAGTGATTTTCCATGACAGGTTTTCTATGCACTTTCCTAAACTACAGTTTGTAGCTTCTTTACTGTGTCTCTGAGTACATATAACCATGCTTGACTCCTGTGGTAATAATTAAAGGGTAAAAATATTTCACCAGAGTACAAAGTAATGAAGTGTAACACCAGCAATTGACTCTTGACGGAGGTATGGAAGGCCATTCATTCTGTTGAATTCTTTCTGTTCTGTTATTCTCCTCCTTAAGAAGGACTTAGACTTGAGCTTTAAGATTACTCTCAGTCCTCAAACAATGAGTGTAAACCATCCCATTCTTTGTGTTGTCAACAATTTACGGTCTGACTTTAGGAAGAGAGATGCTTTGATGCTGCTATGTGGTAAAGGTGCTGCATGCCTATAAATGCACCCAACTAGGCCCACCTATGCTCTGTGCATGCATGAAAATTTCACAAATTATTGAGAGGAGTCAAGATCTGTTTAGTAAAATGCACATGAAAGGCTCATAAATCCCCATATTATTTAGTACTTGTAGTATCCTCATAATTCTTTCGTGAAAGTTTCACATGGCAAAAAAGGCCTTCGCCTCCAATTCTCCATATCGCATATAGCCGATATCAAGGCGATATCAAGTGATATCGTTCAATACCTCCTATATCGAACCTCTCAGGCTGGGACAGTGATTGTGAAAGAGATGCTAACTTGTAAAATATGGATTTTCATTGCTTTCCACATAAACATGGAAGGGCTTTGACAATGAGCCTCACAAGATGTTTGTTTTTATCCTAATATTGATAGATCTTTCAATAAAATGGACAATATTTTGCTATGTAGCACAAAAGAGGCACCTCTCAAGGTATTCTTTAACCTGCATGTCCTCCATGATATTCTAAAATCTCCATAGACCTGACATATGATCCTTTAGTTTTTTGAAGGAAAAGGGTTAAGTTGGAAAAAATACTCCTTGTAAGCGAAAGAGTGTGATGCTTGTACCTACTGTAAACGTGGAAATTTTCGCGGTACATTAATTTTCGCGGATTTCGCGCTACGCTCGGCTAGCGCGAATTCAAAAACGCGCGAATATATCTTCACAATTTTCTACGCACATTTTGAACGGGATGAATTGTGTGCGCTTCATCGATGATACTGCTACGTAGTACAATGTACAGGCATGTAATTTACACTACTAGTACTGTGCGAAGAGATGATACCCTAGATTGCTGTGTACTGTAGCATGCATGTGTGCACCGCACGCATCGATGCTACAGTCCCCCGTGACTACGGTACTAGAGTCACAGCTGTACTACGTATTTGAGTGCTTGTACTCGCAGTCGAGCCGCTCGCTACGTCGCTTGTCGTACGCTGGCATAGCAAGCTATGTAGCAGAGGCTTTGGATGAAAGCAGTGAATGTGTACTACAGTAAAGTAACCTGCTGCGGAGCGCGAATTTAAGAACCCGCGAATACGTTTTCGAGCCGCTCAGCGCGAAAAATTAATCGCGCGAAAATATTGACGTTTACAGTAATTCATTTAAATCTTACATTGGCTGACACTTTAATGTATCATCATAGGCAGCCATGGGGTTAGAGCATACATACATAATCACTGGAGCACAGCTCATAAAAAACACCCACAAAAGATGTCACGCACGACGCAGTCAGAGTTGAAACAGAGTTTTGGCAAATATTAGTCTGACTGCTGCATTAAATGTCTGCCTCTTTCTGAAAAGCAAGGCATTATTGTTGAGCTGCAAATCAGACACTATGTGAGTGATCAGGAGGGATTTTTTCTCTAGGCAAGTGTGCAAAGTGGTAGAGAGAAATACAGAGCAATGAGAGAAAAATAGATGGATTTTCTCAGGTAGCAAAACAAGTTATTCAGGCAACGGCTCACTAACAAATGATGACAAATGCGAACAAACAGCGGAGATTTACTATCCGCGCTAGGCCTTTGTACCTTGCTTCCTCGCATCATCATAAATTTCTCTGCACTGATGTTTGCTATTTGACACTATTTCAAAATGTTTGAAATGTGAAAAAAAAAAGAAATTTTGCTTTGTTATTTCAAAGCAGACAACTTTTATCCATCCCAATTTTATGCTTCATTTCTGAAAGCACAGGAATCAATAGCACATACATAATTTTCCAGCTGAGAGTCATAAATATCATTTGTGAATTATGAACTTGCATCTTTAGTATATCTGGCATATGTGTGCAGTTGTACCAATATAAGATACGTTCATCTACACTAGCACTGAGTACATATTCCCCTGCTTCCTTGTTGTTGTTTTTTTTTAATTTTCCTTTGAATGTCTTATCAGCACCTAAATATATCCAGTACATCCAACATTATTCCTTGAGATTGCCAAAATGTATGTTTTCAGACAATCTTTGAACCAAATGCATGTACTGTGTGATGACAGGTACCTTAAACATCATTTTATGTTTAACTGATGTTGCTATGAGAAATGTTTCTATGTACTCATGACTCATGAATGAACCATTATGTACACATCATGCTCACACTTTACCAAAATGTTTTATGTTCCACATGATTAAGTGACTTTTGTCATTCAAGAAAGACCTACATTCTGTTTGCTAGTCACTTGTGGAGAGAGAAGTTAATTCAGTTGCAGTGAAAAATATCACACAATACCTGGCATACATGGCTTTTCAACTTTGAATTAGAGAAGGCTTGACACTATTTTTTTTTCTCTCTCTGGTTGCCCGTTTAAGCCACTTAAATCATAACCTGTTAAGGACTAGTCCAGAGTATATCAGGCAGTTGTCTATGGGAAATGCGTGTTGTAGCAAAATCAAGTCAATCCTGGATTAAAATTTAGATTGTTGGACCAAAATGAAGGAAAAACAAAAATCCATTTTCAATTTTAGCTGCCTGATCAGGCCATCAGAAGATGACATTCCCAAATGTAATGTATCATGCTCGATAGATCATCTCCTGCTTTCACCTGCTCATAAATTTCTAGCAAATCTACCCCATTTTTGTGCTCCAGACAATTAAAATCCAAGAACTACACATGAGGGATATAATAATGGATAATGAGTAAGCCATTACTACTAAATTATCTTAAAATCCATCCAATAGTTTTAATCACTTTCCATTATTACTGTTCTACTTTAAGTTTCTATCATAATCTTTTTAAGTGTCTGTCTGTTGCCAATATCATTACAACATTTGATTATCAGTCAATCATGATATTCATAATAATTCAAATTCAACAAATTAACTATGAGTTGTCTTTTCAAATTTGTCAAACCAGTTTAGGTAAGACAGGAATATCAGTAGCTGAGATCTCCACAATTTTAACTGAAAAGGAAATGTGTGCATTTAAACCAACAAATAATCAGAGAAAGAGAAAAAAAATTCCCACCTGAAAACCAGGTTTCACAGTGCATTAAATCCTGAATATGCTGTCAAGTGCAGCACGCAGGGTTATGGAGGCACTGGAAGAGGCAGTAAATTACCCGCCGCTTTTTTTCCCCCCTCCTCAGCTGGGATGGCATAGACAGCCTGTAATGCGGTGATAAAAGTCTTCCCCAGAATATCTCAGTACTCGTCGCTAGCATGTTCTGTATCTCACATCCTATGGCGGCAAACTCCAGTGACCCTTTTCAAGAGCAGTAGAAGAGCTTCAAAAATCATCTGAAGCTACTTCCCTCCCCCCCCCCCAATAAAAAGGGAGAAAATCGAAACAAAACAGCACTAGATCTCCCTTCATGCATTGGACTGAGGTCTAGAATGAAGCTCATCCAGAGACTGTAGCCTACAGACAGCCAGCTCTCAAGAAACCTCACGTACCCCCAACAACACACACACTTGAAGACCTTCAGGAACCCATTGCCAGGGTTATGTGGTTACATTCTGTGATGGTAAATAAAGAGATTGGATGACATGAGGGGTGAGATCTCGGATCAAGCAGGGACCGAACTTCTCTGGGTGGTCTTCAAATTCATGGCTTGCCTCCGAGAGGTCGACAACATTGTCACTCCCTGTCAAGCCTCTTCCGTTCCCAATAGTTCCTATCCTAATTTGGATGCTCAAGACTTTCGTCAGCGTGTGTGGTAGAGATTATGATGTTAGCATTTTTCCTTTGCTGAATATGACATCTCAAAGATCATGTCACCAAATTGAAACTGAGCTCGTTGGAGCATTCTAAGTTTACAACTCATGCTATAACTTTTCACAGCCTTTCATTCATATTTACGAGGTTGATATTTTATGAGTCCTACATTTTTTCCTCAAAGTGGCTAGGTAGGAGATGAGCAGCTCGTAATTGAAAGAAAATAACAAGATATATAGTGATTAAGACTTAAATTCACCCCTTCCACAATTCAAGACTGGTTTCACTTCATCATGTGTCAATCTGCTGACAAAATCATCTTGAAGTGGAACACTGTAACCATTGAGAGAACTTGCAAAAGGCATCTGATATATATGATTTGATTTGAGCACACAATTGTCATTCTCAATGTTCCACATAAAATTCAGTTCAGCGTAATTCTCTTCTATTTACACCTAAAGAGCTGTGCACGGTGAGTGACACAAGACAGACGTAGCGTGTAAGTTATCCTACTTCACTGAGCCCTTTCAGCTTCCTAATAATAAAGTGTGAAAGGTCAAACTGTTTATGGACTTGACTGACTTATAGAGCAGCTACTTGAAGATGGCCCTCTAGTCCTTTCCTCCATCTCTCTCACTTTCTGTTCAGCCTTTTGGTCCTTTAGCCACGGATTGTAATCATCTTGAAAGGGAGCATCAAGGCGATAAACGACCTCAATATATTGCACAATGTGACGACTAATGGCAGCTTAAACAGCTCATCATTGAGTGACATGAATAGGGTGTAATTAGGTCAAAATAATCACAGATTAGACCTTTTCAAGGAGAGGAAATCACTCATCATGGCCCTTGCACTTTCACCTTCATAGAGCCAACTATGAATGGTCAGTTCACCTGCTTCCAAGATCTAGGCTGATAATCTATCCCTACTACTCCTTGATATTTTCTTGGTGGTCCATCATGCAGGACTCAAAAGTTTGAGATTAACAAATTTCACCATCACAGAGCAGCATTTGGATTTAGCTATTCAAAATGGTTACGAAAGAGGCACTTATATGCTTATGAGCAAGCTCCCACAGGAGCGACGGCATTAATTCCCCTGCACAGGACTAAGCACTGAGGGTAAAGTGCCAAGGGGCACAACTGCTGCTACCAGGGAACTTGAACCAGGAACTTTGTGATTGAGAGTCTGCTGTTCAAACCACTGGGCCACAATAAATCTTTTAGTGCACTTTGCAATCAGTATCAACTCTCTCTCTCTTGACATCTTCTTCTAGACTCTTGCATGTGTTGAAAATATGAAGCATAACATTAGTGAAGTTAGCAAGTGGTAGAATAGCCTGGCTAAATGTTTGAAGCAAGGTAACTTTTTTTTGAGTGATAAAGACATTAAACTGGGTTTTCCTCTCTGAGAGCACTTATCAAAAAAACATATATATCATTAGTATTTGGATGTATTCCAGTCTCTGTTGAACTCCCTACAAATGCCATCATATAAGACATATATTTCATTGTCATATTTAATCATTTAGCACAGAGTAACTTGTCATACACACAATGAACACATTTCTGTCCAAAACCCCAACTGAATATGGTTCATGTTGGACTATCAGACTGGCAATTCCTATAATTCTATGATCTGTATTTCTTTGCATTAGATTCATACAGAATGTACTGTATTTTTGATTAAGACACATTCCTCCTGAATAAGAAGTAGAAATGATTCAAGAACAGACTTTTCTGAGCTTTTTCTGAGCTTTTCTCTTCCATACTGAGTGAGAGAGTGCTTACCATCAAGATAAACAAGTCTATTACAATATGAACTGATTGAAATTCATGTGTATGGATGTTCATGGATGTCAGCAACAACAAGTAAGCTCTACAAAGATGTTAAAGCACACATTTTGATCACATCCCATGACTTTAACCTGTTGTGGATGAGCTGTTTTTGCTATAACACATTTCCCATAGACACCTGCCTAATACTCACGACTAGTCTTCAATGGGTTAACTTATTTGACTCTAAAAGTAACAAAACAAGGTTTTGAATCAACTGTCTGATTATTCTTCTAACCTGTGCAATAAATGTGAAAAGACCAATATGCCGAAAAGAGTGGAATTGCAAGTCCATTCCGAGTTGTAAGATTTACTGCGCTAAGGTGGCTGGGCATTTAAAAAGGGTATTTGAAAAAATAATCTTATCTCTCAAAAATAATCAATCAACTCATCCTTGAACCACTTTACTGAACTCAAGAGCCAGTTCATTCATTCCTTTTTAACCCGTGGAAATCCTTTCCAGATCCTCTGAAATGGGAAGACCTTAAGCTCTCCTTCTGTACTCCTAAGGATTTAGCATTTCTCCCATACCTCACTCACACTGTCGGATAGATTAGCATCCTCACCCCGTTGCACATGCTACTACTAAGTAATCAATTCCCCCATCTTTCCAACACCAAGCTCATTCACAGTCAAGAACACTTCACAGAGGCAGTTTGGGTAGTAGAGATTAAAAGCTTCTTTCAACCAAACACAATCAGGCGATAAAAAAGGTATAACAATAACAGGGACACTTCAAAGCAGCGCCTGTTCAATTTGAAAAAGTTTACTCTAAAAGGTAGTAGCCCTTGTTTACGAGGAGTACAGCAGGCCTTTGAACCAAATTCACAGTAATTTACAGCCCCACTAAGGTTTAAGGTAGAGGATGTGTTTAAAAGCACATTGTTGACCGTGCAGTATGCAAATTTCAGCATCTCACGGGAATTCACAATATAAGCTGTCATGGAACTAAAAGAACTGACTCTACAATATTCCTAACAAGAATATCAGTATATGGGACTACACTTGGAGTGATTTCCATTTCATGTAAAATGTGGAAATGTATTAGTCAACTTCTCTTATAGAAATGAAATTTAAGAGCAGGGCTTACCATAACCTGCATACATTTCATCATGTCTCTTATGAGTTGTATACTCGCTACCATTCCTATCTCGATCCTACCAGTCTCCTCTCCCAGACTTGGACAGGCTCTAAAGTGCTGCCAAACATGATGACCAGTGAAGTTATAGGCCAGTAGGATTTAATTTTTCACATTTAGATTACAAGGTTGATCTAAAGATAGACAAGTATACTTTACTTGCTAGTTGCCAAAGCATTGTGGGTATACAGGCATTATTTCAGAAATTTACTCTGCTATCTTCAGCCATAACTTGTGCTTGAAATCCTACACTTGGTGTAATCCTCCTTTTACTTGCCATTACTAAAATTACTGATTCTGTCTGATAAATTACTTCCCATCAAAGCACAATATGATGCTGCTTTGTGCTACTTTGGTTTGCTACCTAAATCAATCATTGCCATTAAAAAATATAAAATTAATGAAAACTATACATCTGCTTAAACTGCCACCTATTTTCTTTTTTTTAACCCTTTGTCATCACATGGCACTATTACAATGTAAGTATGAAGTCGCACTGTGCATATTCCTTGTCAAAATGTCTTCAAAGTGCCATAAAGAATAACCTTGCTGCCCCAGGATGTTTTCTAGCATGTCTCTGATAACTGAACTCAGTTTGAAGATACAAACAAGTAACATTTGAAAATTTGTTTGTTATCTATACTTTTGACCATTAATAGCCCTGTCTTGCTTATGAATATGACCAACATGTCTTGTAGTATGGTACTCTTGTTCAGAGAGATTTGTAGGCAAAATATCAATTTTTCTTTTCAGCTAGAAACAATGCTCTTTTTTAATACCATAGGACATCAAGATAAGTGACTTTGTCAGTGTAAATTCAAAGTCCTTACCTCTTTGATATTGTCTGATTTTGCATAATTTTCATTGAGCAGTTGCTTTTCATTGCAATCTTTAATTCAGCTAAGTTTTCTTTTGTAGTATTTTGATTTCACAGGTGAACATGGTCCTTTCATGGCAGGTGAAAAACTTCAAGAGGATTAATCCTAGATTTTATCTCAAACTTTGACATTGTCAATGATTATATTTTGTGAAGCTGCATCGTGAATTTGTTAGAGATTGGGAATATAGGTGTATGTTCTTTTTTCCCTTCATTCTCCGTTAGCTGGGTACTTAGCAAAGTTCCGCAAAACACATTGCTGTTCAAAATCTACGCACTGGGGCACTTATAGATATACACTATCTTGTAATGTGCAGGAGCTATGGAAAAAAGTTGCTACAAAGCCATGCCAGGGATTGGGCTTAATTTAACTGCAAACGGAAGTTTTTATTGTCCAATTGACATCCGTTGCAGCTAAGTCCTAATGAAACTTCACAATTTAGAATTTTCCACTTGATTACCAAGCATGTAATTGGCAGCATTCCTGCTGAGTTGAAATCCTGCCCATTTGATGAAGCCGAGATATTCTAAATAGAGGCAACTCAACAAAGTGAATGGAACTATTTAAAGTATCCCATTTCCTATCAATTTAAAGAGGTACAGATAAACCAGACAGTAAAATGGTCATATATTGCTAATCAGTCTAGAAAGACTGGGTGTACCTTCATCAGCAGTCTACCGAGGCTTCCTGGTATGAACTAAAAAAAGTTTGTAATATGATAAATATATATGCTCAGTACTACATTCTCATTGTTCCTTGGCAAGTTTTCCTTCATCCTCAATGACCGAACAATACACTTAAACTATCTACACTACAGGTACTTAGTTAGTTTTCACATCTTCATTCTTGGATATATGTCTAAGACACATATTATGATACCAATACTCTGCATGTCATCAAAGACATAGTACATGTTAATACTGTAAAACCAGAAATGTTTTTGTGATTTTAACTTCTT
Source organism: Diadema antillarum (assembly GCF_040938485.1). Taxonomy (NCBI): domain Eukaryota; kingdom Metazoa; phylum Echinodermata; class Echinoidea; order Diadematoida; family Diadematidae; genus Diadema; species Diadema antillarum. Next base: position 3,717,234 of record NW_027271056.1, read on the forward strand.
GAAGTTTGCAAGAGCCAAGATTTGCAAACTTAAAGGGATCGTATAGTTTTGGTTGAGACCTAATTTCAGGTTTCTAACATTTTTTGGTGAGATACTAAGAAACCTCTTATAAAATATGAAAGAGCATGTGATTCCATAAGAAATTCAACGTTTATTTGATGAAAATTGGTTTTGAAATGGCTGAGATGTCCAAAACAGAGTGATTCTAATAAAGTGTGGGACCCACACTTTATTACGATCGCTTTGATTTACTTTGTTTTTGGATGTTTCAGTCATTCCAAACCCGATTTTCATGAAATAAACATTGAATTCCTCTTAAAATGGTATGCTCTGTACTATTTCATAAGTGTTTTCTTGGTATCTTGCAAAAACTTAAAAGCCCAATTCTCATCTCCAATACTGTACTATCCCTTTAAAATGCACAGGAAAGTGTTTGTCTATACCATATCGAATGCACTGAATGCCAGTGGAAATTCATGAAAATTTCATGCTGTGAAAATATCTTGCTTTACAGTATTATCAATGACAGTATCATACACTGTACACTTACTAATTTGCAGAGCTGTTGTTGTTGTTTTTTCTCTTTCACTGCTTTTATAAAAAGTAGAGCAAACATTTTTATATGATCATTGAGTTATGCTTCTCTTAAGTTCTCCATTTGTGTGCGTGTGTGTGTGTGTGTGTGTGTGTGTGTGTGTGTATTGTATAATGCAAAATAAAGTAAGTGATTTTGTAGATTTTAAGTCTTTATATTCCCCTTGACTCTATAACAAACTGTTCATCCTGTACAAGCAAATGGACATGGGAATTTCTTTGCAGTAATTATCACGAATACCATATCAATAATGTTCCACAAATTTGATCCCAGTTACGGTAAGTTTAATCTGTTATGTTCTTTATCTAATTCAGTTTCAATTCAATTCATTTCAAAATTTGCTTCATCTTCTACAGAGCACAAATTAGCAAGGTATGTTAATGAGCTAACATTACAATATAATCAAATGGCAATTATTTTTCTCTTTAATACAAATATTCTCACCATGACAATGACAGATAATTATAAGACATGTTCAGTTTTAAAAGGATAGTATAATTTTGGGTGAGATGGGGATTCAGATTTTAACTTTTTGTGAGATATTAGAAATGACTTAAGAAATATAAAAGAGCATAAAATTCAAAGAGGATTCAAATGTTTATTTAATGAAAATCAGTTTTGAAATGGCTGAGGTATCCAAAAACAAGGTAAAACAAGGAAAGGTAGAAATTACGCGGTGCGTAATATACGTCCCCGCCGGAAGTAGCATTTTGTAGCAAAATGTACAATATAGGTCAAAAATCAAGGTCAAAGGTCAAAGAAGTCAAAGGTCAAAATTCTGTGTAGAAGTTTTGAAGCCCTCACCTAGTGCCATCACATAAAGCAAACGGAATCGAAATCGGATTAGAAATGGCGAAGGAGTAGCATTTTGTAGCAAAATGTACAATACAGGTCAAAAATCAAGGTCAAAGGTCAAAGAAGTCAAAGGTCAAAATTCTGTGTAGAAGTCATGAAGCCCTCACCTAGTGCCATCACATAAAGCAAACGGAATCGAAATCGGATTAGAAATGGCGAAGGAGAAGCATTTTGTAGCAAAATGTACAATATAGGTCAAAAATCAAGGTCAAAGGTCAAAATTCTGTGTAGAAGTTTTGAAGCCCTCACCTAGTGCCATCACATAAAGCAAACGGAATCGAAATCGGGTTAGAAATGGCGAAGGAGTAGCATTTTGTAGCAAAATGTACAATACAGGTCAAAAATCAAGGTCAAAGGTCAAAGAAGTCAAAGGTCAAAATTCTGTGTAGAAGTCATGAAGCCCTCACCTAGTGCCATCACATAAAGCAAACGGAATCGAAATCGGATTAGAAATGGCGAAGGAGAAGCATTTTGTAGCAAAATGTACAATACAGGTCAAAAATCAAGGTCAAAGGTCAAAATTCTGTGTAGAAGTTTTGAAGCCCTCACCTAGTGCCATCACATAAAGCAAACGGAATCGAAATCGGGTTAGAAATGGCGAAGGAGTAGCATTTTGTAGCAAAATGTACAATACAGGTCAAAAATCAAGGTCAAAGGTCAAAGAAGTCAAAGGTCAAAATTCTGTGTAGAAGTCATGAAGCCCTCACCTAGTGCCATCACATAAAGCAAACGGAATCGAAATCGGATTAGAAATGGCGAAGGAGAAGCATTTTGTAGCAAAATGTACAATACAGGTCAAAAATCAAGGTCAAAGGTCAAAATTCTGTGTAGAAGTTTTGAAGCCCTCACCTCGTGCCATCATATAAAGCAAACGGAATCGAAATTGGATTAGAAATGGTGAAGGAGTAGCATTTTGTAGCAAAATGTACAATATAGGTCAAAAATCAAGGTCAAAGGTCAAAAAAGTCAAAGGTCAAAATTCTGTGTAGAAGTTTTGAAGCCCTCACCTAGTGCCATCACATAAAGCAAACGGAATTGAGATCGGGTTAGAAATGGCGAAGGAGTAGCATTTTGTAGCAAAATGTACAATATAGGTCAAAGGTCAAGGTCAAAGGTCACAACTGAAATTCTGTGTAGAAGTATCAAAGCTCCCATGTAGTGCTATCATATAAAGCAAACAGAATCAAAATCGGCTCATAAATGACAGAGAAGTAGCAAATTGAAGATTTGATCACACACTGACGCACACACGGACGCACACACGGACACACACACGTACGGAGCCCGTTTCATAGTCCCCTGCTCGAACTCGTTCGGCGGGGACAACAAAGTGATCTTAATAAAAAATGGGTCCCACCATCTGACCTCTTTGTTTTTGGATATTTCAGCCATTTCAAAACCTGATGCCCCATCTCAACCGGAACTATATAATTCCTTTAAAATGTACATACGAATTATGGTATTATAGCAAAAATCAATATGTCACAAAATAGAAACTGCCATCATTGATCTTCATGTCATGTATTGCAATAATTATTCAGGGTGAATTGATAGTTGTTAAATTCTTGATTGGAATGTTATGTGGCTACTGTGTATCAGATGCACAGTCTCTTTGTTATTGTGATACTTTGTTGGGCAAGTCCTGTGGGATGTTTGTCACTGAAGAAACCCCCCAAATCGGACTACTGAAATTCTATTAAATCTTTCTATAACACATTTGACAATGAAGTGAACACACCTCTTATTTACACACAGACAAATACGAATCTGAGGTGAGAAAAACACTAAAGCACCCAAAGCATCTTACGAAGAATAAGATTCCAGCTGGAATTTAGAGTCATAATGGTGCCACACTGACTCATAAAGTGGTGCGTGTCAATTTACAGAAAATGAGACCGTGTGTGGAAAAGATTTCTTCTCTATTTAGGTTAAGACACAAAAGATCTAGGTTCCATAGTTCCTAATCTCACACTTTTCTTTCCTGTCATCCAAATTTATAGCCTGACCCAATTTTGCAATACCAGCCAAAATAAACATGATTGTGACTGCTCCAAATGTGTCATTTGCTGTCAGCTCTCCACTTCATATTGGACAGGCCTTTTATGTGTCAGATTTTCAGGTGAGGTTGATGACATGAAACTGTCCCCTTATAGTATGAAGTGACATCACAACAGATGACATTTCTCTTTCTGTGTGATACTTACATGTGATTAGTACATGTTTTGAAACCACTCAGAAAACCCATGAATATGAATTTTGAGAACACTGTGTTTTGTCACATGAAACAAAGCATTTCTTTCTTTTTTTTTGTAATATAAAGAATCAAACTCTAGCCACCTTGTAATCATTAACTATTGACTGACCCTCTGAAAACCAAAGTACTGCGAGCATCATGCCATAATGTATACTGTAGGTACCAGTTCTAATAAAAGACTTACAAACTTGATCAACTTAAATGCAGTAATCAGTGAATTTTTGGATGAGATAAATATCTTTAAAGGACGCATACCACCACAATGACATCATCCTTACTTTGATTTGTATTGTTTTTGCTGGTTGAGAAGAAAGATTCAAAATGTATCTGGGAGGATATTGCAGGATTATGGTCAAAGGAGCTTGGTACAAATGACATTTTCCACTTGCTCCTCAAGGACAGTACAAGAGATTAACACATCTGAAAAATCATCTGCATGTAGGCTGGTATGCATGAAATGATAATGATGTTGGTGATAACAGTCAAAATGATGAAACTAGCAATGAGATAATGGTATTACTCAGAAAGTAACAACTGAACCCTGTCAAATGAATGAGCTCATTATATGAAGGGATTATGAAACATGGGATCTTCCAGAAAGCTATGGCATGTTGGGGGCCTAACTGTGAACAGTAGGAAGAGAGGGAACAACAGTGTCTTCCTGCATTGACTATTAATGTTATGTAATCATCTCCGGAGTATCCCGCTGTCATCTGCACTGCTTCAAGAGTGACAAGAGGAGGAAGCGGAAGGAGATGCATTATTAAGGAAAGCTTAATAAGTTTGAAGGAAATCACATTTAATGTACACAAATTACTTGTAAAAATACATGTGCATGTTTCATAGGAAACTACAAGTGATCCATGCTGTGTGTCCTTGAAGCTATAGTCCTCTTTGGACCTCTTCAATTTTACCCACCTTTCGAAGGGATCGACCCTTTTTACATTCTACAATAGAAAAAAAATATAAAAGGAATCCTCCCACCCCTCCTCAAAACAGCCAACAGAAAGGAAACATGATCAAAAGGTTTCAGGTTAAGACAGGTCACCTGAGTCAGTGGTTATCAACAAAGCTGAACTACAACATGGCATCCACTGCCCAGACCGGAGGAAGCAGGTGATTGTCCAGAGTCCCATTTCATAAACGATGTTCTCAGACAGCAACTCTTGCTGGAAAGTCAACTTCCCATGGCAACTGTCAATCAGGAAGCCACATTCTCATCATTACCATGACAACTGCCATTCCAGCAAAAGTTGCTATCTATCAGCTTTTTATGAAACGGTGCCCTGGACTTCATATCCTTTATATTTATCGGGTAATCATTCAAATCTTAGAGTTCCATGCACTATCTCAAAGTGATCAAAGAGGTACCAGCATTCTCTACTGATTAGTGCTGACCTGTAATTCTTTGAATCTTGTTGTCTATTGATGATTTTAAGACATTCTAAGATTAAATGCTGGAAGGAAGAATTATGACATAGTAAGATATGAATTTCAGACAGCTTGCCTGTAAAATTAGAACAGCCAGGACCACTTTGCTTTTGATGGATCAATTGACAGCTCACTACTCTGAAATGGAAGTTTCAGGACCTGGGCAAGTCCAAGATAAGGTCCCCTCAGAAGGTAAAATTTCATCTTTGCTCAATATTGACATATTTGATATCATTTTGAAGCTTATGAGTTGAAGTTTTGATTTCCATGGAGAAAAAAATGATATTATGTAAATTTATGCAAATTTAAAGGGCTTCATTTGCATAAATGTAAAACACAGCGTTACGTATGGGACATTTATAAAAATTCATATTTATTCAAAGGAAAGCAAATGATATTTGATTAATATGTGGACATAAGAAGTTCATCAAATAGTTTAACTTGGTATGAAAATTTAGGGATTATGCAAATGATTATGCAAATTAGCTCGTGTCCTATCATGAGATGTCCCATACGTAACAAATTGAGGTCATTTTTTTAGGTTTTTTCTCAAATTGCTAAGGTTATTTGAATGCCCTTTTGGAAAGTTCTAATTTATTGTTTAGAGAAATTAAATACCATAGAAAAAAGAAAACTAGAAATGTAGCTTTGGCGACTGGTATGCCTCCGCCATAATGAATGATTTTCCTAATAGGTGTAGATAGTACATGTGGACAATGTGTGATTACATTTTCACAAAATTGGCAAAATATTGAAATGACAAGTTTGTCACAAATGTGTTGAATGTTCACCTTCCTTGACCTAGGTTTAATTGGGTGAATAGGAGAGCATGTATCTAGGGATTTAAAGACTTTAACTTGACTTTGACCCATTCATACATTTAGGCATTGAGTAATTTTCAAGGTACAGGTGTGGAGAAAAAGTGCAATTTCTGAATAGAATAGTAAATTGTTACCATTTTCATCTGGCCCTTGACCCTAAAATTCATAAGATAATCACTTTCAGGTAGAACATGCATAATATGTACTAAGTTTCAAGAGAACTTGAGCCACTTCCGAGATATGGAGGAAAAAGTTAGTTCAGCACTTTCACTTGATCTTTGACCTTTTGACCTTTGAGGCAAAAAAAGAAGAAAAAAAAACTTTCCAGAGAATTTCTATTAGGTTACACAAGCATACACCAAATGTAAAAAAAAAAAATAACCCTGCTGGCATTGCATAAATATGAGGGAAATAATAAAATTTTGAAGTGTTGCACTTGACCTTTGACCCCTGACCTTTGACCCCGTGAACCCTACATTCTCTAGATAATCACTTCCAGTCAGTACATGTATATACTATGTTCCATGAAGATACCTTGAACAATTTTCCAAGGTACGGAGAAAAAAAAGAAGTTTTAATATTTTTACTTGACCTTTTGACCTTTGACCTTTGACCTCATGACCCAAACTTTCACCAGAGAATCTTAATTGGGTAATACATGTATAAACTAAGTTTCAAGAAAATATCTTCAGGCATTCAATAGATATGGTGGAAATAGTGAAATTTTATGTATTTGACCCTGACCTTTTGACCTTTGACCTCATAACCCAAACTTTCACCAGAGAATCTTAATTGGGTAATACATGTATACACTAAGTTTCAAGAAAATATCTTCAGGCATTCAATAGATATAGTGGAAATAGTGAAGTTTTCTGTATTTGACCCTGACCTTTTGACCTTTGACCTTTGACCTCATGACCCAAACTATCACCAGAGAATCTTAATTGGGTAATACATGTATACACTAAGTTTCAAGAAAATATCTTCAGGCATTCAATAGATATGGTGGAAATAGTGAAATTTTATGTATTTGACCTTGACCTTTTGACCTTTGACCTTCAGCATGTGCACCCAAAAGTTGATAGGCACAACTTCACCCCCTAATACACATACATGCCAAGTTTCATTAGGATACCTCCACAGGTTTTGATAGTTACCTTGTCCACAAAATTCATTACGGACGGACGGAAGGACGGACGGACGGACGGAAGGACGGACGGACGGACAACCCGAAAACATAATGCCTCCGGCACCACTTCGTGGCGGAGGCATAAAAAAGTAAAAGAAATATTTTTTATTAGGCATTGAAATAATGTTACGTATGGGACAAATGCGTTACGTATGGGACATCCTCATACATATTCCATGTGAATGCATGTAGCTAGCTGGGAAGGTCTCTCAGTACACAAATGGTCAATCATCCTGAAGAAAGCATCCCAACTTTGTAGCTACTTTTTGGATTGTAGACTCTGGAAACAATACATGTACTTGACTGAACAATTTTCCGAAAGGGGGAGGGGAAGATGGCAAAATACACAATGAAAATCAGCATTAAAGGGATGGTATAGTTTTTGTAGAAATGGGGATTCAGTTTTCAACATTTTATGAGATGACCGGAAACCAATAATATGAATTACTAAAGAGCATACAATTCTAAGACTAGAGGAATTCAAAGTTAATTTGATGGAGATCCAATTTGAAACGGAGGTGTGACTCAAATCAATGACCTGACTGCTAGACAGACATCATACATCTACTTGATTACTGGAATTCCACGCAGCAGGTATTGCTTATTTATTAAAATCGATATTTCTTGTGTCAAGTTGTTTTTTATTGAAACTAAATGGCAAACTGCTCATCATCAATGGAAGTTAACACTTTAAGAACTACTCAATTTTTTAGTAGTAACTATCCTGATAAAAATAGGGCATACATACTCAGGTTGGTCATAAAAAATATAGAATATGATTGAATATGATTATGATGGTAAATATTTGGGGGATATTGTTCCCTTGACAATCTGGATCAGTATTTGAGTAATTTCAACTGATTCCACCTCAATAATTATGCAAAAATTTGTTTATGGGTATTTTGCAAAATTATTTTGCAAAATACCCATAAACATGGTTCTCCACACACTAAACGAATGGGGGACAAAGGGCATGCATACTCAGGTTGGTCATAAAAATATAAAGATATGATTGAATATGACTATGATGGTGAATATTTGGGGAATATTGTTTCCTTGACAATCTGGATCAGTATTTGAGTTGTTTCAACTGATTTTACTTCAATAATTACGCAAAATACCCATAAACATGGTTCTTCACACACTAAATGAATGGGGGACAAAGTGTCCCATACGTAACTGTCCCATACGTAACACGTCATGTCTGTCTTTAATTAGAACCTGTAATTAGAGCTTTTTGCCTTATGACATGAAACTTACCTGTGATAATCTTAAGTGTTGTGACTTTCATCACAGTGAGTTACAAGTTGTAGAATGAAATACTTTCAGAGAGTTTTGAGGTTGAAAAAAATGTTCAAAAAAACAAAATTTTTCTGGTCCCATACGTAATGGCACATATTTTCTCTTCTAGAATATAATTGTCCAGGTCATTTTTCTCAATTTTTTACATGATTATACTTCTCCTAGATATCAATCACCATGATAAAGTTCAATATGATCAAAGGCCATTAACACTATTTTTCAGGTCATAAAAGTCTCTGAATGTCCCATACGTAACGCGCGTGTTATCTTGGACTTGCCCACCTACCTTATCAGCAGTGGCCTTTGATGGTCAATTCTCAAAATATGATTAACAGAATAATGAATGTATTGTTAGTCTCTGTACAAACGCAGGAAATCTTCAATGTCGAACTTAAAACCCTCTAATAAGTCTCTTATAAATGACAGGAAAGGGTGTTGCAGGGTCTTACTTTTGCCTTCACCAAAATATCATAACCAATGGATCAGACAATAAAACTGGTTGAAGATGTGCATTGTGTTTCCCATCAGGAGAAATAAGAGTTAATTGTACTGGCTATAACTTGTCATATGCTCTCAATATTCCAATTCACCCTTTAAAGGCAGGCAATCCCCCTGGGTTCAAGAGGAGGGCACTGCTGGATGACATGATGATTGCCTGCATTTTTATTACAAAGATGGACGACGTAAAGCTAGTTACTTGTCAACCAAAGTAAGTAGATCACGAGTGCGTAATTGTGTGCGCTCTCTTTAGTACAATATAAATAGTTATAGCTGTTCATGCTTCGCTGTAAATGGCACAAGTATGGTGTACGCATGTTGGACTGGACCTATCATATCAATCTTAAGTAGATCGAGATCTAGTCTTACACTTTAATACAGCAATCTACCTCTGACCATTTTTGACACACTCACCAAATGAATCCATTTTAGCCGGACGTATAGAACAGGGCAGAAGCGTAAGCATGACTCCATGCAACATCACCCTCTTGAACCCTCCGTCTGTTTCCAGTGAAGCACATCATGTGGAAGTCAGGGATTTTTTTTCAATATTCACCACTTTTTTTCTACTCTTAAGCATTCAGTAGACATCCAAATCACACAAGAGACCATTCCGCACACATTTTCAGTTCAAATCTGTCTCAGATGAGTCTCATATTTTCAATAAACATTCCTTGAATATTTCAAGGACCTTAATGGTTGTTTGGAGAAACTCCTTGCAAAATTTGTTGATAAACTAGCATAACTGTACACAAATATCACATTCATTTAAAGGTTCCCATCCTCTTTGGAGGAGAACTGAAATACTAACACACCACTGGTGTACTGGTACGTGTTCTTTGAAGACTGGTTCTTCACAAGAACTGAGTCACACTTACTGTGAAGGAAGTCTCCTGTGGATTTCAACAGCTAGCTATTCAAGCTTTGGGCTTCTGGACTACATCAACAACTAGACACAAATTGACTTTTAGCCTTTAATGAACAGCATTTGTTATCTGTCTATCGCCAATCCCTAATAGTCAAACGTATTGATCAATATCTTCTAAACAGATGCTTTGGGGTAGAAATGGAGAAAACCAATGGAGGATAATGCCTGTAGATGCATGGCTAAACCCCAAAAGGTGACTTCTACTCGGAGCAAAGACCAGAATTTGGTACAATGAAAACAAACAACCACAAATCAATTGAGTGGCACAACTTCTGCAGACAATTATACCTTATCGGGGGTTGAACCCAACACAGATCAATACAAATAGCTGTAATGACAGTACAGTGTACCCACAATATAAGCTATAAGACAAATTTTCCAACAGTTTATTTAGTCTACCTCTAATGAGAAACAAGCTTTGAACTGTGTATATCAAACCATATAGAAAACACTTCCATGGGTGCATAATCACCATGGATTTATATTGATAATGTACTGTCAGCAAGATTCCGTATGACAGCTGTAGTGGTTTGATGGTAGGTACATTATATCAAACCTCAGTTTCTATGAATATAGTTGTGCATACATGCTTTTGGACCATTAGTGCCAAGTAAGGTCTCTCACAGTCATTAATGATTACAAATGAGAAAAAAAATGGCAGTATACTAAATGAATTATGTTTGACAGCTCTTGACCAATGAGATTGTAACAAACACATGTGAAGGGACAGTTAGGAGTAGTTTTTGCTATCAACAAAAATTTGGAAGCTGTACCAGCACCTCCAATTTGTTACTTGAAGAGGATTTACTTCAGAACTGCACTGTAAAGCACACATGAAATACATAAGAACTATTGGCAGTTCAACCATTCTCTGCCTTTTAATGCTGCACATAATGTCAATCAAAAAATTGATTGATCCCTGTGGTTATGAAAAGTCAAATTCAATACATAAGCATGTAATTCTATATTTTATTTTATGATACAAAAAAAAAACCTGGACACTGCAGGCTTTGAAGAAGATGTGATAGTTGCACTAGCTGTTCAGTTATATATAGCTCACTGACATACCTTGCAAGTATTATCAAAGTATTTCTTTTTGTTTTTTTAATACTTTTAAATGGTTGAAATGCAAATGATTCAATTGGTACCAATCCTAAAAGGAGAAAATCCATCCAGATTTCCTCTTCATTCTTTTTCCTCTTTTGTCTGGTCTTTTTATGGTTTTGTTTACAATACACTTTTCTGAATGCCTATTGGGCACTCATCTTGTAGCCCCAGTGTGGCATTGTTAGCAGACAAAACGTTCCATTCATCTACACATCCACTTTAGACAAACTATGACAATTCCATGATAACATGGAGTAAAATAGCTGTAACAAATCCTAATGATAGGTTTACCCATTCATAATAACCCAATTTAGCCAGGAATAAACAAAAGCAGATGGACTGCTGTCACATGACCACAAGGCCGCTATGAATGGATTTGTCACAGCCGCTGGCCTAAACACAAAAGACAGGGTCTTTACATGCTGCTTGTTCTGACCAACATCAGTTAGAGCGGATAAACGCAGAAGAGTGTGACATCCCCAGAAAGCAACCGGAAATCTAGTACAACTATACAATGTAAAATGGCATGGGGGGGGGGGGGGGGGGGGGCTTCAAAGAAGCAACTGGTATACAGTTGTCTAAAGCAAGGATAGATGTAGTATGCAAATCTTTCCCATAAGTACATAAACATGCTCACAATGCCTAAACAGGACAATAAAGGATTAATGCATTATATATGAAAGAATGCATTCAAACATGCAAGATGAGGGCTACAAGCATCAAATCTATGGAAAAAAGATCAATATAAATATGTATGTCCCATGTGCTCTCAAGCTCTCTTTACATTTACAATTGCAGAATGTGATTCTGTAAGTAACTTCTGTTACTTTTAGGAAATAGCCACAACTTAGTGGACAGTGTAATTGCTCTAAGGAAAAATATACAAATTAATATTTCAATTTTTTTTCAATTTCAATTTATTTTCATACTTCTCAATGAAGGAATGTACATCAAATATAATAAAAACATAGTGAATCATAATATCCAGCTTGGATGTACAGTAAATTAATGTAAGAATATAAAACATATAGTGGTCAATCATCGTACGTTTGGTTCTATGTATAACGCTAAAGAAATATGACGGAACCTACTTAAAAGCGAGCTTGTTTGTTATATGTATAATATATCTCATATGGGTTGTACAGTGTAGGATAATTGAGACTAGTTGTAAAGCCTTTTTAATTACTACAGAAGGGGTTTAGGTGGAGAGGGCACTTGAAATTAGGAAGTTGAATGTGTTCCAGGCTTAAGAACCAGTAAAAGTGTCAATTGTACAATCATCGGTAGCACATGACACTCTGACAGCCTGGCAAGTTCCTAAGCATGTGCTATTGTGATCAAATTTGCTCTTTCTCTCTCTGAATCTGGCAGACAACTAATCCATGATGTAACATCAAACCTCATTTAATTCATAGATTTACACTCACATTATTCATCTCCCTCAGTTCCCTAACTCAGTCGTACTCCTGTAACTTGATGTATACATCCTTTTTGTTCAATGGCATGCTTTAGTTTTGGACTGGTTTGCTAGTCAAGAAGAGCAATAGTTTTTATGGTAGAGATCCATGAGTAAGCCATGAAAGGTGGATAAGGGAATGTTAATCTCATAGAAAGATTTACATTGCCTTTGGTCATTTACTAGTAAGTGAAATGAACAAGATTTAGAATTATTATTTATTTATTTATTTTTTTTTTTTGGGGGGGGGGATATATAATATATAATCCTATGCATCACATGAAAGTGCATATGATGGGCAATTCCCAAGCTAACCCTAGATCACAATAAGATCACAAAGATTCTTGTCTAGGTCCTATAGCTAAATGCAAGATACTAGTAGACTACCGGTATATTAATGGTTAATTAAGCACACCAGCGGGCATACTTACCACATCATCAAACTTTCAAAGATCAGCATTTGCCCAGTGTTCAATGTCTTGACCTTCTGCGTTCCAGATTTGAGAAGTTCATGAATCTTCAGTGACAGTACTGTTCTACTCCATGATAGAGAACTGGTAATGCTCCTTATGCCGTGCGGATGGTAGAGTAGCAGGAGAGAGCAAGGCTGTAGTGGGGTGGACAAGCAAAGAATAAGCCTGCCCCTTGGGCATCACGACGTGATTCGAAAACTAGCCTTACACAACGTCCCTAGAAAACGTCGCCCACAATGTTTGACTGAAGTAAACATCAACATCAACAAGGATGGCGGACGATGGGAGATAGTGTACTTGAAACGGTACCTGGGATCTACACACAGCTAGTCGGCCTTTTGAAAAAGAAGATTTTGGGTTTTGAATTTCATGTGTGTATCCTCGTCGATCCGGAGAAGAGGTGTGTCCGCTCGGTCACAATGAACGCAATGTCCCCCAGCAGCCGGCCTATACTGTCGTATGTCCAGTTCGGATACATTGTAGGTATTGTCGAAGTTTCGAAAAATATTAAGGCTTATGCGCGACTATACAGCGAATGTGAATAGTGGGACCACAAGGTATACCAGTACTATCGTTACAAAAATTGTATCATAAGCCGGTTCTGGATCGAAAGCACAGGAATATCATATGGACACAATGGGCAGAATGAACAATGCATTGCTTAACCAATGCACTTCGTAACCACTAAGACCAAAGAGTAGCGCTATAGCTTCTTCTTTGACTAAGACCGACCGCAGTTCTAGTGATTACCAGTAGTATATCGTTGGTTTTGTCATTGCACGTTTATTATTAGTATTACCGAGTACATTGTACTTAGTATGAAAGTCGTCTGCTTTTGTCACTCCTGTAAGTTTTTGTTATCGCCATGTTGATGCTATATTGTGGTGGTTTTTTTTTCGCTCCGTGTTTCGCCTTGTCCCTCATAATTCCATCACTTCCTTTTTCCTGTGAATGGTATAATTGAAATTTCTGTCATATGTTGATATCTTCGCAGCAATAGAATCACATAAAACATTGTCTACAGTGTCTATGATAGCTGGTTAAATTATTGTAGATAGGCCCTATGATCAGTGACGGAAGGGTTGCACGTGCAGGGTATTCCCCTTAGGGTACATGGATCACAGGTAGACCCCCTTGCGATGATGGTGGAGGGGTGTTGAAGGGAAAGTCAAAGTGGGATGTATCGGGTAATCCCCTAATGATGAGCGTTTGATACCTTAAACTCAACTCTGGTTGGCCTAAGCTGTAGAACAATTGCAAACTTCGAAAACCAGAATTGTAGGCTAACCTTTAACCAAACAAACAAGAGTCAACACTGAAGGAGAAGAAGAAAAAATAGCACTGAACAAAACAAATTGCTGTCGAACAAAAGTGGAATTTGAGTTTTAGACAGTATTTTCTGTACCTTTCAGGGGAGGGGTGGGAAGAAGAGAAAGCCTGCATTATGCGTCCGACCCCACACCGTGCATCCGAATGTGTTCCTGTATAGTGAATAGTAAATAGTAGCCGGAGTATCGAGAATAAGACGGCAAAATGTCATCGAAATAGTCAAATGTGACATCAAAGACCACTGACCCTTTGTCTTGCCACAATAAGCCCAATAACACTGCCACCAATAGTTGTTTGGAGAGAGCATACAAACTAAACCCTGAAAATAGCTGGCCAAAGGGTTTGGATGGACGTCAAAAGCGGGTCAACAAATACCTTTTCTCCCTTTTACACGAGAATCTTTGTCCTGGAACAACCACATTATGCTATAAGAAGAGCTTGTATACCTCTCTGTTCATTTTCTTCATTTTCTCGCACTCTTTGTTTTGAACACGTTGAAAGATCTTTAGCACCTGACCTTGAAGAATGTTTGCTGAAATACTCTATTGGCTTTGTGACTGTCTATAAAAAGTTTTGAAGAATACCTGAAAATCTCAGTACCTTTGCCCCTTGAGAGCATGCTGGCGACATGCAGGAGGAAATAGTCGCTGTTAGATTCTTATGAAGTGTAAAGACTTTTGTAACATGCAATAGAGTTAGCGTTTGATCAAGTCCATTATGTACTCATTTTGTGAGATATGCAATTCAATTCATTCAGTTTAATTCACTCATCAGGACAAACCGACATTCGCACTCTTTCTTTGACCACTTCAATCCGAAGCAGCGGAGACCATTTTATGTCTCCAGGAATAGCCTTTGATAATCATTTTATTTTCAAAAATGACTGTCACACTTTCGAATGTCGTTTCGGTTGGCTTTTTTCTTTTCCTTAACTTTTCTTCTTCTTCTTCCTTTTTTAACAGACTTGTATGTGTAATTCTCATGCTGAGAATCATTCTTGCTTTGTCGTTGTTTTACACCATGGACATTGAAGAGAATGCAAGAAAAACAATCTCATAGCGTTGTGAGGATGTATAATGCCGAGATAGAAGTATCAACTAACTGTGGTTGTAAAGTGTAATTAGAAATACTATATAAAAAAAGGAAATCTTATAGTAATATAACATTCAGGAAATTGTAGAGTGTAACCTATAAAGCTGTATTTTTGTTTAGCAGAAAATAAAAATGTCAAGAGAAAGAAATCTCAAAGAGAAAATGAGTAAGTTGTTGTAAGGAATAAAGGGGATAGAGGGAGAGCCGGACATTATATTTTGTCCGAATTCGCTAGATCTTCCTGTTATTTTTCGGTCTGAGAGGTAATTACGCAGGTGCACGTCACGAGTTTGACATCCACGAGTGACTGAGTCCACGATTCATTATACAGCCCAAGAGTCATATCTAACAGCCCATTAGGCAAATAAGACCCATGAGTCCGACACTACGCAAAAAAGCCAACAAGACCGATACATTAAGCCCCGTGATATAAAGTCGGTCTCGTTGGCTATTTTTGCATAGTGTCGAACTCGTGGGCCTTGCATTGACTCGTAAGCCTTTTTTTTTTTTTTTCCCAGTGTCAGACTTGTGGGTCTTGTTTGCCTAGTGTCGAGCTCATGGGCCGTATAACTCATGGACTTTTTTTCTAAGTCGAACTCGTGGGCAGTATGACTCTTGGGTGTAGTTCTCGTGGGATAACCCCAATGAGGTTACTGTATAGAATAATGAAACAGGGTTTTTAAGATACCAATAACGTTTATAGATGGCATCGAGGATTTAGTAATCTTGAGTAGTTTTTAGCAGTAAGTTATGTCAATATTATCTTAAAATTCATCAACAAAATCACTCCGGAATCGTACAATATCTCCAGAAATGAATAAAAGAAGTTATTGTTATTATTTTTTATTCTCATTCTTGAAATCACTCCAATTTTAATTGCTATGACAAAAAGAGCTTACATTTCGTTTCATCATTGGGTCTGTTTTAGATGTCAAAATATGTATATAACGATCTAGAATGTGAATAAAATACATACGTTTTATAGTTGAAAGAAAAAAATGATGGAAGAAAAGCAAAGTATAGATGTCAGCCAGTATACACTATAGATAAAGGGCTAACCTCGACAGACTGGTGAACTCTCAACGGAGGTATATATAATCGCTTTATCCCTATCTTTTCAATATACTGATCTCTTGGGATATCGAGATAAGGCCTATCCTCTTAGTAATCACTAGAGCTCTGCCGATGAATAATCTTGTTTTTAATCACAGTCCAAACACTCAGATAGTTTCTTGTTTTCCTTTGTAAAATTGTCACCATCGGACAAAGCTCGGGGATTCTATCCAGACTAATAGCTGTGCCCCAATCGGCATTCAGAGACCAGGAACCCGTATATAAAGGTATCGGCAGTGTCGTAACACAAACATTGTCATAATAATGGTAGTTAATCTGACTTCATTAACTAGCCAATTTCAATCCGATGATAAAAGCCGATTGTACAGTTGCAATCGCCTCAGTCGCTCAGATAAATCATCGTGCTACAAACACGTCTAAATTATATCAACGTCTTTATATCCGAAGAATCACTAAAAAGGACTATAGCTGTTTGGGAAATAAAATCAAACACAAAGCAAGAGTTAACGAGTTGGACATTAAAAAGCAAAGTGTATAAGTGTGGATGTTGTGACCAATCCAAACATTGTTAAAGAGTTGTATTAACCACAGATCATCTTCCTGTAATGACAACCCTCCGACTGCATGCTGTTATTATTCTGAAAGTCCCCAAAGACCAATCATCCCACCGGCTGATCACTGCAGAGCAATAGAGGGCGCACAGCAAGAACATAATGTTATTACGTCTCGGTACACACGATATGACACGGCATCATGATTATTGTAACTATATACCATACCTATTTTACCTTCCTGTGTAGAAATCGCGATAACTCATTGTATAGTATAACACGTTTAAAAGATTCATGGCAGGTGGAACGGGGGGGGGGGGGCGAGCCCCCCCCCCCCCCCACACACACACACTTTTTTTTTTTGCACCATACAAAGGAATACATAAGGTGTCACCACTTTGGGCCCCCACTTTTTTTTACCCCGGAAGTGCGTGGGACTAGAAAGAAATAGATAGAGACCTTGAAGTGTAAGTGCGGTATAAGGTTATGTTTTTGCGCTGAAGACCAAGATCCGAAATTCGACAAATTTGATTGCAGCAGTCACTGTTAGATTATTGTTAAAAAAATTGCAGTAACTATAAATGGTAGCAACGAAGAGATGGAGGACCAATCAGCAATGAGTGTCTAAGTCATTTTACTCATCAAAAATTGCACCAGCTGTATCTTAACAATTGCAAATTGCACGCACCCCTCCCCCCATTTTTTCTTTTTATTTCTTTTGTTTCAACAAAATGCGGTCCTCCCTGGATCCGCCACTGACGAAACGGAGCTTCAGATGTACATAGGATGTTGTTCTGTTAAATCAGGAAACAAACTCAGGGCATTATTATGTTCTTATGATCAATAGGAGAACGAATATGGCTATATTATTACACTATATACTCCACAGAATCATTCGAAGAGCCTAAACTTCCACCAAGCCATCCATATTATACAGGGTCATAAAACGCCAAAGAAGTTTGAGCACATCCCTTTGAATTCTGTAATGGGATCGGATCATGATCGCGATAATCGTCAAAATCTATAATCACCCGCCCCCATTCACAATAAACCTGTCCTGAAACATCATCAAAATCAGTTCATAATTTTTTGAGTGATATGCCTTATAGAAAAACAATCAAAACAAGCAAACGCTGGCGAAAACACGACCTCGATCGCTCAGGGAAGATAACAAGAATTTAGTCTGTCATGTCCCGATGGAATCCCATCTTCTTTGTTCATTTTTCCATTAATAAATTATATGTATAAAACTGATCTAATTTCCTGCACTCAATCGTTTTAACAGCTTTGGTTTTCCGCGAATTACGATGGTTTTGGTGTAAACCGTTTCATTTATTTTTATTGTCGACTCTTACACAGTTTTTCCCGCGTAATAACATCAATGTTGCGAAAATTGTAACGATATACCCGTAAAAGTTCAGATCTAATAACTTTTATGTTTTGAAATTTACGAGTTAAACAATATGACCTCTGTGACATAATCCTAGACAAATGCCTGTTACAAGAACATGCTATTTTTCTCGGTTTGCCGAAAATGTTTCAGCGTCTTTTAACTGTTGCAGTATTGAATCCGATATTGGCAAATTAGATGTTTTCGCCATCAAAGAAAATCTCATAATATAGACTTAAAATTTGTTTTACTGAGAGGAATGCATGATGACAAAGGTTTACTTTTTATACTGCTGCTCTCTACTTTTTTTTTTTCGTCAGCAATGCAGATATTCCTGTGGTCAGATGTCCAAAAATTAAGATTTTTTTTCGTTTCGTTTATTGTATACCTGACGTATGTAACATGACATAATTATATACCTGACCTGTTTACCTAAGATCGTACCTGACATAGATATACTAAGATTATTCTTCAAATTAATTTCAATCCTAATTCCATATTCATTACGTCCACATTTTGTTTCCTATACCCCTCTCCCACCACCCTCCCACCTCCACACCCCTGCGCCTTTGATGTGTCTCCTGAAGCCCCCCCCCCTTTTTTTTTAACATGTTACGGGGATCTTTGTATAGGTTGTTCTTCGTGATCAATTTGATCGTTGGTCACAGTTATAACTTAATGGAGGAACAGCGTCGGCAAGTGACCAAACTTTGATCGTAACTTTATACGACTGCGTTTATCGGCGCTCTGTAACTTTATTATGACGATGACTGCACTCCTGAGCCTATAATAGTGTGTCTTTCTGTATATCGCATCAGTGGTCGCCCGAAGGCAGCAGCGATTGAATGTCCTCTCACATTTTGTGTAAAAACCTTGGCCCTTTTGTGTAAAAGTCGATATTCATCTAAAATAAAAACCAGCCAACCAACCAACCAACCAACCAACCAAACAAACAAACAAACAAACAAACAACAAACAAACAAACAAACAAACAAAACGATGTGAAAATACCCCCTCCCCTCAAAAAAAAAAAGAAAAAAGAAAAAAGGTTACAGAGCGTCAGGATCATCAAACTAATACAAACTCATGACAACCAGACGATTATGGAACGCACAAAGTGGTCTTTTTATTGCATTTCTTTAGTTTTTATTACAGTCAATATACCCTTTCTGTGAAGAGAAATCGCCAACATGAAAACACAAACGCCTTTCATACCTCTTTGCATTATATTGTGGGGGCGCTGTGGCATATAGTGGATAAGACTCCCGACTCCCGATCGGAGGACCCGAGTTCGAATCCCGCCCAGTGCTTACGTCCTTGCACAAAATGCTTTTACCCACCATGTCCCCCTCGACCAAGGTGTATAAATGGGTGCCTGGCAACGCTAGGGTAATAATAATGACAGGGCCCTCTGGTAGAACAGTGGTAACACTGAAGAGGCTACCCTGGGAAAAATAAGACCTTATTATTATCATTATTATTATTATTATATTTCATCGTTATTATTTTCCCATGTGAGATAATAATGGCGACATTATGTACAATAATCTTAATACATAACAAACACTTGCTTGGGCTAGTCGGTCGGATATCATCGTATAACATTGACTATTAAAATGTAATAAATACAACCCGGTGAAACTTCAAAGAGATAGGCCTATATAATATGGACAATGACCGAGGTTACAGATTTTGTTTAGCGTCGCCGAACTTTTATAGCTTATTGAGCTGTAGTCGCATGGATGAAACAGCACTCGAGTATAATGAAAACGTTTTGAAAATTATGACACTTTCAAGTTATCTGTAAGCAAATACCACCATAATAATAGGCTGTTTATTCACACTGTGCATCAAATCTATTTTCCACTGTTTATGTATAGGAAGGTTGAGTAGTGGAATGCGGTCATTCACAGATTTTGAATTCATTTCGTTTGTTTTGCAATATATCAGAGATACTATACAATCACCGTGCCGGGGACCAACCAGCTCAGACTTTTCAAAGTGGAAGGATCGCTGATATGGGACCCTGAATATGAATCCAAATGTTAGTGGCTTGATACTGAATAAAGGAATGCACACTTGCAGGGACATCCCAACCGAAGCGTCACGGCATGAAAGCAAAGCCGCACTTCCATTTTTACTGCTTAAAGCTTAATTCCTTTAGTTTTAATGTGCGTATTATTTGAATCGTTTTGTAAGGACTTGGAAGCCGGAACGTAATATGCTTAGGTTTGATGTGTGTGTGTGTGTGTGTGTGTGTACGTGTGTGTGTATTTTGTTCGTTTTTATCTGTTTTTAAATTGCTTTCAATGACAGAATATAGGAAAATATGCCTTGATGAGCCTGTGTTGGCTTGGTCAGGTCAAGAGACTTTTCGACCTGCATGCACTTTGAAATTCTGTGTTTGCTTATAATGACGTTAGTCAGACGCTACAAACACATTGGCTTGTTAAACTATACGTGATATCTGCATCGCAAGGGAAAGATTCCCAAAACTCACACGTGATCCACAAAATGCAAACTCGATATGGTCTAAGGCAAACACTCAGAGAAATATTGAGGAAAATTTGACAACCCGTTCTAAAGTTATAAATATTGAAATTATCCTGTTTGGGTTGCTGGTTGCTGCCAACGCTGTCTCCAAGTCACGGGGCTGCGTCCTTCAGTGAATAGTACTATAATTTTGGAGTCTCATCTGCCCATAGTTAACCAGAAATTTTCAAGTCAAAGTATTTGTATATTATATATCATAGAGAATTTTCCTTTTTTTTCATTTTCTTAGACATCGAAAGAGCACTTAACCTAGCTACTAGGCCATGGGGTGAAGCTGAAAAAGAGGCTTAGAAAATGGGTTTCGTTCCAGCAACACTGGCACTACTTTCTGAATGCGGAAATGTGATGTTTTGTACATCCTAAATTCACTGTAAAAAGTTCTCCTCGAAATATCCTGTAGTTTTTGCGAAAATCCATATTTTATAAACTGCGACCAGCAGCCCAATACACATATTGTAATGGGGCTGCGGATTGTAGCATTTAGGATCATGACAGGGTAGTATCGCGGACAAATGTCAACCTTTAATCGAACAAAAATTCTTCAATTTGAAGACTTAAAAGTAAGGTTGAAGTATTGACAACAGGGTTCGTGCAAGGTTTGGTTCTACAAATAGTCATTTTCTGTTCGATTTGATGACTTAATATGACTAGGTCGAGAGGAATCTGGGAGAGCTACGCTGAATTGACGGTCAGCGCAGGCGCACACATCACTGCGCACAAATTTCGAATCCATTGACTGGATATTAGATGTCTGTGTGTGCATGCGCTGGCCGACAATTCAGTGTAGCTCTGCCAGTTTCCTCTCGACCGAGTCACATTTAGTCATCAATTTGAACAGAAAGGAACTATTTGCAGAAGCAAACCTTGCACGAACTCTGTTATCAATACTTCAAATTTATAAATAAGTCTTCAAATTGAAGATTTTTTCCCGATTTTAAGTTGATATTTGTCCGCGATAAAACATCCGTCATGATCCTGTATACTACAGTTCACAGCCCCATGACGCTATGCGTATGGGGCTGCTGGCTGCAGTTATGCGTATGGGGCTGCTAGCCGCAGTATAGTTCCCATAGTGTTTCTAAGCTGAAATACATATACACATTTGTAAAGCACTGCTTTTAGCCATATACCTAGAAAAAAAAAGTGAAGTTTTGGTTTAATAGTTGCATTATATCTCATGTTTCAGCTTTTCCTGATGCTGGCTATGCAAAGGAGGACAAGAGCAAAGTGGTTCAAGACCATGAGAGAGAGCACTGACTGACCGTCAGAGGTCAAGGCAAATGCCTTATATTCTGTTCAAAGACATGTTATTAATCAAATGACTAATCATTCAAGGCAAAAAAAAAAGAAAAAAATTCAGTGCGTTTGTTTGTGTGTGTGTCCGCGTGCATGTGGGAGAATCTTATTGTACACACACACACACACACACACCCTCACATGCACACACACATACGCACACACATAGTTATGAAGATTCAATATACCCAAGTGTATTAAAATATTCTACATGCCTTGGCCATTTATCACATCAGCATCATAAAAAAGATTATCATAAACATGAACACACACAATGATATAATACATGTATTGATCAGTGCATTACACATACACAGTTGCATACAAACGCTGACATATTATATACACTCACACGCACACATACAAACTCATTTACACACATGAGACATTACTATTAAACAGATCATATTGCTTATCAGTAAACATGTTTTTCTTTTCGTCTTCTTCTTCTTAAGAAGCTTTAATAAACTTAGATCACATAGCAATCACGTTGTTCATGAAATATTATACATTACTTTAGCACTAGAAAATTTAATCTTCATAAAATTTCCTGAAGTTTCCATTGCTATCATTAGGTTACAACATGGTGGGACACTACCTCCTTTCATGTAAGATAGCTCAAAATGATAATCAGTCAAATTTTCTAGTTTTAATAAATTTCCTGGAACATTCCATGGTCCAAATATCCTTGAAAGGGTGTAAAAGTTTTGAAAAATGCCAATACATAAAATAAAGGCAAAATTATAGTTTACCCATTCATGAGTGAAAACTGTTGGATTCTGTATTGGAGGCAATGTGTACCTGAAAATCTTGGAGAGAATAAAACAGGTTTGGCATTAAAAATTATGATAACACTGCAATGAACTTCCAATATCAGAGGATCTGTGCAAACCTGACTCAACTTATGCACAATTTTCATTTGGCTGGTGTGTATTAGTTTTAGCAAACTGATTTTGTACTCACACCTACATTGTACTGACCTTTCTACATGAACATTCTCTTTTCAGTATTAATAATAGTAACATATTTTTTTTCCCAGAGTGGGAGAAACAAATTTTAATCGTAGTCATTCAGTTTTATGAAAAAAAAACACACTTAGGAAAACATCTTTGTTCTTAGAATAATTCAACCCTAATCAAATCATAATAGTGGGCAGAAATGTTTGCTAAAGGGCGAACAATCACATACTGAGGTAAGGAGTCAAAACATGTTGCATAAACATTGGTATTCAAAATACAGGAAGCAATCTGTATTACAAAGACATTTTATCATGCACAACTTTGGTAAGATGTCAATTCTTGAATATCAATCACATTGACCAAAGCATTGGTGCATATACAGTACTATGTCATTCTGTTGTTTCTGAACTTTGCATTGAAGTTCTTTGTATATGTGTGAATGTTTCAGTGGTGTATATATATTGCTCCATT
Organism: Diadema antillarum; assembly: GCF_040938485.1. NCBI lineage: Eukaryota > Metazoa > Echinodermata > Echinoidea > Diadematoida > Diadematidae > Diadema > Diadema antillarum. Next base: position 3,740,858 of record NW_027271056.1, read on the forward strand.
TTATCAAGGACAACTTATAGTAACATGACAATGTTTTCATGCTTCAATATCAATCATATTAACCTATTTCCCTTGGCAAGTAATGAGCAGGTTGACTCTGTTGCAAATGATGCATTTCACAGGCAACACAGCAGAACCTGAAGAGCTTCCAGAAGAAAATCTTGATCTTGATGTGAGCGTCTTAGGGGAGGAAACAGATGCTCCTGCTGACGGACCAGGCTCCTCCTTCAGCTTTCGTTTCCTAGCGAGATTCAGGCATTTACTATCTATAAACCTCTTGTAGCACGTTTCATGGAATCCTATTTAATACAATGGAGAAATGAACAGCAATGATTAGCCGTTGGATTTTGTTAGGAGGAAAAAAAGGCTAAACGCTAGAGGGAGGGGTTGAACATTACACTCAATATATCATTAAATGTACGGTAGACTATTGACTGCCAATATTTGAATCTTGTAATTACCGATAGGCCCTAGTACTATGCCAGGTAATCATTAACACCTCATGATCATTGTCATCATCAACTACTTCAACTTGTACTTGCAGTGCAATTACTGATTTTAAATTACATCTACAGCTTTCAGCACCTGATCACATGCAATATCAATTATCATAATTATGAATACAACTGCCTTATCATCATTAATACTAATTTCACTATCACCACCACCCACTGCTTTATAGTTTGGCACAACATAATGGTAATCATATGTTTTAGGGAGTTTAATTGTTGAAATTATGTTATTGTCATTGTTGGTTTTTTAGATCTATTCATATCAAATATTAATAAGTTAATTTAATGAGATGCTAAATGTGTGTTTTGAGGGGGGGGGGATTCGCCAATTTCGGGGTGAGAGAAACAAGATGGATTTTTAATATTAATACTCCATGGCCATGATTATGAAAATATAAATTTACATGCAGTTTAGACCTTTTTCAATCCAGTCCTGTGTGTCAAGACTTTTACAAAACAATATCACCGATCAGCTACATCAACCTAACCTGGGCTGTACATAGAACAACATGAAAAATTACATCAAGGCTACCTTATAACGGCGCTATGCCATGCCAAGGTGAAATTCAAGATGATTTATCTAAAATGTAACAGACACGCTAACGGCTAAGCTACTGCATTAGCGCCCATTATAACATACACAAGCAACGTTCATAACATAGCTAACGTTGTACTTGTAGTCATCATGGTCATTAGGATTTAGAATACGCATATAAATGTATGAGTGAGACTGCACTGCAGTGTCGACTGCTACGACTGTACGCACGTAAACTAACCTGCAAATTATCCTACTACGTAGGTTGCAGTCAGTCCCCCTGAGCAGCTGAATCACTTCGTTCTGGTCTGCGATTTCACGGTCTCCCCCACTCAATTTGATCCACTCTTTAGCACACAAAACAGGTTTCGTCTATCTTAGGTTTGTCATAGCCGTGAAATTTTCAAACTTCATCGATGTTACATGCATAATAACGCATCTTAAAAGTTTCGGCTGAGCAGACGACGTAGACGCGTCGACAGGCTCACAGGGGGCGGCCATTTTGACTCGTAAACAATAATTCTCGATTCGGACTGGATAACATACATCACATGATCGTTCGCGAATGAATATCGTACACGGCAAAGTGTACATATTCAGCTCCTCAGTGACAAAAAAAGTTCACTGTTTCCCCCTAAATTACCAAAATACTACAGGAGGGTTTGTGTCGAACTTTTTCCTGTAGCCTTTTTGGTTATTTGTTTACACGTAGCTGCGGAGAAATTTTAGTGCCGCAGTTGTCGGAACGAAACAAGCGAAAAAACCAGCTCACCCCATGGCCTATACCCCAAGAGACACGGGGAAGAACGACTACATTCTCATGAGCATACAGGTAGAAGAGAATGAGGACTTCTTCAACCATAATACGGCCTCAGGGGAGACCCACCAATAGCATGGGCCTGGGGTATGGGAGCTGACGCACATTTTGTTACTCACAGTATGTGGCTTATGGCGTGGAAACTCATTTGATAATCAGCAATAGTATTATGACTCTTTATCGATCATTCTTTAAGACAGAGTATAAAACAGCACTTTATTACATGCAGTGGCGTATCTAGGGAAAACGGCGCCCGGGGCAAGCGCGAAAATTGCGCCCCTAATTTCTGAAAAAGTGTTCAACCCCAAGCCCATCCCGGTAGGGACTTTAAAAAAGTCTACATGATATGCTTTTTCAAGCACTTAAAAGGGGTCTTTTGAGGGTGATTTAAATGTAATAAATTTAGATAAATTTTGGCGAGCGAGCGCAGCGAGCGAGCCGAAAATTTTTGTATATTTCCGCGTCATCATCACGTTTTGTTCTTATCTTTTTTTGTGTGATAAATTTTGGCGAGCGAGCGCAGCGAGCGAGCCGAAAATTTTTGTATTTCAGGTTACAAAACATGGAATTCTTGTCATTTTTTGCTTATTAAATCTTACCATTCTAATCAAGAAAATTAATGGTAACGGCCTTATAGATAACGATTAATACCAACAAACTGAGGACTTGAAAAAAATACTCCAAATTAGTACGCGCGTGTGAGCTGAAATTTGTATATTTCCGCGCCATCATCACGTTTTGTTCTTATCTCTTTTTTTTTTGGAGAAATTTTAGCGAGCGAGCGCAGCGAGCGAGCCGAAAATTTCTGTATATCAGCTTACAAAACATGGAATTGTTGTCATTTTTTGCTTATTAAATCTTACAATTCTAATAAAGATATAGTGACGGCCTTATAGATGAGGGTGATTTAAATGTAATAAATGTAGATAGATTTTGGCGAAGCGAGCGCAGCGAGCGAGCCGAAAATTTTTGTATATTTCCGCGTCATCATCACGTTTTGTTCTTAGTTTTTTTTTTTGTGATAAATTTTGACGAGCGAGCGCAGCGAGCGAGCAGAAAATTTTTGTATTTCAGCTTACAAAACATGGAATTCTTGTCATTTTTTTGCTTGTTAAATCTTACAATTCTAATCAAGAAAATTAATGGTGACGGCCTTATAGATAACGATTTATACCAACAAACTGAGGACTTGAAAAAAAAATACTCTAAATTAGTACGCGCGAGTGAGCCGAATTTTGTATATTTCCGCGTTTTGTTCTTATCTTGTTTGATTTGGTTTTTTGCGCCCCCCCCCCTTATGTTCGACACCTTTGGCGCCCTCGTTTGATCCAATAGGCGATCGCTTAAGAACGAAAGAAATAAAATTGCAGCCGCTGCTCCGTGTAACATTTTGCCTTCTAACGATGGCATGTGTGAACACAATATACATTGTCATTTTGTCCGCGTCATCATCACGTTTTGTTCTTATCTTCTTTTTTCTCTTTATATGAATTTTGGCGAGCGAGCGCAACGAGCGAGCCAAAATTTCAGCTTACAAAACATGGAATTCCTGTGTGAACACAATAAACATTGTCATTTTTTGTTTTCATCTTGTTTGATTTGGTTTTCTCCCCCCCCCCCCCCCCCCCCCACCCCCGTTCTCCCTCCTTCCCGGTCCGGGCGAGTTTTTTTTCTTCTTCTTCTTCTTTTTTTTTTCCCCTTCTTTTTTTCTTTTTCTTCTTCGTTTTTTTTTTCTTTTTTTTCCTTTTTTTCGTTTTCGGCGCCCCCAAAAAGTGGCGCCCGGGGCACGTGCCCCCCTTGCCCCCCCCCCCCCCCTAGATACGCCACTGATTACATGTCCGATTTCGATCTGCGGCTGAATGATCGATTTTATCAAAATTATTAAACTACGTCATGATGCACACGTACAAACTTGACGAGAGATAGAACGAGAACTCCCCCATTGGTAGATGGCGCTCTTCAAAATCGGCAAGTTACAGTTATTGACTGCATACTAGGCTGACTCAGGATCGGATCAGGACTCGAATCATATCTAGTCAAACAAAGCCAACTGTGGTAGAATAAATATGTGTCAAGTTCTGACAATGAGCTTGTACACAACAACAAAACAACCAAGAGCAAAGTGATATTTTGTTTATAAAGCAACAGTTTTTAAATCAATATAAGTGGCTGATAAAGACATTATAAAACTGAGAATCCACATCTAACTATTGTGGACAGTAACTTTCTTTACAAGAGATGTGAAATTTCTTTTTACTATTTAATTTCTCATCGAGAATATTTAATCAAAGCACTAACATGCCCTTGTATAATCTCAGGAAAACCAGTAGGCCTATTACTCTTGCGGGCAAAGGTTGAAATTTCAAATTATGCGATATTTTCCCTTTTTGATCCAATGAACCCTTTATACTGTTCCATTAATTTGAGTTGATAACATTTATCAAAATCAGCTTGATTTGGGGCAAAACTTTAACTCCTTGGTTCAATTCAACTAGCCAGTTTGTAAATCTCCGTATGAAGAGTTTGTTCGCAAAAACCGATAAGTCCATATTTGCCAAATGGAGATATTTGCAATTAAAGGTCAAGAAAAATAAAGAGAATAATAAGAATATTTTTGCTTCTTTTGACGATAACTTCGAAAATGTACCTTTATATGTAGTGACCAATATTAAAGGTATTATTTTGTACTTTATGACAGAGACCGTACTATAAGATCTTCAAAAATGGACTTATCGGTTTTTGCGAACAAACTCTTCGTATATACTTAGGAAATGGTGATGTCAACATTCTATCTTGATTTGCTTTGCAAGTGGAAATAAAATATTATCTCCTCTTTATTCAAATCCTCTCTTCGTCCATATAGGGCTATCATTTGCTAACAAGATCACCATTTGTTGAGGATAATGGTGAAGAAAACGAATGATTTACGTTATCATTTTTTAATTTAAGCATCTGTGTAATTTCTTTTTCCCCGCGACTATCAGCGAATCGTTTTAACATTCTGTTTTCAAATCGATGACCTCCCCTTTCTATGAAAAATTATACACATAGATCATCTTTAACATGAAAATGTGGTACAATGTATTACACTTTTACAAAATTGACCAGAGGGTAATTTAGAACCTTCTCTTATTTCGTTTAAAGTATGCATTATTATGTCCTATTTGTTTACGATTTAGATATCGCCATACCAGTCATCCTCAAAATCTCAAAATCACTGTAACGGGGATTACAAAGTTATTCTCATTTCACTATTTGAACAGAACCTGCAGTGGGCGCACTTCCCGAATAAGGGTTGTGTGAGATGAGTTACTGGAGGAGTACAGTTACTGTAGTTCAGTGGTATCCACCTGCGCCTAGCCTCGGCGCGCGGCCGAGTTGCGCATCTGAGTGGTGCATGGTGTGACTGCATAGAGTACCGGTATGAAGAATTCCGCATTGATGAAAGCAAGACCTTATGAAACGGATACTACCGGGTAGTACACGAGCGAGCAACTGGCATCTCGTACCTTCTGTAACGACCTGTCGGATACAGCTCACAGTACACCGTACCGCTAACTGACAAAAGTTGTTACACATTCGACCGACCTAAAACCAGTTGCGGCATCATTGTCGCCTACATTCTGCTGCTGATACGGGCTTTCATGTCGATCTAAAATCATGGCGACATATACGTTCATCACGATGATTGGACTGATAATTTGCACTGTGCCAGTATTTGAAGGTAAGTCAACCAGTATTCCTTCATGTGGGATACCTGTGCAAAGCTGACGACAATTTGGTCACTTTCATATTTCGCACCCGAATTCTCACCGAGAAGCGGCGAGAGCCTGGTCCGACAGTGCGGGCTACCTCTTGCTTGAGCCTGGGGTAGCTACCGCCGTGCTTTGACCATGATAATAAATTCTGGCTTATTCTTTTCAATCGAGTTGCACTCTAACTTGTTGGCTAATTGTACCGTGATTTTGAAGCAAGCGATTTCTAACTCTAAATCTGTAAATGAATCTTCAGTCAGTTTCAAATAAAAAGAATTTAAGACAATGTGACGTTAGACGTAGCAGCAGCTAGCAGTCTGTTTACGGTAATTAACCTAGGCTATATTCATATTTATATGAAGGGGAAAAAAAAGAAAAGAAAAAGAAGTTTTATAAACAATGTAAAATGATTTGTTAGTGCTCTTGCTCTACCACTACTTGTGTCCAATACCAGGTAGAGCATAATTCACTGACTGATGCACAAATTTTCTATGCGGGCAATATTTTTATTTGTTGTAAATATCTAGATTCTACACTGACTATTAATTAAAAGAAAGGATACTGGTATACATTGCATTGTATCTTAGAGGCAGATTGCATTTTTCTGTTCTTTCTGATTGCTAACTGCTTTTATTTTTCAAGTAGTAAACTATACAAGTAAGATACTTATGACAGTTGCGCAAAATGACATGGAGGGTTACAGTGGATAGGACATATTGTAGCATTATAGACAAAAAACAAAACAACAAAACACATGCACTCAAAGACCTATTTTTTGTTTGTTTGCTTCATTTCTTCTTTGTTAATGAATAAAACTTACCTGTTTTTTTTTCTTGTATCATTTCACTGTGTTACCTCCGCCAAGGGAGGAGGATATGTTTTCATTACCGTTTGTTGGTTTGTTTGTCCGTGTGCAAAATAACTCAAAAAGTTGAGCATGGATTTGCATGAAACTTGCAGGAAAGGTTGAAAATGACACAAGGAACAGGTGATTAAATTTTGGTAGTAATCCAGAAATTTTATGGATTTTATGAAGGATTTTTTATATTTCGGCGGGTAGGGTCAATGAACTTGGAAGTTCAAGCTGCGCATATTTTAGGTTTTCATACCCGCGCTATGTACAGTGCGTACTCTAGTTTCTGCAGCTTGGGTGAGGTGTGCCACGTAGCTGAGGGTTTATGATGTAACAAAGGCTTAATTGGGAAATCAGCGATTTTCTGCATGCATATACGTATACAATGAGTGGAAATCACTGATCTCTATGGAAGAGCAAGATCATCGGTGGAAAGTACGATGTAGCTGCTTGGCAGAGGTCTGCACTCTTAGAGTGCTTTTCTAGTTTTAGAAATGAATTTGGCCATAACCAAATATTGAGGAGCACAATTGAACAAAAATTGCTATGAAATTACTAATGCCAAGATGTACAATGTAGGGGAGATCCATCGACTTCAACGTTTCTTCGGAGAAGAGAACAACGGGATCGATGTACAGCGTTATGCATTTTACTTTCTTGAGAGCAATGTGAATATATTGTAATATTTTGAAAAATTTCTTTGATAAATGTTTCTGTTTTTTATGTACATCATGTATGTACAGGAATGCATGGCTTAGGAGCTCACATGCCTCTAAAGGGTCACAGTAAAATGATTACTTTTGTGAGGCTTAGCCCATTTGTTCCCGAACTGCATTAGATGTCAATACAATGTACATATTACATGTCAACTGTGCCATTTCAGTACTGTAATAGTGATGTTTTGTTTGCCTGAATAAATTATAAATACAACTGTAATGTCATTTTTGGATTGCAGAGGTCTAAGAAATGTACCTGTAGTTCTTTGTATTTACCAGTGACAGTGTTGTACTGCCGCAAGTACCTTTAGACCCTGCTTTTTATACTCGGTGCCCTTCTGCAAGCATTATTATGCTTATTAATGATTTCAGTTGTGGTAACAGAAACATGACAATTCTTACCATCATATTCAATACATTTAGTGTAATGACTGATCACAACTTAATAGATCTCAAATCACCTTCTATATTATATCCAGTATGACACAGCCATACAAAATGATATGCCCTGTCAAAATTAGATATGCCTGCATTAGTTCAAGTTTCTACCATAATGCTGAGAGTATATTACAATGTACGTGAATGCTGCTCTGCAGTGGAATGTGAATAATACTACATGTATTAAAGCACTCTGAGAGTGCAGACCTCCACCAAACAGTTTTTTATTTTCCACCACTGATCTTCTTCCATAGAGATCAGTGATTTCCACTCATACAATGTCATGCATGCTGAAAAAGCCCACTTTCCCAATATAGATGTCTTTTGTTATGTCATCAACTTTCAGCTTGCACAGTGCCTCGCCCAAGCCCTGAAAAAACTAGCAGACACTACATTGTACAGCATGCACTTTAATGCGCGCATGCAAACCTCAAAGACACTCAGCTTGAACGTCTATGTTCATTGACCTTACCTGCCAAAATATCAAAAATCCTTCATAAAATCCATAAAAATTTCTGGATCACTGCCAAAATGTAATCATCTGTTACTTGTGCTACTTGTATCCTTCTCAACCTTTCCTGTAAGTTTTATCCAAGTCCGTTCTCTACTTTCTGAGTTATTTTGCACATGGACAAACAAACAAACAAACCAACAAATGCCGAAGAAAACATGACCTCCTCCCGTGGCAGAGGTAAATATCGTCACTGAGGAATACTGGTAGAATCTAACAAATGCTTGCAAACAAAAATACAACAACAGCTAATTGATTAGTATATTTGAATCAATTTGAAGGCAGGCCCACTTCCACAGTACCAAGGAACCTACGTGAGATTTAAAAGCCCTCTTGTAATGAAGCATTCCAATTTGTCTAATGTACAGTACATGTTCAGTTTTTGCAGGCAAAGTGAATTCTATGACAGTGGAAATTCCCCTCCCTACCTGTGTAGCATGGGAGAATGTCAAGTTACAGTATATGCTGAATGGGACAGGTTGATTGAATCTGGGGCTTAAATCTTTTGGGTTTATCAAACCGAGTAGGTGGTATTAGGAGCAAGATTTCATATCAAACTTCAGCTTTCTTTGGTGTATTGAAAGAGTGTTGTGTAAGGAACTACAAAGTCCTTTACCTTCATTACCCTGTAGTGTGTCAGGTGTATTTTTCTCTTGAATGGAATCTGATTTTAGTGTATATTCTTATGTGCATGTTTTAGTATGTGATTACCACACACAAACAGACACACATGAACATTGCTTTCTTTTCACACAATTCATTTATGAATGCTTTAATACTAAAATCAGCTGCACCTAGAGTGAAGAGAAAGAAGACCAGTTCTTACATGTACAAGTAAGTGATGAAATGCTCTGTGTAGCTGTCATGCAAATTCCTAGCATGGTAAAGTCAACAGTATTCCTACAATGTACAATTGAATGTACCAGCTGTATGGTGCTTACCATGAGAAGGCAATGATTAAAATTTCTGTTATCTGTCTGTGGGTGGCCATATTCATTGCTTTTTTTTTCAGAAGCTGAATATATGGAAGACTGAGAGTTACAAGTATTTTTTAAGAGACGGTGTCACAGTGTTGGTGTATGATGCTTAGCGCATATTATGCTACCCAGTACTCTCGCATATAGATCACGATAGCTCACAGCTCGAACTACAACAAATGTTTAGAGGCTCTGTTACTAAACAAGCTGATTAAACAACCATAGCAATGGTAGAATGGTAGAATATCTGCTCTGAAGATTACACTTGTTCTAGAAAAAAAAAATTGAATATTTTATATCAGAAGATTTACTGTGGAAGATGTGGATTCATACTTGTTTATTGGGTTGTGCAATCCATTAGGAAAAAAACAAAACATATATGAACAGTATTCCTTACATAACCATGTGTGTAGATATGAATTAAGGTAACTCATAATTCAAACAATGTTTATCACATAACCAGAGAGATTTTTGTGTTCATGTACGCTGCTGTATAGATTAACTTGCTTACAGGAACTGTTTTTGCCATGTATTGATCCTATCGGGAAATATGTACAACATTTTAGAGGTGATGGATTAATGTCTTTCTCTGAAGGCCCAATAAGTGAAATAATATAAATATACCTGTCTCCATCCTGGGCATATATATTTGCAGTATTTCCACCAGCTATTGTTTGTGCATGATTTGGCTGAGAGAATGACAATCATTGGTATAAGATCTGGTTGGAATATTACTTGAAATATGATTTTGCTACATGAAACATGTTTTTTTTTTTAATTATTATTATTATTTCACTGTTAATACTAGGTAGATAGTCTATTACCAATACCATAGAAGACTAGATCTACATTGGGCGTGTAGTACAGTCACAACCAGTTTCTGACCCCAGAGCAGCAGGTTGCTGAAACTAAACTTCATCTAGACAGCATTTATTTGCACACCTTATACACTCATAATTACCAATTCTGACAAAATTCTACAGGAGGAACTTACTGCATCATTTTGTCAGCAAGGGACACTGTGGAGTTGGACTAATGTCCCTGTTTCATGACTGTCAATCAACATGGGCAAAACAGAAAATAAGAACGCTAGGCAAATGGAGACAGAAGAACACATTTGATCTGGCATTAATAAGTGAGATATAATATGATATGGAAAGAGAATATATACACACATTATAATATGCTAGGAAGGACTATTAAAAGAGCCTACCGGTACCTTTTGTAGACGAAACATTATTAGAAAGGCTTGTATATTTGTTAGCTTTGATTTTCTTCAGATATATTTATATCTAGAGGTGGCATTTGGTCTCCGTATGCATTATAGGAACTCAAACTTCACCCAGATCTCTTGGGAAAGAAAGAGGATGTGTTTGTGTGTGTGTGATAATGTGACAGGAAATGTTCCGTCTATGAAATTAATAATGCAGATCTTGGTGATTGGAACAACACTAATTGTTGAAAAATATATAAGAATTGACAGGATATATCTTAATTTGTTTCTACGCTAGCAGTCAGTTCATCTCTAACCTGTGGATTTTAATTGACACTGACAGTATTTAGTAGAAGGTACAATTGAATTGTATAATGTAGACATTATGGTGGTAGTCTAAAATGTATGCCTTTGGTATCAGTGCATCATCTTTCCCAATACTTTTTGAATGTCAATTTGTCATCAGCCTGCCAATGTGATTATCAGATCCTGAATACAAATTTTGAAATTGTTGGATTTCTCAAAATAGGTTTCACTGGTTTGCTGGAAATAGAATGAAAATTTCAGTGACAGACAGAATTGTGCATTCATGCTCAGATAGCACTGTATCATTAGAGACGAATCTGTCTGTCTTGTTGTTGCTGTTTGTTTTTTTTTACTTGGTTGTTGCAAGAAAATTATGTATATTTCATTCTACAATCTGATCTGATTGCTATGCGTGGTTGCATTTTACACCTCTCATCTGAGGCAGCAGGGCCAAGCCCCCCCCCCCCTTCCCTTATGATTTCATTTTATCTGCCTGTGCATGATAAAACACTGCCCCTATGCCTCAGTCTATCCATACTCAAAGCTACTCAGTATTGATTATTGCACGCATGTCACGGAACCGATATAAAAAGTGTATTGTAGGTGAGATTCCAGAGTATGATGTGTGCAGTGAATGTGGTTCAGCAGGTCACCAACCTCAAAAGACTCCGATTAATCACTAGAGTCATTCATGCTATCAAATTGTGCAGTCAACAGTATGGAAAGTGCTAGTGCTTGACATGGAAAGGTACACGTACATTATGCACGTGTAGGCAAAAGCTCAAAGTGATTTTAGTGTGAGTCGTTACTAGAGTTAATGATGTATTCTTTGAACAGGCTGATGAATGATGTACACTGTACTTGAAGTTTCCGTTTCATTTGGTTGTAGTGTGACTGTGAGTCTTCAAGATGAGGTTTTTAACCCATTGAGGATGGGTCCCGAGTATAATCAGGCAAGTGTCTATGGGAAATGCGTTTTGTAGCAAAATCAATCTGTCCTCTCAGGTTAATGACAGAGTTAATGACTCCTGGTTTGTGCATTATAATACTTTTTTTTGGAATGGTTGATTTCATGGTTCTGTTTATGAGCCACATAATCACTAATTATAGTCTAAGGTCCCATGAAATAAATGCAGTCCAAAGGCTTGAAAACTGCACTCTTATGGGCAAGTTTGCATCTAAATTTAAGAAGATTATGTCTTTATTTTCAATTAGAAGTATAACACATTAATAGCATTTGTTTCGTTGAAGGAATCTGTAGCCCTTTTTACACTTGTGTTTCTTAACCCTGGACTTTCTCTGACCCAGGACTATCGTTAGTCCAGTACCAATTTTTTCAGCTTTTTACACTGGCCAATTGGTCCCGTACTATCTCTTGTCCGGGGCTAAGGAGAAAACTGACCTTTTTACACTCATATTTCTTAGCCCTGGACTTTCCAAACAACATGAATATTCATGATTACGCTGTGCACTGTACACGTACACGCACGCACCATCAGCACTTGATTACCTCGTTTCTGATTGGTCAGTGGGGGTCGGACTTCGTCTCCGTCGCTTAGCCCTGGATTATTTTTTCGTTCTGTTTACATTCACTTCTTTGGCACCGCAATTGCGGTGCTAACCCTGCTATTTTGCAGGGCCAGATAGTACCGGACTATCGGTGGGGCTAACCCACTTTGGCAAAAACGAGTGTAAACAGAAAGTACAATATTGTAGGCTAAGGATAGTCCCGTACCAACAGTGGGGCTAAGGCCCCCCCCCCCCCCCCCCCCCTTAGCCCCACCGTTGGTACGGGACTAAGCAAAAATTTACAAGTGTAAAAAGCCCTTTTGAGTATATGGGGATATACACCAGTATATATGACACATAGAAGCTCCTAAATAGCTCCTTGCTTTTACTGCTAGCTTGAGAAGGAGTTGGCTAATGCAGCATCCCAGTAGGTGCACATGAATAGCTGTGATATCTTTCTGTAGTGTGTAAAATATGCAACATTCAGATATAAATTTGTGATCAAACTATTTAAAGGGGTAATTTAGGAAAATTCAGCACATTTCTCTGCAGTTTTGAATTCATCTAGGGGGCTATTTTAGGATTACCAGAATGGATAGGAAAAAAATTAGAATTACCTTTTTATTAAAATGCATCCATAGATGTGTATCAACCAAATTCAACTGGGTACCAGTACCAGGTACATATAAATGGACAAAAGTTAAAATATCTGTGTAGAATATGTGTACCAAACTTGTCCAAACCAAAAGTGAAGATATGTACATCGTGTATTGGAGTGATAGGTACAATGTAAGGAGCATTTTGTCAGCTCGGAGTAATTGATGCATCCGAGTGATTAATCAATGCCTTGTTCACCTACATATTGATGTAGCCATAGCACACATTCCACTCGCCCCTCAACCCAGGGTATGCCCTGCGCTTGAACTTCCAATCGCTGGATGAACTCTGTCAGTAGATGAAAAATAATTTATCTCATTCTCCAGGTTAAAAGAGGAAAGGGAAAAAAAAATGTCAGCCAAATGAATTAAGAGTCCCCAAAGTAACTGGCTACTCAGAGTGCTTCATTTTGGATGCCTTTGTGTATGAGAGCAGCATGAGGAAAGCTTGTGTGGCAAGTATTGTGTACCTTCGGATGGGGCGTTTGAATGGCTGAAAGCATTCTGTAACAGTGCACACGCACAATGAGAAGGACTCCGTTCAGCTGCGGGCTGTACATACTCAGCTCCCTTACTCATCTGTATGGTGTGATATGAGGTGAACCGTTGTGCATTGGAGCTAATGGCATACCAGTCCCATGAATGGTTCTGGTCCCCCCCCCCCCCCCTTTTCTTTCAATTCTTTGAAGAGACTGAATAATTGTCTGTGTGCTTCATCCTGTAAATACGTGTTTTGCTCTGTAGATGTCAAAGGTTTATAAAAGGCTACCCACAGGTGACATTCACTCATTCTCCATAGCTCTAAGCAAAGGATTTATTCTTTTATGTATGGTATCCAGCATTGTATACACCAAGGGTTGATTTTATTATGACTACTAGTTCCCTGATCTGTGTTGCACAAAAAAAAAGTAAAGACACAGACATGTGTTCAACAACAATCATATCGTGGAAAAATGTGTACCAGGAAATGGTGGTAGTGGCAGGAATATAATGTGATTAAATTGAATTTGAGATACTGTTGGAACCATATTCTGGTGACATTTAAAACATTTAAAACTTTCCCTGTGATGCTGTAAAAGCCGTTATTTTCATGTACAGATATTTTCATGAATGAGGAGGTCACAGACAGTTCCACAAGATATTGTTTTCTTGATTTTAACTCCGAGGCTATTGTACACGTACAATTTGTAAGTCACTAATTCCTGTCCGTTCATGATATTTTTGTGTGTTGTTAAATTCACGGCCCAATAGTGATTCTCAAAATTTGGGAAATATTGAATCATTGCTGAAATAACAACTTTTACAGCATACAACATAGCTATGTACATTATTTGTGTAAGATGTAACATTGGACAAATCACACTCTCAAAATTCATGATTTTGAAATTATGAACAAAATAATAGACAAATAAAAGCCACTGTTCAAAATGCTTGGTTTTATACAAGATGATCATGCTGTCCCTTAGGTTGCGTTTACATAGAAGTATACGGTATTCGGTATTCGCTATTTGCTATTCGCTATTCGCTATTCGCTATTCGGGCACCGAGTACACCATCACCCGCACCGTCAACTCACCATCCCATGCAGTGAGGATTTCTTCCTCCTACATCCCAGCAAATCTTATGAACAATTTCTAAACTGCATCAGAATGTCAGTCCACATGCTTATTTTTGCTAAAGGGCAAATCCAGACCAAAATTGTCATTATTTCATAAACGAGAGACGGTATACGCAGCAAGAAAATTGAACAAGCTCGATTCCCACTATGCTATACTATTCTATGCTATTCGGTACTTTCGAATAGTGCCCTCTTATGTGAACCGGTGTTAGGAAATCCCATTGTTCGATTCAAGCTATTCGCGTGCCCTCGAAAAACGAGCCCCGAATACCCGAATAGTATACTTCTATGTGAACACAGCCTAATGAGTAGTGTTGGTTTGAGAATTGAGTGAATGTATTCAAAAGAAAAATCAGATGTTTTCATGTAAAGATGTCACATTCAAAGTAACCATTGCAATCACACGATTAGTGTCACAAAAGGAGGAGAACAAAAATCAAGAGAATCTACGTTAACCAATTCTATCTAGTCATATCACATGTCAGGGGTAAAACTAAAACCTATTTGTGATAAAAATACTAAAGAAAATAATGACAGAAAGAAGAGAGAAAAAAAAAGGGAACTTATTATATTTGGGGAAGAGACAAAGAAAAGATGGCATTGTATGAAGAAATGGTGCTATGTCTGAATGTATTATATGAGACAACATGCTGGATTTCTCTCTGAAATAGAGCATCTTTTCATATTTTGTGAAACATGACGTGCCAAATAATTTGGCACCATGCTCAGCCACGGCAATTGCATTCTCACGGTGTGGATGGGCACGTCTGGAGGTTATCGTCCCCCCTCTAGAGTGTGCTCTATGGTCCCCAACCATTAATCTTGTAAATCTCTGTCATAGTCAGTTAACTCCCTCGAGCTATGTACGTGTTTGTCCTCTTTCTAGGGAATCCGCCCCGCAAGCGGAGCTCATTTTTTGGAAAGTAGAATTCTTTGCTGTGCACCAGCGCCGCGCCACCTGCCCAAAAGTGCTTAGCATTCACGGTGCAGACGGTGTACAATATTCACCGAGATGATCGCGTCTTGTAATCTTCTGCCCTGGCACTCGGTGGTAAATGGACTTCGGAGTCAAGTTTTAATCATAATGGCATGCCACTGCTGTTAGCACCCTACCTAATTATAATCTGCGTCCAAGGCATGATTATAATAAGAATGCTGCTATTCCTGCTCCTTTTTCCCACCCCCACCCCTGAAGTAGATTGTTCAGTGAATGTGTGATGTACCGACGACTGTGACTTTAAAGTGCTTGTTCAAGTAGGCTTTTACAATTATAGTAGAATCAGACACATAAAGAGGTAGATTTTTCGTGGAAAACTGAATAAGAAATTTATAAGACTTCAAAGTTTCTGTGTTTTCGCTAGACATATTTAGCAAGTATTTTAGTCACAACCACTTACTCTGTACATACGTATATCAGGCAAACTTGATGAGGGGATGGAAGCATCACATTATAAGTTTACCAGTGAATGACATGGAAATCTTCACAAATTGTTTTGCTTTGCGTGAAATTAAACAGCAACAAGTTTGCTCTTTGCAAAGTTTGTTCTTTGCGTTGAATGACTTACAACTGTATTTGTTGAATTAAGCCCACAATGCTGAGTCTTCAGAGAAAGTGGTTGCACATAATTACTCAATCATTGACCCAAAACGTAGAAACATACCTGCGTAAAAACCAAAGGGAGACGTGTAAGTCATGACTGTTTTACTTCAGCTAATTTGCATATTATCCATATTCCACCAGTATGTACTATTACTGTTACCTGAAAAACATGGGAAATAATCAAAATTTTACATCTTTTATGATTCCATGTCTGTTTTTCATGAAATTTCAGTGATGCCGTTTGCTTGAATAACTATTGGAATTGTTCTTGAATTTGAAGGGTATACTGCTCCATGCGTGTGGATCCAGATACAATGATTGAAATTTGATTACACTAGCCTTTTGATAATTTATTCAGACTAATTTTCAGAATTCTGAGCAACAATGCCCCTGTACACTCCCATACATACTTGAAGTGAATGTGTTTTAATAGCACACCATGCTGAGAGAGGGCGGGAGTTTGGCAATGGGTGCTGCTGTTTAATACAGCTTTGCTCTTGATTAGTATGCCCTTGAGCTTAGACTGTATGCAGTGAGAGTAGATACAGACTTGTCAAATTACTAATAGAATCATCAAATTACACGTAATGCTCTGTAGCACAGGGCGGGTGTACTTTGTAACATTGCAGCCAGCACCATACAATAGAACATGCACTTTAGCTCATGTGATGCATTTCATATGATATTATCTGAAACGGCTGCGCTATTAATGGAGAGTTTGAACTTGGAGTTAGTAGGAGGGGTTACAACAGGTAGAATCAAAGAGACAGATAGAAATTGACTTACCAGAGGTGGAACATAACATTTGAGATCCTCGTGGGAAGTTGATGGTCATGTGACAGCATTTTGACCAATTGCATGTCGGTATTTGTAGGTCTCACACACACACACACACACACACACACATACAGTACATACACACACATATTTGTACCTCAATGAGGAAAATATATTTCAATGAGGAGTATATGTGACAAAGTGGCATTATACTTTTTCAATGAGATCATAGTTACATGTATGTAAAAATGAGCAAATCATTATGCTCTTGTCCATTTTGGCTATCTGTGGTCACATAGCTTTTACCTGTCCCATGCCTTTGTAGAAAAACTTCTCCTGGATCTTTTCATGTACAGTACTGTTATTCCTGTAGAGGAATAGAAACCAGTGCATGGTGGAGCCTCTCTTCACTGTCATCATGCAACAGGTACAAGGTATGAAAAGCCATGTGATGCAAACCTAGAATTATGGCTGCTTCTTCAACAGATTATTAATGGATATCCATAAGTTCAGTCCCATAAAGCCTACAATGTAGCGGAAAACGATGAACATGATACAACAGACTCACACTTTAGAGTCAGAGGACAAAACAAAACATACTAGACAATCTGCAACCATCTTATTTTTTTTTCTTCAGTCATATCCAGTAAGGAATGAGTTTGGGAATTATAACATTATTCCAAACACACTTACATGGCTCAGACATATTGCCTTAATGAAATTCTTCCATGATGCATGGCTGTGAAGATTAATTAGGTGATCCGAGTATCCTCTCGGATCACCTTCTGTATCTGTACTGATTCTTTCTTTTTTTTCTTTATTTCTCCCCAAAAGTTGTGTAGAGGTTAGCTCAGAAAGTGCATTGTCTATGAATGTCAAACTTATGCCATTTATGTATCGTGTCAAAAAGACGACAATCGAACAAAAATCAAAGTGATCAGTCGACCGTGACGTCACTATGACGTCATTATATGAAAACACATTCTCAATCATATCTCATTAATGGAATGGAATTTTTCAATGAAATTTACGTCACATGTATTTCAAGTCAAGCTCATTCTAGTCATTTTCTGAAAATTCATCTCTACTTTAAAACGTGCGCGTATGCGCGCGTTGAAATATTTGTATGCTCAAATCGAGCTCAAAATTTTTTTGCACACGTTTCAGACCAATTGGAGCATTTTTTGAAAAATTGAAAAAATTGGACGGACGCGTACGCGCGCGCGCATATACGCACGCACAGCTCATATGCCATTTAAATTTCCAGTTTTTTCACTTTGATCGGATGTCTGTAATGTCAAGAAATATTTATACCAAGTTTCAAGTCAATCCGACTCAATATGACGTCATACGGGCCCGTAAAAGTTGAAATTCCGCGCGCGCGTCAATGGCGATATACAGTGCAACTATGCCAAAAAACCGCCAATTTTAAATCCGATTTTACTCGTCAGGATGGACGGTGACCCCCCTTTTCTTTACATATTTTGAAAGCTGATGAGTTGTACATGTCATTTCATGGGGTGGCAATGCTGACAAAATGATTAAAAGATATCAAATTTCTTAATAAAGTAAAAAAAGTAAATTTTCAAAATGACGTCATCAAATTTCAAGTTTATTCGAGCGTATCTCACTAGTCCTTTGTCAATTTTCACCCAGATTTCAGTATGTTGTAGCTTATTTAATGTTCTTTCAAACATAAAATAACAAAATTTTGATTAGATAACGGTATCACCTCGTATAAATGGATTGAAAGTAATCTTGTCAAATTTGACCAGTTTACGTGTTATCTCTATGGGAGTGCAGTTTTTCTGGAAATGAAAATTGACATGATTATCTTTATCGAGCACTAGCTCACTTACCCTTCGGTAAATTTCTCCCAGATTTTACTATATTGTAGCTGAGACTTTACGCTACCGTAAGTGTGCCCTTCGTTTTTTCATACGATGTCTGGATCATGTCAAAAATTTTGGTTGAAATTCAAGCTTATCTTCGATGTATTAAGATATTTCTTTCTTTCTGCAACTTTCTTTGCAATAACTCAAGAAAAACGGCCTCTATCACTTTCATATTTTGCACATGTTTAGTTCATGTCACGTAAATTATTTCATAAAATAACAACTACTTGATCAGACGCCATCTTGGGTATGGAAATTAGGGTCAAAGGTCATAAGTGTTTCATCCTGTATCTTAGTGAATACATGTCCTACTCTTCCCATATTTTGCACACGAAAAGACCATGTTACAAGGATCATTTCACAAAATAACTACTTTTTACTCAGATGCCATCTTGTCTGTGCAAATTGAGGTCAAAGGTCATATGTACTTCTTTTTGTATCTCCGTTATGACGTGTTATCTCTATGGGAGGGAATTTTTTTTAAATGTGAAAATTGACATGATTGTCTTTATCGAGCACTAGCTCACTTACCCTTCGGTGAATTTCTCCCAGATTTTAATATGTTGTAGCTGAGACTTTGCGCTATCGTTCAATTCCCTTCGTTTTTTCATACGAAGTCGGGATCACGATAAAAGACTTGGTTGAAATCAAAGCTTATCTTCTATGTATTGAGATATTTCTTTCTTTCTGCAACTTTCTTTGCAATAACTCAAGAAAAACACGCCCTATCACCCCCATATTTTGCACATGTTTAGTTCATGGCACGTACATTATTGCATAAAATAACAACTACTAGATCGGACAACATCCTGGGTATGTAAATTAGGGTCAAAGGTCATTAATGTTTCATCTTCTATCTTGGTGAATACCTGTCCTATCTTTCCCACATTTTGCACACGTATAGACGATGTCGCGAGAATCATTTCACAAAATAACCACTATTTCATCAGATGCAATCTTGGGAGTGCAAAGGTGGGTCAAAGGTCATATGTTCTTGTTGCTGTCTCTTCGTTATAATGTATACAAAATTTGGTACCAAACATGGCAGATATGACTCCCTTTGCTAAATGACAATGCAAACATAACACGGCCAATGTCTCTAAACACAGATGAAACTTGTATGGTCATGCCTATTGCGATCAGGACTCGAATCATTGATAAAAAAAAATCGGATCACCTTAATTTGTCAGTGATGACAAATTACAATCTCTAGTTATATATGTTACAGTGTCCATCTTTGCTCAAGGTTGTATGAAATTTAATAAAACAGTGTAGTTTGCAATCAATAAATGATGCATCAATCTATTATAGCATGTTTTCCATGAAGACAAGGTGATTTGGTGAATCATCCACAGTTTGTATGCTGTAACATTTGAGCTTCATTACACTAATTAGCTATCTAGTGTGTGCTTAGCGTGACTTCAACATATCAGCTAGTCACTGAGGAGTCCCTTGTGCCCTTGCACCATGAAAGTTTTCAAGTATGAATTTTGTAGTCTCACTGTCAGACCCCTTAAAGTTGATTAGCATAGGGATTAGCATAGGGATTAGCAGTTTGCATGCATAGATGTCAGTGAGAAATGCACACTAGAAAGTACTGCGATTTTACCGCTACAAGAAGTAAAACGCTTCAAACATTTCTTGTGTAAAAAAGCAAAGTTACATGATGTATATGCCATACATTTTAAATGTCATGTAGCAGACCCGATTGTCTTTTGCCTTTTGAATTTTGTAGTCTTACCGTGCAGACTCCTTAAATTTGATTCAAAGCATAGTATCATTTTTCATGCATCAATTTTGTTGTGAAATGTGCACTAGAAGGCACTCAGATTTTACTGACTGTTACAAGAAGTAAAACACTCTAAACATTTCTTGTACAAAGCAAAGTTACATGATGTATATGTCATATCAGGGAACATTTTAAATGTCATGTAGCAGACCAGATATTCTTTTGCATTATGAGGGGCAGATGCTAGGCAAGAGGGATTTTAGTGCAGACTGCTAGGAAACACTAAATGCCAGGCTGATAATCCTGTATGAATATGAATATCTCTGGAGATAATGCAAATTTTGATCCCCTCACTCTATAATGCGTGAATCGGCTGATTGAATGTCAAAGTAATGGGCTGTGATAGGTTTTTGGAATACTAGATGTGCCTCACTCATTACAGATGTGAACCCCCCCCCCAAAAAAAAAAACAAACAAACAAACAAAAAAAAAACACTTACCCATTCGATGACACTGCCAACTGATCTTGATATATTCAAAGCTAATTCTATTGCACAGTTGTGGAATACTGCATTTGATATGATAATGCATAAATATGTTTAACATGTTGTCAAAATGGAAGAACAGATTTCAAAGTTCTTCCTCTAGACCAAGAAGAATGAGCCATATATGATTGGTTGAATATGATTCAAGTATTTTTTTCCCCTTATTTTTTCTTTCTTCCCATCCTCTCTGTGTCCTCTGTGAATATCATACATAAATTAGTGATGTGCATGTAGGCCTAGGGCTCTACAAAATAACAAATATCCTTTCTTTTCAAAACATATTTCAAAAGGTGTATGCAGACATGGTTTGAAATTATTTTCTCTGGATCTCGTGATAAAAAACAAACAAACAAACAAACATATATCTGTGGGAGTTGTCCCTTGGCAGCTACTTTGCACCACTTGACTTGGGAAGAAGAAGTCAAGTCTACTGCATGATATATGGTAAAAACGTTTCAAAGTGGCTTTGAATTTGTCTACTTGGCAGAAAGGCATTTGTGACTCAAGATTCATTTCAAATCTCCCTGTTACTGCCATTTCAAATCTGCATTTCTCTAATCTACAAAATATTGCTGCATTTATCTATTGGCAGAAAAATGCCTTTAGAACACATTTAGAGTGGTGATTATATCTCAGAACATTTCTAGATAAATACACTCTTAGACATGTTGAATGCTGGATCACAATTAATGAGCTGAACTTAGAGGATAAAAGTCTTCTTGATTTTGGTAGGTTTGGCAATGACATCACATTTGAGCCATTTGTAGATTTTTTTGCTTTCCACATTGTGTCAGTTGTTGCCATGGCACTTATTGTGTTCATATTTTTGGGGATGTTGAATTTGAATTTTAGCATGCCACTGCAATGCTTTAAAAGCCACTTGAGGACTACCCTGCATGTACACGGTAGTGTATGCCTGAGATGAAGTTCTTAATAGCAGGAAGCTCCTGCAGTAAAGAACATCTTCTATGAATTGTAAATAGAATGACAGTGGAGATTGTAATCCCAGTGGTAGCATAACTTTGGCTCAGTGAGGGACGTATTTTCCTTGTGCACGTCTGTTCTGGAATGTGTCTTTTGTATACTAGAAGGTAACATATTTGAAGATGCCAGCGCTGACCTTGTGAGTACAATGAGATGAAGGCAGTGATCTCCACTACAAAGCAGAGCACTCCAATAATTGGAGTGTGTGCAAGCCCTGGAGGAAGGAGTTCTGAATTGGGTTAAAAAAAAATTTCATCAAGCAAAATGGCTGTTTGCTCGGTCACTCACCTCAGGGAACCAAAATCAGTGCTCAGTCGCCTGATTGGCAAACCACTTGTACCAGAAGCTTGTAATATTTGAAAGATACGATTGCAGTGATCGACAAATTACAGACAAAAAAAAAATTGTTTGATTTGTGCCGGGATGAATGCAAAATTGTGGTGAAATTTTTGTTATGTTCCAGTGGCTATCATCCTGTGCTTGCTAACACAAAATAATAATCCAGGTCGAATATTGGCACAGAATGATAATAAGCTGCAATGCATGAAATGGAAAGGACAAATTGTTGTCTTGTTTGCATGCAGACACGTCTGATAATTGTATACCTGTCCTCTCCTCCTAATGTATTTTGCCTTCCACAAAGGTTCATCCCCAACTTTTCACATTTATCTGTCTGCCAGAAATGAAGTGGATGTTTTTTATATTTTGACATGGTAGAAATATGTTTATTTTTGGCCTTGATTTTTGAAGGAGACTATTGAAATGCTATGTATATATTTTTTATTCAACAAGGATGTGTAATGTGATATTTTTACTTGCTTTGTCAATACTTCTCTTGAAAAGAAATTATGATCACATGCAATTACATACTTTGTATATCAGTGTATGATCTCTCACATACCCACCGTATCCATTTAATTCACATGATTTTACCACATGAATTTCAATTACTGGTAGGGCATTCAGAGTGCATGCATTAGTTATTGGTATGTTGGGCAAGCCTCACAGTGCACTTCCTCATTTTCAGAAGCTACCTGTCTTGTTAAGCAGCATAACATTTATGTCAGTAAAGCCGTCTATGTGTAGTAGCTTCTGAAAGTGTGAATTGCTTTTCTGTCACTCTGTATGGAAACAGACAGATATTGATCTGGCCTGAGCATGAATCGCTTCCCTGGTGAAATTTAAATTACTTCAATGTGTACGTTTCATGTCGCAAGGCAGGTGTACGTAGACAAAGCACACAGTTATTTCTTCCTTGCACCAACAGGTAGTTTTGATCAGTGGCATGGCAACCAAACATCATGAACATAACTATTCAGACAGCATTGTTGCCAACTTGTACATTATTGTAGCAGCTGATATTAGAAGGAAAGGACCCTTTAGAATCAAGAACAGCTGCTTTTTATCTCGATGTGGCTGAATTTGCTCAATCTCCAGTTTCATTTGTGCATTGATATTACCTTTGTACTTTTGATTTCATGGTATGATTCAGAAGCAAAACATACAATCAAGCATACAAATTACCACATAACTTTTTTTTTTTTACTCTCTTTTAATACTTGATATACTGTATACGCCAAATATTTTGCGAGGTTTTTATTTTCGCGAATTTCGCAAGTCAGGTGCTTTTCGCGAAATCAAAGACGCGCGAAAATATTGACTCTGATCCTGATGTGAATGTGACGTGCGCCTGTACACTTCTTCGTTCAGTACAGGACTCCATGATTGCGAATTTAACCACTTGCGAAATCGTAGGGAATTCCCGATTCGCGAAAATTTAGACTCGCGAAATATATGGCATATACAGTATTCATGTCTTGAAATCTCTTTTGATCAATTGGGAAATCATTGTCATTTTTTTGTTGTTTCCCTGTAGTAAGATACATCAAGCAAATTCTGTATCTTAGATTTAGACTTAATGACTGAACATGAAGATGTGAATACCATGGATGATGACAGTGCATGGGGTGTGATGCTGCTACACAATTATCCTATTATCAGGATTTTGTGTGTAAATGGTCTCAAGCAATACGTCATACATGTATATCCATACATTGTATGGGTGTATTTACAATAACTCAAATGTGTCTGAATGTCCTACGTGTCTATTACAGTCCTAGGGCAGGATGACATGCTTGACGTGCCTATTGTGCATCACACTTGGTGATACTCCTAATATTTGAGTGGTCGTAAGTTACATAATGTTTGTCTGACATGGTAAACTTTTTTTGTATGATACTGGCCTCCACACCTCCCCTCCCCCCCCCCCCAAAAAAAAAATAAAGATATATACATGTATATATTCCTTTTGACTGTTATGTAAATGAATGACATTGATCTCTATAACCTTCATGATTATCTGTGACATCGTGTATGGCATGGTATGGTAGGCATGGTGTTCAGTCAATGAAATTGTCCTTTAAAAAAAAAAATATATATCCATTGAAAATATGTCATTTCATATATTACATGTGAGCATGCTAGCAAATAAAAAAAAAACCCCAAAATGATAGAATTAGAAGAAGACTTTTGCACCGATACACTCTATCATAATTACTGCATCTTTTTTCTTGATATAAAGTATTTTCTGAGGACAATATGATAGCAGGAATTTGGATATTCCATGTACTATTAAGTGGAGAACTTATGAAATATGCACATTGCTGTCCTTGGTTGTACATTACCAAGTGGCTTTATCATGCCTGGATCATCTTTTCATTTCCCTGATCCATGTATTTGTAAACAGTCTGGTGATATGAAGGCCAGCAAAGTGGAAATTATTAGTAGTGAAGAGGTGTCATGGGTTTGTATGTGGCTTTGAAACACTATCAGTGAAATTACTGCCTGAATTGAGTATTAGGTTGAGTATAACAACATGGTTAGCATGACCAAGAACAATTTTGGTTTGGATGTGATTGTAAAATATCTCATGCTCAGAGCGACAAATGGGTGAAAGGTAAAATGTGGGATGAGGGATGTGTAGCACTGTATCCCTTAACCCTTTCTGCACCACAATCCTATAATGCCGTTAATTTTGTATACAGACATTTTGCCAACAGGACTGAAAGACCTGAGGCTCATTCCAAGCAACTCTTGTTGCCCGGAAGGTGCCGGTATGGAATACCTGTAATTCGATTACAAGCCCGTGATTGAATCCAACGCAGGCGAGCGATGCCAGGAAATACATTGCCGCTTGTTTGTTAGTGAAACGGTCTGAGCTTTGTACACACGCTAGTTTGATATGCACCCCATGCTGCTGAGAGAAACAGTATCTTCGAGGTGGCAAAAGCCGTCAGCTGACAACGTTCAGTCGGCCGGAAATGATCATTTCCAATTTGATTGTAGCCGTGCTGAGTTCTCTTGAAAGTCCTACATCATACAACTTTATGATGTACTGTACCCTCCATCCCATAGAGGCACATTGATTTATCATAAACTGGGTAATGTTTCAAATAAATTGAGTTGTAAATTCACATGCTGCCTGCATCATGGCTTCACAGTTTTTTTCTTATTCAGGCACACTTAAAGAGTGTGCTATGAAAGCTACATTTCTGACATATGAGGACTTATAAATGCAATTTCTTTGGCTGTTAGCAATTCAAATCAGTTAACATTTGACACAAAGAGGAAGTTGTAAAACTGAGAAAAGTAGTGAGGAAGGAATGAAATAAAAATATGCAGAGAGAAAATTACAGGACAGAGATGAAAATAGAAATTATTATTTTTTTTTCTGGAGGCGCACACAGTTATCAATTATTGTACCATTGTATCACATGTATTTTTCTTTTCTTTTCTTTTCTTACTTCTTCTTTTGTTACTGTTAACGCTGATTTTGTTAATGTTATTGTGTTTTCTAATCTATTTGTATGAGTAGCAAAGTGCGCTTAGAAACATCAGTATGAAGCACCATATAAATGCAATTATTATTATTATTATTATTATTATCAAAAGATTACAAATACATGTATGCAATATAGATGGAGATAATACTAATATACATAATGTACAATGTAATTTGTAGATAGATATTTTTATATATAGATAAATATATTAGGATAGAGATAGGTTGATAGATCTAGATAGAAATAGATGATAGATAGACAGAAACATATAAATAGAGAGAGAAAGAGAGGGAGGGGGAGATGATGTTTCCTCTGCTAGGGAGTTCATCTTTTTATAGCCCTAGTCAGTTCTCCTGAATGGGAAGAATGCACATTCACTGCTACCACCAGTGCATCACTGGGTACACAGATGCCTCCAGGGCTGGTTTTTTTTTCCTTCTTGACATAACTATCTCTGAACCTCCTCCCTACTGCCTGGGTTGATTCCTGCCAAAGCACGAGAGGCATTGTGTGTGTGTAAGCGCAGATGATGTAGCCGTAATCCGTTCCCATCAAACAGCCCTTTGCTCTTTTCCCTCCCCAAGATTCGAACATCTCATTGTCATACCGTGATGACATTTGTGACGGCGCTTCTGCTGACGATTCATTTGAATTGCGATTCCGTCAAGCTGGCTGCGACGCGTAAAGTAAAGTGAAGTTCTCAATCTCACTCTCCGTCTCTCACTCTATTCCCCCCCCCCCCCCATTTGACCCAGAGGGAGAGCTTACTCTCACTTTACACAGGTTTCTGAATATGAGGCAAGGTGATACAGCATCATTTGGGGTGTAAAGTGGAATTGTAGATCAGCACATTTGCATGAAATGCAGAGACATTGAGATGAAAGAATGACACTGCCTCATGGTATACAGAAAACAAATCTATTTGCTTTGTGTTTCAGCGTTGAAATGCTTTAGAATTGTTCCCTAGTGGTGTAATGTTAGAGGTGTTCTTCAGTACACATTCTGCTTTTGTGCTTTTGCAAAAGATGTGAAAACTTCATCAGACAGATCAACTGTAACCAGATATTTCCAACTGATAGGCAAGTGATGAGGTACATGTACAGCCTCTGCTTATGATATTTCTGTAGCTCAAATTGATTGCAATAAATTGATAGTTTGCTAGGTTGAGCAAGACTCATGAACAACTAAAGCCAGCTTGGAAGTTGTCATGGATGACATAAAGTGAAGCATGCATGAAACTAGTCTTGTAACGTGGTCTGCTGCTTTACAACCTTTCCTGATGAATTAACCGTTGCCAGCACACTTGCCAAATATTGAATTAAGTAGTTTGCTTTTTTTTTTGGTATGGTGCAGGAGAGTGAATATCACCTCAGCTGAGCATATGTAATCAATACAGAAAGACATTGCACATACTCTCCGGGGAAATTAAAGGTGTTGCAGTTTGTTCCAATTTGTAGATTAACTTTGTTCCCAGCAGTTGTTAGGCAGTGTCATTAAAACCAAGAGATTGACAAGGTCTCAGTTAATTCCAGAATCTGCATGAAGTGACTGAAACCACAAGATTTTGTTGAGGAGATTAATTTTCAAATTCGAAGAAAGTATGTAGTTGTTGAAGATGCTATACAGACCAAAAAGAGTTATGTAGTATGAAGGACACATATTAGTACACTCTTGAGATGTGATTCTGTGCTCTTCTTTAACTGTTTGTTGTTGTTGTTTGTTGTTGCAATCGCTCGTTTGCCTATCTTCCAAATGTGCCATCCCAGAGGACTGTTTCGATTCATTCTCACAAATTGAAGACAGAGAATTGGCATTTAATGCTGCATAGCTCAGCTTCCTCTGGACATGGACATCACCAGTTTTGAATGAGGGCTCTTGAAGACCTCGTGAAAACAGGATATTGGTCTCTCTGCAGCTAGGATGGGTCTCGCTCAGTTCATATCTTATGTTGATGAGGGCGAAAGGCTGTGCACCTCAACTCTGTACCACAATTGACATCACCAGAAACCAAGAGAGCATTGACTTGCCAGGGCTGACCCTCTAGGTAGAAATCTGATCAATGGTTCTTTCCTGAGAATACCAGTGGCACATTGCCACAAACAGTAGGCACATCAAAGGCAATTCTCAGCTCTCTGTCTGCATACTGTAGTACCAGAAATTTCCGTGTGCATGAAATTTTTGCAAATTTTGCAAGGAGCCAATTAGCGAAATTAAAAATGCATGTGAAAGTTCTATTCTACACCACAAATTTGTAAATATGCATTGAATGCCAGTGGCATTTTGTGAAAATTTCATGCCGCACAAAAGACTGTAAAAAAAAAATAAATAAATAATGCCACGAATATTTATGGTTTTATAGCACACAGAGTATGCAAAATCATGTTGTTTGCCTTGTTTTTGCAGACGGCAAAATTATGTTGTTTGCATTGTTTTTGCAGACGTTAACTGTCACAAAAATTCCTTCCTACATGTACTTCTTATTTTCTTGGTCTTTATGTCAGTATGAATTTCAGAGTACTTTATCATGATACAGATTATGCAACTCTTTCTGTGGTTTGTTGGTCACTACCCGCTTACATTTGTTTTCTTTAAGGTATCTATAAAATAGACTTCATTTCCCGGTTGGCATCAGTGCTCCGCAGCATGATTGCTGGAAGAAAATCTGATTTCAGCAATAAATGCAGTTTAGAAGATTGTTGAAGTCATTCAATGACCTGTGACAAAGTCCCATCATAGATTACCTGCATATCCTTGACTCGGGGCTAGATAGCCTTTGCTCTTCTTGTTATAGTACTGTTTGGCTCTGCCTAGGGTCAGACAGTGTTATCTGTCCTAGCTAGAGAATGGTGAAGTATATTGGACTAAAGCCGGAGAATACCCTTTTGAAATTAATGCTTCCAGAGAGGTCAATTTGAGTGGCTCATAACGAACAGTGTTATTGCATAAAATGATTTGATGGGCCCACAACTACATATATACACTGTCAATTTAGAACCTGAAAGGTAGTTGCTGTACAGCATACAGAGTCAATGCTGTCTTGCTTCCTGACTTGCAGAACTATGTAATTGTAAACTGATTTTGGTGTAGTTCTTCGCAAGTAGAGAAAATGGCTGATGTAATTATTGGGTGTACAATAGTTTAAACATCTGTGCACTTGCTTTGATTACTGTCGGTGCTTGAGCTCATGAGTATTAATGGAATATACACCTGAAAATAAAGACTCATAGTTCTAGTCCTTTTCTCTTTTTTTTTGTTAAAAATCATAAGAAATAAATGTACTAAATAGTAATTCAAACTTCTTATCATAGTCCATCTTCATACTGTATCTTATACAAAGCCATGGGCATGTTTGTTCAAAAACGATTATTTTAAAGACCCGATAGTGTGGGAATGCCATGGAGTGGGAAGGCTGGCCCAGCTCAGATAAAGCCAGTTCAGGGTTCCAGTTTGAGCATGAGCAGAAAAAGGTCATTTGTACCGAGAGACAGGTTGGTTTTTAATTTCACTGAGATAAGCATTTGTGATGTTATGATTATTCATGTAATCCATATAAATGGTGCCTGCCAGTACATCCACCTGACAGCAAGCCTGGTATTTGGCAATGTTAAACAGAAAAAGTTTGTTAATGTATTCAAAACAGCACAATGAAATGGATGCTTCCCAAAGTGTTGATTGACGAACCATTCTGGTCACTTCATCTACACAGGTTCATTCTTTGTTAGAATACGAGTTCCATAAATTGCTATGTTGGGCAAGCTGCTGCATTATGTTGCTTTGAATTGAGTGAAGTGCCTAACCAACTGAGAAAAATGAAAGGTCATTTGTACCCATGTGCACATGAGCTATCTCCGAACTGGCTTATTAGAGAATCCCGTAATAAATTGTGTAGGCCTTAAGGTTTATCACTGATCTCTATGTTGTGCACACACAGCTGAAGGACGCGACTGGAGTCAACCGTTACCGATGAGCGTACGCTTCAATGCACATGAATTTTCACACTACTGGGTATTTAATCTACTATTAACTGCCATAGCCTCATTTATGTAAGCGTAAAACTTAAAACTGCACTCATTTGAACTCAGTTATGGAGTTTTTCTTTCTTTCTGCATCCAATTATATGACTGACTTCCTGAGGTGAACCTTTTTATATAGCTGCATCAGTAGGCCTTTAAATATTTGAGTGTGTGTTTGAAGCTTGCTGAGTTAATGATATTGTGTGCAATGAGACTGGGGGACTGCATAGCGATGCAAATTGAGACTGAAATGCCAAAGTATGAATGCCATTCATAATGGCAACTTGAGAGTGTGGAATGGCTGGTTGATGTGAGAATAGCCTTGATTGAGCAAGGCACTGTCATATCTTCATAAGTATAATAACCTTTTACGCCTACCAGCCTTCATTGAAAGTCAAACCCATGCACCTACATTGTATTCCCAATTTAAAGGTACAAAAGCGTATTGTTTACTATTGGGAGCAGTGATTTAAAAAATCTTTTGAGTTATCACAGTTGATGCATATGTGTAAGTCAGTTGTATCACAAAACGTCCTACCATATAAAAAATTCTAAAGCCTGAAATATAGAGAGATATCACTATTTTTGTTCATAGACCTTAACTGTAGACGGTTTATTCTAGAAACAAGTTTAATAATATAATTGTTCACATTTTATATAACAATAGTTAACATTGATTGAATATTGATTAACATATTTACATTGGTTGTTTCTTTCCCTAACTCACATTTTAGAAATATATTGAAGCACTAAAGCTGGGTTTTTGTTTCATCTGCAAGTGGTAAATAATGCCTTTAACCACAGATAGAAAGCATGTACCATCATTGTTTCCCTCTGCGTGCATACATTGAGAGGGGACGGGATGGAATACATAGCGCGTTCTTGCAATCAATAGTCCTGTAAGTAGAACCGTCAGTTCTGATGACATGTGCTGCGCTGATCAGTACAGCACTCTGCTTTCATCCACCTTTTGTCTGCTTGACTTGAGTGCAGAGTGTCCTCAAGAGCAACCGCCTTGTTTTCACACCAGAAT
The DNA here is from genome assembly GCF_040938485.1 of Diadema antillarum. Classification (NCBI taxonomy): domain Eukaryota; kingdom Metazoa; phylum Echinodermata; class Echinoidea; order Diadematoida; family Diadematidae; genus Diadema; species Diadema antillarum. Next base: position 3,771,692 of record NW_027271056.1, read on the forward strand.
ATTTCTTACAGGTGAATACACACACACGCACACATACTGACAGACACACACAAGCACAACACACATCTGATTATGGATATCCTTACTTACTTTTGCTCACATAAACACACTAAGACAATCCCATTGGCAAGTACTGTAACAATTTCCTGATTTGTGATTTTACAGTCTCTCTTGAATAGTGAGAAAAAAATATATATATAAAGAGAGAAACAACAGAAAAGGTTATTTGTGTGTGTGTGTGTCAGACATTACTGATTGTGTTTTGTCTTTATACATTCAAGGTTACTGTCTTTGTCATGTGAAGTCATAGAAATCAAAGAAAGATGACTGAAAAATGGAAAAAAAAAGTGTGCGTGCGCTCATGTGTTTGTATGTGTGTTTGGTAAGGCCAGAAAACTCGTTATTTTAGAGACTTATGTTTTCTGCATTGAATTGGTCAGAACATGCATCTCTCACTTCAAAATGAAAGAAAAAGAAGTTTGTTGCAAAAAATGAGCATTTCCTCTCAGTGCTGGCTAAAACCAGACAGAACTGCATAAACTCTCTAACTCTGGAAGTAGGGTTACATAGCATTCGGCATCTGTTTGGATTTGCATCACGACCTATGTGGTATAAAACCACCATTGAACTCTTATGCATCGTAGGGCATCCAATGTGTAGGTGTAGGTGACATCCGTGGATAGAGAGAGAGAGAGAGAGAGAGAGAGCGACAGAGACAGACAGAGATTGAAAGAGATGGAAAGAGACAGAGAGGGAGAGAGATCTATGCCTAAGAGTGCGCAGAAATACAGGATCCTGTATTTTGCGTGAAATTTGCTGGAAAATAGAGAGTTTTGCAAAGGCATGAACAAACAAATGAATAGTGTTACTGAAATGATTTCATAGTTTGTTTGTTTTATTTCCGTCATAAACATACATACAGATATAAAAGACAACATGAGGTACAAGGAAAATGATACATCATGCATAAAATGAAACATACATACATAGCAAATGAATAGTGTGACACATCATCGATATACGAAAAAGAATAGAATGTAGGATTATAGAAAGATAACGGCTGGATAGCCCATAATCAGCTGCACTTTTCTGGTGCCACTGGTCTTCCATGGAGACTAGTTGTTATAAAGAAGTATAGAAAAGAAAGAAAAAAGAGTAGAAGATTACTTATTTTATAAATACAAAATTATAATAGTCACATACAATATTATAACAGTCACATGACCTTAAAACATGATCCAAAGGCTGCCCTCTTGTGGCACAAGTCACTAGCATTCAGGCGTATTATTCTTCAGATCTTTTCAGGCATTATTCTTCAGGCATAATCCTTCACGTTTTTTTTTCCCCCCATGTTGTTTTCAGATTTCTTGCTGAATTGTTATCAGTTTTTTAACACCATACCAGACAGTACCAATTAGATGTCATGCCCTGGAACTTATTTATCAGGAATGTTATTTTCGTCTTTGTTCTTTTTTCAAGTAACGTACTTTATGTATCTGATATTGAGAATGGGTTTCACCTGTCAAGCTCACCTGCACCTAGATAGGCCAGTATCTCATGACAGTGTGAGAAGCAATCAAATTTGGTGATAACTGTCTTCCCAGACGGGTGTCAATATAGGACGCTTATCTCCGGGATGTTTGGGAAGAAATAAATGGCTCGGCAAACAAGGGCTGGTCGAGATTCAGAGCTGCTCTGTCTCTCCGGGAGGGGTTATCTAACGATCATGGTCTGTTTGTCAGTAGATTATATTACGACCGAGGTTGTTTGATTATATTTTATTGATTGTTTGATTATGTTTTCTTGTTTGCAGTAGCTGGCTGTGGCTGTGATATATATACATTGTATATATCAGAAATGAATAATCAAATATTGAAGCTTCTAAGTGGGAAGTGCTTGAGAATATCAAGCATCAGCAGTTGTTTTGCAATTCCTAGAATACTAAATATGTAAATATATAGCATGATGTGAGGTCCATGAATATGGGCATATATTTGCTATGTTTTTGTTCATGTCCCTGCATATGAATTATAGTACTCTTGACTACCACTAGCGCTATGACCTTTTTGGAAGCTGCAGTATTCGTGGTACCCTATCCCCCCTTCCTTGAATACACAGATGTACATGTAGGCAAATAAATTTGTGAAGTGTATGTTGACCTACACTCTGTTGCTTTAAATAGCTGGTAGACATAATTGGAAAGAGGACGAAGTGTCATTGCCCGCAAGTCAAACCAATGAGATTGTTTATTACAATTACAGTCACAGCAAGGAACATTTATATTGAGAGAGTAGGACAGATAGATAGAGAAAGAGAGTGTGTGTATGTTATTGTCTTTTGATATTGTCTTCAAGCACATCAAACCTATTTTTATACTTGCAGACAATCTTATCTATGTTGTTGGGAAACATGATGTATGCTAAGAGTAAATGTTGTATTAATAATCTAAAAGTAAAGTTGATTCCCATTTCTCTGTAATGCTTCCTACCTCACATTTTACCATGTATGTTCTGGGCAGTGTTTTCCAGTTGAGATTCGTGCTCAATTTTTGGTGTGGAACACTCGAGTCAGAGTCCGAATCTAGTGCTCCCTTTAAACTCCTGAATTTAGAAGTGCTTTTCAGAAATGTGATTACAATTGAGAAATGTTGGTAAGACTGAAAGCAGGCAGTGTTGTATATGATGCTATGTTTCTAATAAAGTCATCATTTGCTGCTGCGAGTGCAATATGAATATTTCTGATGCCAGCCCAAGGCAAGCGCAGAAATGCTGGTAAGATTAAAGGCCTACCTTCAGGCAGGACACTTTCACTCTCTCTGAGCAATTATAACTGACCAGATTTGATTTTCATCTCACTTTCCTCTCTTTCTCCATCCCTCCCATCCGTGGTGTTTTGCCCCCTGCAGCTGCGGAGTGCAACCAAGCGCTGGGCATGGAGTCTGGAGCCATTGCGGACGGGATGATCAGCGCCTCCAGCAGTATGAACGACCGCCTCGGCCCACGCTATGCTCGCCTCCACCGACGAGATGGTAAGCCATGATTACATTATAGTGGCAATTTGCTGCTGCTCCCTTGTACATTTGGAGTGTTATCCTGAGAGATACTAGTAGTAGGTGCCAATAGCAAAACAGGGGTGGGGGGCAGAATTAGCAAGATGTGAGAACTTGCTTTCTTGAAATATCTAGACTCCACAGAGTAATGCTGTTACTGTAAAACACCAATCAAAAATCAAGCATTTACACTTGTGGAATTTTAAGAAGAGCTGAAAATATGTTTGAAGAACATTGCTGTTCTCGGTCTGGCACTGTTCCACTTTGACACTGTAATATCATGATTACCGGGGTGCATAAAAAGTAGTCACATACTCCTTTCACATAGTATGTTCAAATGATTCATAAGGAGTTATGTTTCCACAGTGGAAAAGTCTGACACCCACTCTTGCCTTACTCGGGCTTGGTAGGTACATGTATTTCACAGATATTCGATCAGTTCACTGTATGCTTATTCATACTTGGTGTGTTCATGCACATTAATCATCCAAGACAAGAAACACAAAACTGCATGATGACATTGATGAAAATGATGATGAGTGATTGATGTTGATAAAGGTTGGCGAGATGATACTGTCTTGAGGCAGGGTGGCTGAGAGATAATGAAGACGCTAGCTGAGCTGGTGATTAATTCACGTGGAATTTGACCCCTCAGAGAAGATGTGAAAGGGTAAATGTAGAATGGTTGGTGATAAATTAGAAATATAGCTCTGGGTCTGAGCTACATAATTTGTAGTGCTGGGCTTATATGTACCAGGGTTTTAATGATGGACCAGGACTAGCTATCAATCCTCACCTTTGTATTCTGTGGAGATCAATAAATCAGTTCAGGGATCAGAGAGATCACAGCTGTGCTAGGCAGCGATATGCCAAAATAGCTGAAAGGGGTGTCAACGAGGTCAGCATTCTTTTTAAACTGCGTCAAAAAAAAAAAAAAAAAAAGACTCACAATTCGGCTGACTAATTGTGAAAAGCGTTATTGGCCCCATATTTCTCTGTAGTTTGATATTTGCCTCATAAAGGCAACATAAATTATTGATAACACCTTAGTTAGAGAATTGAAAGCACATATAGAAAACGTTTCAAAGCAAAGTACAGTATATATCATTGTTAATCTTGTGACAGGGAAGTCATAGTCGAGACATGGAAAGGAGATCCATCGTTGCCAACCGGCTCTGTCCTCAAAACTGCATATAAATATATGATGATGATGATGATGATGATGATGATGATGATGATGATGATGATGATGATGATGATGATGATGATGATGATGATGATATGTGTATGTAAGGCCTTCACATATTATGCAGAATATTACCCGATACAGTATTTTTTTTTTTAATTATTCACCATCTATATGATATTTGCATAATGATAATACCGGAATGGACAGGAATTGTCAAAAAGTCACAAAAATAGTTGATATTCTAGTGTGCATTCAGTCATCTCAGAATCTTGCTATCAGCATATAATATGTACGAGTTGTACATTGGAAACAGTCTGATCAAGACTATCAACTACACAACAGCCGACAATGTGGTCCATGGTTGGTCTAGTGCTGTTATGTGTGACGCATGATATTTAACCAATCACAGAGAAGGTTGCATTTTATAGTTGCACGCAATTGCACACGTAAATCAGCTATGTTGAGTGTTCAATTCAATTGTACTTTTCACTCATGTAGTAATTTCTCAGTTGATTTGTGTCTATATCTCTGTGTATTAGTGACTAAATGATTTCTCTGTCTGTCTGTCTCTCTTGCTCTTTCTCTCGCACACATACACACATACACACACACACACACACACACTCACACATGATATTTAAAGAGTTATAAAAGAGAGAAAGAGACAGACTTTCATAGTGAGATATCATGCTTGTCTATTGAGGCCCCTCACTCTAACAATGTATTCTCTATCATTTTCTCATGATGGATTCATAACTTCAACGAGCCATGCAAATATACATTTGCTTTGTATTATGAGCAAGGCATCTCAGGCAAGGAGAATTAACTCAACTTGACATCGTCATCATTCACTGTCGAGAAGAGGCACAAAATGTTCTGGCAATTATGCAAATGTGTCAGGAAGATGGATCATGCGTTGATGCATTATATTTTAGAGCTCTTTTTTTTTTTTACAATGCCTCCTGCATTTGTTTTCCCACATTCATCCATTCTATGATTTCTTTACCACAATTAGATTAATTCCTTTTTTATTCATTTGTTTACAGATTCATTTTGTTGAGCAAATTGGTATCTAGTAGGATTTGTGTTTTACAGATATGATCTCCTTTATATAGATATCATTTAGCAGCAGGAGGCTCCAGGAATTCTGTAAAGGAGGGGCACCTTTACAAATTTAAAGGGGGCGCACGTGCCCCTGGCCCCCTTTTTATACCCCCGCCAAACGAAGTTTGAAGGGGGTATATAGGAATCAGTGGACGGTCGGTCGGGCGGTCGGTCGGGCGGTCGGGCGGTCGGGCGGTCGGTCCGTTGCAAATCTTGCGTCGCGAACTACTTCCTCAGTTTTCAACCGATTCCCATAAAACTTGGCACAGATATGTGCCTTGGGTTGTAGATGTGCAAGACGTATTTTTTGACAGTACCCAAAAGTACGTTGCCATGGTAACGGCATATTATGGGCAAAAATGGGTACAAATCTTGCGTCGCGAACTCCTCCCACAGTTTTTGATCAATTTTTATGAAATTAGGTACAGATGTTCATCTGAATATGTTCATGTGCAAGACACATATTTCCGCAGTGGCAAAAAGTGCGTTGCCATGGTAATGGCATGTTATTGGTAAAATATAGGGCAAAATGCTTCATGGCAAAACTGCTTCATCAGTGTTCTTCCAATTCTCATGGAATTCATATTGAATGTTTGTCTTAGGATATAGGTCAGCATGACACATTTCTTGACAGTGACAAAAAGTATGTTGCCATGGTAACAGCTCACATATTATGAGCCAAAATGATGGAAAATTTTGTGTTGCAAACTACTTCCTCAGTTTTTGCCCAATTTCCATGAAACTTGGTACAGATGTGTGCCTTTGGTTGTAGATGTGCAAGACGCATTTTTTGACAGTACCCGAAAGTACGTTGCCATGGTAACGGCATATTAATGGCAGAAGATCAAGGAAAGATCTTGCGGATTTAACTACTTCCTCAGTTTTTTGACCAAAGCTTAATATAAAATGTGGCACACACCTTGATCTTGGTGGGAAGATGTGGAAGACATATTTTTCGGACGTGTAGGAAGCTGCGTTGCCATGGTAACGGCATATAAATGGCAGAAGATCAAAGAAAGATCTTGCGGATTGAACTACTTCCTCTGTATTCGACTGAAGCTCATGAAATGTGGCACACACATTGGTCTTGGTGGGAAGATGTGCAAGACATATTTTTTGGACGTGTCGGAAGCTGCGTTGCCATGGTAACGGCATATTAATGGCGGAAGATCAAGGAAAGATCTTGTGGATTGAACTACTTCCTCAGTTTTTGACAAAAGCGTATGAAATGTGGCACACACAATAGTCTTGGTGGGAAGATGTGCAAGACATATTTTTCGGACGTGTCGGAAGCTGCGTTGCCATGGTAACAGCATTTAAATGGCAGAAGATCAAGGAAAGATCATTCCTTGGGTAAGACTGTCGTCACGGGGCGGGGGTATTAATCACCTTCAGTGATATTTCTAGTTTCTTTTTATTTCTTTTGTTTTAACAAAAATTAAAGGGGGGCGTGCCCAGTGCACCCCCACCTAGATCCATCGCTGATTTAGTGCAGTGTCCACATCAAAACAGCATGAAGGGCTCTTGCAAAACAGTGTATAATATATTGACACAGTTTCTGCAATCAACAAAGGATTTTGTAATTATCTTGGATTATACAGAGAATTCACTGGGCTTTCCCCAAATTCAGAGCCATGGATCAATCCTAAATGTGAAATATTGAAGAGCATAATATAATTGTAAGAGGAATTGAAAGTTTATTTGATGAAAGATAACTATGAAATGGCTGAGATATCCCCAAACAAAGTAAAACAAAGTGGTACCAATAAAAAGTGAGTCCCACCTTTTATTAGGAGCACTTAGTTCTGCATTGTTTTTGGAAATAGTCTGTATATTTGGAGATACATAAGATTAGATGTTAATATTACAGTACCTCTTCTAAGAGATTTTGTAGAGTAGCAAAAGAGATTTTTTTTTTTTGTCTCACATTGGGGAAACAGGATGAAACGGCTGTGAGATTCAGTGGATTTAGATGGACCGACTGACACTACAAGGCTTTAAGAACAGACAATGGGGAGGGAGGAGGGATCGAATGAGAATGCAACCTTGTAACACAATGAACACAGCTACGTCAGACTCCATACTAAAAGTTGAATGACTTCCTGTATAAAACGGCACATTAAGTGAGCTTCCAAATAGACAAGGAGATTGCTGACAAATGTTACTGAATGTACAGTCATCATTTGATACCCATAGGCCTATCTGTATTACAGTAGTATGGTGTACACATTTTTACCCCTTTTTCCCTGTGGAGGTGGATTTTGTGGAGAGGTGGTATTGATTGCCAGTGTAGGCAGTAAAGCAAAGGATTTTATCATGATTGTCAGTGTAAATTGTAATGTCCTTGTATTTGTTGCATACATACATAAAACAACTTGTACATTTAAATCTACCATACATGTATGTGTCATATTATGTTCATGTGACTTGTCCCTGCAGAAACCTAATTAAGATACAGAATAATAATTTATATATTTCTGATTAAAGTTGACATACAAACATGTATAATAAGACCTACAGCATAGAATTACATCTGACATGTTTGTTTTGTTTTAGTTTGTTTGTTTATATGTTTGTTTGTTGTTGTTGTTGTTTTTTTTTTCATTTTATTTTTGTTTTTCAAGAGAATGTTTTCAAGAGAATTTGCAATGTCCATTACAGGATACTTTGACAATACCAGAAAGTGCAATGGAGCACATACACACTGTACACTGAACTCTACATGTACATCATACATCGGCTATTCAGTCATGGTCTTCTGTGAACACAGCCTTTACACATACAGTGTAGTTATGTTCACCAATGCATACATCCTCAATTGAAGTCAGTACACAAATAGATACAGCCTGCTCATTCATTCAAAAGCAACAATAGACTGCTGCAAAAAAAAAAAAAAAAAAAAAAAAAAAATTCAACAGTGCCTTTGCATTGCCAATGCATAGTTAAATTACTTTTACCTCTGTCTGTAACTCATAGTGAGTAATGTTTTGATATCTGAGAAGTAAAGTTTGCCTAACATGTACTTAAAGCAAAAGTATGATTATAGATAATGAGATATCTGAAAAAAAGAGGTGTTTTGGGCTCCAATCTTGACATTATAAACCAAAATCATTATACATGTGTCTGAGGTAAATACTCCAATAAAGTTTGTATGAAGGATTGAGTGTTACAGAAATGGGTTAACTACTGAAATGTAACTTTGCAATCTGTAATGTGTCAGCCATCATTAAATATCGTAATAGAAACTGGCAATATGTGATTTAACAAAGAACACAATAGTTACACTGTTTTTCAAATAAAAGATGGTCACAGCACTAAATTGAATGCCAGATACTTCTTGATTATAGTGTACTGTATTAAGTGGATATTTTCGGCCCGGTAAGAAGAGTTTTGCGTGTTTTTAATTCCGCGGAGTCAAGACGTCATGCGCAGGAACATATGGCAAGCAAAAATATTTGTGTGCTTTTATTTTCGCGCTAGTTTTTGGTTGCGCGAAATGTGCGAAAATTACAACACCGCAAAAATTTCCACTTTTACAGTATTGTATTGCCAGAACATGAGCAGTCCCAAAGTAGTCTGCAGATTAAGTATAGCCTGTATGTAACTGATCTTAGCACCCCAGTGTGATTCTCTGAGAAGATACCATCATTCAAGTCATGAATCGGTTCATTCAATGAGTTAGCTCCAGACATGATGAGTCTTGAGGGAAATATCTTTCACGAGGAGTAGGAGGAATGGGAATGCTTCATCAATTGCTCTCATCATGCGCAATGAAAGTTTGGCAACAGCCATCGCCCACTCCTTAGTCATGACTATTAAAGGTCTTGTACTGTGCCTCCTTTAATCAATGTGTAGTGTTGCATATATGACAGTATGAGGTATAGTACAAGGGCTTCACGGTAACTGAGGTATGCTGGCAAGCTGGGAGGAGAAAGGATTCTTGACCGCATTTTGTGGTCACTGTCCTGATGTTTTTCTCTAGACGCCGACCACGTCATCTTACCACAGACAACAACTCTTTAATTATATGACGCAAACATAGCCCAGTTTTGTTGTAGTAACTAATATCGTGTGATCTTCAGGCAGGGGAAGTGGCGACACAATGTGAGGCAAAGTTTTGTATGATGGCTGTGAATAGTCACAGAGCTCTCTGCAGAGCAGTGTGGGGGAAAGATGCATTGAATGCAAGGGATGTTACCATGGTAACTGTCTCCGCTGGCATGGCAACATTCTCCAATGTTTTTGTTGGCTGTGGACAGACGTAAAGGGGTTTGTGCGATACAGATCGAGCATATCTTGTTGAGTTGTGTGCAAAAACTGACTTCCTCTGTCTGTATGATGCAGAGGAACATGACATTTGGATGGTTTATGTACCAAGCAGAGGCAGAGAGAACTTCTTTTTTTTTCAATTGAGGAAATCTAGGAATACTGACATTTTACCTGCAAAACAAATAATGCATTCATGCATATATGCAGACCATGACAGAGATGACTCTTTTGTGTTGAATGTAAAAGAAAGCCACAGTTAGCTACTGATAGTAGAGTTTATACATATTACTTTTTTTGAGCTCTGTCTGATTCCATTGAATTTTTCTCTGATTTCTTAGTTTTGTTTTACTGCTGTTATTAACAATAAGGCAACAAGTTGGCCGAGTTTGGAACATGTGTCCAGAGTTGACAAATACAGTGCCGACCGCGGGAAACGTCACGCTTTTCCGAGATCTGGACGAGGCCACTGACGCGTATCCCCGCGGGTACCCGCGGGTATACGCGTTCACTGGACGAGTCCATCCGCCCGCACGGATAATCCATCCTCGGGAATATGCGTCTCGATTGACGCGGGTTGGACGAGGGTGGACGAGGGTGGACGAGGGTATTCAAGGGCACATTCCCGTTAAGCTTTATTTTGACCGCTCAATCAAAATACATTTCATGGAGTTCCGACTTTGCCCATTTTCATCAAATTCCGATTTCAGGGGCTTCTTTCCGATTTAATCACACTCTGATGTCCACTGCCTTGATTGTTCGCTACTTTCTAAAGAAGTACCCGGTACACCTGCGGAAGTTGTGCACATGCGTTCATCACTCAAGTATCAATAATTATTAGAACATATCGACATCGGTTACGATCATCTCGCTATTCACGACTTTTAACGACCTGCGCCACCAAAATTTCATTGCTGAAAATTCGGTGGCCCAATCGGGCTACAAAAAAAGTCGGATGTTTGCCTTTACTTTAGAAAATGAACAGCGGTAACAGTCGGCTCCGTAAGACGCAAAAATGAATGTCGCATGTTTACTTTTGATTTTAGAAATGAATCACGGTGACATTTGACTCCGTATGATACTGGAATAAATACCGAATGTTTGCTTTGGCGTTCGGAAGTGAATGATAATATTCAACTCCGTAAGACGATAAGATAAATGCCGGATGTTTGCTCTTACGTTCGAAAGTAAATAGCAATAACATTCAGCTCCGGAAGATGCTTGAGTAGGCTATATTATGTCGAATGATCCCTTTGACGTTCGGAAATGAATAACAAAAATATTCAACTCCGTACGATGATAAAATAAAAGACGGATATTTGCTTTTACTTTCGAAAATAAATAGCAATAACATTCGGCTTCGGAAAATGCTAACATAAATGTCAGATGATTGCTTTTACGTTCGGAAGTGAATAGCAGTAATATTCTGCTCCATACGATGCTAAAATAACTGTTGGATGTTTGCTTTTAGATTTCGAAATGAATAACAGTAACATTCAGGTGCGTTCGGTGGTAAAATTAATGTTCAATGATTGCTTTGATGTTCGGAAATGAATAACAATGACATTCAACTCCGTTTATACGTTTATAAAATATACAATGTATATCTGATGTTTGCTTTTACGTTCGGAAGTAAATAGCAATAATAACATTCAGCTCCCGAAGATGCTAAAGTAAATGTCGAATGATCCCTTTGACGTTCGGAAATAAATAACAAAAATATTCAACTTCTTACGATAATAAAATGAATGACGGATGATTGCCTGTACTTTCGAAAGTAAATAGCAATAGCATTCGGCTCCGGAAGATGACAAAATAGATGTCAGATGATTGCTTTTACGTTCGGAAGTGAATAGCAGTAATATTCTGCTCCATACGATGCTAAAATAACTGTCGGATGTTCGCTTTTAAATTTCGAAATGAATAACAGTAACATTCACCTGCGTTCGATGGTTCGGAAATGAACACAATAATATTCAGCTCCGTGTATACGATGATAACATAAATGTCTGATGTTTGCCTTTATGTTCAAGAGTAAATGGCAATAACATTCAGCTCCGGAAGGTGCTAAAATAAATGTCGAATGTTTGCTGTGACGTTCGGAAATTAATAACAAAAATATTCAACTCCGTATATACGATTTTGCGTTCGGAAGTGAATAGCAGTAATGTTCTGCTCCATACGATGCTAAAATAACTGTCGGATGTTCGCTTTTAAATTTCGAAATGAATAACAGTATACATTCAGCTGCGTTCGATGGTTCGGAAATGAACACAATAATATTCAACTCCGTGTATATGATAACATAAATGTCTGATGTTTGCTTTTATGTTCAAGAGTAAATAGCAATAACATTCAGCTCCGGAAGATGCTAAAATAAATAACGCATGTTTGTTGTGACGTTCGGAAATGAATAACCAAAATAACTCCGTATATACGATGATAAAATAAATGTCTGATATTCGGTTTTACGTTCGAAATATAACAATAACAATCAGCTCCCTTCGACTTTCGGAAATGAATGATAATAATATTCAACTCCGTACGATGTTTAAATAAATGTCGGATGCTTGCTTATAATTTATATTGCGATGTACTTTCGCAAATAAATAGCAATAACATTCGGCTCCGGAAGATGCCAAAATGATTAATGTCACATGATTGCTTTTACGTTTGGAAGTGAATAGCAGTTACATTCTGCTCGGTACTATGCTAAAATAAATGTCGGATATTTGCTACATGTGTATTACATTTCGAAATGAAAAGTAACATTCGGCTGCGTTTGATGGTAAAAAACAAAACAAAAACAAAACAAAACAAAACACACACAAAAAAAAAACTGTCTGATGTCTGCCTTGACGTTCAAAATTCGGCCCCGTACGATATGATGAAATAATTGTCAGATGACTCATTTCACTTTCGCAAGTGGACAACAGTGACATTCGGCTCCGTACGATGATAAAATAGATGTCGGATGTTTGCTTTTATATTTGGAAATGACTTACTGTTAAATTCTGCTCCGTATACGACAGAGCTGCCAACCTTTCGAAGCACAAATTAGTACTCAGCAGCTCCAAAATTCGTATTTTCCACCAGAATTGGTTTTTTTTTTCAATCTCCCTCTTTTTGCTATGAGGCCTACAGGCTCTAAACATAACGTTATGACACATGCCGAAGCATCCAGCTGGTCACCAGCACGATAAAGATTCTAAACTACGCAATGTTCAGCGTTGATTGATTGCTTTCTCGCAATGTGTACAAGTTTGTACCTCCAAAATCTTTCTGGGCTGATTATGGAAGCTTCCATTTTCTAGCAGGGGACGGGGAATGCTTGATCTTCTCAAGAGAGCTTCTGTGTGAGCGGATGCAAAACTCTGTTCTGTGTTTCCAATTATGTACTATCAAAACATAATCATGCGTTGTTTACAGGCTTTTTTCATTTTATTGGATTTTAAACATCAGTATTTTTCGAAGTATTCCAATTCCTTTTCCCCTGACTGGAATCGGAAAGTCTGCTATAACGATGATCGCAAAATGCCGCGCTGTGTGTGGAAGCGCCGATGTGGTGCAAACCACAGACCTGTGGTGCAAACACGTGGCTTCATTTTCAAGTTTAAATGAATGCGCCATGTGCTCCTGCCTATAAGATGTTACTGCAAGTTCGATGGATCGAATGCGCCATAGCTGAGCTGAGCTGAATGGCTTGTTTACGGTAAACATGCAATTTACGTTCGATATGAAGAAATCATTACGTCTTTCACGAGGGAAAAACACACAAAACAAACAAACAAACAAACAAAATACACCCACGAACGAATGTTGATAGCCAAAACTTTGAAAAGTAATAAGCAGTTTTGATGCGCGTGAACTGAAATTAATTGTCATTACACGTTGTATTTTGCTGTCTAACCAGGTGATGACTGCATCTCATTGGACCTTCTCGTAGTGAATTTGTCTGGGCATACGAGACCTTTCATGTATTTCTGTGATTGCATTTTTAATTGACTAAATAATCAATCCTTTTGTCATTGTTCAGGGAACATTAGATATTCGATCAAGTACACTATAATCGACTCTTCGATGTTCCCTACTATGCGCCAAAAGAAAGGCTATAGACATAGAATCATGATATCTTTGGAATTATTCCTTTAATTCAACTAATGAGCTGGTTCTTCGATCGATATTCCCAGGATACTTACACGCTGTTTATTCCAATGCGCGCATTCTTTCGTCTGGCACGCACCTGGGTGTGGCACCTGCTTTTGTGGAAATTTCCACAAGGGAGAGGGGTGGGGTGTCAAGTTTCTTCGAGCCGAAGAGACTGCATACACAATCTCTTCGCTTTTATTTATTGTCATTCGTGTTTTCGCCTTATTCTTTGCTGATATTGAACATTTAGATTTAACTTTACGAAAGGTGCTATAGCACATGGTTCGTTTTGTTGTGAGGTGTACGTAATTTCTTTTTTTTTAATCATTCTTGAGAGGGGAAAGAAGAGTAAGGGGGAAAGAAGACTAGAGGGAAAGGGAAATAAAACAACCGTCACGTACGCTAAGCATTCACAGGAAGCCGTCTTTTTACACCTGTCACCAGCATAGTTATCATCACTATCAGACATCACTCAAGATCATTTTAGCCTTTTCCTATGATCAACATTAAGAAACACGCATAATCCCTCGAGATAAATACCTAGGAAACTCAATAATAAATACAAAGTATCAACACCTCCCAACAACACAAACATTTAGAAAAGACAACAAATAGCACATCGAAGCGGCTGGGATCAAACTCCGTCGCTTCGATTGCAGCGAAGCGGAGAAATCGCCGTTACGAAAATAACAGTGCGAGACACTAAGAGAATTACGTTTAAATACTTCAAAGTATAAAGGGAACAGATAAAGTGATATAAAATGTAAGAAATCGTACTAAACGAGGTGTGAGAAACGACGGAAATAAAACGAAGTTTAGTAGTAAGCTTAGGCTCTAGCAAAAGTTTTGCAGCACAGAAAGCTACGCGAAAATAAACACACATATAAAACTCGGTATTGCGACGAGATCCTATGGGATCAAGTCAATAAACGATACAAAACAAAGGAAATTGATTCATTTTGACGGGAAAATAGTTTGTTATAAGTATTCTGTTATATGAGATCTCCTTTAATAGGCCTAGAAATAATCGAGTTTCCACGATACTCTGGAAAGAAAGTTCGAACGCTTTTCACCTGCACATATACTGCAGAGGGCAGTGCACATCAGTCATCAATACACGAACAGAAACTCACCTCTACAACTTCCTCGCAGAAAATGATGCAATAGCGTTATAAAAAAAACACACAACACTCTAAAAATCATTTCGTACTTGGGAGGCAAGGGACAAGAGGATGAAAAGAAGAGAAAAAGAAGCAGACATTGCACAACGGGACGCTTTCACCCCGCCTCATACGGTACTGTAGTGGCAGCTGGCTACAGTGTGTAGACACTCCCCAGCCGGCCGGCCACACATTGGGATACCACGGCGATCCATGTAAACATCCAGGGTCCGTAGGCGACAGGGATTCACGCGCGCGAAGTTCTGTTCGGTGTACACAGTACGCAAGCAGCGATATGCGTGTGCGCACATTTTTCTATTCAGCGCTTTCCACATACGGTGCGTACGCGTTGCATCGATATCCCAGCTGAATACAGATAACATGGCACATACGACGTGCGTTTGCTATATTTTTACCCATTATTTTTCCCCACTGTGAATTCGTACTTTCTAAGGACGTTTTCATATTGTCGTATTCCCTTCGATTTTTCGTATACGAATTTTTCGGAACGGTTGGCAGCTCTGGTACAATGCTAACATAAATAACAGATTATTGCTTTCACATTTGAAAATGATTAATGGTATACATAGGCTCAGTATGATGCTTAAATAAATAGAGGATGTTTGCTTCACATTCGGAAATCAATAAGGGTAACATTCAGCTCCATAAGATGCTAAAATGAATGTCGGTTGTTTGCTTTTATACAGTGTATTTGAAAATGATTAACGGTAATATTCGGCTCCGTAAGGTTCTAACATATTACTGTAGTAAATGTTGGATGATTGCTTTTACAATCAGAAATGAATAGCGGTAACTTTCGGCTCTTTACAATGCTAAAACAAACAATCTGGAAATGCTCCCACTTTCTCATCCCAAAAGTAAGCTATGACCACCTAATAGCATAGGCATCAACTTTTATAATTATCTATAAGCCTATTTGCTAAATCTTAGAATTCAGAATAATGGTGATAAGATGATCTACTTTTGTATTCATTTATTTTAGACATGGGTACCTGTCACGTCAGTAATGCTTAATAATTGTTTTTAGTAGGACCGATTTAGTTTTTCCTTGTTTTTCTTGATTTTTTTTGGCCACCAAAAAAAAAAATAGAAATCAATGATTTTGGTGGTCAAAAATAAAAATTAGTTTGGAGCCCTGCGATATCATTGGGCTCATCATTACTTAATCTTTCCCATGATACGCTAATATTTATATCATCAATCTGCCGACGTCATCCGACAATTCATGATTCAAACCTTTTTTTTTTTTTTTTCATCATCCGTAACCCAACTTTGAACACAGACAGGGTATTCTTTCTCATTCTAGAGTAATGAAGGAGCGCACTTTCGGCTGTGATCTAAGTCCTATTATCATCATGAGTTCATGTCGCCGTTTAGTGATCTAAACTTCAGCTTTGCTGAACTGTTCAATGTCTTGAGCAGGAAGCGAAAACAATGGCTGGACTAAGGAACCTTCGTTTTTAAAAGGGGGAAATAGAAACAAAAAACACTGAAACCGAACAAGCCGGCCGAGCATTGTTTAGGTTAACCACGCGTGGTGATAATCGCGCCCATTGATCGCTCTGTCCAGCTGGCTTAACCCTATTCTAACTGGGAGGAGTTTTTACTGGGGGTGACCCCCCCCCCCCCCCCCCCCTTCAGATCTCGGCCACCGATCGCGCGATCGCTGCGAAATTTTTCCTGAAGATAGAGCTGGATGTCAACTACAAGATTACATGGTCATACAATAGAAATATATTGCCTTTCTATTTTTAATAAATTGATTATGCAAAGTTGTGCATGAAATCATATTTTCACCTATAACTCCGTAAAAAAGACTGAAGTATTGCTAAATTTTTGTGTCAAAATTCCTCAAGACATATAAACCAATTTTCATTTAAAAATAAAGCACAGTCAAAACCAATTTCTTTTGTTTTTTATTGTTTTGTTAATTTCTTATGTATTTTATTGTTTTTTCGACCTTGTGTTTTCTGTTGTTTTTCAAAATTTGTTGCAGGCACTTTTTCAGGCTTATCTACACTATATAGAATTGATTAATTTCAATGGTTCAAAGATGAAATACTATAATTTATATCAATTTAACCCCAAAAACACAATATACATTCAATTTGCACACGATATCATGAATTTGAGCTGTTTTCCGGTTGACATGCATTTGCATAACATTACGTAACTTCAGAACGGTGTACTCAGACGTCGCAAATTTGGTCTCAAAATATGCGGAAGACTTCAATGAAAAAAGTTGTGAAACGACGCGGCAAAATCTTTGCGCGTTGCAGAATCGTGACGCGAAACGTGGGGGGGGGGTCAATTTGACCCATTTGACCCCCCCCCCCCCCAGTTAGAATAGGGTTTAGAGTATGCATATTGACCAAAAATAGTCAGAGGGATGCTAATTTACTCTTACAAGCTATCGCTACTATTTAAGTTGAAAACTGGAACTTTCTGAAAGGTTAAAGATGATCGTAAAATCAGTTCTGGCTACAGGATTTTATAATAATTATAATAGCATACAACATGTACCAAGTTTTCATCGTTTACCTGTCTTATCACTCCAAAGCAGTTCAGCTTAACTGTTGGCTTATAGAAGTGATCATCAATCGGTAAGGATTAGTCAGATGAATTCATGAATTCACTTTATGCATCACGGCTAATCGAACTATTCAACATCGTTGAAGTAACCATACTTTTTTATTTTCATAGTTCAAACTATTTCTTAACATTTATATGCAAAACGAAAGAACTCTACAAGTTTTTCAAAATGCTCAGATGTAATGAGTCAATTCCACAAAGATTGCATTACGGCAACCTTTACTGACCTAAACAAGTTTTCTATAGAGCTATCAGTTCTATTATAATGGCATTCTGATAACTTCGACTGCGTTTTGAACTCGTACCGAGCACAGCATTCAAAACAACGGGTTCCTCAGGTCCTCTTTAGGTACTGGTATACTTGCTAAAAGCATTCTCTTTAGCTTCCATTGACAACAACATGGGAGGAGAATGGAAGCGATCAACTTTCTCGGTAAATGAGGCTTTTCGTATATAGCACACATTGCGTGCCTCTTTCTTTTTTCTGTTTCTGTTGTTTCAAACTACACTGCAGCCGACACACAACACAAACACACCAAAGTTTACATTCAGGCAACCGTATTTTGGTATTGGTTAGAATCGAATTATATCTGTCTTTGATTGGCTAATTATCTGTAGCACAAACAAAACAAAACAAAACAAAACAAAAACAAAAACAAACAAACACAAAAATGCTGAAAACTGCTTATCGAATATCAGTGGCGTGCCAAAGGAGTAAAATGGAGTCTATACTCTAAAGGGGCCTGAGCTTTTGATTCCAGAAGAATCTTCGTCAGAGGCAAAATGATAATCAGGCAGGGAAAGCAATCACATTACAAAGAAGTTCACACAACACGAACAGTCAGGGACAGGCTAGGGACACGGAAACAAAGAAAACAAAAGGAGAGGATGGGAGGTCATGGGCAAGGAGGCCAACAGGTGAAGGGAGGGGGATTAAAGCAGGAGGGTGGATAGACAAAAGGCATAGGAGGGTCAGTGATAATCCTGAGTGCCATGGGGGTGCATCCATTTAAGAATGAATTTTCTCACACACCCAAGCTGTCGCCATTTATGTGTGTGCGATGAAGCGTTAACGCCGTCGCTAAGCAGGACTGTTGCATCATGGGGGGGGGGGGGGAACGGGTTGTGAGCTTGAACATTATTATATAACCTGAACTTTAAGGGCGATTTTCTTTTTTTTTTTCTTTTATGACTTCTAGGGATGCGGAAAGGGGTTGTTTTATATATTATTTTAAAGATAAAACTATACAATGTATATACATGTGTAGACATGCCTAAAATTTCGTTTACTGCGACATACGCATTTCGACCGAGCGCATCACGACCTGTATGGACTACGCACATGTATTCTTTTATCTTGCGCTCTGCTTTTGTGGGAATTTCTTCAAGCACAGGTGTCAGGTTTTCCTACGTTACGTCTGCGGTCATTAATTCCATATTTGTTAGTTTGTCTGCTTTCTTATTCTGTGTTTTATGCATTTTACTTGAACTTAAAGGTCTAGACATTTCGTTTGCTAAATGCACGCGAGTCACGTTGCATTGTATGATGTACATGTATTTTGTTTCGTTGACCATTCATGGGAAGCGTTTCTTTGAGCAAACTCTCTTTTCACACCAAAATCACTTATAGAAGGTAGTCATCCACATTGGTTATCAAAATAATAATTCCGTCATTTTCCTTTCGTTCAGAAACAGGAATCAGAATTCTCAACACGTCATCCACATTGGTTATCAAAACAATTCCGTCATTTTCCTTTTGTTCAGAAACAAAAATCTGTTATTCTCAACACGTTATTACAAAAATTACATCTCACAGCGATAATAGGGCCTACTAGAACCAACTCATCGCAGCAAAATGACACATTACGGTAACGAGGACATACACAATGCTTGAACAAATTACTTTGCTTCAAAATGTAGAAACAGATGAAGTGACATAATAAGAGAAAGGGCGCACCGAAAGAGGTACACTGTATCAAGATCAACTAAGATAAACTCTAACAAAAAAGAAGAAGAAGGAGGAAACTATTCCCCCCCCCCCACACACACACACGCACACACATACACACAAACGAGTAGATACACAAAGGTCATATGTTTACCTTTGGGAGCAGTGATTTAAAAGATGTTTTAGATATCACATGTGATGCATAATAGGTCCGTTGTGCAAAGCATCCTACATAATTTTTTGTAATAAAGCCTAGAATATAAGGAGATATCAGTATTTCTCTTATAGATTGTAAAGAACCTTCGGAATTAGGACCTTTGTTTCATTTTCGGATTAACGAACCTTCGGCATAACGAACCTTATTTCAGTTTTTGATAAATGAACCTTTGGAATAACAAGTTACAAACCTCATATTTTCGGATTAACGAACCTTCGGAATAGCGAACTGTAACCGTTCACATAGTGTACTGTATTTTCGATCATACGGATTCAATTTTTTTTTTCCAGCGGTTGTTTCTATCCCTATAACTCACATTTCAGAACTATGGGGGTTTTGTTTCATGTACGTGGTGAATTAATACGCCTTTAATGCAAGAGCAAAAACATGGGAAAGTTTGAATGCTTTTCACGTGCACATCGTCACATAAAGAGAATCAGGTGCTGACGGACCATAGAAGTGTCTCAAAATCAATACTGCCATGCAGCTTGCACCAAAATCACAAGAAATACTACATGAAGATTCTGATAGGTATTATCCCGTAACAGGGGCGGATCCAGGAATTCCGTAAAGTGGGGGCGCGTTTACAAAATTAAAGGGGGGCGCACGCACCCCTCCCCCATTTTTTTTTTTTTTTTTTACATTTCTTTTGTTTCAACAACAACAAAAAAAAAATAATAAAGGGGGGGGGGGGGCGGGCGCCGGTTGCGGTCCTCCCTGGATCCGCCCCTGCGTAACCAAGTAAGTTTGAGAGAGAAAAGTTTGAGCCAAAAACACAGCGTTGACAAGTACTACCACAAATTGCATTTTAAATATGGTATATAGTACACAGTACGAGAAAGTATATACAGCACGAGATCTCTAGTTTTATTTTCATTTCGCTTCGAATAGTAGACGAGCAGTGACAATCCGTCAAAGTGCAAACTACAGCTAGGGCCTAGCGGCACAGTTTACAGGTCTACCTTCTGTTCACTGCATGGTACACATAAACAAGAACAAAAGCGTTTTCTTCTTTTGCATGTTAGCATGGGGACGATAGTGAATTAAGTTCACCAAGATTCAATGTTTGTAAACAAGAAAGCAGCGCGGAGCAAAGACCTCAGATCGTTGTTATAGCACACGTGCATCTATTGTGGTAACATTTTAATCAACGCACGAACACCATCTGAACATACTCAACGATCATGCCACACAATCACTGTGAAGGGGAAATGTTCAGCAACAACAAGAGCACGAGTATGTAGCCTACCATATACTGTACGCGCATTCATTCCGTGAGTGCCAAATACAAGCTAGAAACACACGCAATAAAGAAACATCGCAAGTTCATGAACTGAGGGACCTTTTTTTTGTCTTATATCTTAACAAGATAAAGACGTTGTGATTTCGGGTGCTGTTCGTTATTCCGAAGGTTCGTT
Organism: Diadema antillarum; assembly: GCF_040938485.1. Taxonomy (NCBI): domain Eukaryota; kingdom Metazoa; phylum Echinodermata; class Echinoidea; order Diadematoida; family Diadematidae; genus Diadema; species Diadema antillarum. The sequence goes on from NW_027271056.1 coordinate 3,792,805, forward strand.
ATTCCGAGGGTTCGTTTATCCGAAACACATAAATTCCCTAAACCATAGAGGTTCGTTAATCCGAAAACGAAAAAAGGTTCGTTAATTCGAACATTTGCGGCGTTATTTCGAAGGTTCGTTAATCCAAAAATGACATAGGGTTCGTCATTCCGAAGGTTCGTTAATCCGAAAATGAAATAGGGTTCGTTATCTCGAAGGTTCGTTGATCCGAAATGATATAGGATCCGAAATGATATAGGGTCCGTAACGAACCTTCGAAGTAAGTCGAGCTTTGTTTCATTTTCGGATTAACGAACCTTCGGAATAACGAACCTTGTTTCATTTTCGGATTAACAAACCTTCGGACTAAAGAACCTTACTAACGAACCTTCGGAATAACGAGCTGTAACCGTGATTTCATAACCAATTTGTTTAATTGGACCTTTTAAAAGCTATGATTGTATCGAATCATTGAGAGCAATGAAATTTAACGGCCTTCTGTCCGCCGTATCAAAAGTGTGATGATAAAGGGGATGTGCGCATTGTCATTCGAAATACATGTAACTACATGTACATGTAACTCTACATTTAAGTAATTAGTCTGATTATTATATAGCAACTGATTTTGGGATTGATAGTCACTACTGACAGTTTTTATTCTCGTAAACGGCACCTGTCAATCTCACAGGCGTCAAGTCGAAGCACTCACACGTCATGAATTGACCATAACGTAAAAACGACAGAACTCTACACACAAGAGTTCTGTGATAAAAACACGCTGGGCACACAAGATGAGTATGTTGGAACCACATGGCGCACTCACTGCTGGCAGGGCAAGCACGTGCTTTGCTCATCGAACTGATCGTTTTTATAGCGATCATAATATCGCTGCACAGCAGAGATTCGTATTCCAATGCACAGTAGGCCTACTCTCTCTCTCTCTCTCTCTAAAAAAAAAATGAAAACATTCACACTTGAAGGGGTGGATACATTTAAAACGGAGTAAATTTAGAGTGAAATTGGAGTGAATTTTGAGTGAAAATGTTCATTTTCACTCGGAGTGACCTCCGGGATCACTCGAAGATTTTGGAGTGCTATTGATGTAGCGCGATTCCGCTGCTTAAATGCATTCAGTTTTGCTCATAATCATTAATTTCATCCTTCTTTTTTTTTCTTGGAAAGCAAGCACTCCTTAAAGAGGGAAAACCCCGATTGGACAAATTGCGCCGTAAACATGCATTGACATAGTTATGTGATACCTATAAACAATTTATCATGAAAGGAGAGAAGGGTACCTACAGTACATGTATCCAAGATAAACATTATGCATGCACGTGTAGTACCACTTCTCGGGGACTCGAGTGAAGTTAAACGCAGCTTTGTTGATTACATAATGCCACTCTGGTGGTTTCGCCATACCCTTCTCTCTCTCCTACGTTTTCTTTGTTTTCTCCCTCTCTTTGTCTTTTTCTTTTTTCCCTACAAATCGTGTACTTTAAGAATAGACAGACGGTGTTAAACTTCAACTCAAGTGGCTTCTTAAGATCTGCGCCTCTTTCATCCATCTTAGGGACCGTGACACTATTGTGAATGACACAATTAAAAGCATCACACAAGGACTTTCACGCCTCGTTAGACCTTTAAGACTCAGATCTTTTTCTTTCTTTTTATGTGTGTGTGTGTAGACGTGGACGCCATTGGGAAATATCAAGCTCGAGACAATAAGTGGCCACTTACAATATAATGACCGACCGATGTTGAAGGTAGATTAAATCAGTAACTAAGTCAGAAATTGGGGAACCAGTAAATAAATAGGCAGCGATCGACACTTCAACGGTTTGCCAATCTAATGTGCAGCGATCGACGTCGAAAGTGTCAATCAAATACGTTATTTACGGTCGACGTCGAAGGTTGATAAAATCAGTAAGCAGCGATCGATGTCGAAGGTTGATAATCGGATGGGTGCTGTTCGTAATATTCCGAAGGTTCGTAATTCCGAAGGGTCGTTAAATTCGAAACACACAAATTCCCTAAACCTACAGGTTCGTTAATTCGAACGTTTGTGGCGTTATGCCGAAGGTTCGTTATTCTGAAGATTCATGAATCCGAAAATGAAATTAACGGAACAATATACCTTCTGAATAACGAATCTTCGGACTAGAGAGCCTTCGGAATAACGAACATCGGAATAATAGCTACCGATGTGTAAGGTTGATGAAATTATTAAATAGCGACCAATGTCCAAAGTTGATTAGGTCATACCGTCCGACGTTAGTGATCGAGAAAACTATAAAGTATAGCGGCTGATGTCGAAGGTTGATAAAATAAGGACAATTAAATCAAATAGGTATAGCGTCCATAATGTCGAGATCAAATAAAATTGAGCAGCAACGAAGTGTCGAAGGTTTATGCAATCAACTTGGTATCGCACGACGTCGAATGTTAAGCAAAATTATCTGATTTATCCGACATTTGTTTTAGCATTGTAAAGAGGCTAAAGTTACCGTTATTCATTTCTGATCGCAAAAGCAATCATCCAACACTTACTATTGACACCTTACGGAGCCGAATGTTACCATTAATCATTTTCAAATGTTAAAGCAAACAACCGACATTCATTTTAGCATCTTACGGAGCTGAATGTTATCCTTTTTCATTTCCAAACGTGAAAGCAAACATCCGCTATTTATTTTAGCATCTAACTGAGCCGATTGATACCGTTAATCATTTCCAAATGTAAAAGCAACAATCTGTTATTTATTTTAGCATCGTTCGGAGCAGAACATTACCGTTATTCATTTCCAAATTTAAAAGCAAACATCCGACAATCATTTTAGCATCGTACGGAGCCGAATGTTACTGTTTTTCATTTTGAACGTCAAGGCATGCAGACATCAGACATTTACTTTACCATCAAACGCAGCTGAATGTTACTGTTCTTCATTTCGAAATGTAATAGCAAATATCCGACATTTATTTTATTATATGGAGCAGACTGTTACTGCTATTCACCTCCAAACGTAAAAAGCAATCATCTGCCATTTTCTGGGCATCTTCCGGAGCCAAATGTTATTGCTATTTACTTTCGAAAGTAAAAGCAAACACCCGACATCTGTTTAATCATCATACGGAGTTGAATATTAGTCTTATTAATTTCCGAACATCAAAGGGATCATTCGACATTTATTTTAGCATCTTCCGGAGCTGAATGTTATTGTTATTTACTTTTGAACGTAAAAGCAAACATCCGGCATTTATTTTTATCATCGTACAGAGTTGAATATCATTGTTATTCATTTCCGAACGTCAAAGCAAAGATCCGACATTTATTTTAGCATCTTCCGGAGATGAATGTTATTGCTATTTACTTCCGAAAGTAAAAGCAAACATCCGACATTTATTTAATCATCGTACGGAGTATTATTGTTATTCATTTCCAAACGTCAAAGGGATCATTCGACATTTGCTTTAGCATATTCGGGAGCTGAATGTTATGGTTATTATTTTACTTTCGAACGTAAAAGCAAACATCCGGCAAATTACTGATACTTTTCAAATGATTTTCGCGGATCGATTTCAGCTAATTTCCTTCATGTAGCCGATGGTTGACGGGAGAGTTTGATTTTCATATCATTAATTCCGCGCTGGAGCGCTCGGGCAAATGCGGGTGTTTAGACGAGCGTGAAAGTGCGGGCGACTTCCCTCGTCTGTACGCGTCCAAACGCCCGCGTATTACCTAGTACGCCCGGACGAAAGGGCTTCCCGCATTTGCCCTAGGGGTTTTCGTGACGTTTCCCGCGGTCGGCACTGTAGGTCGCTGGTTCAAGCCCCGAGAGGGACCAACTGAACCAACGTGCAATATTCTCTTGCAGCCTCTTCCTCCAAGCAAGGAGTTCATGGTCCTTGCTCCAAGAGGCAAAACACTCCATCTCATGGATAAGACATGAGATGGTTTTCCTGTATGTGCATTCGAGGACAGCCAAATCCTGTGTATTTCAAACATCCCACTTCACTTCCATGCCAAGTACGGGGTGAAATTATGGTGAAGTAGTTGATTTTCCACCTACATATGTAGTATGTCTTTTAAAAAAAATCACAAGATTGAGCAAACTGTTGAAAGCAGAGTGAGGCTACAAACACAGGAGACTGGTGACCAATAATTTATATCTATTATCTCTTCTAAATGTTGATACGATATAAAGAGGCAAGCCAAGATCTTGATCCTTAATATCCTCACATGTATCAATACAGTCCAAAGAAATAAAAATTGTGTAATAACAGTCCAAAGATGTGGTAAAGTACATGTAATATAGGTATAGGGCTGTGCCTATGAAAAGTAAGCACTACCCTACTAATATGAATATTCAGATTATGATTTCTCTGTTTGGAGGCTTTTGATATTTCTTACAAGCTGTAGTGTAGCTGCCATATGTATGATGTAAAAAAAAGAAAGAAAGGTGAATGTAGCAAGACACCAGGAATGTTTTCATGGAATTTGGTCCTGCGGCGTGCTGAATGTTTTATGTCAAAGATGACAGCCACTGAACACACACACACACAAAAAGAACTTGTCACCTCCGAGCAGCATAACATGCATGTTGCACATATTTGTGTACTGAAGGTTTATATCGTGGGTGTGGAGACAAAAACCAATTAGTCCCAACCAGCACACAATTAGTTGTAATTGGCATGTTAGTTGTGGTTGATTGACTATATTGATTACTCCGTGGAAGGACGATTTATTACATCCCTTCCACTGAAGATAGTTTAGTACTGGTATCCTATTGGTGTGTGACTTCTCAAGGATGATTTAAAATGACAACCAGTGTTTAAGTGTTTAGACTCAGGCTTAGATTATATACCTCCACCCAGAATGAGCAGGGACAGTTGGCCAGTGTCTGTCACTATTTCCAGACTGGTTTTAACTTCCCAGGTTTTGTGGAGATACATTAATGATGACCATGTAGTTATTACACTAGCAATTTGGTTGATTTGGGATGAATTGTTTGGATCACAGAAGATGTTCCTAACTTGCCGTGTATTAATCTATTTTAATCATTTTGTCAAGAGTATTATGCTGTCAGTATTGTGGCAATTATGGGCCCAAAGAATACTGTGTCAGCACACATTAGTAGCTTTCCATCAAAGCCTTTGTGATCTTGTATGAAAATTTACCTCTACAACAACCTTGATGAGTTTGTCTCAAGAAAGACTTGTCTAACACAGCAACAATTGATAATGCATTAATTTATTTCTTCCAAGACACAGTTTCTCTCATGAAGTAGAAGGTTCATTTCATTCTTGCTGAACATTCATCTTACTCTGTTTCTTGGATAAAAAGACCACATTCATTTCAAAGTTCAATGAGAATATGTCTGTTGTGCTTCCTATCAAACACAAACATGTTTGCCTTTGTTTTACAATCAAAGGGGGAAAGACTTGTAAAGACTCTGTGATACATGCATTATGATATCCATAGCAATATCTTAATGAGTTAATAGTGTTTCCATTGTCTCTGGTCAGTTTTCAGTTACGAAAAAAGCTTTGCCATTCTAAAGTATGTTTTACTGAGTGCTCAAGAAATAAATAGGGCCTAACATCTCCTTTGCTGACTGTTATCAGCAAGAGATTTTCCTTGCAGCGGCTTCATTAGGCCCATTTACACTCAATATGGTAAAATACTGTGGTATATTTTGCAATATTACATAATGTGAACACAGATACACCACAAAATATCGCAAAATATATCGCAAAATATATCGCAAACCACCATGGTGTTCCGGTAGTAATTCAAACTTCCTTTGAAATGTGAGCTTTGAGTGTGAATCATATCACGAAATACCACCCACCTCACTGTACCGGTAGTGCATTTCTCAAATGGCCTAACACAATTTCTGCCTTCTCCCCATAGGAGGTGTGCACATGTGCAGTGCTATTCTTGAGAGAGGTGTACTTTCTGGCCAGAAATACCATGGCATTCTTGAATGAGAATGATGCCCACCAAACTAAGATATTACGGTACACGTATCTCCTACTATGATATTTTATATAGCCAATGACAATGGTAGCAACAAATTATACTGAGGAATTTAATACGTAATGTGAATGCACCTAATTGTGTATGTCACAATCTTCATGGCAGTCAATCAAATAGACAACTCTTGATACCCTTACATGTGAGAGTATGTCCTGTACCTCCACCGTGGTGATAGTGATTACATGGTCAAGCTATTAAAACCCTACAATGAGTGTACCTTCTCAATTCTGCGTTAAAAAAAGAGGTAAAAATGCTCAAACAGCTGACAGACACTCAGAATAGAGCAACGTTTGAAAAGAGATACCTCACGATCATGACTTGCCAAGCATAATTTGGAAAACATGTTTTAGAGAGATGGGATTAAAGTCTGCTTTCAGACATACACAAAGACCACATTGATAAGCGTGAAATGTATTTCTAAACATGTTTTCAAACAAGATCTGTTCCAAGTTGAAAGGGCTTGTAGCTACTGGTGTTTGTTATGTTGAGCACACAAATTGCATGTCTTCTTTCTCCATATCCACAGTAGCTTTCCAGCTAGTATTCGCAGCTGCTCAGAACATTCATGGTCGGCATCTACGCCTGCTTTAATGAGACGTGGGTGGGAGTGATAGTTTGCATTTTGTCGAGTCTATGACAGTGGGTTATTTACATGTGTGAAGCTTTTTAATTAGGGGATCATATGGCATTCCACCTGCTCCGTGGTAATAATCCCCCGTTACCATCCTGCTTCCTATTTATCCACAATAGCTTCATTACCCACATCATTAACTCTGCCTTCGGAATTAGCGTGTGCCAGCGGTTTGGGCCAAAGTCAAAGAAAGTCTCCTTTCTCAATTAAGTGTCAGATGAGGAAACAAGGACGTGTTTATTCAAAGTCCGCTTTGTTTGTGTAGGATAGCCTGCGAAAAATCAGCAAACGAGACTGTTATGCAGAGTTGCTTTCTGTGTTGTTGATTAGTATGCAGTGTTGGGTATTACTTGTTTTCTCATCATGAATTTCATCAGAATGTCATTTATGTCAGACAAATAGAATGTTATGAAGAGACCAAGAACTTGTGTGTAACTATGTTGTCCCGAATAAGTTTGTTATGTGTGGGCCAGGAAAAACATTCAATGCTCCAGCACATATGCAATCATGAAAACAATTATTAAGGTTCTTGCAGCTCCCTTGAGGAAAAATTGGCAATCATACTGTATTTCTGAAATGTTTCCACACTAGACAGCAAAATACAGCAAAAGGTTATTCAGGTGATCATTTACACATATTTTCATTCTTTATTTATTTATTTATTTATTTATATTTTATTTTTTGGTCACACTTGATTATTTACACCCACTTGTGATTTTATTTATGCATACAGAATGCAAATGACACTAGGTGATTAATTTTGATAAACATGGCATACTACACTGGCTATTGAATAAATCAAGTTAATCCTGTGCCATTGATTAATACAATATATTAAATTTATGGTCAGCTGGTGTAATTATATCATATTGGATGGCAATAAATAGGATACCAGGAAATATCGTCCCTAATGTATGCAATACTACTTGGTATTACATGAATTAAAGCCATCCAACATAATTATCATCTATGATCATTATCTAGAGAAGGCATAAACTGTAAAAAGTACCATACTTCTAGTAGACTTTGAAATTGTCAACTCTACACTGAAAAAGGATTGACTTGCACTTGTTTTAATAGCAAGATGCTTGCACGCTTGTCAACTGAAACAAGAGTTTTTGCCCTTAGAATGTAACACTAGCGAGCGCTTACACAACAAACAAGTCAAAATACAGCGTATTATTGCATGGCGACCAAAACGGTAGCCTGTGGGGAATTAATATGTTGGCCTGTGCGTTTCATTGAATATGCTCTCGTATTACACAGTGAAAATCAAGCGGACAAGAATAAATGCATATTTAATGCACTGCTAAAACGACCTATATAGATAGTAATACATTATATCCTGCTTTTAATTACATCATAGTTTGTTTGGATTGAAACCATGGATGAAACCAGAACATGGACAAAATTTGAAATATAAGTTTTACTCGTTAGCAGTGAAGGCAAGTCTTACTCATATTTTGCTCTGAAGGCAAATTTAGGATTGCCGCAGCCACCCACTGTGAAAGACATGTGCATCAAATTTTTAATACATCAGCACGAACCCATGCTGTCTTTTGTGTATGAGCACGAGTTGACATAACAGTATTGATCAGTCGCAGGTCCCTTGGCACACTAGGCAGTGTGAATGACAACCGGTCGATCTGCACCTTCCCAATCCCTGCCGCGCCACCCCCTGGCATCGTAATTTCCCCAACGCCCTTTTGCCACTGCTTTCGGTATCATCAGCAGAGGACACGTCTGTCAAGTTTTGTCTTCTAATGACGAGCGGTCTCGGGGGAAGGAGACACTGATAATGTCTGTTTCAGCTTACACAGGCCTGTGTTCTAAAAACTAGAACACTTCAAAGAAGCATTGTTTTGATGTGAAGCAGGTGGATATGAAAGTGAACAAAATATGAAAGTGCCTTGTATTGGAAAGTTGTCCTTATGGAACGAAAGAATCAGCATTTTCAAAAAAAAAAAAAAAAAATTATCCTCATGATGAGCCAGAAGATTGATGTATGTTGGGTACTGACCACTGTCTAAAATAAGCTCTTTCTGCATATTCCACTTTGTTTCTTTCTTGCGGCATGAGGGATCCAAGTTTTTGTGAATTTGTATTATGACACAAAAATAATTTTCTCCCTAATTCTGGGCACAGCTTGGTTGCTACCAGTCTCTGGAGGGCTATTTAGTCAGAGAGGAATTCTCATGAGGACCACAAAGGGAGTGTGTTGTATGATGGATGATAGAAGAGTATGAATGTTAACTGCTTCTGAATGGTGTAGTGCTCCTACTACCTAGTTTCGCCAAACCTTCGAGTCCTATTTTTAGGACATTTAAAGTAAATACCCCTTTTCTTTTGCTGCCCCTCAAGGATCCTTGGCAAGTCTAATATCCATTCTATCTGGTTGCTTTCGAGATCGGCAGTTGGACGTAATGGGAAGAATATTAAAAGTCCTCCATCGAGGATAGCTTCATTCTCTGAGCACCACCAATTTTGACTCATTTCCTTCCATTAACATCCAGCGAATTGGACTTTAACATCCCCTTTTTTTGCAGATAGACAATCTCATTATGTGCATGTGGGGCATTTTCTTTCTCGCTCAGGACTATGGCAGTGCGCCGAAGAAGTCTCCCTTCAGAGGAGAAGTCTTACAGGGCAATTTGTGAGGCGTAGTGCTCTGCTAGTCAGCTTGATATTAAAAGATGAGATTATCTGTTTGCTGGCCTTTCCTTTGACATACTGTTTTGCTTTATCATTTTCCCTATATATGTAAAGTGGATTAGTATGTCAAGATTGATGATATCAAATTCTGTTCATATTTTGATTGTGACCCACATTCTATAAAGTTACTGCAGTTTTTTTTTTTAATTTTCTTTGAATTTTCTTTGTTGATTTGTTATGTGGTATTATACAAATGATGCACAGGATAGAGTGCGTTAGTGTAGGCGTAGTGCACTCGAGGGTATTTACAATTGTGAAACATGCACGAGGCGAAGCCGAGTGCATGTTGCACTACATTGTAAATACCCGAGAGTGAGCTATGCCTACACTAACGCCACGAAATAATCCTGTGCATCGTTTGTTTTATAAAATGGGTCGAAAATTCGAAAACTAACATCATTTTTCAGCATTTTTCACGTACCTTTGTGGGTCAAGACGTCCGAAGATGTTCGTCCCAAACTTTTACGCACGTCGCACTCGCGGAAGTCCCGCACATACAGTATAGTATAATGGGGGGTTGGGTTTCCGGACACCCGCATGAAAACTTACTTATTTTACATAGAATATGCACCCTTTACCTTAAAGACTTGATATAGACTCCTCATATAGGCCTACTAGACAACATACTCTGAAAACAGCGTGAGAATTAACCTGCTAAATCGTTGGATTTGCTCTTCAAAGTGACTCCATGTACGCGTCCGGTCCCATAACGCTTGGTCTACTGTACTGTACAAAGTGTACGTATAGTACAGTATACGTACGTACGCCACATATGTTATGCACAAGGGAAGACAGGCCGGCCGGCCGGCAGCCTGAACTAGAAGTTGTTTACAGGATTGACAGCGCGTACGCGTATGCATGCAATTCATCAAAGGAGCCGCCGCGCGCACAGACGATCGGCAATCTACCATAGGATTACAGGCAGTGCAGTTGTACTGAAGTAAAGGAAGGAGGTGTGTCTCATTTCAGCGCTTCCTATTGGCTACATTCTTGAACCCATTTTATAAAAACCTCTAATTCAATGGCAAATCCGTGGCTGTTTTAGAGGAATACATACTATACGGTACTCCAAATAGGGTGGTGTAATTCAACATAATGGCAAATTGCATTGTGGAGAAAATCATGGGAAAGGTTTTGGAAGGAGGAGGAGAAAAAGAAAGTCATGGCATTTGCTGTAGAATTCACCCCCCCCCCCCAAAAAAAAAAAAAAAAAAAAAAAAAGTGTTCTCTGACTGTTGATCATAATTCATATCATTTCACCTGCAGATGATGAAGATAGAGAATAAATTAATATAGACCTAGATTAGACAAGTGGATTGTTTGTATATATGTAAAAAGTAAATAAATTGATAGAGACAGGCAGATGTAGCAAAATTATTTTCAGAGAAAAAACAAACAAACAAACAGATCCAAACAATCAAAGAGATCCAGGGAAACACATATTCCTACTTAAATCAACAGAGTGGTTCATACAATGCGACTTACAGTCATATAGACCATCTTTTTTGACTTGATGCAATGACCAAGTAAAGAATTACATCGTAGAATATCTACGTAGATGTATATGATCAAATTAGTTTGTGTGTTTACCATTCAGAACACACTGAATACTCCCAAGCATACTTCCAAGCACACAACAGTGCTGGATGCCTTTATGCTTTGTACGTGGCTGCTGATCTCATGAACCTGCCAATTCCCAACACAGTCTACTGTTGGACACATTATTTCATAAATCACTGATGGAATGGTGGTGTGCATTGTATTGGGTTTGCATCCATCATCGTCCTGAAATGTGTGTGTTTCTAATTGCTCATGGCTGGCTGGATGTTTGCCCCCCAATCTGTGCTCAGGAGACGGAGGCTGGACGGCGCACGACAGCGATGATGAGCCCAGCCTGACGATAGATCTGGGACACATGGCAGAGGTGGTTGCCGTGGCAACGCAGGGCCGTAAGGGCAGCAACGAGTATGTTCGCTCCTACCAACTGCAGTACAAGAGTGCCGGGGAGGACTGGCGTTATGTTCTGGATGGCAACTCTGAAAAGGTACAGAGCTCAAAATAACTCCCCCTGAAATGAACATTTTTTTTTCTGTTTTTTTTTTTTTTCATTGCAGGTGTACATTGGTTTGCAATTCAACTCATGTCAAATTTGCTTCTTGATGCTACCTGGGGTTTTTCAGCTTACATAACAAGACAAATTGATAAATTAACTGTAATTTTGATTAGCCTGTCACATGGTTGACTAAGTGACCACAATATTTAAAAGCTTACATCATAAAAATTAAAGGAATGAAGGAAATAGTTACCTACCTTTATTCAGCATGCCCATTTCTCACTGACTATCAAAAATAGAGCTCTCACAATTAACATCATTTGAACATTGTGGTAAAGTCAATGGAAAATAAGTTTTCATGTCCTGATAAACTAATAAAGAAGCATCTCTTCTGAATTTGGATTATTAATGGATTGATGAAATACCAAACAGGGTAGAATACCTCTAAAACCTTATAAATGAATCTATTGTCAAATAAATTATTCAGACATCAAATTGAGGTCCCTTGTGTGAGAGAGTCACAATCCATGCACGTAAAAGAACCTGCTTCATTCATTCATCCCCAAGAGCAGGGTACATAAACCCGGTGAAGTGATAAGATGATCAGTTGTGATTTGATACCTCTAAATAAATGGCATTGAATTGAATTTCTGTCATCAAACAGATCTTTGATGGTAACAGCAATGATGACGGTGTGGTGAAGAACATGCTACCAGAAGCCCTCGAGGCTCAATATATTCGCTTCATTCCTGTCACAATCAGTTCTCGTACCTCCATGAGAGTTGAACTCTACGGCTGTCTCACAGGTGGGTATATGCTGCAGTGGTTTTTATTCTACAATCCATTGTCAACACTCATTTGCTCTCCTTTTATTGTGAGAATGCTGCAAATCATCATCATTATCATCATCGTCATCATCGACATCATCATCATCATCATCATCATCATCATCATCATCATCTCTTTTCCAAACTTTAACTCCAGGGGTGAAAAGTGCCTCTGTGATGGGTTCCATTAAATATCATACATGTCAAAAGAAATAGGCAAATATTTGATAAAAACATGAAAAAAGGATGAAATGTAACCAAACAGGCATTAACTTATAAATTCCAAGAGTTTGTCACTATAACAACTCATCAGGCAGCAGGCAGGTGGTAATGTGAAACCAGAAACATTTGCATCATGAAACGTTTTTCAACTTGGAGTTGACGGCCTTTTTTACGACATGAAACTTTTTGCGAATTACTGACCATGTAGGAATTATGAATAGAGTCTACACTGCAGATACTAGTTACATGGATTTGTGAAACTGTTGTTTGCATTTTTCTTTCATGAATCTTGGCTTCCTGCAAAATTTGTGAATGTTTCAAGCACACAAAAATTGCTGGTTTTACGGGAGATTAGTCACCATTCCTTTCCCCAAACCTTAATACCTCACAGGGGTGAAGAGCGCCTCCTTTGATGGGTCAAACTACTTCAAGTACGACCTAAGCTCGCCCAAGGAGACCTTGAAGCTGGAGGAGGAGCTCATTGACTTCCGCTTCCTGACCAGCGAGCCAAACGGCATCATCCTCTCCGGCTACGGCACTCAGCAGGACTACATCGTACTCGCCCTCGTCGAAGGCAAACTCCAGCTCAGTCTCAATCTTGGTGAGCCAGCACATGATCCTCCTACCACATACTTTCCCTGATTTTTACCCAAGAAAAAATTAATGATGATGATAATAATAATTATAATAATAGAGATAATACAATACATTTATAAGGTGCTTGATATGTTTCTAAGCACACAGTTTACCAGAAAATCAATATTTAATCCAAAATAATGCAAAAAAACAAAAACAAAACATATGTAATTAGAAAATAGATACAGTGTATAAGTATAAATAGATAGATAGATAAATAAATGAATAAATACATTTTATGTTAAAAGAATTTTAGTACAATAAAATTGTATTAAAAAGAAATTAATAAATAAAATTCTATTAAAAAATTATATTAAAAGAATTTTATGCGAATAAAATTCTTTTAAAATTCTTTAAAAATCCTAAGGATGTACTGATTTAGAATGAAAATTGAAAATGCTATACTGGCATTGCAGGGAGCTGGTACAATGTTAATTGGAGGTCACTTGTCAAAGTCAAAGTTGTTACAGGTTATATTAGTGTGATTTGCAGTTTCATTGTGATATCTTTGACAATGGTGCATAACTTTTGATATATACTGTATACGCCGAATATTTCGCGAGGTTTTTATTTGGCGAATTTCGCGAGTCAGGTGCTATTCACGAAATTAAAGACACACGAAAATATTGACTCTGATCCCAATATGATTGTGACGCACACATATACATTTCTCCGTCGAGTACTAGGACTCCACGATCGCGAATTTAACCACTCGCGAAATCGTCCGGAATTCCCAATTCGCGAAAATTTAGACTCGCGGAATATATGGCGTATACAGTATTGCATCTTTTTATGCATCAGGGCCATGGACAAGGGTAATAGATATTATTTGATATTGAGCCATAGATGCTGGAAGTGTTTTTTTAGAATGTGTAACTACCCACTGGAATCAAACCTGTAGCTATGGCATATATGTGCTCTATAATTCCTGAAGGGCACTCTAGCCAGGCTGCTATCTCACTGTCTACACATACTGACTCTCATCACATTAGCAGACAAGTTCTTTTTAAGGACAGAAGTGCTGTTGGTAGGATGTGAAACTTGGACCTTCATGTTTGAAGCTCATGTATAATGCAGTAGACATTGACAATTCTGTATACTACTATATACGCTGAATATTTCACAAGGTTTTCATTTTCACCAATTTCACGAGTCAGATGCTATTCGCAAAATTAAAGACACACGAAAATAATGACTCTGATCCCGATTTGAATGTGACGCACACATGTACATTCTCTGTTCAGTACTGTACTCCACGATCGCGAATTTAAAGGGTGTGTACAGTTCTGGTCGAGGTGAGGATTTAGCTTTTAACGTTTTGTGAGATATTCAGAAACCACTCTATGAGATGTCAAAGATCATGCAATTCTAAGGGGTATCAAAAGTTTATTTGATGAAAATTGTTTTTGAAATGGCTGAGATATCCAAAAACAAGGTGAAACAAAGAGATCCTAATAAAGTTGTGGCCTGTCGCCTTTTATTATTATCACTTTTTTGGATATCTCAGCCATTTGAAAACCAATTTTCATCAAATAAACATTGAATCCTTCTTAAAATTACATGCTCTTTCATATTTCATAAGAGGTTTCTCATTATCTCACTTACGAATGTTCAAAACATGAATCCCCACCTCAACCAGTACTGTACAGTCCCTTTAACTCGCTAAATTGTTTGGAAGTTCTGATTCACAAAGATTTAAACTCGCTAAATATATGACGCATACAGTATTTGAGCCATGTTAAATACCAATAAAACAATGAGCTACAGTAAACATATTAAGAGGACCAACTCGGCAGAAAGTTGACAGAATACAGGGTAACTGAAAGGTCAAATTATTGATAGTGACCCAGTGCTAAGATGGTGATACTGTATGTCTGTATTTTATGTGGCAACACATACAACTGAGTTATCATTTCTCCTATCATTTCTAAAAATGCACTCACTGTAGAACTCTTGCAATATCGGTTTGACTTTGAAGTGCAGTACTAGATGTCAGATCATTTTTATGCAGGGCACTTGTATGCAACAAAAAAAAAAAAAAGAAGAAGAAAAGTTGTGATTATTGAAACCAAAAGCAAGGAATTGCACAGTTGGTATGCTTGTCACCATGCTTTTAAGCATAATTTATGACAGGTTAGGCTTTTGGAGGTATTATAAATTTATGAGTTTGTGATAGTTCCGGCAATGTCAAAAGAACTGGATGACAGATGCCTTTGTTTCAAAATGTTTATGCAGCTGCATCTTTGTTGAGATCGTGTATGAGTGCAAATTGGCAATAAAAAGTAATTCCTTTGGTATATCGATTGAATAATCTTTCTGTATGTGTAAGCCATTTGTCATGTCATTCCAGATCTACCCTTGTAGAATTCTCTGCTTGTGTATTTGAAAAAATCACATCTATCAATCAGTGTTTGATAATATTGTTTGCCATAATATGTTCTCTGCTGTTACGATTGCAAAATGAGGTTTATTTAGTGCCTGGTCTGATAACAGATCCATCTCTTGACCAGATGAGGGAGACAAAAAGGAATAGTCTGTTTGTTTTAAAAAATTTATATTGTGGTATTCAAATGAGGTTTATCTCAATGGCAAAAATGCTTTGCATCCTACTTTTTTTTTAATCATATGGATTATTATTATTTTTTTTGGGGGGGGGTGGGGGTGGGGGATTTCCTTACCAGGTAACAGTTCCTGTTTAGAAAAGATGATTCAGGCATTGATATTTGTAGGATTTTTTTTTTTTTTTTTTTTGGGGGGGGGGCATATTAACAATTAAGGCAATTTAAGATGTTATATGGCAGAAGGCGATAATAGTGTAATCCTTTCACTAAAGAAAATTAGTTATGCGATGGGAAGTTGTGACTGTATGTACATTGTATCAAAATGTGGTGATTCACTTCAAATCAAAATCAAGTTTAGTCATTCTTCAAACACACAGTTTTTTCCCCCATTTTCTTGTCTGTCCATCAGGTTCTAATTCATACAAAGATGGCCATACCACGCTGACCGTTGGCAGTCTTCTGGACGACAACCATTGGCATTACGGCAGATATGTGAGGAGAGGTCATCGCTTGACCCTCTATGTGGATGGATTAAAGGTCAGGGGTCACGCCAAGGGTGACTTCATGGTGCTGAATCTGGACAGAGAGGTAAAAGAACTATTCTGACTTTTTCAAAGGTTTATGTGTGTCGTACGATGTGTTCAAACTGTTTACTATAATTATGCCCTTTGGAGTGAGATGTCATGTGAATGTACCAAATATTGTATTTCTGAAATGTTTTATATGCATAAAAAAGCACATTTATATAGGTATTTGCATGCATAATTGTGCTCATACATGTGATATTGACATTGAAGTCATACCTGGATGTTTTCTGTATCTGACATTACATACATGTACCTCTGAAAGAGATATGTATTTTGTTGCCATTCCTTCCACTGAAATAAGCTTCCCTTGCTTTCAAATAAAGAAAACAGTAATCATTGAGTGTACGAAGAGGGAAACGAGGGATAAATTGAACTTAAACAAGGAAACTGTAAACAAGTACTTTGCCAATGATGGAAAGACCACCAGACAAGAGGGACATGTTCTACCAGAATCATTACTCCCTTGACAGTCGAAGGGCCACTGCACTTTACCAGAGTGAGTTGGGAATGTACAGGGCTGCGGTGACTTAAATAAATACAGGAAATGTCTTTATTTAAGACTGCCACGACTTCCCCTTTTGTGTTGATGCTACCAACCATAACAGTAATAAGTTCCCAAAAGGGCAAGCTCCATAGAAAGATGAAAGTGGGGAAAGTCAACAACATTGACAAGAAGGGGGGTGGGGTGGGGGGGGGGGGAGGGGGAGATCTGGGAATGTTACACTGAAACACAGAAATCTGGGAAAATGTTCAGGATGGGAGTTAGGCACCTATTCAACACATCGCTGCACAGGTTGTGCAAATCAATCGACCCTTTGAGCAGGCAGGGGCTGATCCGTGGAGCGGAGAAAATGGGGTTTGACAGCGGGCGTTAGGAATTAATGGATCGTAACAGGCAGACCTGATGTCAAGAGCCGGTGGATAGATTTTGCGGGATTCTCACCTTACTGCCGTTCGGCGAAAAACCTGAGATGACTGGTACATGTGTGTTTACACATGGAGAACTCATTCCCGACCTAGTTGAGTTTGTGGGAGAACAGCAATGTCACCGCCATGGTAACATAAATAAATGTCTGCGTAAAACTCCTAACAGGGCCAGGTTGTTTTCAGTCATATAGTGTGTTATGTTTCCCTTTCTTGGATAACAGGTGTATATGCAATATGAGGTAATTTAGCGACAACTATCCATTTGTATTTTCCTACTTGATTGTCAGTGTTTAACATTTACCTTTGGATGTTAACCTTTATGTTTTTAATGATATGAGTGAAAGTAGCAGCATTGATATTTTGAAGGAAGTACAAAATAACACCAATGTATGTCTGTATTTTTTTTTTTAATTAGCTAACCATGCTAAGACTGCATTCTCAGACATTTCTAGAGACTGCATTTTCACAGAAGTGCCTCACAGTGCTTTGCTACACAGTTTTGCCTGTAGTAAAGAGGAGTATATGGATTTTTTTTACAGTTGTTTTCTTTGACAGACTCTATGTATGCTCATAGGTAGTGACAAAATAGGAGTTTGCATTGCATTGCATTGCATTGATGATCATTAACAGTAGTTTGGTTGTGAATTATGCATTCATCATGGGCATTGCTTCACGAAGTGTCTTACCGTGTGAAGCTGTCTCTTCTCGTAGTGACATCAGTTTATCGTAGCGTGAGTAATGACTGCACGTCTGCAAACACAGCATGGCGAGCTCATTCTGGCGAGTGACGAGAATGAGGGAGAGTGTCTGGTGGAGATTACCGGGGACAAACATATCTATTATGTATTGCCTGGTCAATTATAGAGTTGGCATGATCACTTGGCACCGGAGAAAGGAAGCGTTCAAAGGCAGTTACTCCCCCCCCCCCCCCCCCCCCCCCCTCTGTCTATGGAGCATTCCCACTATTACACGAATATCCCTACGAGATGGGGATTGCAGTAGCATGAGTTTATGTCAAAAGTGTAAATACAAAGTTCTACATAATATTCCACCCTGTCTTTCACAAAGAAATTAATTCTCTAGTAAAATAGATCATTGATTAGATACTTTTTGGCATCTTCCAATCAGCTTTAAAGAGGTTAACACCACATATTCTTGTGATGTTGGAGATTCATTTGAATAATTGTTATCAGAGATGAGTTACTCCCCCTACCCCTAACCCCCCCCCCCCCTCTGCCTATGCAGCATTCCCACTATTACATGAATATCCCTACGAGATGGGGATTGCAGTAGCATGAGTTCATGTCAAAAGTGTAAATACAAAGTTCTACATAATATTCCACCCTGTCTTTCACAAAGAAATTAATTCTCTAGTAAAATAGATCATTGATTAGATACTTTTGGCATCTTCCAGTCAGCTTTAAAGAGGTTAACACCACATATTCTTGTGATGTTGGAGATTCATTTGAATAATTGTTATCAGAGATGAGTACAATTTTCATATCAGTATACTCGTGAGTGGAAAATGAGACGCTATGAAACAATAGCAAGTGAAATTTGTGCCTGGTCTTACTGTAAAGCTTGGGTGAATACCTAATGTCAGTATAAAGAAGGGGATTATTCTAAATTTCTGCAGCATGCAGAAATGGACTAGAATTGATAATTTTTTGTGTCTTTTTTTGTTATATCAAATTTGGGTATTCATTACCTCATGATCTTAGGAAATTCTGGTCATTAACATATTTGAGGTGAGGTTTTCAACTTCCCAAGTTTTTATAAATGTGTTTGGGTTAGATAATAAACTACTTTGTATATCATGAACACCATGACTTTGAATTGAAACTCATGCCAGGTTTTCCTTGTCATAATTCGAACTCACAAGAGGCTTGTTTCTGTGACAGCCATCACCTAAATCCAAATAATCTGTTAGCCGTTGGTAAATCACCTGTAGAGCAGCAGAAAACCACCATTTCAAATTTCCTTGCAATATATCGAAAGCTCAACCAAGAAACTTGTGTAGGTGATGCGATTTGCCAGGGTAATGAGTTGTTTTGAAGTACTTGCATTTTTAGATAATTTTGATTGTAGTACACACTATTCCTGAAGCGCCCTCACTGTGCAGGAGTGGGTAGATAGAACGTTATACTGTGATGATCAAATTGTGCCCTAGCAGGAGTGCTGAATTAAATGCAGTTATAACAAGCTGCATGCAATTTGAAAATCTAAAGTATTGAATGCTTTTACAGAATGGCAATATTAATAGCAGCCACATTCATGCAAATTAAATGAGGTGATAATACTGAGTCTCTCATTACCCTAACACCCAGTTGCAGCTAAATTTCCCATTTTGCTTTGCAACATGATCAATTAAAAAAAAACACCTAAAACAAAAACAAAATAAACCTTCTATCCTTCACATTAAATATTTGTTGTGTTGCAATAAACTGTTAAGTAAAAATGATAACTTCTGGGGTGCAGTGAAGGGTTGTCTGATACTCTGTAGTTCCAAAATTATAAACCAAAAAGCATGATTTTGTGATAGTTTTGTAGAAAGACTAATGGGAGAGTTGTTGAGAATATCATCACCTCAGCTTATTTTCATAACCATGTGTTTACTGCCAATATCACTTTTGTGAAAATATGTAGAATTTCAAATTTCTATGACTTTCTCATTTTAAGTCCGATCTCAATGAAACTTTTTTTTTTTAGATTGAATGCTGGCTTTTTCTGTAACTATTAAAAGTCCACTTGACATGGTGTGGTCATTATGGTGTTTTGATGACAGGAGAAATGAATATGTTTGGAGAGGGAGTCTTTATATGACTATAAAGAGAGGGGGAGAGCAAACAAGCATCTTTGAAATATTATAAAACTAAAAAAACAACAACCAGAAAACAAAAACAACAACATGCTATCATTGCATGCAATCTAATTACAATCATCAGTATGTGCAGATCTATCCATAATAGCAAGCAATTTGTTGTCTGTGGCACAACTTGTACACATCACTCTGTAATGACCTGCATGTAACAATCTCATTGTGGGACTGATGAACCTAACACATGGCACATAGGGAGGGCACATAATGGCACATCTACCAACAAATAATTACACTTTTCTTTCTTCTCAGGGGGCTGGGGGAAATCATTGCTATTTCTTGATGTGTATTGATGTAAGATGCAAAGTCTTTTCCAATGGTTGGATTTCACTGCCTACAAACTGTATTTGTCTAAGTGATTTTTGCAGTAAGTAATGTCCAGCCCCAAGTGTATTACCAGAGAATCAATGATGACAAAATATATTACGTCGAGAATACAGAGGGCATTTGTGATATTTTGTAATATGTGTGATGTTTGAAAGGTTGTCAAATTTTTACCAGAAGGGTAGCAGCCACACCATACACATAATTTACATTCCTCATAAGAACCTGCTATCTGTACAGTGTTGCTGAGTTCATGTCTTTCCAATAAATCAAGGTCCTGTTTCTCTTGTGCTAGATGTACTTCTCCCCAAGTCCCCTTTCTAATCACGCTGATTGGTTAGGATTACACAGGAAACATGAGCATTCTACCTCATGTCTTTGATGTGCGGCAAATGTACAAGGCATATCAAGTAGTATATCAGGTGCCTGGGAGCACAGGTTTAATGTCATAGCTGTCATGGGTGTATGCAAGGGGGGGTCGGAAGGGTCGTACGACCCCCCCAAATTTTCAAAAGGTCCACTTTTTGTAAAAGACATTTTTGTTTTTCAAGGGCTTTTTACCCTATCTATATACAACAGGAAAAAAAAAAGTGACCAGGTGGTATTCCAGCAAATTGTCAAAAACCTCGTAAATTCCGTAACTTAGTTTTAATCTGCCATACCTTATATCTAAGGCTTAGGCCTAAGCCGCACTGCCATGTTTACCGATTTTCCTGTCTCCCATCAGCAACTCATCGAATTGGTTGACTAGACTACACACTTACAGCTGGCCTACTATTACACGCACCTTACCCTATGACAACCGCCGCGTCCTGACAGCCGGGCGGCACAGCAACGCGCGGTTGCTTGCGCTCGCCTGCTCCTTACTTGCTTCTAGTTATAGGACACTGCAATTCAAAGAGGTTCTAGAATCCTTTCTTGCTACAGAGGCAAAGTTAGGCAGGATTGACTATCTGAAAATATTGTCAACTCTGGAATACTAGTATTGAATGGTCCGCAACACTTTTTACTATATACTCAAGAAGGTGTAGCTAGTCAGCAACTTTTTTAAGGCCTAAATGCAGTTTTCAACTTACCGATTCACAAACTTGTAAGTGACCAACACAGGTTTTATCACCAATTTTAACATAAATGGGGTTTTTAAGTATGCCTAAAAAGTCACTTTTGTATGCACCAAATGGCCCCATTTTAAGATATAGAATTCAAAAACTCCCTACCGTGGGAGGGGGGACACCCCCCTCCCACACCCTCCCCCCGCTCGGCCGCTCCGCTCCCTCGGCCTAGGTCGCATCGCTCCCTCGCGAAGATAAAGGTCCAAAAATCGTGATTACGACCCCCCCAGAAAAAATCCTGGATACACCCCTGGCTGTACATGGGGTGGTTTGTTTTTACTAGATCGTATGTGCACCTATGGGAAACTATTGCTTTTTTTTTAACATTCTTGTATTGAAAAGGTATGAGACCAAAAATGTTATCCCCTTGTGAAATGAAAGCACAGAACTGCCAACTAGCCAGTGTATTCTTATGATATTTGCTATGCAGCTGCTTTTTTTTTTCCTTCTTCGTCAAAATTAATGATATATGTTTTATGGCATTTTTTCCTGAACTTTTGTCTTATAACATATATGAAGTATCTATGCATTGCATTTTTCCATTTGTAAATGGAAATGTGAATTTTGCTCTCAAAATGTCTCTTACTGTGCATCTGTATGTTTTGTACATACATGTAGCTTGGCAGCCCTGTAAATGCTAAATTGTTTTGTGTTCACAGCAGCTTCATTTGACAATTTCCACTTTTTTGTGTGTGAATCACAAAGTGGACTTACCCTTTTTTCTCTGTCCGTAACTACTTTCAGGTGATACTTGATTTTCAAACCCAAAGTATTACAAAATTGTAAGTGATGAGTGGAATCAAGCCACCATATCTGTTTTTTTATGTCTATTAAATACTCACAACAGATAACAGTAGGTGGAGCATCGGAAGTGGCGAAGTCTCTCCACAATGTGAACGACAACTTTGTCGGCTGCCTGCAGTTGGTGAGAATCAGCAACACGGCCGACCCCAGCCAGCTCGGCATCGCGCTGGACATCATCAACGTGGTCATCGTCGGAGGTAGGACAGCTTTCTCGGCCGTTGGCAGCGTCATGGAGGGCTGCAGCAGCTCTAGCATGACAACGGTGACCTTCCCGACGGTCGAGTCTTATCTGAAGTGGACTGTCCAGGGCTCCTTCAACAACTTTACGTAAGTCTTGGTCAGACTTGTACATTCCTCCTTACGAGGCATTGGAATGAAACATTGCGTAAAATTGCATCATTTACACCGTCATGAGGAGCAAAAATTCTTCCCTCCATATGTTAGGCATTTAAACCGACGTGTACTTTACCGAATGTCTAAATGTACAGACCTCCTGTTTTCAAAGACAGCTATGAAGCGGATTTCCATTAGAATTCGTTGAGCACTGTGTCTAAAGACAGCACATCGTTTTTGTTGTTGTGGTGGTGGTTTTAAAATTCAGACCTGACTGTATCATACAGTCAAGGTTCTTCAAGTTAATGGTATATCAGCTTTAGCCTGGGAACATGGTCACATTAATCATTTGTGTGTTTGTCAATGTTGTTCTAGAGTGATAACAACTGCATTAAACAACTCATTTCAACCGTTATTATCTCATTTCATAAGTTTTTATCTTCTTGTTCTTGTGTGCTTGTGTCTATTTTTTGCATGTTAATTGCAGTTGTTATGCATTGTTACAGAAAGCAATTTCATTAAAAGACACAACTATATCTTTGATGTTTGTCTATTTCTTTTAAAACAAGTATTACATGAGCAACTAGTTAGATCTGGCACTTGCATCAGAAGATGTTCAGTAGAAGTCGAGGCTCTAATGTATGCTTTGTATATATAAGATTCTGATTAGGGGGTACTTGAGTCGCTTGACGCCCACTTAAATTGCAATCTCATCACACGCCTGTCATTACAGTGTTTCTCTCCGATGGCTTTTGTGTGTAGTGAAACCCAAACAGGGATGATGTTATCTGTGTTGCATGAGAAGCAGATGGTGTAATTAGTTGGCAGAAAAACTAGAAGACAAAGGTTGTGATGAGACAAATATCTGTTTATCATGCCTTTGTATGTCTATCTATCTATCTATCTATCTATCTATCTATCTATCTATCTATATATCTACCTATCTATCTATCTATCTATCTATCTATCTATCTATCGAGATAAATCTATATCTATCTATGTCTATCTTGAGAATTATCATTCTATCTATCTCTGTATCTATCTTTCTATTCATCTATCTGTCTGTCTATCTGTCTTTGTGCCTATCTATCTACATGTGTATCTATCTATCTATCTATCCATCCATCCATCCATCCATCTATCTATCTATCTATCTATCTATCTATCTATCTATCTATCTATCTATCTAGATCTGTATATATCTATATATGTCTATCTTTAGATCTATCATCTGTTATGCATACATGCACTGTAAATCACTGTGACATTTCAAATGTTCACCTTTTGGAACAATGCATTGTATTTCTGCTTGAGCAGTGACATTTCATTTTGCCTTCCATTTTCTCATTAGTCCAGCAGTGTTTGTAGCTGCTATACTGTCTCTTACTCTGCCATCAGGAGCGAAAGTGTTGACAAAAGCGGCTATTTGTGGCAAGAGTTCCGTGTTCACACATTACCTGGTCATTATGCTCACCTTAATTGCTATAAAATGACAGTCATCAAAGCGGAGCATGTTATCATGTTGTCATTTCATTGCCTTGATTATACTCACGGTTAGTCATATCCACTACATTTGACAGTTAGAGTTACAGTTGAGCAGGTATATAAATAGATTGATAAAAAAGAAGCCGGAAATGTTTTCTTTGTAGGCCTTTATACAACACCTATTTAGAATGTAGCTATCCGATTGGTCGATTGCCCATCACGTGACATTTAGGGAAACGTTCTATTGCACGCTCTGGCTGTCTCAGCCGTGCAATTTTGGTTCGACCAAAATGTTCAATTGCACGCGCTCTGATGTCACAATAAACAAACATGTGCCGCGCGCATTCAACAATTACAAGTTCGCTTACAAGCGCATACTTTTGTGACTCATTTTGTAAACAATTTCGTTTCGCATGTCATATGTACGTATGTACGTGTACGTACACTGCGACCGTGAGGCTACTCATTCGTCTTTCACGGAAAATGGTTGCCATTTTTGTGCTATATTCAAGAATCTGAGAGTACCATATCTGTTGACGTTCGAGGTGTTGTATAAAACTAATAGTGTATGGTCTTTATTCGTGCATTGGAACCAGATTTCGCACTCGGTGAAGATGAGGCGCACTATTCAAATCGGCTTCACCTCGTTGAATAGAGCGCCTTCATCTTTCACCTCATGCGAAATCTTGTACCATTGCACTCGTGACCATTCACTATTTGTATAGTATAGTTAATCAAAAGTAGACATGGGGTCGTATATAAGTTTCATCCTTATCTGTGCCTTTAGATGGGCCTTAAAAGTGATTTATCATTGTTGAATTCTGCCATCCTTTCTCACTCTCACTCTTTCTGTTTCTCCTTCACTACACTTACGATTCTACCAAGATAGGGGTGAATGTGGCTCATTTTCTTCCTTCCTCTGATTTTTCCAGAATTCATTTGAGATTCCGGACGTTCGACGACAACTCATTGATTCTCTACAATGCCATGGCCAATGGTGGGTTCATCGCCCTGGGACTCCGTGATTCTGTGTTCATCGTTTCCATCAAGACCAGTGGTAATGGACAGGCCAGTGACATCCCCACAGGTGAGAGTGACCACTGACCGCCAACTGGGATCTATAAGACACAATGTCAAGGGGTAGTCTCTGATTGATATTTATGGTGAAATTCATTCATTCATTCAATTATATTTCACATCCCTTAAAAGATATACATAGACATGTACATCAAAGACATACACACAATAGCAAAATACAAATGGCACCAAGGCATGTTTCTCCAAGTGAGGAAAAGGAAAACAGTAAAAATGCGCTGGATACGGGAAAGGACCTTGACTTATCAAAAGGTCGACCCTATGGACTTCACCGTACAAATTCACATCATGCAGTTTGTGCAACAAGACAGAATGAAAGTATTAATATGGCGAGGATCAAATAGGAAAAATGAAGTACCGGTTATAACAAAGTTTAGCTAATAGTAAATGAACAAAAATTGTGATAATAACAAAAGTTGCTCTCTGTCTCTGGTGTCTCCTATATCATGTGTATGGTAGCTACATTTGTTAATGTGGGAGTGTCAGCATTTTCATATTTCACTTGTTTTTAGCCTAGTTGTAGCATATTAGAAAATGATGGGTATTACTATGTGCTTCATGTACATGGGGGTGGGGAAATCTGTACATTCAGTGTAATGTCTGGGTATCAGATAATGTGTGGCTGTGGTGGAAAGAAAAGAAAGACTATAATTACTTCAAAGTCCGTTGATGATGTTACGTGCCAGAATGGATCGTAACATTACAGTTTGGAGAATATCCTTAAAATGCATGTAAGCTGTGCATCTTCAAGAAATTCTTTTTTTTTATGACTGCATGAAATCTGCCTTGTATAAATTCAGATAAAATATTAAAGGTGCAGTTTACCTTTAGGAGCAGTGATCTAAAAAATGTTCGAGATATCACATTTGATGCATATGTGTAGGTCAGTTGTATCACAAAACGTCCTACAATTTTGCAATATAGCCTAAAATACAAGGAGATATCACTTTTTCGCAATAGACAGTCTAGTCTTAAAATGTTTTTGTTATAACTATTGCTCACATTTTGTATATTTAACAATACTTAACATTAATTATACTGATTCAAATTTTTACACTGGTTGATTCTATCCTAACTCACATTTTAGAACTATTTTGAAGCACTAAAGCTGGGTTTTTGTGTCATCTTCAAATGGTATATTATGCCTTTAAAGGCAGACAAACTGAGAAATTCCTTGTCTACTGCCAATGCCAAGCCTGACTTCATCAGCTTGTTTAGTTATTGAAATTATCATTGGTAGAAATAAGGTTATGCTGTCCACATATTCCGTTGTTGCTTATTCCATCCTATACCTCTCTCTCTTGTTGCAGTACTTGGTTTGAATGATGGTCTGTGGCACAAAGTACGGGTGGAGGTAGCCAATGGCCAGTTGATTGTCACAGTGGACGGCGTTGACCGTCGCAGTTCACAAGACACCAGCTTTGTCTCTACCACGTCGGAATTCTACATCGGAGGAAGCAGTGAGTACAGTCCCTTGTGTTTGATTCTCATTTACACTTCCAGGGTTTCTGATGTTGTTTAACATTGAGGAGTACAGATAAGTGATAATAATAATAATAATAATAATAATAACAATACAGTGCTTATATAGCACATATCACTACTGTGGTGTCTCTATGCGCTTTAAGGGAGTGGGATGAAAATGGAAAAAAAGAGGTGTACTGTACAATGTATGTACCATAGATGCAAACCAAAACTACTTCATAATACTTTTTAAACAGAAATGTCTTGAGAAGTTTTGAACTTTAAAACTGTGGAAGCTTCCTTATTATAACATGGAACAGTGTTCTGCAGTGTGGGAGCAGAATGAGCAAAAGATCGCTCACCATAAAACTTAGTTATGGTGACAGGACATTTGAGAAGATTTTTCTGAGCCTATCTGAGATTACGAGAGGGAGCGTACCTTACCAAGGACTCACTGAGATATTCTGGTGCCATTGAATGCTGGCACTTATAAGTCACTAACAGTATACTATCTTGAATACTTGAAGTGACTGAATGCCTTTCTTGCTGGACAGTAGGTAAAATGACAAGACTTTTCTCTCATGATATAATTTATGCTTGTGTGAACTGATCTAGATATAACCTGACCCTTCATATCCACTTGTCCACTAAGATGTCTTTGTTGGTTTTTTTTTTTCTTTCTTTACACATTGTAAGTCATCATGATTTTTGTTTGTTAATACAGTCAAACCTGTCTGTAGCGACCACCATCTGTAGCGGTGACCTACCATATGCGACCACTAAACACAATTCCCCCCAAGAGAAAAGCCATGTAAAACAACCCTGTCTATAGCGGCCACCTGTCTACAATGGCCCCTTTTTTCATCTCCCTTGGGGTGGCTATAGACAGGTTTGACAGTAATACAGACTTTGTGGTATTAGGGACACAAAAAACTTTGCTATACATATTCTGAGAAGTAAAATACCATACAGAAAATATTTGTGATAATTATAGTGATGATTTACAGCATGCGAAGAAATCCGAATTACAAGGAAAAGATGATGGAGGCAGCAGCTAAAAGAATTGCTGTTGCTTTTATAAATGCTGTTGTGCTGTGTTATTTAATCATGTTAATTCTTTCATTCAGCCATTCCGGATATACACGAACCCTACCTGGAGGGATTTAGAGGCTGCATCAGCGAAATCCACCTGCAGAACGTCGCGGTCGACATCACAAGCCTGGAGACCGGCTCTCTACCGGCGGGAGTCGTCATGGAAGGATTGCAAGTGGACACCTGTGCACTCTTTGATTGGTACGTGATGACTGATTGGTGGATTGATGACGAATAGGGGGAATGACACATTAAATGCACATAGTTACCCATATATGCCCGTATCTTCAGAATGCTCTCACATGACACATGATATGTAGATGTGTACAGATTCAGATTCAGATTCAAGTTTATTGTCATGCACAAAATGAAATATAAAGGCATAAATTTTACATTCTGGTAGTTTTGGTTACAACTCAAAAAAAGAAAGAAAAAAAAAGAAAAGAAAATATATATAAACCATAACAATCTCTTCATAAAAATATAATTGCACTAGTTCACTTACATGATTATACATGTAATGCATGACACAATTTATACAAAATGACAAATACATATCGTCGCTGGGGCGACAAGTCCTCGTATCTACAAAATGTCAAATGTTCAGGAGAGCCAAAAAACATGGCGGCCAAAGCACTATAGCGAATGGGATAGCCTCTACTTTGACATGCCATGGCGGCTTCATTTTTGGAGTAAGACAGTTGGGATTTGGACAGGACATCACTTAACCCATTATTTGACCATTAATCCATAAAGGTCATTTTCACCAAAATTTCAGACACAAGGTCTTGTCATCCCAGCGACGATGTACTTGTATATACAAATATGTTTCCAGACAAACCATAATTGACAGCTTTAATAAGGAAGGGAAAAGAGTGAAGGAAAGAGAGAAATAAGGAGAAGGAGGTGAAAAAGGAAGAAGAAAAAAGAGAGAAGGGGAGGTAATTGGGATCGGACAGTATACCAAGGCCCCACATCAGGGCAATTCCTCTGACTCCACCTCCCCATATTTCCCTGTTCTTTTGCGCCGGCACAAAAAGACACCTGAAGCAATAAGACAATTTTCACTGTCCCGTACTGTAGGCACACTAGGTTGCTGTACTTGCAATAGGCAGGGCTCAACATTAATGGTGGCCTGTCGGCTGTGGGCCACTAAAAATTGATCTCTAGCCACCAAATAAAACAAAAAAGTTATCCTTTGGTGGCCCGATTGGGCAACTGATATTCTAAATGGGTTGTTATGTTTTCTTTTGTTTTAGGACAATACATTTTTTTTTTTTTTTGGGGGGGGGGGGAGGTGGGGGCACCAAAATTGAACATAAGATTTTAGTGGCCTAAACAGGCCACCAGAGAAGATACTTAGGTGTCAAGGCCTGCTAAAGGTTATGTGTTTTTATCACAAGTACATCTACAAGAAGATCCATCACTGAGTCTCTTATCAGAATGAAGACATTGGTTAAGATGATGCAGTGCTAACTGTTTCTACCCCATGACTTTAATCATTTGCACTGTAACACAGGTTAATGAAGGAAAGAAAACTGCCTGACCTTGAAGAGTAGATTGCATCCAAAAGCAAGCTTTTCTCATGGTGTGAAAGAAAAAGCTGCACACTGTGATGGCAAATACTGCAGTATGGGGGTAACCATGTAAAACAGTGCCCTTGCTAAGTTCTGCACTCTGTCTAATGGCATAGTGAAATAGTAGAGACGTATGTGACTGCTCCAAGGTAGGCAGAACAGTTTCTACTGCATTATGTGGGGCAAAGGTACTTCCTATCTCCCCCCCCCCCCCACCCTTTTGCCCTAAATTGTTGCTGTTGCCCGTTCTCTATATTACATTTGTCATCATTCATTAACCTTTTGTCATGCTTACTGTAATTTTGAAAGGTGTATGGTATTTATCCCATTATATGCATCTTCTTACAAGTGTGTGCTTTTTCTAGGGAGACAACTTCTCTCTGTTATGTGCAGCCTGTGGACACCTTTGACCATATGTGGCCTGAAGTCATTAATTTTGAAAACATCTTAAAAAACAATTTAAACATGTAGCTAGATACATGATCCATTGGTTACCTACAATGTGCATTGTAAAGGGCTCAAACATGCCTCACATGGTAGGATCGTCCACGTTTGAATTTTCATCCTGTGATTCAGTTGATCCCCTGCTCTCTGGAGCCCAGGAAGAATGGGGGGAAAGCCTCCGTCGGGTCACAGGTGGTATTCTCGGATTAGCAGGATTCTGTCGACACAGGATGTGAATTTGGGCATTAAAGTGGATCATCCAGCCAGTCTGGGACCAAGAGGGATTAAATCATGGATAATCTACTCAGATGATTCATGACATGACTAAATTTAGATGATGTACTGGGGACTGTTAGGAGACAAGCTTTTGATATTTCACTGATCTGAGCCCCAAAGACAGAGTTACTTGAAGAGTAGGTCAAGATGCAGAAGCTATTGGTGTATGACAACTTATTCAAAATCAGACAAGGTATTGAAAAAATTATTCTGATTCCTGATGTCAGTAAATTACTGCCTGTAATGTTGTAGGGCATTTATAAATAACTGTTATTATGTTGGTATGGAACATTATGTGCTGTGCTATTTATCAAATTTATTCAGAAAGATATGAAAAACTTTGATTTTAAGAGTCTTTATTTCACCCCTCCCCTCTCCCCTCCTCGAGAATATGTTCCCTAAGATTGCCAGGGATATCAGTCATATTTCTGTTGAGTAGAGTTATGAGCAAGGCAATCTGTTATGCTTTTTAAGTCAAATATTACAGAAGAGGTTTTAATGAACAAAGTGATATCAAAACCACATGACCGAAGTCTTGTGACCAAGATAACTCTTTGGCAGAAAATTAGTGAGGCCTCGTTACATGACTTTTGACATTCACACTCCCTGGTGACCAAAAATCATGCAGTATCCTTTGCGTATGTTAGATTTTACATATATATCTGTGTAATTTGCAACTTTTGCTGAACTGCATTCATTCGATTTCATTTTTTTTTTTCACTCTCCTGAAGTATATTATTACAATCTTTAGACAGATTCAGCAGGAAGTAGTGAATTTACTCTGTTATTTTTAGTGCTCATTTGTTCTGGTCTGTCAATGTCATGACATCTAGGTGCAGCCCAAATCCCTGTGAGCACGGTGGAGCGTGTTCGTCCGACTGGGACACATTTGTGTGTGATTGCACTGGGACTGGCTATGACGGAGATGTTTGCCATTCAAGTAAGATGTCAGAGCAACGTGTAATGTCCTAGCCGCTGTCTTGGGCACATAATTCATTTTATGCCAATGAAGGATAACGAACAATGTTTTCTAAGCATATGGCTAAGCAAGGATGGTATCAATATTAAATACAAACTAAAAAGTATCTCTTGTAATTTTAGAACATCAATTCAGCTAAGAAAACAAATGATTTTTCTTGCTGAGTATTGAACAATCATTGATAGTGTGAATTATTGTTAAGGTGGACTTTGTTGTAGTAGCTTTTGATATTAATGATTATTATCGTCATGTCTTTTATTTTTCAGTTTCTATTACCGTTCAAGTCGTAGATAGAGGAGTTGATTTCTCTTTCTTCTTTGCTACATCTGCTTTTAGTATGAAAAGAAGCTCATAGTGATCAAAATTTTAGAAATAGTAGTGGTATTAGTACCAGTACCAGTACAGTGACCCCACTGGAGGGAACATGGAAACAGTTTTTTTTTTCTCATGCTCAAACAAGGCTCCCATTATAGCAGTGAGCACTGTAATTTCTACTAGCAATGACTGTTACAAGAACAAGAACATGAATGATATGTATGATTACCACTGCTCAGAAAGTTACACTGATGATATAGAAGGTCACTGTGGAAATGATGAAAAAAACAAAAAGAAATAAGAAGAACACATGTTTATTTCTAATTTCAGCGGATTATGATCACCTTTGTGAGCACATTGGACTGGTGGGAGAGCACGTAGTGGACGTTGATGGCAGTGGACCTCTTGACCCATTCACAGTGACCTGCAGTATTGATGGTGAGGGTGTGATCGGTCTGACCTTACAAATTATTCACTCGCTGGACCTCAAAGTGTTGCATTTATCCACACACATCATGTTGACCTTTCATTTTCTTGTAGATAAGTTTCATTTTGATGGTCCTTTGAGAATGGAAGTTGTGCTGTGAAATTTCTGTGTGGTCATGCCAAGCTGTGTACAGTAGTATACATAATACACATTGTATTATGCAAGTTTCAGCTTAACTCCAATGTATGCTTCTTACCTGTTTTACTGCAAGTGATCTTGGTAGAATTGAGTGAACTATTAGCCTTTTTTTGTATCATTATACTCACATCCAAATTGTGTAGACAATATTTTGATGCAGATTAGGTCGTTACAAAGGGAAATGTGAAACTTGTCAAAATAGTTTAGATTTATCAGATTAATACATTTGTTTCTGACTAGTGAAAGTTTATCATCAGAAAGTGACAAGTTGCAATGCACACTAGGACAAAAGTATTTCTTTGAGAGTGTAGATTGCTCACATTGATCATGAAAAATGCAAGTAGATCACAAGTCACAGTAAGTTACTGGAATCAACGTGCATATTTGTCAATTTGATGTTTATTTGAAGGTTCAGAAACTTGAGATCAAAGCAGTAGGATTTGTTAATTGTCATAAAATATGGAGGGGGGGGGGGAGAAGAGAATAAAAAAAGAAAAAAAAAGAACTACTACCTGGACATATGAATTTGTATTCATGGAGACAGAATTGTGATAAATGGGGCATGGCATGACATGTGCCCTAGCGAGATGACTGTAGCAGGTGGACTGAAGGAGAGTAACAAATCAACCATGTTGTATTAGGTATTGATTGAATCCAGAGACCTTGAAATGTAATTACTCCCTGCCTGAATAGACGTCCCTAATGTGCCATTCCGTATCCCAGAATGCTGTGCACATATCTATGAGAGATAAGCCGACTAAGTCTGATTTACCAATCAAATTTGGCTGTGTTTAATCTAATTAGGTGAAAATCCTATAAGTGCCCAATTATCGATTTTAAGTAGAGCCTGATTACCTCGCCAAGTAGAGTATTGTAATTCTCTATCTCCATTTCTGGTTTTGCTGTATATGACAGTCTTTAAAGTATCTAGCTTTTATTTTATTTTACATTAATAAGGCTGTTCCTGGAAAACCATTATCTCATTCTATTCTTGAGGATGATTAATATGCAACTGGGTTGATGACTTGTTTATTTTCTAACACAGTTAAGATGAGACTGAATAATGATAAATAAAAGATGATAATGACATAATGACAGTGATGATAGTAATGATACTGAAAAATGTGATGATGATGATGATGATGGTGATGATGATAATAATGACAATGATAATGATAATAATGATGATAATAATAATAATAATAATAATAATAATAATAATAATAATAATAATAATAATAATGATAATAATAATAATGATGATAGGAAGAAGAAGAAAAGAAAAAAAGATAAGAAGGAGGAAGAGGAGTATTAGAAGGAGAAGACAGAAGAAAAGAATAATAATGATGATAAGAATTAACATGATTTCCCATGTGACGAGATATGTAATGTAGAGGGAGTGCCTGGGTAGAATAGACGAGGCGCTGAACTTGAGAACAGGAGAGGATGTCTTTCATACCGTAAAAGTGGATATTTTCGCACAACTAATTTTTCGTGCTTGGTCGAGTAAAAAGAGTTTTGCCTGTCTTTAGTCCTGCAGAACCAAGACAGTAACTACTAGAACATATGGCAAGCAAAAATATTCACATGCTTTTATTTTTGCTCTAGAGTGTGGTTGCGGGAAGTGCACAAAAATTTCAGCACCACCAAAATTTGCACTTTTATAGTACCCTTTTAGCTGCATTCCATCCATGGACAAGCTATGTTTAACCCACAATGTCCCTCTTGACTTTGGTGAAAAAAAAATACTATGGAGTACTGTTAAGACCCCATTAAGAGTAGTGCCAACACTGATGACGCTATCCCAATATCACATTCATGAATTGAAATCAAAAGGACAAATACATAGTTGCCATTTTTGTGACCCTTTGCTTCAGTGACCACTGGCTACCACTGGACAGAGGTCAGTCATGACACGGAGACCACAATGGACGTGCCTTCTGGCCATGAGGCACCGGGGTCTTTCAGTCGAGAGATTGGATACGAGGCTTCGCTGGACCAGATGCAAGCCCTGATTGAGAGCTCGGAAGCTTGCACTCAGTTCATCCAGTACCAGTGTACCAACAGCAGGCTCCTGAACTCGCCAAGTGAGAAACACTGTCATATTAGTTTTCACTATATCTCAATCTTTTTCATAAACTCAGCTTTGTAATGAATATCAGCTTTGTGTAGAATCTCCTGAATTCACATAGTGAGAAACAGTGCCCGTTTGCATGGGGGGGGGGGGGGGGGCACTCGGCTAGTCACCAAATTATTACAATTGTTTTTGTTGCATCACATATTTTTTTCTGAATATCAGCTTTATAATGAATATGAGTTTTGTGCTGAATTTGAGCTTTATGTCTAATGTTAGCTTTATGTCAAATCTCAGAGCACATTTTGCATTTCGAGAATGACAAGGCATTTTTTTATCGCTTCACTTTGATTGATTGATAATTGACAGATTCACTGTGCTAAATAGAGATATGAGATGAGTAATATTTTTTTGTGAAGTTCAAAAGAACACGCACAAATGCTTTGAAGATTTAGCCATATTGGCGTTAACCAAAGATGACAATGATTATCTATCATTGTTCCCTTATTGTAAAAATCAAATTTAGAAATGACCAAAACAGATAGGAGCAATATACTGCTGATCTTTTTTCAACAATTTTTTCCCATTTTGCTGTATAGCTGAGAAGTTGTAGGCATACTGTCGATCACAGCGAGATTTACATGTCGGACAAGTATTTTGTTGCTACATATTACTCAGTTTGTCAGGGCATTATAAACATACATCACGGGCTTAAACACACACAGCCAATATGATGCCTACATTGTGTGACTGTCTCGCTGTCTTTTAGGCACCTTTCTATATCTCCTGTTAATGAAGTAGTGTATAAAGAATGATGCCCCGTACTTGTATCCATAGAAGAAGTGAGAGGAGTTTACACCATTTTCGTCATGGTATGTGATTTTTCCACCCAGGTGGTCCTGCGTACGGTTGGTGGGTGAGCAGACATGACCAGATGATGACGAACTGGGGTGGGGCAGCAACGGGAACCGGAAGGGTGAGTTCTTCCTCCAGGGTGGGGCTCCTAGACCCACTAGATACTAGTCGTATGATGATATTTATTTTAATGCAATTTCTGTGACTGAACTTTGTTATGTTGACATAATTTCTGCTCAGTATCTCTGCAAAAAAAACAAAAACAAAAACAAAAAACAAAACAAAACAAAACAAGACAAAACAAAACAAAACCAAATCCAATATTTCTTGTAAAAGTTTGATAATCTAACCAAGTTCAAGAAATTTGGGCTATGCATTGGTATAACAAAAGTTGAATTGTAATTCCTTTAATCTTTCGGCTTGCCAATCACATGTGTACTTTTATTCTACCCCTTGAAGCTATCATGACAGAATTAGCAAGTTGGCTTTTCCTTTCTTGAATAGACATTATGAATGTTCGTGTTTTTTTTTTTTTATTTATTTATTTTTTTTTCAGTTCAATTCGTTTATTCATTTCTACGATAAAAAACAAACAAACATGCAATGCATACATACATAAATACAAAGCATACAATAATGGATTAGAATGTATAACACAATAAATATAACAAATTAACAGAATAACGCACTTAAGATATTTAACTTAGGAATACAGCCTTTGGTTAACTAAAATGTGAAATGAAAAAAGAGAACTTGGAGGAAAGCTTCAGAAGCCTTGTGAGGAAATAAGTTCTCTTAAACCTTCTAATGAGGTATTTTACTGGCATATGTTACAAGTCAGATTAATGAGGAAACACACAAAAACACACACATGCGCACACACACAAAGAATACATTTAAGGTATATAGATACAAAATAAGAGAGATCAACTTTTCATAAATGATTCAATAATTCAATAATAGTGACCTTTTGAGGGACTTTTTAAACAATCTTAATGTTTGACATGACTTAATGTTATTTGGTAATGAGTTCCAGATGACAGGAAAGCTAAATCTGACAGATCTTTGAATAAAAGTGGAGTTAACTTTAAACAAATGAAAATCATGACTTTTGCGGGTCTCATAATGATGAATATTGCTATTGACATTAAACATTTGCATTATGTGCACTGGTAGCAAGTTTTTGAAATAAAAAAAGCCGAGTATTGCAGTATGGTAGGAATATAAATCTTGAATTTGTAATATGTTCAGTTGTTTAAACAGTGGCGTAGAATGAGAACGATAATGACTCCCTGTGCAAATACGTACAGCCTTCTTTTGGAGTTTCAAAATGGAATTTAACTTGTACTGATTGCTGTTGCCCCAGACTGGTAGACAATATGACAGATAAGGTAATATCAACGAATTATACAAAATAAAGAGAACAGATCGGGGTAAGCAATTTTTTAGTTTGTATAAAATACCAACACTCTTCGAAACCTTATTTTTCACATAATAAAAATGCTCATTCCATTGTAAATGTTTATCAATTTGAATACCAAGAAAATTTACATAATGACATTTCTTTAATAACTTAGAATCAATAGTTAAAACAATATCATCTAATACATCACAAATATTACTACATCTATTTTGAAATGGAACAAATTATGTTTTGTCATTATTCACAAATAACTTATTAACTTTAAACCATTTTATGACTTTACCCAATTCATATTCAACATTTTCTTTTAAATTCCTTACATCAGATTGGGTATAGAATAAGGTGGTGTCATCAGCATACAAAACAAATTCCATTTTTTGGGAGGATTTTGTTATGTCATTGATATACAATAAAAATAAAAGGGGACCCAAAATAGAACCTTGGGGCACACCGTACTTAATTTGACTTTGATTTGAAGAGTGATTAGCAAAGAATGTATATTGGGAACGCTTGTTTAAATAACTAGTAAACCACTTAAGAGCTGTACCACGAATCCCATAATGCTTCAATTTGTAAAGTAAAATTTTATGATCAACCATGTCGAAAGCTTTGGACAAATCCATAAATATTCCTAAACCAAAATTATTCTTATCAATTGCTCATATGATTTTATCCTGTAAATCTATTAATGCATGGGAAGTGGAATGATTTCGTCTAAATCCGTACTGACTTTTTGATAATATGTGATGCGCTCCGTCGGAATGAGTCAAAAGTCGCAAAAATTGAAATCGTAGTTATGCCTATATATGAATTTACAGACTCTAAGCTTTACACTGATATGCAATACAACTCATTTCGACATCCCTATAGATCATAAAAACGAATATTAACTACGTTTATGATGTCCGTCCATTTTCTAAATAACGGAGAAAATCGCTCTCAAAGTTCAGGCTATGTTCAAGCTCACACCCTGTTTCTTTCACGGGACGAAACAATACAACAGTCCTGCTTAGCGACGGCGTTTATGCTCCATCGCTCGCACTACCGTATAAGGCGATAGCTTTGGTATGTAAGATAATTAACCAATCGCAGGACAGGTCTGTCATTAACGATTGTGACCAATACGGCAGCCCGAATGTAAACTTCGGCGCGTTTGTGTCCGCGCGTGCCGCTGCCGCCGCATGAATGAGTCGGTATGCGTTGTGTGTCGGCTGCGTTGTGGTTTGCCGCACATTTTTAACTCACAAACAATAGGAAACAGTAGAAAGAAAAAAAAGGCACGCAATGCGTCTTACGAGAAGCGTCTTTTAGCGAGGGCGTTCATCGCTTCCATTCTCCTCCCATGTTGTTGTCAATGGAAACTAAAGAGGATGCGTTTAGCAAGTACCAATACCTAAATAGAACCTGAGAACCTATTGTAGGCGGGCACGCAATGCGTCTTACGAGAAGCGTCTTTTAGCGAGGGCGTTCATCGCTTCCATTCTCCTCCCATGTTGTTGTCAATGGAAACTAAAGAGGATGCGTTTAGCAAGTATCAATACCTAAATAGAACCTGAGAACCTATTGTAGGCGGGGGTTCAAAAGACAGCATCAGTAGAAAAAGTCAATGAATTACAAAGTCGTCTTTTGAGATCGTGTTCTTTGCGTGTACTAAAAACCCTCAAATTACGCACATGGTCGTAATGTTGCAGAGCATCAAAGACTGCTTTCGCATCTGTTCTGCTGCATCTGTATACAGCCGTAACATTCTGAATTCCCGCCATATTAGGCACATTTCCTTTATAGGCGTTGCGTGCACAGTAATTATCGCTTATCACGCTTGCCAATGCTGCACATATTATACATATCTGAAGCAAAGGTTGATGTAGGCTTGACAGCTTCACATTGGGTTTACAGTGACTGTATCATATTATTCTCATTCACTTTTGTAATACCATAGCATATATATATATAAAAAACATTAACTTGTAGCTTAAGTAGATTTTTTTTTAACATCACATTTGCAGTTGCAATCTTTCTGCATTTGAGAAGTGGAGTATAGATGATAATACCGACAAATATTCGGAATTAATACTTAGGCCTTCTTCACTTCGTTTTGTATTCACAAACCTTATTAGAAAAAATGATTGCTTGATTACTTTCGGGTAAAGGAACAACCGGAAAGGAACCGCACTTAATTTTCTTGTTAACGAACCTAAGCTAATAGCGAACCATATTTCATTGTATGATTAACGAACCTTCAGAATAATCAATTGTATTACCCCCCCCCCCCCCCCCCAGAAAAACAAAGCAATTCAATGTCATGCGTTGTCAATAGTGATAAAAGTCCCGTTTTTATTTCGTAGTGTGTCTCAGTACTCCTGTGCTTATTTTTAAGGATGTGCCTCTCTTAATAATTGCGATTGATGTTCAACTATTTCTTTCACGCAAGCTTGAACAAGAAGAAGCTAAAATTCAGGCAAGGAGACGAGTTTTCTTCCACGAGATACAATCATTAAGACATAGGCCTACACCTTGTACATCTATTCCTGAAAGTTGTGTGATTGCTTCTGTGCAAAAGAATTGTGTCCATTACATGAATCAGGCACTATACAAAACGGTTGAAATCTACTGAAAGTCGAACTTCGATTCTTTTTTATTTCATTTCCAATTCAAGCGGGGATAGACCAGAAATTAGTTTGTCATTACTGGCAGGAGACATTACATTTTTCCAGTACATGCTCCGCATTTAAACAGTCGCCACATTTTCGTGGTCAGAATCAGATAATGGACACATGATATAATATAAAAATGAAAATACAAAACAACGAATACGCCATATGTACAAAGATTATGAACTTCAATGAATTAAACTTACCTGTGATATTCTGCATAAAAAACAAGCACGCCGATCAAATAATTTAATAAAATTAATAGCACACATGACAGCGATATCATGCATGGCAGATCAAATCAAGTTCAATTGGTGAGAAAGCTAAATAAAGTTAAAAAGTTGACTTCCTTTCGTTTCTCTTTCAATTCATGAAAACAAAATTACATTGTATATCTATTGAAGAGGATTGTCTCTGTTGCGAACGATCGCCATACATAGCATTGTTAGTCTTCTGGGCAAATCCGAATCCCTAAATACTTTAATTTTTTCTTGATAATGTGATAACCCTGCTTATAACTTTATAAAGGACTCGCAAATTCAAAGTTTCAAACCGTATACTAAAACATTATATTGTACACGGTGTATTTCACAAAACATTTTGAATGCGTTGTGTGTTCATAGCATCAATCTCATTTTCCGTACGTAAAGCGCACAGAAACGTAACCAAACATTACCAAATACAGTGAAATGCATTGTACGGCGTGGTACTATCATTAGAAGTATATCCCATTCCTTTTTACTTTTATTTGCTTGAAGCAGTCGTCAAACCATGTTTCATTTTCGTAGCGACATCATTTAGGAATTAGAATGTGTGAAAATAATCGTTACTCATTTATTTTGCACTACTATTATAGCATTTACATTTTCCAACTTTTATTGACATGCATGATATGTTACTGTATGGTTACGATTACGAATGTTGGTTATGAATTCAAAAGACTGGTTTATCAATCGAACTATAAAGGTAATAGCTGTTTTGAAAGTAGTTCGATACAAGTTCAAAACGCAATCGAAGTCATCGTCATAGGGGGGACTGATTGCTCTAGAAAACTTGTTTAGGCTAGTAAAGATTGCCGTATGCAATCTTTGTAGAAAGTTTTGACTTTCATAGGCCATCTTCTGAGTATTTTGAGAAATTATGTAAAAGAATTATTTGTTTTGATTATGTCAAGAATCAGTTTGAACTATGAGAATAAAAAGGCGTGGTTACCCAAACAATGTCGTAGTTCGATTAGACATGATGGGTAAAGTGAATTCATGACTTGACTAATCCTTACTGAATTGATGATCTCTTCTGTAAACCATCAGTTATGTCTTGTAGATGATACCTCTGTAATCGTAGTGAAAATTCTTTTGAGCGATGAGACGAAAACCAACAAACAAAATGCCGTGTATCATCCCTCGAGATTCCAACATTTGGCGTCACCCGACCAACAATAAGTGACAAATCAAATGGAATATTATGTTGTGGGATAGCAGACTGTGTTACGATTTTTAAATGTTTCGAGCAATAGTTTAAAAAAAAAGAGAAAATGAGGCAAAGTTCAAGAAATTAGAAAAAAGCACGTAAATGCAGGCGATTATGTTTGATAATCAAAGTAAGAGATTACAATCGGCCGTGCGGATGTATATGATTGCCTTATTTACATGTCTGATTTCTGTAAACTATGTTATATTTAAATTTAAGTTCCCTTCCCTCCTTGATAAAAGTTGTGTTGAGTTTTCGCTATAGGCATTTATTAGGAAACGCTTGAAAAACGACAACAAATGCCTACTATACATCAAGAGATGACCTATACATACATGAAACAAAAATTCTGTACGTTCTGATATAATGTAACTGCTTGTTTGTTTGTTTCTTTGTTTGTTTTGAATTACCATGGTCTTTGTCGGGGGAAAGATGAAGAATAGTAGTAGAGTGTATCACTCTCAAATCCGGATGATTACGATAAGTGTGTATTCCCGCCCTTTCTATACAGGTAAGCTTGGTATCCTATTATAAAAGCCTGCATGTGTCACGCAGAAGAACTGATTCCGCGATCACTTTTAACCTTTCATAAAATTCACGTTTTAAGATAGTAACAATAGCTTGTAGGAGATAGAGTAAGTTAGCGTCCCTGAGTGTGGTTCTGAACACAAAAGGGGACTGAAAAATTCTTTTACAAATTAGCAGACATAATGCCGATCCTCCAACACTGTTGCTCCATTCCGTCACTGATTCTGCTATCAATGGCGAAGAAAGAATACTGGTTGCGTGATTATCCACCCCTTGATAGCAGGAAGTTTACCTTTCATTGTTTAAGGCTTCGTTGATGCGGGGTTTACTCGGATACAAGGCGTGAACTGTGTCGTCCGAGTTCTTTCATTCGAAATTCCTCAGAATACGAAATTCAATGGGCAATTAGCGCTGCTACTTCGCAAAGCTGTTAGCCAAATTCTTTGCAGACTAACTCTCACATGTCAGCTACACGCAATACACGACAAACAGCTATCATTACAAACATTCTGATAAAAGACAAAACAAAATGAAGAAGCACACTTTTTGTCCCTTTCTCAAATAGGTTCTACTTCTAAAAAATACACAGATGACAAGAGTCAGAATATCCTCCAAAGGGAATACGAGCTATTTCAGCATTAATAATGTTTGTCTTCCGATTTCTCTCCATGCCGTCATGGCCCAAACCATCATAAGAAATAGGGCAATAAGTTTTATTAACCAGGGAAATAATAGTACGCATTACATACATTTGGCGAATTATCACACGCATTGTCGACTTTATAAAAACGAGAATGATTGACAACTTAGGCCTTACTATATCTCCAGAGATGAACTTTAAACAGCAAGTCACATACCAGGGAACGAAAGTTATGATTATTTGAATGAATTCATTAATGAGGCCAATTAATAACCGTTGTAAAAGTACACACACGCATAAAGAGGTTTCAAGTTCGATATGTGATCATTGTATCAGCTCATAGATAAAGTATCATACATTTTGCGTGATCGTTCGTTGGAATTAATTTTTTTCAGCGCGATTTGTGCGTCACATCAATCACCACTTCATGAAATGGAGTGCATGTATCAAACGAAACTCGCTGGTCATGCAATCAAAAGCCTTGGTCAGCTCACTATTATTGCGTAATTCTAAAGCCCTCGCCGCTTGGCCGCCGACGCCGCCGCGCGCACCATGCTTTGTTTTGTCTTGAATGGGGTCAAGAGCAATGCCTCATTAGCATACACCCTAGCAACGAAGGCGGAGTCTCGATCGGACAAGAACAATAGGTGCGAAACGCAACGCAAAGGCGAGCGTTCGAAAAAAATGTAACCGAAAAAAATTGTCTCAGAAAAACTGTGATTTGGGACACTTTTACTCATTTTTACACGCTGAAATTTTCTGTACAAACAGATAAAACATCAAGGAATCAAAATCCGTCATAAAAAAATTTCGACCCGAGCAGTGCTTCCCCTTCATTTTCGGCTCATTACGGGAAAACTCCCCGTGCGACTTATGACTCATTTTGTCGGAGCGCCACACATATATCATTGTTGCAACAAAAAGAATATACACGGTTAAATACACATTTTTCTATCAGTTTTGAAAAACAAGGCAGGATAGAAATAGGACGATAATTTTGTAATATATGAGAGTTCCCCTTTTTATAAACAGGCACAACTTTTGCAATTTTTAATTTAATAGGAACATTTCCTGTTTCAATGGATTTATTAAAAATATAAACTAATGGTTTAACAATAAAATGAATTATTTTCTTCAAAATATTAACATTCAAATAATTACAATCATAAGAATTACTACATTTCAGTAATTTACATATTTCAACAATTTCACATTCTTTAATAGGATTTAGAAAAAGAGATTGCTGACAACTATTTGTGAGAAAAATATCAAAAGTGTGGTTACATGAATTTTCTAGTGGGAGCATTGATTGTAGAGCAGTTGTACAACAATTATCAAAATAACTTGTGGATCATCTATTTTCTTTTCATCAAACATAAAAAAAAAACTTGGAACACTCTTCTCTGATTTTTGTAAAACACTATTAATAACTTTCCAAGTATGTTTGATATCATTTTTAGATTCCCTAAAAACATTACAATAATATTTTTTCTTTGCCTTACGCACTAACATTGTAACCTTATTTCTATACCTTTTATGTTTAAAATCATGCTTCACCTGTTTTTTTCACCTAATTTTTCTCTCTAATTGACATGGTTCTCTCTTTCTTTTTAATCAGTGTGCCTGTGGAGTTGGGATGACCTGTGCCCCAGACAGCTCCAAGTACTGTAACTGTGACGGCAGCAACACCAACAACCAGGTGGACGAGGGAGATCTGACCGACAAGGAGAACCTGCCGGTCAAAGAACTCAGGTTTGGAGACACGGGAGATGCCGGCTCCAGGGCGTCTTTTCAACTGGGCAAGCTCATGTGCAGAGGAGATGGTGAGATTATGGTTTCATGCCCACATACAACTGCCCTTGCATGCCCCACCCCCCTAGAAAAAAAGTGTAACTCAATATGATGGAAGTGAATGATGTAGTTTCAAGTACTCCCCTTGTTGACATTCTTTTGTATCTTCTTTGTTTCATGACCAAGAATCAATTTCACATTAAAGTGACTTGAAATAGTATACAAAAAAGAAAAAAATATCTCAGAGAGTGATGGTAATTATTGTCAGCAAATCTTCCCTATCCAACACTATTGTATTCATTTGCTGTATTATATGTTTCAAGACCTGATGATAACAGCACCTTAAGACATCATATATATCATGCATGATCACATGACGTTTGCTCCTGTGACAATTGCTCTGGTCTTATTTTCTCCAAGGGCTTAGGGCTAGGGTTAGTTTTAGGTTTATGTTGATGTGAGGATTAGGATTAGGGTTAGGGTTATGTTTGTGGGTAGGATTTATGTTTGGCTTAGTGTGCAGATATTTCACGGGAGCAATTGTTGAAGGTCAAATGTCATAGAACCATCATGCACACTTACAAACAGGAGAATTACAAGATGACATGTATGACTCAGTTGGATGTACCTGACAATCTGTCCTCTTTCTCTCGCCTCTTTTCAGTGCATGAGGACAACATAGTATCCTTTGTAGCCAAGGAGGCTCACATGGCCCTACCGGTGGAGACCACACCCCAGGGAGCCCTGGACATCACCCTGGACTTCAAGACCACCGTTGACCCGGCAGACAGCAGCAACCCTTCCTCCGGGGCAGTCTTCTTTGCTGCCAATGCCGATGAGGGCCTCATTGAGGTGAGTGAGTGGCAGGCAGGAAATGAAATAATGGCATTCTTGTGCCAGAATGACAGAAACTTCGTTCTGTGCAAT
This sequence comes from Diadema antillarum, assembly GCF_040938485.1. Lineage (NCBI taxonomy): Eukaryota > Metazoa > Echinodermata > Echinoidea > Diadematoida > Diadematidae > Diadema > Diadema antillarum. The sequence continues at coordinate 3,837,139 of NW_027271056.1, forward strand.
TTTGCAGAATGTAGATGAATGTTTAATGTTGAAACTTAGGTGGTACAGTGGAAACTCGATATAACGAGATGGTCGGGACCGAGTCATTTTCCTCGTTATAGCCGATATCTCGTTATATCAGTAGGCATAAAAGAAGGCATAACATAAAGACATTAATTTGCACATGTGGGACTACCCATCATATTTCAATCAATACTGATAACTTGATATTGTGTGTGAGGGAATTACTCACCTTTCTGGGTAAGAAGATGTTTTTCGCCAAGGAAATCCAATATCAAGTCATGAATGTGTTTCTTATTAATTGTAGATGTTTGAATTTGTAAATTTATATAGCTTGCGATTGTATCAAGATCGTATGTGGATTGGTATGTGGTTATCGTATGGGTGTGTGTTATGGAAGCTTGAATATGGGCTGCACAATGTTGTGTGTGTATGTGACACATTCTGTATGTACATTATGACTGCGTGTGTGTGAAGATGGGGAATTCCCTATGTAGAAAGCCAATCACAGCATCAGATTGCCTCATTCCTGCTAAACGTCATGATGATGTCATGCATACATTATGGCCGTCCCACCACATTTTCTGCATGTATCAGTGTGCGCGCACACACACACTTACACGTACAACATGCAGTGCTAGCTGGAGTGCACTGAAGAAAATGATTATGTGTGTACAAGACTGTTTTTGGCACATCAAGCTTTACAATCTCGGAAGATGACAGCACAGGCGAAGTAAAGCTTTACCGAAGGCATGTTGCTTTACCTCGCTATAGCAGGTTTGATTGACTATGTTTTTCTTTGTTTGGAAGTCACAAAATTTATCTCGTTATAGCAGTTATTTCGTTATAGCCGATCTCGCTATAAGAGTAGCATTTTACATAGACTTGTGTGGAAGGAAATTTGGGACCGGGAAAATTTCCTCGTTATAACCGATATCTCGTTATAGCAGTGTTCGTTATACCGAGTTTCCCCTGTACTGGCATTGGATTTTACGAAATGAAAGCCATATTTTCTTCTGTTTTTAGTACGGGAAGGTGATGGGCAAGACTGAATTATCATGTTTCTCTGATAAGCCATCATGATTTTTTTTTTTTAGTTTTGCTGTTTTCAAATCCTAGGAATTGTCTTCTTTGCAGATGTTAACATTTATTTATTTTTTTCAAATATTACCTAATCCGTTGAGTACGGGCTGATTTTGCTACAACACGCATTTTCCATAGACCCTTGCCCGAGTATACATGGGACTCGTCGACAATGGGTTAAGTTTGTACACTGCAAAGTACAAATTAATTTCAGGAAATCTATTGACTGAGAGGTATTCTTAGTGTAGACTGAGGAGTGAGCTGATTTTGACAATGTTCTCTCTTTTGTGTGTAAAAATGTTGGCAGGATGGCACTTTGTCTCAGTGCTGTTTATACCTAACTTTCATTTGAGTCATGTTGATGTTCATAGCAGAATGATTTTGTGTTGTTCAAATTCTTAAGAGTTTTCCTTCACCTCATTCTGTCATACTATTTGCAGGGGCTGCTCATCAATGCTCGAACGGTGCAGCTCAGGTTCGACTACGGTGCCGACCTCACGACGATCTCCTCGACGGTGCAGGATCCCCTCAACGACAACCAGTGGCATACCATCCGGGCCAACTTTGACCGCAAGTCAGTCTGGCTGCAGGTGGACAGGAACAGCAAGGAGACGGTGACCTTTGCCAGACCAGAGTTGACCCTTGAACTGACCAGTGCACTTTACATAGGTAGAAGTCTTGTGTCTCTCCTATCATGTTTATGCCAATGATTTGTGTGTTGGATTAGTGTGGGTTTGACTTGAGGTGCTGATATTTAGAATAGGGGAGCAGCAGCGGGGCAGACATGTGGCAAAACAAGTTTGAACATATTTAGTGAGAGTTTATCTTTTGGTCCCACAAGTGTAGTGAGACTGTATTGGATAACTGCAATGACACAGTAATGCTCACCCTGCAGTTTTTATTTCATCATACACATATTAAAGCTCAGTCAGTTTATCTTGCTTATCTGGGCAATCCATTTGTGACCCGCTACAACAAAATGATCCTAAAGTCGGGCGAGGTCGATTATTTGAAAATTGTATGATATAATCCCCTAATCTTTCTGCTTTAAATTGATATATAACACATTTTATAAAAATAATCGGCTGCGGAGATATCGATGTTTAAAAGAGAGCATGTCGAGACATCTGGAAAATCACTGTTTCGAGAAAAGTACCCTAAAAGTCTTCCTTACGACGCAATCGCAATCAAGGGACACGCAAGTCAGTTTTTACCTCTGGACAATAGAAGGTAAGCCCTAGCAACCCCCGAAGAGTTCATTCAAGCACATCAGCGTCGGCGGTCTCCTCACCAACCAATCAGTGACGAGGATGTGAGAAGCGGCTGAGCATAGCGCACCCCGCCCGCACGCACCAGTCGACTGGGCAGTGTGTGAGCTTCACGCTTCGGTTAGCAGCAAGCAGCAAACTGACCAATGAGATCACTCTGGTCGTTGTTAGGGGCGGAACCTATCTGTGGCGCTCAATCCAAATTTTCGAACCAGTTTCTGCTTCGTTGAAACGCCAAAAAACATGGCTCAGAAAAACGCTATTTTTTGGTCTTTTCTTTGATTATTTTGCTTCAAAGTTTCGACAGATGTTAGAAGACATGTTAGACTCCAATAATATATCAAAATCAGAAAATCGTAAGTTTTGACCAATTTTAATGCTCTGACTTCAAACTCAATTTTCACGGCTTCGACCGTGCGCGACTTTAGGACCTTTTTGTTGTAGCGGGTCACATTTTATAGGGGTCTTTTTAGAGATATTTCATAAGTGCAGGATGGAAAAAGGTCACGTGATTATTGTTTGCTGCTGATGTGAATATCGTTCATGTCCTTTTTACTTGTCATATATTTAACAGAGATCAATGAATTGTCTTTGGTACATTTGAGAATGCAAAGATAAACAAGTATGGAGTGTATGACTGTTGAGAGTACATTTTTTGTCCAATCTACACTTTTGCGTTCATGCATTGTATTCCTGCTTCTTGCAAATTCGTTCTACAGGGTCCTCGACCGTTCAGTCAGATGGCTTTGTAGGGTGCATGCGTAGGCTGACCGTCAACGGCGTGATCATGGACATGGCCAGGGAGGCCGAAGTGGCCAAGGATGTCCTGGCTGGTTGCATCGGTCAGTGCTCCACCAAACCCTGTCTCAATGGGGGCGAATGTATGGAGCTCTATGACAGTGTAGACTGTCAGTGTGAGGAGACGGCTTTTGATGGTGACTACTGCTCAGCAGGTACGCACAGTTAAAGGGGCATTGGAGATGATTTTCATAATCACACATGTTGTACATAAGTCAACAGCTCCATGTATAGATTGCTGTAATTTATCATGGTTCTTGAGTAGAAAAGCAATGCTTTAATAACCTTAAATAAATTACACTGAACAATGATGATGACATAGGAGCCTCACATATTTCAGAAATGTTGCAGTGTAATTCCATTACAATACAGCTTGATTGACAAGTTCGCCTGTGTAAAATGTATGCATACCTTCTTCTTTTGTTCTGTTTCCTTGAGCCATACTTATGCATTCTTATGGTGAGGCTGCCATGTCATCATCCTTGTTCATTGCAATTTGTTATAAATTTTGAAAACATTCTTATTCTTCATCCTAATCACTATAAATTCTGAAAATCTATACTCAGTATACCTAATTTATCGTTGTTCAAATGTAAAAATCTGAAAATCATCTGGAGGTCCCCTTTAACTGCTCTGTGCACTAAAAGTTGTCTGGCATCTCTAGGGGCTTCACACAGAGACACACACTGAATCATTTCAGCACAGATCATAGTCATTACTGTTTTTGACCCGCAATAGGTGCTTTTTAGCCCTATTTCTTGTATTCATGCCAAAAGTGTGTATTGAAATGATATCGCAAATTCCATGCACTTGTGTTGATTGGTTTTATTCCTTCATCAGTTTTAAAGTAGCAGTTGAAACAGAATTGGAAATGGAATTCAACCGCCTTAGTGGTTGATAACTTGTTAAATTTTTACATACTGAGATGCAGTGAAGTAAATCTACTTTTAAGAAGCAATGTGTTTGAAGGATTGTTGTATTCTTCAGTGCAAAATGCTAATTCAATGATGTCATGCAGTGATTATTGGGAAATTCTTCAATGTGATCATTGAGGCATAAAAGCATTGAAGACATAGAAAACTGATGTTTTTGACCCAGATCTGTGTGTGAGTGTAATCTGTTCTCGGCTCAGAGCATAAATCATATGAGTGCACAATTCTTTTCTTTCCTGTGGCTCCAACAATCAGAGGTCGGAGTTGAAATGCAGCAAGGTAGTCGGATCTCGTATGACCTTCCAGTGGCACTCCAGCAGAATTCGGAGACAGACAGAATCAGCCTGGCCTTCAGAACCACCCAGGCTGGAGGACAGCTCTTCCGAGTGGAACATGGCTCGGATGGCGCTCACATAGACCTAGCCCTGGATGGTTCAGGTACCGTCATACCCTTTGCTGATGATTGATAGATATGATCATTCCTTTATGTATTTCATTTCACTTTTCCTGCCGCAAAGAGACACTAGATCTTTATTCACACATTGTTTAATCATTCTGCTCATATTATTCAGAGAGAGAGAATTATCATCACTGATAAAACAAATTACCATGTGTCCATGTTAGGATATTGATGAGATAGCATAACATTGATGACATAACATTGAAATCATCATCGTAATTTTAATATGCTTTTTATCTTTATTCATTATTTATCAGACTTTCAGTAATCTTTAACCATATCTATTTAGCTTAAAATCACTTTCTCCTGTACCAAAATGCTCACTATCACTGCTGCACATGCACTATCCAGGTTGTCTGTTGCTTGTGCCATGACCATCTTTGCTTTGTCTGGATTTAAAATGAGTAAGAATATAGCTCAGTCACAGTTCTTTTGTTTCTTCAAGTTCAAAGTGGTTGTCTTATGTTTGAGTACAAACATTCCGTCTTGCAACAGAAGCACACACACCAAGCAATCTTCAAGCAGTATTTATAAAACTTGTTTCTTTCCTAATTTCCTGTCCAGGGCATGTTGTGCTGAAGGTTCAGCTAGACAGTGGCACAGAATCAACACTGAGACAGAGCAGAAACTTTGCAGACGACAAGAATCATTTTGTGCATGTCATGAGGGATGCGAAAGAAATACAGTTCCAGGTAAGGAACTGTAGATCTGCCCCTGGTCAATGCTTCCATGTGTTGTCTTCTTTCTTCCTGGGCTTGCATCTTACAGAGGAATTAACACAAACATATGAGCTCTTTCTTGTTTAATTAGTGTCAAAACATGAAAACAGGTTTTACAAGCAGATTCAGACATGATCATAATTAGGAATTTATGATCCAATCAATATCAGTGCTAGATTATCTGATACGGTATTCTGTGATTGCACCAAAGATAAGCAGTGTCCGTTATATCGCAACTTAAGTATGACTGCATAAAATACATTCGTGTGTGAATAACGCATTAGACATCTACAAGTAATGTGTCCTGCATTATGTTAAGGAATGGTATTTGTCGGTGCGAGGAAAATTTTTAAAGCTTGCAGGTTTGCCAAACCACTGTGACAGATATATATCTGTGAGGAAAATGTGATAGCTTTTACATTTTCTGTGCAAACTATATGATAGAAGGTGTTACAGAGCAGAATGAATTATGTAAGACCAAGAGAACACTTACAAATGCCCACAGGGTGCCATTTTACGTGAATTTCTTTAGATGATTATAAAAATTGTAATATTTGTCTGTTATTGTACTATTGTAGCTCAAATATTTCCAATTTTTCCATATACAGTCAAACCTGTCTATAGCGGCCACCCAAGGGATACGGAAAAAGTGGCCGTTATAGACAGGTGGCCGCTATAGACAGGTGATCCAACTTTGTGTGCATTGCCTACATGTACATGTATCATCGTTGTATACATCTATAAATACTTACATGTACATGTATGTGTGTACGTATGCACACGTGTGTATCATGCATAGAACAATGCCGGTGTTTATGAAATTGACGCACAGTAGTATACAACTAGTGTACATGTAGCATGTGCACAGTCATGAAGAAAGCTTAACACTAGTGCATTATTGTGACTGAATAAGTGATGAATGCAGCTGTGGTGATCACTGAACGCTGCCCAGGAATGACTGGCACGGCTAAAAAGCAGAAAAACATGCTGAATTATCGGCTCGGCTACGGCTCCATCGGGTTTTTGGCCGCTACAGACAGGTTAAAATCTACCGCGGGAAACAAAATTTGTGGCCGCTGGCCGCGTTAGACAGGTGGCCGCTATACACAGGGTCTTTAACATGGCTTTTCTCTCGGGGGATTTTTCAGTGGCCGCTGTAGACAGGTGGCCGCTATAGAGAGGTGGCCGCTAAGGCAGGTTTGACTGTATTTATTTTTCCACTACTGTTTAAATAACCTTTATTCATGGTAAGGACTTTAAAAAATGATGATAAAATCAGATTTTCTTTAAGTGCATTTGTACAAAGTGTCTTTCATTCATGTATTTTTACCAAAGTTGTGTATGCTTTATAGCATTTTCTTTCACTTTCTGGCTCACATAGGTTGATGACTACACCCTGCAAAGAGAAACACTCACCACCACTTCAACAATGTTTACACCAGATCATATATACCTGGGAAATTCAGGTAAACCTCTATGTGCGCTAAAATAAAGGAGACAGTAATAATGGCTCCAACTTAAAGTGTCTGACTGGCACTCACTACATTACTAACTTAATTACATGATTATCTTATGTCTGTTTAAGCTCCCCAAAGAATGATTTTATTAATAGTTTGGAAGAATGATGCAGGTGTTGTATCATACAATATGACATCCAATTTTTTATCTTTTTTTTTTCTAATAACTGTATGTGACCCATCTTGAAGCATGAATATCAGATTTCTGATCTTGTTATGACTGAAGTTTTCATACTGTAAGCTTTCCAATGATATAGCATTAATTTTTACCTGACATTCTTTCCAGACCTAGCACTAAATAACAAGTCTTGCCGTCAGATTTAAGAAAATTTTGGAAATTAGTTGTACAGCTTAATGGAGCTGCAGTTGATTGAGGGGGAGATTATGTATGTTACGTAAACACAAATTGTCAATAGGCCAATACATGCTCCATAGAGATATGTTTGTTTGAACCCAACAAAGTTGTGGAAAGCCAAACATTCTTAGGCTGTGAAATTCAGATAGAAAGTACGTAGACATGAAACTTTTGATATTTTGAAGGTATTGAGTGTTTATATTTTTCCATGAAACCAACTTGCTTTGCATCCTTCTTTTTCTTTACTTTTCTTCTTTTTTTTTCTTGGGGGGGAGGGGAGTAGGTTTTGGGTTAGTTTTTTTTTAATCAGGGTTACAATTGTTAGACATGACACATAATAGGTGAACCAGTCATCAGAAGTGTTATTGTGCAATAATTTTCAGTTCTAAACCTGACTTCCACAAATGACATACACTGTATTAGTCGTCTTTTGTGTGATTATGAAAGGGAAAAATGAAAATTCAGCATTTTCTGCTGATTTCCTGCTGGCTTGTTGATTGCTTATCTTGACACACATTCACAGATGGAGTGATATTGTAAAAAATTGAATTCTTCCATAGTGAAATATATTTGTAACTTGGCTGGAAGAGACCGTAACTCCTGATGTATTTTGATTTCTCTGCAGGCGATGGTGGTAACGACTTTGCTGGCTGTATATCCCGTGTCGAGTACAACACCCTCCTCCCGCTCAAAATCTATTTCTCGCCAAATCGGCCCACCGGCTTCAGTGCGACGGGGGCCATCTCGAGGTCACGCTGCGGCATCGATGAACAGATGCCAGTGTTTCTGGCCTCGGAGGACTACCCGCCAACGACGAGCGAACCCACCACTATGGTCCAGCCCTCAGCCGTCCCTGTCTCAGCATCACTGGCCGCAGGGGACAAGGCTGCTATCGCAAGTGAGTTTGGAATTGATGGATTGATATTATACAAATAATATACATTTCATAGAGTATTAATAAGAATTATTCACTTGATGGTAACTTTGTAACAGTCTGAAACACATGAGGTGAGGCAGAGTGTGTTTTGGAATATTCAAAAGTTATGGAGGGGGATATGTACTTAAGTCCGGCAAAGTCATGTGCATCATTTGTTTGGTAAAATGGTGACTTGATGTCGATTCCGCAACAGCCATTTTTTTTTGCAAGGTTCCCAGACCAGAACAAACTCCAAGCTAAATTAACTTCACACACAAACAGTCACAATGCAGCTATCATACACAGGCAATGCAACTGAGCACTGACGAGTGTCTTTGAGTACCAGATCATTAGTATATGAATATCCAGTGAAAAGTATCAAGTTTGGCCTTCATGTAAAATAAAAGACTTGTCACATGATAGCTCTCAGCCAATCATTTTGTTAAAGATCCAGATCAACAATTCTATAATCTCTATTGTTATCCAATATACCATGATGGGGGCCCTCCAGTACTGTTGGTAAGGCTCTGGACTTCAAAACACGGGGTTGTGGGTTCAAAACCTGCTCTGTCATGCTCTTCCTTGGACAGTATGCTTTACCCACTATGCCTCTCATATTATTGTATAGTGTGGACTTGATCCTCTTGCAAATATGTTCGTATTCATTGCTTCTCTCTATTTTCCCATATACCATGGAAAACTGTAAAAGTGGAAATTTTTGAGATGTTGAAATTTTTGTGCATTTCGGGCAACCAAAAACCAGCCTGAAAATAAAAGCACACGAATATTTTTATTCGCCATATGCTTCAGTAGTTGATGTCTTGATTCCATGGAATTAAAAACTACTTATCTGGTCAAGCACGAAATATTAATCGCTCGAAAATATCCACTTTTACAGTATCAGAAATGATGTATTGTCTAGGTACATTTTATCTTTGAATGCAGAATGCATCATTAGTCATCTGAATATGCTCTTCCCTGAAATGAATATTGACATGACTAGGTGCAGGATTTTTTGTAACGAAAATTTTTCTTTGTTCATCTTAAAGGACAAGTCCACCTTCATAGACATGTGGATTGAGTGACTGCAGCAATATTACCAGAACACATCATTGAGAGTTTGAGGAAAATCGGACAATCCGTTCAGAAGTTATGAATTTTTTAAGTTTCTGCGCAGTCACTGCTGGAAGAAAAGACTACTTATAGTACTATAGCTTGTGATGTCACATGTGTACAACTATATAAGAAAATATGAAGAAAATTCAACATATTTTCACTTTTCTCACTTAATAATAGGTCACTTGACTCTCCTCTTTCAGATGGCAAGGGGAATAATATTATCCTTAACATACGTCAGTGACAAGTGGAGGAAATGTACACTTTTTTCAAAAAGTAAAATTTTGTGAAATTCTCTTTATATTTTCCTTATATCGTTGTACGCATGTGACATCACACACTGTAGTAGTCTTATCATCCAGCAGTGACTGCGCAGATACTTTAAAAATTCATAACTTTTGAACGGATCGTCGTATTTTCCCCCAATGTTCACTGATGTGTTCTACTAATATTAATGCGTTCACTCAATCCACATGTATATGAAGGTGAACGTGTCCTTTAAGTATCACTGCATTCTGTAGATATGATTGATCCATTTTCAGATAATGCTTCGCACAGGTGTGGAGTGTGCTCATTTCATCTCTGATAATGCATTCCAAAATGTGAATTTTTGTCCAAGCTTGTGATGTAGAGAGATGCTCTTTCTGCTTTATCTCCAGTATCATTCACAAAGTGGATAATACTTGTCCATTGTGTTCTGTCTGTTGTGTTCACACGTTAATGCAGTTCCAAGAGCATCCAAGTGCTAAACTTGGAAGAATCAGTCCCGTGGCATGCTTTACAATGATCTCAATTTCCCTGTGACCACTTAACCAAATGGAATAGGGTTTTTCTGCAAACTATAGCTAAGGTGTTATATTTAAGACCCTGAAGTAGCATGTAGACAGTTTAATCACACTGGAAGTTGTCAATGCAAAAATCCGATTGTAATTTTTTGGGGACATACTGTACAGTGTAAGTAATGCATTCTCACTTGAATTCCTTTCTGGTTTGTTTCAGTCGTGGTGATCCTACTCCTCCTCGCGCTCTTCCTCCTCCTCTTTCTCATCGGTCGCTACACGTCTCGTCACAAAGGCATGTATACCACCAACGAAGACAAGGGAGCCAAAAATGCCCAGACAGCCGACGACGCCGTGGCGTTACAAGGATCGAAACGTTCCAAGGAATACTACATGTAGCTACGGCCTAATTTTTTCTCTCCCCTCCTCCCTCCCATTTTGAGAACTTTATGGACGAAGAAAGCATCAAGTTGATTGCTTCCTCGAAGAACTCATGCAATAGATGTACATATTGTGGAGTGCTTCTGGTCACATACCTACAGTTGTAAATATCATTTTGTGGTATGTTGATTTCTCTTTGAGTACTCACACATTCTAACTCTTCAGCTGAGCATGAGGAGAATCAAAATTTGGGATTTACACAGCTGATGTAACATTTCCAGGTCACTGCACTGATGCAGTTCACTTGGAGATCTGTTTCCAGCCAACGAAATGTTATGTTTATTCTTTCTCATTTGTCAGCATTTGACTGGTACCCATGCATGTCAGGGTATTTGTTTCCATGAATTGTTGCTCTGAGTAATTTGTGGCCTTTGATTGAAATCAATGTGTGATTTGGTCCCTTTGCTATGGAACATTTGCAGATCTTTATATTTTCTCATTTTTTCCTGGTGTAAGTGCCCATTGTAATACATTGTTCATTGCTTTAGTCAGCATAATTGCCCATAAGAGGGTTCACTTTTGATTTCTTTTTATTTTAGTGCAACTTCCGGGTTCCTTTGTAGAAAATGTCATAGCATAAAGTTCTGTGTAAGTGGAGCACTCATGTATATGGTGCAACTAGACTTTAGAGTTGGAAAAAAAAGAAAGAAATGTATACTAAAGATTTCCACCAAAACTTGCATGTGTTTTCACACAAGATGTAGGTCCTGTATAGCGACTGCATGCATTCCACTATATGGATGCTATTGTATACTGAAGTGGAATATTTTTACGCTACCTACGATGTGTGTCATATTTTCACGATAGCTGCTGGCAAATTCTTTGAAAACAGCAGCATTTGTAGATTAAAATGATACATACGAGTTGATTTAGCTAAATGGTAAATGCATAATGAAGTTTAAGATCACTGTCTTTTCCATTTCTGTACTCAATCATACTTGTACACACAATATTAGGGTTGCATTAACTTCCGGAGGGAGGGTTTACATACAATGTTCATCAAGCCATGGCTACCACTGCCAAGATTTTCTTTTACCCATTTGTAGTGCACATCCCCAACATTTTGTAATTTCTGGGATGAAAAAAAAAAAGTGTGCCACATACACAGAACTTTTATGTAGTATTGCTGTTATTCATTTGTAACTTCCCTCATTGAATTACTGTAAAACATGATATATTCGCGGCATGAAATTCGCGAATTGCCACTGGCATTCAATGCATATAATGTAAACAAGAAATTTCGCATGCATTTCAATTTCGCGAATCTTGGCGCTCGCGAAATTCGCGAAATTAAATGCACACGGACATTCCTCGTTTTACAGTATATTGAATTGAATTGAATATTGAATTAGAATTAATTTAATTGAATTCTTTGCTGTCATATCCACATGCATACCTGAGTCTGTACTGACTCCACTGATTAGCCATGAAATGATCACTCCTACTGTTCTCCGTATTCTTGCACACATTGCTCCAAGTCACTACCGCAGATCACTTGAATATGACTCTGTGTGCACCACTCCAAATTTTGCACAGGCTGAATCAAGTGTCCCACTCTCACTACTGGTCACGAGCAAAGAGTGTCCAGCAAAGTGTGCCCACAAATTTGGAACCATGTAGAGGTTTTCTCTTTCCTATCCTTGTTTTTTCATCATCACAAAAGATTTCTAAAGTAATCCATAGCCTGGAGTATCATACTTTCTTATTGGGAAGTCACACAGGCAGTCAAGCTTGCAGTACTAATTCATGATGTCTCTATGAACAATCATAGAACAGTCAGTAGCCATTTGTGAGGTTATTGCATAATTGCTTGAAAATGTGCAAATGTTCATTGTTGATTTGAGCTGGTTTTGTTTTATTCTTTTTTTCTTGATCATAAGACACTAAAATCTGTAAATTATTTTATGGAATATAGAAGTATTTTCTTATTTTCGTGTCATCCAGTGAAATCAGAGAATGATTTTGAGATACTTTGATCGTGGCAGCGGTGTACTTATGAAAATATGTAAAGTTTTAGTTGTGTTCTCATAGCAAAGCGTATTCACACTAGTGTATTCAGTCACATGTACATTATCTGTATATTCTGGGTCCGGCTATTTGTAGATAATGATGCAATTTTGTATCTTAAATTTGACATTTTTGTATTTCAAAAATGAAATGTATCAGCTGAAGTGATAAAGTACTTTTATAAGGAGTTCTACTCAGAATGATATTATAATATGTCACTTTTTATATGGAGAATGTAGTCCAGTAAACATGATAGGGTTTGTAAAGATCAGACCAGTGTGCGTTAGACCTATGTTATATATGAATTTCAGTGCTGACATTTTTTTTCCCCACACTTCTTGGATATTGAGACAAGAATTGGTCAAAAGAGATATGAGATATGAAGATGACATGTCTCAGTAAGCGAGATGTACATACAAGGGTACAAAGCCTGCATCATGAACCATTTCCCTTCCTGGTTTGTTGGTCGTTCTCTCGCTCCAAATAGAGATGCCGATTTCTTAATTTCGTGGAATGACCTCATGAAACAATATTTCAGCGTAGGTTCTCAGACTTCATTGTGAGAGGAATTCTTCAAGCCAAACAAGTAACATTATCACTGTCATATATAATTATGTTATGTTGATGACAATGTGTGATTCAATGATGAAATGTATTTATTCAGAGGTGCTGCTGTTGCATGTTTATATCTTATTTGTGTACTTTGTCAATTTGTTGAGGTAATATTCACACCTGCCCATTGTACACAAAGTGCATTGAATGAAGACTTGACCTAAGGGGTTGAAGGTCATGGTTCATTGTCCCAAAAGTTTGTTAACCCATAAATGAAATGTTTGTTATTCTGAAGATGTGTTATTCCAAAGATTTGTTACTGTGAATAATGACATAAGGCTCTATTCGATATGCAGGTTCATTTGTACGAACCTTCTTTTCAATTTTGGATTAACAAACCTTTGGAATAGTGCCACAAATGTTCAGATTAACAAAGCCTATTTTATTATAGGAGTAAGAAACATGTAGGTGTAGGGAATTTTGTTGTTCGAAATAATACATGAACCTTCGGAGTTACAAACCTTATTTCATTTGGGATTAACGAACCACCTGAATTGTAAACCCCACCTCGGGTGAAGTGTCCAAATCTGCAACATTAGGGATCTGTAAGCATAGACACTAAGAAAGCCAGAGGCATCATGTCTTCGGGTCGTCAGTTTCTCCGCCAGTCTGCTCAGAGAATGTCAAATCTACTCAGATATTTTCATTCTAACAGCGGCTCAAAACATACTCCTCTGGGTTTCAGTGAAATTGATGCATGGGTGGGATGTGCCAGAGTGACTAGATATCTAGTCAAATTTATGACTGTCACTGTTTCATCAGTAACTTGATGGCTCGATGAATGTTCATCAAATCTCTACAAACATATGGTTCAATAGGGCAAATTCTCAATCAGTGTTTTGAAAAAAAAAAAGCTATACATGGTCAGAGATCGACAATGAGTGAACAACTTGTGCAGTTATACCATGTGCGCTACATCTCATATACCTCGTTAGCAATGTTTGTATTTTCATCAAACTTTGTATTTAAATTGAGTGGACTGACACATCAGAGGATGATCGTGACTGGTAGTGTTTATATCTCACAGTACGTGGATTGGGTACAGCTCTTGTAAGTGGAGCAACGATGGCTGTCTTGGTGACAAAATTTTGTCACTTTCAGTGTCTAGCTTGTATTCATTACATAGATCTGCGTTTGCCAAAATCCCTTGAAATACTCATTATGTGTTCAACAAGGGAGACAAGGGATGTTTCATCAACAAGTTCGTCGGAGGTTTTCACTGACAAATTTGCTATCAGCCAATCAGATGCAAGGATTTCAGTAGCTTTTAACAGTTGTCAGTGTAAATCACTGACAAAAAGTTTCATGAAACACCCCCCAGATCTCTTCCTTCCCCGCTGAATTTTTCCTGGATGCATTGTCATTGAAGAGTTGCCATGCATGTTTTCAACTTTGATAGAACAACACCTTGATGCGGAGTGGTGGTGATGTTGCAGCAGGTACCTGACTTCACCAAAGGATGCTTTCCTTCGATCTTCTGTTTAAATATTTCACTTCCTGTATAATATCATACTGAAGTGTGAGCAAGAGGTTTGTGTTGTAGAGGCTGTTGTATCACTCTGTACCCTGGATAATAATCCTTTACCTTGTGAGATGTGTTTGTTTAGAGCTTTATACCTCTTCTTCGTTGTTGGAGACCATTTAAAGACTAACTTGAATCCATTTGCTCTTAATATCATAATCAACTCAACAAAAAAAAAGTATTCAATACACATATGTGTTTCTTACAAATTCAAATTTACTGGCTGGGCAGTCATCATTTTGCAGTTGTTTTCAACTAACCAATGGCTTTTGGGCAATTATGCATGCACGACTATGTTTATGAAGCACCTCATAAGAGACAGTGTTGTCTTGTAATTTTACATATACAATAAACCTGTCTTTAAGGATTTATGGTGAAGGTGAATGTAAATTTTTTAAGGTCACTGTATGTTCAGTGTTGTGTATATGTCATTGTACAGAGGGTGACATATTTGCTGAAAGGGAGAAAGTAGTACTACTATAACATGTGTGTCATATTTTGTACACTTCATTCATATTACAATTCAATGTGCTGTCTGTCAGTCACATGTTTTTGTGTTTCAATGTGAAGATCATTCTTCTTCTTTTTTTTTCTTTTTTTTTTATTGCATTACATCCTGGTAATTATGACTTTTTCATATCGTGGTGCTATTACAGTCAAGGATCCAATGCTCCTCGGGGAGAAAACAAGAACTAACCCCCAGATTTTCTTGAATTCCTGATTTTTTATGATGCCACAAGGCAACATGCTTTTCAGTCTATTGGCTAAGCTCAGATGAAGCAAGCTGAGCATTTTACTGGTAAAAATAAGTGGAATGAAATAAAATAAAATCCTATTTTCACTCAATGGATGCTGCTTCTGGATTGCCTTGACATATTTGCTTGTTAAAGGGATGGTACAGTATTGGTGGAGATGAAAATTTGGCTTTAATTTTTTTGCGAGATACCAAGAAAACACTTATGAAATAGTACAGAGCATACCATTTTAAGAGGAATTCAAAGTTTATTTGATGAAAATCGGGTTTGGAATAGCTGAAACATCCAAAAAACAAAGTAAAGCAAAACGATCGTAATAAATGTGGGTCCCACACTTTATAAGGATCACTCTGTTTTGGATATCTCAGCCATTTCAAAATCAATTTTCATCAAGCAAACGTTGAAAACCTCATGGAATTACATGCTCTTTCATATTTCATAAGAAGTTTCTCACTATCTCACCAAAAAATAAAAAAAACCTGAAGTTAAGTCTCAACCAAAACTAGACGATCCCTTTAAGCTTGCACATGAAAATTGCATAGCCACACCAGAAAATGAGTGAATGATGCCAACTCATTGTAGTTTTCCCCCAGGTTACTAGCAATAGTCAGCAAATGGTGTAAACTAGTCACATTATGCCATACAAAGAAGAAGAAGAAAAAGAAAATGGAAGAATGGAAATTGTATTCACTTCGAAAATAAGATAACTGAAGTTTCGGATTTTTGTTTCCATTTATTAAAGTTATAAGAAGATTCTTAAACAAAAACAAAGATGGTTTCTTGTCATCTTAGTTACTTCATGTACACATCTCTCAGTCAGTTGATTGACTGTCTTTAAGCTTTCATTCCTATCAAACCCATGAGGCTCATTTATTATTGCAAAACTAGATGAGGCTGAAGGATTAAGAGAAATAAAGAGTTTATGACATGTTGTCACTCCTCGCTTCCAAGCCTTCCATATAACATAGCTGAGAGTCGATGCAGATTATATTGAGCCGGAAAATTGTTGTGGAGTTGTCAAGTGGCTGAGGAGTCACAAAAGGAGATGGTTGCCAATTTAGCAAGGAAATGAAAGCAGCAGTGAATATGTAGTACCAGTCCCAGATCCCCCATCCCTTCAGTGGTTTGCACAATGGTATGTTCTTTTTAAGTGCTAGAATGCCAAGTGGTGCATGTTGACATGTTGCAAAGCATTCACTGTTTTACCCCATGCACATGTCTCCTATCAACCTTCAACCATATTGTTAGCATTGGCGTATCATCAATGCATATTTCGTTTCTTGAAGTTTCAGCTGTGAGTAATGGGTTCAGAGAGGAGGTTGTATAAATACAAAGTTCTGAGTTATTGGCTGAAGTGGTCACTGCGACACATACTTTAGACATTGGGTTGAAACGTAGACCATGAAAGAAATGGTATCAGACTTTTTTTTTAAAGTCTGGGCAGAAGTGCAAAGTCAGTTTCAGATGTGGAAGAAACATCAAATTTGCGATTTTGTAATGTGATTGAACAATATGAAAGATTTTTTTCTTTTCTTTTTGGCACTTGCCCCTTATGCAGTTTGCTGAATAAAAATGAGTTTCTGAAGACAGGGTATGTAGTTATATATTTCATTTTTTGTTGATGAGGCAATACACGGTAACTCTCAATGTGCATTAAAAGACTATTAGAGGTGGGCTTACTATTATTGTGTAATGCACTGTTAGATGTCCCTGTAGCATACAGCAATTCTGGAAAGGTTTTGGCTTATATTCTTATAGCTTTTTATTTTTTCTATGAGTGATGTTATCTGTTGACTGTTTCTCGTTGATTCCATCAATTGATGGGTGAAAGGTTCTTGTCTGTATATATTGTGGTAGTAGCACATCATCATGACTGTATTCTGAAATGTTTTGATAGAGATTGTAAAATATTAATTTCCTATCAATGTTTGCATTTTATTAGAGCACTGACATGCAATTCTCAGAAACAGTTAAATAGAGTACTACTTAATTACAGAAAACTCCATGATTAAACCTGCTTTAATTCAGGAAAGTATTACAGTTATGACCAAGTCTCACTTATCCAGACCCGAATGTGGAAAGTTCTATTTTCATGTGAATGACAAAGTGAATATATAATAAGTGGTAGGACATCAATGTTGTCATAATGTACTGGTATTGAAGTTGCCATTTATAACCTGTGAAAATAACAGAGCACTGAAGGCTTCCTTGGCGGTAGAATGTTGGGTGGTAGAAGGCTTAACGGTGCACCATAGAATATGTGGTGCACCGTTAAGCCTTCTACCACCCATAGGACACCAAGTTCAGGTGCTCCATTGTTAGTATCCCGTTATAAAGTTGCCAATTTGTAAGGATTATCTTTTCTTTCTAAAGTTAACAAACCATCACAACAAAATCAGCAGAATTATGATCATGCGACTCTATACCTTCAGCAGACCTGCCAAGTTTTCACAATACTGATCGAGGCTACCTGAAAAAAAAAAAAAAAAAGAAAACAACCAAACAAGAGAAGCATATCTTCCTCATTCTGACAAGAGGCAATAAAAAACTTCCCTGATCTACAAGTTGTCATTGTTTACTGAGGTAGATCTGTGATAAGGAACAACCTTGATTGTGATGCAAATATTTTGGCAGCCCTACTTCAATGAAACAACAAAAAGTAGAAAATGCAAGATGAGGGAATATTTATGTGATGAATTGATGGCCAAAAGCCAGAAATGCTCCCTTCACTTTGCACGAGTTAGATTTTGATATAAGAGATCTTTCAGAAAAAAAACAAAAACAAAAAAAACCTGCTTGTACGGGGCATTACACCAGCAAGTACATATTATCATGTTTGCATCTACAGTACTTAAACCTTATAGCACTGTCCTCAGTATCTTAACTGAATTTAGCAGCCTTGTTAGAATATGTCACAAAGGATAACTATTGATGTTCATTTGTCATTTTGCATAGTGTCACTCAACAGCCAGATTTCCTTTGTCTGCCATATTGTATTTCAGGATTAGTATGTTGTATTCACAAGGCTGCAGCAAAGTGTTCATGCCAACCACAGAAGTAACTTATTCATTGTTATCTTTTTTTTCTTTCAATTTTGAAGATGTTTTAGAACTCATGATTTTTACCATAATCCTGATATTCACACATGTACTTGCAAGAATATATTTGAAGAAAGCACAGGTTTTGATTTCCTGTGAGATAAAGATATTTCTGGACAGTAAACAATGTCATTTCAATGAAAAAAAAAATAAGTTTACAGAAATTTCATGGCAATCACTTTTAACAGATATATTGTTCTGTCCACCAGGATTCTATGAAATTATATACGAGGAGCATTTTCACCAAGTGCTATCTATATTCCAGCATTCAATTAATTTATGAAGAAATCAACTTTATTATAGCTCTGAATTTAGCGTACAAATCATAGTTTAAAAATGAGCATTGTAAATGTTGTTGATGTTTTCGGGGGGAAAATAGGGGAAGATGTTTGAAATACTTTCCAACATCTTCATGTCTCTCTGTTTGTTCTGATTGTTTTTATTTGAGTAATGTTGACTATTCTTGACATTTTCTTAATACCTCTGTTGTCACGGTATCAAATTTATTGTCATGGTATCAAAATTGTCGTAAATCTCGTATTTGCAGTGCCTCTGGTTGAACTCAGCACAGATGGAAGGAATAAATTGAACAGAAGAAGAAGAGAAAAAAAGTTATTGTTTGATTGTATCCCCTCATTATTTGGTAGCTGTATCAGAGACTGGTATGATGAGATAAAGGATAAGAGGAAGAGAGCAGGAGGGAGAGAGAGCAAAAAAGGGAGGTGGAGAGCATGCACTATAAGAAGTGCAGAAGCCCTCCTATGAGAAGAATTGAGTAGAACAGAGAAACAAACTTTGAAGTACGTACTATTTGTTTCCTTTTGTTTTATTTACTGCAGTAGCAAATGATAAACCCACAGAAACTGATTTTCAGAGAGTCAATCAATAGATCACTGCCACTCAGCTACACATGAATATATCACATGGCCGGCGGAACTGAGCCCCCCCCCCCCCCCCCCCCCCCAACGTTTTTTGCACCATACAAAGGAATACATAAGGTGTCACCACTTTGGGCCCCCCCCCAATTTTTTTTTTTACCCCAGAAGTGCATAAGTGGCACTACAAAGAAATAGAAACCTTTAAGTGTGAGGGTGGTAAGGTTATGTTTTTGTGCTGAAAACCTTTTTTTTTTTTTTTTTTTGCTTGTCAGCTGAAGAAACCCGGAAGTGGCACCAGAAGTTGCACTGAAGGCCTTTTTTTTTTTTTTTTTGCTTGTTACCTCATGAAAGTGCCCCCCCCCCGCACTTTTACAAACGTTCCACCAGCAGTGTATCACACAATTAAATTGATAGATACTATGCAGATATTGCCTTTTTAGTGGTGTAATATACCACACTTGACCACCCACAGGATTTAAACATTGCCCATGAGATTATTTTTCCTGAAACATGCCGCACTGACAGAAAATCTTGTCTCCAGGGAAAATCATATCTTCTGAGGGACTGTCAAGTTTTATATTATGATGATAGACAAAGTGATATGCATTATACATGTACTAGCTGTACTATTGTAGTCTACATGAATACGCATTACTTCATTCTAGCCCCATCAGCAGCCAGTCAAATTCTAGAATTATATCACATGACGTGATGTCCCTGCTCACAATATGATTTTGATCCTTGCTGCATTAGGTATGTGATTGTAGCTAGTCACCAACCAGTATTTATGTAGACCATTTAATGTATACAACTGATATATAAAAATAATGATTGTGATGAAAACGGTTACAGCTCGTTATTCCGAAGGTTCGTTATTCCGAAGGCTCTTTACTCCGAAGATTCGTTATTCCGGAGGTTCATTATTCCGAATTTCATTTTCGGATTAACGAATCTTCGGAATTACGAACCTTCGGAATAACGCTACAAATTTTCGGATCAACGAACCCTTTTTCATTTTCGGATTTACGAATCTCTAGGTATAGGGAATTTGTGTGTTTCGGATCAAAGAACCTTCGGAATAACGAACCTTTGGAATAGTGAACCTTCGGAATAATGAACAGCACCCATGAAAACAACACCGCTCTCACATAGACTATACGTTACTCTGCTTCTTTGTGCTTGGAATAGATGTATTGCAATAAATGCATATGAAATGTAAGGTTGTATTAATATATCAACAGAATAAATATTTGATGTTATGAGGATATATGGAATAGGTAATAAACGATAGCTATTTACTTCTGGCAACTCATGGAAGTAAATGTGTGTCCTTATTATTATCTTTAACATTGATAACTGCCTGATCATTCTATATAGATTAGAGTACTGTAAAACATGATATATTCGCGGCATGAATTTTTTGCGAATTGGAGCCGACGGCCTTTTTTGCGGCATGAAATTTTCGCGAACTGCCACTGGCGTTCAATGCATATAGTGTAGACAAAAACTTTCACGTGCATTTTAATTTCGTGAATCTTGGCGCTCGCGAAATTCGCAAAATTAAAATGCACGCTAACATTCCTTGTTTTACAGTATAATATTCATTGTTATCATTACTATGATTCTTTATTATCATTTTTCTATCATCATTCTGTTATTGTCATTAACACTTTCATCATTACAATAATTATTTCTGATATTACTTTACTTATTTAATAATTGAAATTTTATGCTATCTGCAGATAATGCTAGGTGTAACTCAAGGTACAATGTTCAGATAAAGATGTCAATAAAGCAATTTCGCATGCTGTAATTGACCTTTCATGGATATGGAATGCACTGCACTTAGAGTTCAAGTAACTCTGCCATAATTTACTGCATCTCCTTAACTACCCTGTTCTCCACCACTTTGAGGGGCTCACAATCCACAATACAATCTGGTGAGGTGGGCCTAATGAATTGTAGAAGGTACTGTGTCATGCACGCCCCTGGGCTATCCAAACTCTTCATTCATGTGAAGTAGCAAAGACTAGTAAGGGGATTTCCCCTTTTGGCTCACGTGATCCATGTACCAGACTTTAGTATATTGTGTAAGTTTAAAAGCGTTATTTGCGGCGACTATGAAACAATCAATATCCCTCCAATTCAATTAATAAGCCAATAAGCACATTATAATTGTGGTTATCTGGGTCATCTTACAGGTTTTGACGAATATGTGCGAAACTCCACTGTTTGATCCAAACATCTTTTATTTGAAGAGTTTGGAATCTAGACTAGCAGAAATCCAGGAAGTACAAGACCCATTTTTTACGTATCGATTTTCGTATCGTAAACCAGTGTATTGCGTGTGAAGCATAAAAGATATGCCATATAGGGTAGTTATAGCCACCCCATGAAAACGCCTGTACGTGATGAGCGGCGACAACCAAAGAGCTGCAAATCAGGAAATCGTCACACGCATTAGACCGGATCTGTAAACAGCTATTTTTACGATGAGTAACAAGGATTTAACCGCACGAGTTTACATAGAAAAGAAAGGGAATGACGACAGCGCCATACCAACGATTCATTTCTGTGACAAAGATGAAAGCACGTCTAGCAACCGGGATCAAATGAGTGTCATAGCGGAACTCTCTTCGGTTTCGTGTGCATCTGCAGCGTCCCACTCTCAGCACATGGTATCGTCGCCTGCGTGTGACGATAAAACAAGCTCGGTCCTGAAGTCGAGTAGCATGGCTGGCCCTGGGAGCTACCAAACTTCTGCCAAAACTGATGAAAAACGCCCTGTGATCGACAGGAGTATCCCTGCAATCGCCATAGGTAGACAAACGAGAAGGATATTGTCTCAGTTCCTGACTCCCCCAAAATATGGATCGAAAAACTGGGAAGACATGGCCGAGGAAATGGGCTTCAATTACCAACTGGACATTCTGAACTTCCAATTG
This sequence comes from Diadema antillarum, assembly GCF_040938485.1. Classification (NCBI taxonomy): domain Eukaryota; kingdom Metazoa; phylum Echinodermata; class Echinoidea; order Diadematoida; family Diadematidae; genus Diadema; species Diadema antillarum. Next base: position 3,859,340 of record NW_027271056.1, read on the forward strand.
AAAGATGACCCAGTGGCTACAGTCATGTCAGAATGGAGCACGAAGTCAGACAGTACAATCGGAAGACTTCTTGATATCCTAGACATCATTGATAGGCCAGATGTACTTGATGCGTTGCCCGATTCTTTAGGTGAGACTGAATGCGAATTACAGTACACGTTTGTATCACTGCACTGAGTGTTGTCCCAGTCTGTGAAAAGGGGAATCATTACTTACCCGAATTTTCTGGCACTTTCTTGTGCCAGTTTGGGGTCTTCAAATCCGTTATAAAGGCGCAAAGTGCCAGGTTGATACAGATTAAAATTTGCAGACTAGTCTACTGATGTGAGTTATCTTGGGTGATTCACAAGTGGAAACTGTATAAACCAAATATTTTGTGAGGTTTTTAATATTGTAAATTTTGCCAGTCGGGTGCTATTTGTGAATTTAAAAGCATGTGAAAATATTAACTCTGATCCCGACATGAATGTCACATGCACGCATACACTTCTCCGTTTATTACTGTACTCCACAATTGCAAATTTAACCTCTTACAAAATTGTCGGGAGGTCCAGATTCACACACAGAAAGAAAAGACGCCCTAAATATATGGCATATACAGTGGTGTACTTGTCATTCCAGTAGTGACTATGAGACTGACACTTCACCTGATTCAAGCTTCAATGCTAGAAGTGAAGTGAAATCAAGTGGGTGAAGAGTGACCTTCATACAGGTACTCCAGGGACAGTTTTTCTCTTTTTAAAAGAGGAGGTATCATGAGATCACAAAGCATCAGTCATTCTAGACCTCAAACTTGAGATCTTATATTATAATTGTAAGGCAGATTAGTACCAACTGAGGAATGCTTCCACCAGGTAATTTGATACTCTGAATCAAAAATGGCTGAAATACTTTTTGCTTTAACCTTTTTGAGGACGGTTGATTTTGCTACAACACGCATTTCCTATAGATGCTTGCCTGAGTATACTCTGGACTCGTCCTCAACAGATTATTAGTTACATGTGAGCTAATTTTAGTGAAAGTTTGAATGAAATCAATCAAATGCTTCAAGGATAATATTTATGATTATAATGATTTTATTCAGGAGTAGTGCTCTTGGTTATGGTTGGAGCAAGGAGTAAAAATGCTAAACAACCCCCCCCCCCCCCTTAAAGGTATTATTTACCATTGGCAGCAGTGATTAAAAAAATTTTCAAGTTATTACATGTGATGAACATATGTAGGTCAGTTGTATCTCAAAACATCCTATCATATAAGAATTTGCAATAAAGCCTAAAATATTTAAGGAGATATCAGTATTTTTCTTAATAAACTGTAACTGTAGACAGTTTAGTCTGGAAACATTTTTATTCTAACACTTGTTGTATCATTCTGTATATTTAACAAAACTTAACATTGATTTTACTGATTCAAATTTTTACAGTGGTTGTTTGTATTCCTAACTCACAGTTTAGAACTATTGGACAGCACTAATGCTGGGTTTTTGTTTCATGTACAAATGGTCCTTTATGTCTTTAATGAGAAGAATTTCAGGATGAAGAAGCTATGGAAAGTCATGTATTTTCTTTTGTTTTTTTTTTCTTCATTTTTCTTTAACTCTTTGAGGATGGGCTGATTTTGCTGCAACACACATTTCCCTGCAACACACATTTCCCTCAGGCATTTGCCTGAGTATACTCGGGACTCATCCTCAATGGGCTAAAGGGAACAAAAAGTATGTGGGAATGGGGGTGCCACGTACCCCCCCCCCCCCCCCCCTGCAGCCCTTTTCTCAGGAATGATAATGTATGGCAAAAGGGTTGCTGTCGATTTCTCTACTCATGAATTCATCTTAGCAATGCTGTACAGTTATAACCAGCTTTTCTTCTGTCTCTTGATTTGATCACATGCAGCCGTTGATTGCAGACGGTGGAGGGAAAGACAAGCTCAAGCTCAGACTCCAGTGCAAGTACCAGAAGGTATCCTCACATCTCTCATTGAAACTACAGAGGAAAGTAAATGGAATCTGAGGAAAATTCTCATCCTGTAGTGTCCTAGCTTGTCGCTTTCCATCTCTCTCTTTTTTTTTTATGGCAAATTACATTTCTGTTGTATTGTGTTGGAAATCTATGTTTGTGTACTATGGCCACATTCTAGACTGACAAGATTATTCTGTAGGATTAAAAAAAAATGCCTTTATTATGTTAATCTATTACAAAACTTACCAAACAATGGAGATGCTAGAAAAGAAGATTTATAGTGTCTACCAGAAGACAGAGAGACAACAGTCATATATCATTTTGTACTTTGTGGACAATATTAGAGGAACATTACACTTGGAGTTCTTTCAATCAAAAGCTCTCCCTGACCAGCTTTCATGAGTCTTGAATGACTTGTTGAATGTGCCTATTCCAGATGATAGGTCCATCCAGGGGGTGGTTCCCACCTCCCTGGTCTATCAAAGAATTAGAGAGATGCCTTAGAACAGAATGAAGGTTTTTTTTACATCATTTGAATTTCTTGTGACGTGTTTGTATTGCTCTTCTCTACCACACAGTAAGCGGTGGATCCCTCAATGCACAGACAGCTATGCAGCAGCTGAGGGGGATCACGATGGGAGATGATCCTTCTGGTAAGAACACACTTGGCATTCCATGGCATGTTATCATCTCCCTTTTTCCTAATCTGTCGATTAAACTAGTCCTTGTCTGATATATATCATTGACTGATTTTTCCCCTTTGGATAATCACACACAAAATAAGAAATTATCCACTCTGCATTCTTCACATCTTGCTTATCAAAGAAAAAGAAATATCTTTGAGTGTGGGTTACAATAAACAGAAAACTGTATGCGTGATATCCTTTTGAAATAATAAATCAATTGTGACTGATAGATTATCCACTTCATCATCAGTCTCACTGTGTATAAAGAGACACGCCCCATGTGTACCAAATATTCATGTTTTTAGGCAGCATTGCATAGTACTGGACATTGTGAAGCACTCGTCTGACATCCTAAACTCCTTTCTGTTTCTTACTGGCAATAAGAAAGAATCTACTGTAAAACCAGGGGTTTTCATGTGCATGAAACTTTCACAAATTTCATGAGGAGTCAGTGTTTACAAAAATAAAATGCCTATGAAAGATTTTTTTTAACGAAATGCATTGAATGCCAGTGGCAATTTGTGAGAGTTTCATGCCGCGAATGTTTACGGTTTGGGAGTGTATTACAGAAGAATGTGGCTTTACTTTCTCTCCTCTGAAGGTCCCCTGGAAACCTTTGATGCCTACGTGTGCTTTGCGGAGACTGACTACAGTTTTGTCCAGACTTTGATTCAAGAGCTCGAGGGTCCTCCACACAACTTCAAGCTTTGCATCGACATCCGCAACTTGGTGCCAGGAGGCTCTTACGAAACTGTCACGGCCGAAATTATCGAGAATAGGTGACCTATCTAATCATCTTCATATCCTTTATAGATTAGAAAGCAAGTACATGTAAAGATATTTGTGATTTATTGTGCATGATGATCTATCCAATTGGCGCTGTGAAAATTGTAAATACAGCATGCAGACCAAGGGTACACATTTTTCCTGGATATTGCTCTAAAAGAAGTTTCAACAATAGCCTCTTTAAAAAAAAAGTTCATTTACCAACTTGTCAAGTACTGCAGAATAATCAGTTTAAATTCTCATTAAGTAGAGCAATTAAAAAACTTCATTTGAATGAAAACCTACCATCTTTCAAAGTATATCTGGAATTTAGGTGGACATTATTGAGCCCAGGGTTGTGTATGAAACGTCAGACCATTCATAGTGAAAAGAGGGTGGGGTGTTTGTAGAGCTAGATATGGAAATTGTGACAGGGTCAGGGTGGTAAAGTTTCTGTGTGCAAGTCAGATTTGCTGGTAGGGAATGATGTCTCTTTGTAACCATATTGTGATTCTGTCTACTCTCTCATGTGTCACTATAATCCTGCACAGTATGACTGCAGCTGTCTGTGAAGAGGTTTTTGGCTATGGGAGGCTCACTCTAGTATAATATATATCTATGCATGCAAGATTATAACTTTTCAACAGCACTCCAGCACAACAAATCAAAGAAAGAAAGAAATGAGAATTACCGCATTTATGGCTAATTTCATTTTTTAAACTATATCTTCAGTTACGTTATTACCGCACTTTGTCTGCGTAATGTTCACCTCTTTGCTTAGAAGTGATGACTGTACACAGGAGCACAATGTCCATGTTTAAACATGTCATTTGATTGGTAACCTGTTTTATATGTAGTGTGAAAGAGTTGTAATAATGTTTTGGGAGAGTTGAGTGTCTGATGTTGAATACAGTAGTCAGTGTTTTGTCTTCCTGACGAGGCGATGAGATGAATGCAATAATTTACATGGTGTTTTGAATGAATAGAGCGGTACTGAGGAGATATCAAATGTCTTAACATTTTTAATTTCCTAATAAATCCTTTTTGATGATTTCCTGTCTTCCACCAAGGTGCCGTAAGATGCTGGTAATTCTCTCCCCAGAGTTCCTCCTCAGTAGAGGATGTGACTTCCAAACCAAAGTTGCAGTGTCACTCTCACCAGGTAGAGTTTTCATCCCAAAATATGTTGCAGTTGCCTGATTGCACAGACAATTTTTTTTTGGGCTGAAAGTACATAAATCTTTTAATGTGGCAGGTGCAATAACTTTTTAATTTGTTTTCCCTTTATTATTGTCATTTAGCACAATCATGGTTGATTCATTCTTATACTTTACACATTAAAGGTAGATGTACTGTAAAGAATGTAAAAAAAAAAATCTTGGCTGCAGTATCTGACATACTTCCACAAAGCGATTACAAATTCTAGTTTAAATGATTATTGAATTCTTCAAGAAGTGTGTATACATGTATGTGAGTGAATAGATTTGTCATACTCATTTGATGAAAAAGAAAGGGTTGAATGCTGCCCAAGTATGTATGATTTTTTATCATGGCTACTGTACGACTAAAACACTGACGCTTATTTCATTTACCTGCTATTTATTTACGTTGATGTAGGGAAATTTGTCAATCAGTTCCAATATATTGTTTAACAGATAAATGTAGATATCACATGACTCATGAGTGTTATTTTACTTGACTGCTGTTAAATATTGTAAAGACAGCAGAAATGAGCAAATAAGGCTTTCCATTAAACTTGTAATCTGACATGATGTTTGTTTCATGACAAATGTATAAAGGTGATGCACAATGTTGATTAGGTAAATCATAAATAACTGCAGTATGCAGTGTAGCTTTGTTTGCTGCTCTTGGTAGTGAATGTAACATATTTGTCTCTCAAGATTTCACACATTGATTCTGAGTGATCACTAAGATCAATTTGTTGTGCTGTGGTAGAATTTCAAGTTTAAGTGTTAAGTGGTGTACTTCCTTCTGTTATTCCAGGTGCGATGTGCAAGCGAATAATCCCAATAATGGTAAAGCCGTGCACACCACCAAACATCATCCGCCACATCACGATGTGTGACTTCACCAAGTCCGACCTCCTCCCCTGGCTATGGGATCGCCTGCGTAGGGCCATGAGGACCCCCTGAAGACCATGGCCACCCCCTAAGGACCATAGCCACCCCCTGAGGATCATGGCCACCCCCTGAGGACCATGGCCACCCCTTGAAGACATGAACTCACGACCTCTGCAGCATGTAGCTAGGCCGAACGCACCTGACCTCCATCGAGCAAGCACTCCATCACAGTGTAGACACTCTTCTCTCAGCTGGTATGGTTTAGAGTGTACATCATATTTCTCTTAGTCTTGGTGTTGGACATGTTGTAAAATCTGGTAGCTTTTTTCTTTTAAATTCATTTGTTGTTCCATATTCCTCATTTCATTCAAGTTTGCATTCCATTCTATTCCAAAAGAGGAGTACAAGAGAAAGTAGTCATTGAGATGGAAATAAACAAATCTATAAGCAGTTATGAATAATGTGTAATATGAGGAACCTACTAAAAAGCAGAAACTTGTAGAGTGTATGCTCCATAGTGATGATTTAAGAATATAATACAATGTATTAATGGCAAAAAATGACAATATATGACAACACAAAATGTCAATGATGTAATAAAGTTATGTAATGCACTAAAAGTAATACAGCATTCATGATTTCACCTAAGGTAATAAAGGTTAGTAACAATTTGGTTCAACAAATTTAGTCAAATTTAGTCACCCAAGAGAGACTTCATTGTTAGTACACTTTCTTTCATACATCAGTAATACTACAGATATTTTCCTTGTTACTGGACCAAAATCAACTGAACAGTTGTTCTCCTGTCATCTCATCTTTAACATATAAAGAGGAATAAATTTACCTTTAAATGCAAAGCAAAACAAAAAAGACAATCATACAAACTTGGAAAATTGATCTTGCCATTTGTTTTTAAGAAAAGTCTGCAACCATACGTGAATTTTTTTTTTTCGTGAAAGCAACTGTACAGATGGTTGCATGAAACATTGCTTGAAACAGGCAATGAAATCATATTTTTAGAGATTGTTTTAATGGAACTTAAGATGCACCTCATTTATTTCCAGAGGAAGTTTGTAAATATTCAATGTTTCTCACCCAGAAAGTAGTATTATCTAAAGTTTGTATCACATATATTGTGGTGATGGCAGTAATTTTCCGGCTATGTAGAGAGCAAATCAACTGTGTGATAACTTTTATTAAATATTTGATCTAGACATCGTCCGTAAATCACCGTTAGATTCATACTAGAATTGGAACCACCTGTTGTAAGAAAACTGCACCAAGAGTAGAAATTCTATTTCTGTAGTTTTTCTTTTCAATATTTCTCAAGCATGAAAAGTGATGGATGCCTCTGTTCTGTGTATGTAGGCATGTTGTTTTTATGTATTTATTTAGAAATAAATATTATAGGAATAGTTGACTTCCTGAAATGTACAGTTATATATGTATATGCAGTGTAGGTTTTGGTTTGATCATTTTAGTCTCTCCCCTTAGAATTGATAGTGGTCACCATGACAATCATTTAATACCTTGTGCACTTCCTCAAGATCAAGATTCACTGTAGAGGATGTAATCTATTATTTTCTGGAAGAGGATGATGATTTAATTATCTTTCAATTCACAAGTTAAATTCAGTCAAGTATTATTGAGTGTCAAAACAATCAGCTCCTCTTCACCTTAATGGATACAAGACTTGAGGAGTAGGTTTTCTTGCCAAGTTAAACAGTCTAATGTGTTTTCTCCATTTAGCTCCCAGTGGACTTGCTATAAGACATCCATTTTATGCATTCTTTACTAGACCGTGTCCGGGTAATATACACATTATTGGTTTCTGACTGTTCCATGTAAAATGTATTTAGATATGACTTCACGTTGGTAAAATTTTAGCAAGTAGGGACCGATATGTGTGTGATTACTTTACAATCAGAGACCCGATTCAGAATTTGACAATGGTAATCATCAGTTCTTCTTCATTCTATTTTTCTTTGTAGAAGTGGAGCTACTGGAAAGTTTACCAAAGTGTGCCATTTTTTATACCTGGTATTCCATTGTTGTGCTTTGCAGTCAAGTTACAGTATGATGGTCTGTACAAACCAACCATTTCTTGTACTGCTGTTGTTGGTGAATGTCTGATATTGCAATTTTGTAAATCCATGCTACGAATTTGGTGAACTGTTTAATGCAACATTATACAGTATCTGATTTCTATCAAAGTTCATACAGAACAAAAGTTTTCATGAAATCAAATGGACCAATTTTTGATTGCAATTTGTTGTTTTTTAAGTGTTTTGTGTGCTGATGTGTTCCGATGTCAATGTGTGAAGTTACAGCAAATCTTTGTGTCATGTCTAAAGTAACCATGATAGCCAAATGGTCCCACAAGAGAAGTCTGGTCTGAGTCCAGTTTATCCCATCGACTTCTGAGGAATAGCGCTTCAGAAATTCTTATCTTGTCATTATATTGGTACATCAGAATTTCACTGCATGTCTTATAATGGAGAAAGATTAGATGGAATATTAGTTAACTTCATGAATCTGCACAAGAACAGGAAGAAATTTACAAAAATAGCCGTGAAAGAAACAGGAACTTTAAACTACAGAATCATGTGTTACGGCTGTAATTTCCAGTTGAAGATTCACTTATCAAACCAGTATTTGTGAGGCCTCTGAAACTTCCGCAACTGAAACAAATGATTATGTATGAACAAGAAAAAAGCCAATTGAAAGATTAAGTTTTCACTCTTCCTTATCAATCACTGACAATGAATAGTAAAATTGTGATAAACACCAAACCAGAGTATTTTGGTACGTAGGACTTGCAGGGTTACATCAAATGAGACTGGGGCTCTTTCTGACTTGGTGAGTTTAGTCCAATTCTGATTGTGTTCTCTAATGAACAATTTTAAATGATTATAAGTAAGCAGTCACAGTCCCTTCCAGAAGACCAGACAATGGGGATTTAGTGCCTAACCAAAAAACAAACCAAATATCTCTTTATGACTAAAATGACATAAATACAAATTTTGTCATATATATATATATATATATATATATATATATATATATATATGTATATAAAATATGCACAAGCACACTCACAAGGATACATATACACACATCGAAAACTTAAAAGTCCCTACCGGAAGACCAGACAATGGGGATTAAGTGCCTAGCCTAAAAACAAACCACATATCTCTTTATGACTAAAATAACATAATGCACAAACACACTCGCAAGAACACACTTCAAAGAAGTCATGCATACACTCATCCCCTCTGTAAGCCGATTACAAGCACACATTGGTGGCATAGATAACTGTCTGACAGAGATAACGAGTTAAAGGAACTATGCAATGCAAATGCATGTTGACTTGTATCGATTGATAATACCCTGACATACCAGTGAAATCTTGTGTGTGTCCAGGGGAGGTGGGCTCACCTCCCTAGTTTATCATAAATGAAAAATGCAAGTAACGCTCGGTCTAGGGAAAAGTACATCCCAATGTCTTTTGTCCATCATGTCAGTACTTCAGCAGTGATTGACAGTTGATGTCACTGGCAGAATATTGGTTTGAAGGACTGTTTTTCGTTTTTTTTTTTTTTTTGGTGGGTTTTTGTGGTCATATCCAAGTAATCTGAAGAAAACTAGAAAAATCATCATGATATATACAGTATGTCACATATCTGATCCTTCTTTGGCCACGTACTAAGTAAGTGATGTTGAGGGTACGTATCATGAATCAACACGAGTCAACTTGCACTTGCATTATGTAGTTCTGTTAACTTTGTAGCTTTTGCATAACGCACATAGCCTACACTGTACTGTAAAATATATATAGACCTACTTTATATCTCTGAGTGTTACTGTAGTAGCATATCGAAACATTGAGTTGAGCTTATACTCTTTTACGTCCGAGTTTATTCGTTTACACCACGAATATGAATATAAAAAGTTGGAAGCCCTAGGAGAATGGAACTTACATTTAAATACAATTGAGTCATTTAATAAAGACATCAAAACTTGTCCAAGGTCCAAGGTGTATGAAATGTGATCCACATTTGAAGGCAAGTACAAGCGCTTGTATATCTCAGTGTGTATGTGTGTGTCGTGTGTATGTGTGCAGACGTGTGTGTGTTTATGTAGTGCATGCGTATGTATGTCTGTGTGTACGGATGTTGTGCCATGTGTGTGTGGTTCAGATTAGCCTCCATTCAAGGAAGGACCAATTGACTCTGATCTGCCTGGTATACGCAGATTACAACAAGGGAATTTCGGAAGCCGAATTTCGCAATAAGGCGGTTTATTACGTATATGTAACTTCTCTCTCGGGAACAACGTGTAGACCCCGGGCAAGTAGCAAGCTTTTCCATATAGGTGCGTACTTGTGCATAACCATGCAGACGCTAGAATCGATTTGTATGCAATAAAAGTGAAGTTGCATGATAAGGATACAAAGGACTTGCTTTATACCTAAACGAAAGAGGAACTACGCGGTGTCGAAATTCGTAATCTGGTTCTCTCCCGAGATTAAAGGCATTATTTACCATTTGCAGACGAAACAAAATCCCAGCTTTAGTGCTTCAATATAGTTCTAAAATGTGAGTTAGGGATAGAAACAACCAATGCAAGGATGTAATCTATAGATAATGAGAAACCTCTCAGGGGTTTCTTATTATCTCACCAAAAAAAAAGAAGGAAAAAGCTAGAAACCTGAAGTAAGGCCTCAACCAGAGCTACTAGTATACGATCTCTTAACCGTCAATATGTTCCTTTTTGCTTAGTTAATTATTCGTTAATACACGTGTATATCTTATCTTCTCCCCCTCCACCGATCACCAGGTCTGTCCGTTTTGTCATGGCATATAAAATGGCAAAGACATGTGGCCTGATGGACAGCGAAACGTCAAACTTGCTCCACACAATTCTGGTATTCTAAAGTTCATCTGAATAATGTATTCATGTATTTTGTACGGCACTGTCTATTGTGTGCATGATGTTCATGCACGTGTTCCTATAGTATGTTAGTTTAAAAAGGTGTGTTTCTATGTCGTGTTTCTATCTGTCTAACTCGATCAGTTTTGGCCGTTTCCCCCTTCCCCATCGGCATGCACAAGGGATTATTTTACACAAGTTGAAGCTTTTCAGTAGATTTCTCCCCTAAAATCAGTGAGTTTAAGCTTATTATGCATAGACAATGTTTCTTCCCCGGCATTCTTATGTGATATATCCTCAGGTTGTATATCAACACTTTGAGCCAACCAAGTTACAGGAGTAATCGAAGAGCTCAAAATCACGTTTGAAAATCTCGTGTAACTTGAAAATTTGTATAGAAGATATGTCGCTGTAATATGATTGGAGGACATCAGCCGAAGAGCTGTTAGTTGTCCTCTTGGCACCTTGTTGCGGGTATTTCACCTGTGGATCAACGTGCGCCATTTGCAAGATATATTCCGCGTCCGCGTTCAAGGTTTCAAACTTTCCAACTATGTCGTATTCTATGTCACATGGCCGGCACATTGTGTCGATGGGCATCCAGTGCGGGTTGACGATGGCGTCGTCATTATCGGTCAAGTACTGCACGAACTCGGAAAACTTTAAATCATATTCTGTCCTCCAGTTCGCTTCGATACGATTTCCCTCCTCCTTCCCACGATATTTGTTTATGATATACAAACCATAAGTAGAAATCCAGTCAACGTCCTGATGATGATTTAGCGTGAAAGGAATTGAGATATTCGGCGCCAGCTTGTTGCGAAACGCCGAGAGTATACGAGAGAACGGATGTCGCACGAAAAGAAACTTCGTAAAATTTCGAAGCATGAATCTACGATGACTGACGTTAGTGTACTTGTGTAAGTAATTCAGGTATATTTTGCCACGCGTGTTGGTAGGCAATCGGTTAATCGCCCTCATGTGGAGATCGTTGATGCCGGCGAGCTTCAGGAAGACGGCCTTCCAATTGGTGCAGCCGACTTTGGGTACGTTACAGTAGATGAGACGGTACTTCTCGTCAACGATGAGCTCTCGCGGGGGGTTTTCGGCAGGGTCATTATGATCCGAGGTTTTCATCAACCGTTCGCACTTCCTTCTGAGTCGGCTTACCCTACTCTGCATTGTCGCTGATTGTGACGTCACTGAATGCTCTCTCAGACTCGCCTGAAACGCAACAACAAAAGATTAAGAAGTAAAATCATTCGACATTCAAGGATGATTAATAATAATTAATAGAGTCCCTTCCAAGAGGAGGCTTCAGTTATTTCTGACCAAATTTCAAGCAAAGTTATCCTTCAGGGATACATCCAGATCTTTATTCATTCATATATCATTTAAATGTGAGTGAGATGCTCTCATCTATGATAAATCATGATAGCACATTGCTAAGTTTGAAGACTTGCACTCATTCTGACGTGTAGGCCAACATTTTACTTATAGTCCTGGTTTAACACACATAAAAAAAAAACAGAGGGAAGATCACACACCCGGTCAGCGTAACATACCCAACTTTATTTTTCTTTCCTTTAGTCCATCCATGGTCACTATACTGTCAAGATTCCCCCAGATGTCTAATTTATCCTTGCTTAAATGTAATGCATTTTGAGCTCGCAGTTTACATCCGTTATACGCCCTCTGATCTTTTCTGCCGCTGAGATGAAAATAAGAGAGAGAGAGAGAGAGAGAGAAAGAGGGGGAGGGCTGTCTGCTTTTGATAAATTCCAACTTATTTTAATCATACGACGTTATTGTACGTGAATGTGACGGATTCTATTCACCGTGATCAACATCACCAGTAACTTGCTGATGTCTTTGATATTTTGAATATCGTCATTAATACCAGATAGCATTTTAAATCATATGAATATTACCTATGTCATGATTACGATAACTAGCATTGATATTAATGTTACCATGGTGATTATAATCATCCTCCTTATATTTTTCATGCCTTCGTTGTTATTCAATCCAACTGAGGTATCCCTTCATTCCATAGTAGTCAAGATAAAATGGCATACCGGAGGCCTACTGACGGGACCGTAACCAGCATGTCTGTCGATGTCCAGGGTTTCTGTAATGGAGAGAAACGACATGTATAGTAAATCTTATAACTCTCTATTTTTTGGGGGAAAAGCATGTCAAAAAGGAAAGTGTTTCTCCGTAATCAAATGTTACACTCTATCACACAAAACATTAGGCAGTGTCATAAAAGCTTAATGAGGAATGGCAGCCGCATTACAATGCTTCGGTCGACGTCAGATGAAAATTCAGAACGCCACCCCCCCCCCCCCCCCACGTCATGCTCTCAATTTCCACTGAATTTTCTTTTGTTCCACTGAATTTCCTATTGAATCACTGGAAACATCTATCTTTCATCCAAGTTGTTGGAGATTAAAAGTTACTTACTAATAGCAAAGATGTTTTGGTGAGAGAAGGTTGAGGTTATCGAGTCATCGATTTCCCCAAAATCAATTTTCATAATTTGCCATGCAAATAGAAGAACTGAGCATATAGAGCAGTGAATCGCCTCAGTAAATTGACAATGATTTATCTTTTCGTGAGAACATACCATTGTTTTTCATTTGATGCCTATAGTTATATGGAACTTCTCACACACATAAACGCACATACACATACACACGCACACATAAAATCCTTCTACTCATTCAGGATATTCTGCATATTCGAATAATATTCATAATGAAAAAAAATAATTGGAAATCTGTTAAGAAACTACAATGTTAATGAAACAAAATCAATGAAAATATGAAAATCATGTTCTGAGAAGACTTTACAGTCAGGAGACCAAAATACGGTTACAAGCATGAAATAGTTTCGGTTGAGATGGGGAAATTCAGATTTTAACCTTTTGCGAGATAATTATTGCAAACCACTTATGAAATATGAAAGATCATACATACTCTGAGAGAAATTCAAATTCTACTTGATTAAAATCGGTTTTGAAATGGCTGCAATATCCAAAAGAAAGTAAACAGAATGGACCTCAAGGTGGGTTCCACTTTTTTTAGGACCTCTTTGTTGCGCTTAACGCTAATCGCTTATCGGTAATGCATGATTTTAAGCTTTATCGAAAAATCGATTTAAAAACTTTGCTGAACTATCTGTTTCTGATAAGAACCACAAAATGAGCACTTCAGCGCTACGTGCGCAAATTGCACGGACTTCCTGTTGATCACCTTGGCGATTGATCCGTCCTACCATTTTCGCGCCATCTGTTCAGGGTGAATGCAAAAACAGACAGAATCATACTTATCTATTATACCACGGATTTACTAGGCGCTCCTTGGGTATACCACGTACAACGTTTTGGCGATTTGAGCGGTCACCGAACTCACCACCATCTCTTCGCTGCATAAATATAAACTCAGAATGTGTTCTGCAAAATTGCTTGGAGTATTCGGGTATTGCTTCTACAGAAGAGTACTGATTTAAAGGGATTTGCTTGTGTCAATGCCTGTGAGGGTGTGTTATATGTTCAGCACGGTAACATAAATGGCTTACATATAGAAAGTAGATTTAGCAATTTTTATGCTTTGCTGGGTTTCGTTTGCCGTCAGCATCTACAACGGGCACTTGTGTTATGTGGATTGATAACTATGATAAACAGTCATGGCAGAAGCTGCAACTATATATAAACGCTGGAAACACACTCTTTTTTAATGTTGTTGTGGTATGATATTGCAGTATTAAATACCCCCCTCCCCCCCCCAAAAAAAAAAAAAAATCAAAATCAAAATCAAAATCACACACACACACACACTCAAACACAGGCAGTAAACATACAAAACATTTAGGACGGGTGTATAAAGCGTGCTTGTGACCAGGGAGGTGTCTCACCTCCCTGTTGTGACAAAGGACCGCACCAAAGGTACGGGACCCGGGATTGAAGAGGGCGCTATTGGCTGATGACGGGCCGAGCCTCAGAAGGCTCTGATGACGGGCAGAGCCTTGACGGGCTCTGGCGTCAAGATCGCTGCGATCTTCGTTACGATGATCGACGAAGCATGATAAAACTAGTGAAATATCAATCATAGTAAATCACGTGAGAAGAATTTATTGTTATGATATAATACATGTGCTTGTAAACAGTCAGGGAAAAGCTGCAACAAGAACGCAAGAAAGACACGCGCTTTTCTGTTTGAGAAAAGTCCGATTTGAACTATTTATATCATGATAGCCATGTCGGAATTTCGGAGCCCGGGCATAATTATGTTGTTCCAAATTCATCGTGTCACTGCCGGGATACAAAGTTATATATCAATATGCAATGAATAGCACTGAAATGATTCCCCTGTCGAGACAGGTGGGCTGAACGACAGGTGGCTATAGAGGTAAATACTTTCATAACAGCAAATTCTGCCTAAAGTAAAGACAATTGGATATTCGGTATAAAGTTGTTATTCGACTCACTTTTACATCGCATTTGACAGGACAATAGCTCAAGGCGGTATCTCTTCATGTATTCAAACGTAGATGCGATTTGTTTTATTTCTGATACAGCTGCCTTGATCTACAGAATGGAAGTCCTCTCAAAATGATTCAGGTAGTATCGCTGAATGTGCATGAGAAGTTCAGTCCATGAGGATGAAAATTAAATATTCTCATCAAAAAGTTAATTTCCATTGCCGCAGTGCATTCAGCATCACCACAGGGAGCAGACTCGATATTGTAAAAATGACCAAACAAATACGTTGAATAGGCTTAGGGTGGCTATTGGTACAATGAAACAACTAGAGATTGTAATTTGTCATCACTGACAAATTAAGGTGATCCGATTTTTTTTTAGTCAATGATTCGAGTCCTGATACTGCAAAGTCTCAGCTACAACATACTAAAATCTGAGAGAAATTCACTGAAGCATAAGTAAGATAGTGCTCGATAAAGAGAGTCATGTCAATTTTCACATCTAAAAAATTCCCTCCCTTAGAGATAACACGTCATAGCGAACATAGAAAAAGAAGTACATATGACCTTTGACCCCACTTTGCACAGACAAGATGGCATCTGAGCAAAAAGTGGTTATTTTATGAAATAATCCCTGTAACATGGTCTTTACGTGTGCAAAATATGGGAAAGATAGGACCTGTATTCACCAAGATACAGGATGAAACATCTATGACCTTTGACCCTAATTTACATACCCAAGATGGCGACTGATCAAGTACTTGTTATTTTATGAAATAATGTTCGTGACATGAACTAAACATATTCAAATATGGTGGTGATAGGGTATGTTTTTCTTGATTTATTGCACATAAAGTTGCAAAAAGAAAGAAATATTTCAATACATCGAAGATAAACTTTAATTTCAACCAAGTTTTTTCACGTGATCCCGACAATGTATGAAAAAACAGAGGGCACACTTACGATAGCCCTACATCTCAGCTACAACATATTAAAATCTTAGAGAAATTCACCGAAGCATAAGTGAGCTAGTGCTCGATAAAGATAGTCATGTCAATTTTCATTTGCATAAAAATTGCACTCCCATAGAGATTACACGTAAACTGGTCAAATTTGACAAGGTTACCTTCAATCCATTTTTTCGAGGTAATGTCGTCATCGAATCAAAATTGTGTAATCACATAAATGAAAGAGCATTCCATAACCTACAACATATTGAAATTTGGGTGAAAATTGGGAAAGGATAAGTGAGATACGCTCGAGTAAACTTGAAATTTGATGACGTCATTTTGAAAATCTACTTTTTTTACTTTATTAAGAAATTTGATATCTTTTAATCATTTTGTTAGCTTTGCCAACCCATGAAATGACATGTACAACTAATCAGCTTTCAGAATATGTAAAGAAAATGGGGGATCACCGTCCATCCTGACGAGTAAAATCCGATTTAAAATTGGCGGTTTTTTGGCATAGTTGCACTGTATATCGCCATTGACGCGCGCGCGGAATTTCAACTTTGACGGGCCCGCATGACGTCATATTGAGGTGGATTGATTTGAAACTTGGTAGAAATATTCCTTGACATTTCAGATATCCGATCTGAGTGAAAAAACGGGAAATTTCTATTGCATATTAGCTGTGCGTGCGTATATGCGCGCACGCGTACGCGTCCGTCCGATTTTTTCAATTTTTCAAAAAATGCTCCAAATGGTCTGAAACGTGTCCAAAAAAATTTTGAGCTCGATTGGAGCATACAAATATTTGAACGCGCGCGTACGCGCACGTTTGAAGAGTACAGATGAATTTTGAGAACATGAGTAGAATTAACTTGATTCGAACTATATGTGAGGTAAATTTCATAGAAAAATTCCATTCCATTAATGAGATATGAATGAGAATGTGTTTTCATATAATGACGTCATAGTGACGTCACTTTCGAGTGATCACTATGATTTTATTAGATCTGTCGTCTTTGGGACATGATACATATATGGTATAATTTTGACATTGATAGGATGAGGACTTTCTGAGCTAACCTCTACACAACATTTGAGGAGAAAGAACTTTTTTGTGACAACGGGAAGTTTAACACTAGAGATTGTAATTTGTCATCACTGACAAATTAAGGTGATCCGATTTTTTTTATCAATGATTCGAGTCCTGATCGCAATAGGCATGACCATACAAGTTTCATCTCTGTTTAGAGACATTGTCCGTGTGATGTTTGCATTCTCATTTAGAAAAGGGAGTCATATCTGCCATCTTTGGTACCAAATTCTGTATACACTGAATAACGAAGATACAGCAATGAATACATATGACCTTTGACCCACCTTTGCACTCCCAAGATTGCATCTGATGAAATAGTGGTTATTTTGTGAAATGATTCTCGCGACATCGTCTATACGTGTGAAAAATATGGGAAAGATAGGACAGGTATTCACTAAGATACAAGATGAAACATTTATGACCTTTGACCCTAATTTACATACCCAAGATGTTGTCCGATCTAGTAGTTGTTATTTTATGAAATAATGTACGAGACATGAACTAAACATGTGCAAAATATGGGGGTGATAGGGCGTGTTTTTCTTGAGTTATTGCAAAGAAAGTTGCAGAAAGAAAGAAATATCTCAATACATAGAAGATAAGCTTTAATTTCAACCAATTTTTTATCGTCATCCCGACATCGTATGAAAAAACAAAGGAAATAAAACGATAGCGCAAAGTCTCAGCTACAACATATTAAAATCTGGGAGAAATTCATCGAAGGGTAAGTGAGCTAGTGCTCGATAAAGACAATCATGTCAATTTTCACATTAAAGAAAATTCCCTCCCATAGAGATAACACGTCATAACGAAGATACAAAAAGAAGTACATATGACCTTTGACCTCAAATTGTACAGACAAGATGGCATCTGAGTAAAAAGTGGTTATTTTGTGAAATGATCCTTGTAACATGGTCTTTGCGTATGCAAAATATGGGAAAGATAGGACATGTATTCACTAAGATACAGGGTGAAACACTTATGACCTTTGACCCTAATTTACATACCCAAGATGGTGTCCGATCAAGTAGTTGTTATTTTATGAAATAATGTACGTGACATGAACTAAACATGTGCAAAATATAGAAGTGATAGAGGCCGTTTTTCTTGAGTTATTGCAAAGAAAGTTCCAGAAAGAAAGAAATATCTCAATACATCGAAGATAAGCCTGAATTTCAACCCAATTTTTTGACGTGATTCTGACATCGTATAAAAAAACAAAGGGCACACTCACGGTAGCGTAAAGTCTCAGCTACAACATATTAAAATCTGGGAGAAATTTACCGAAGCTTAAGTGAGCTAGTGCTCGATAAAGATAGTCATGTCAATTTTCATTTCCAGAAAAACTGCACTCCCATAGAGATAACACGTAAACTGGTCAAATTTGACAAGATTACTTTTAATCCATTTTTACGAGGTGATACCGTTATCCAATCAAAATATTGTAATTTTATGTTTGAAAGAACATTAAATAAGCTACATCATACTGAAATCTGGGTGAAAATTGACAAAGGACTAGTGAGATACGCTCGAATGAACTTGAAATTTGATGACGTCATTTTGAAAATTTACTTTTTTTACTTTATTAAGAAATTTGATATCTTTTAATCCTTTTGTCAGCATTGCCACCCCATGAAATGACATGTACAACTCATCAGCTTTCAAAATATGTACAGAAAATGGGGGGTCACCGTCCATCCTGACGAGTAAAATCGGATTTAAAATTGGCAGTTTTTTGGCATAGTTGCACTGTATATCGCCATTGACGCGCGCGCGGAATTTCAACTTTGACGGGCCCGTATGACGTCATATTGAGTCGGATTGATTTGAAACTTGGTATAAATATTCCTTAACATTTCAGACATCCGATCAAAGTAAAAAAACTGGAAATTTCAATTGCACATGAGCTGTGCGTGCGTATATGCGCGCGCGCGTACGCGTCCGTCCGATTTTTTCAATTTTTCAAAAAATGCTCCAAATGGTCTGAAACGTGTGCAAAAAAATTTTGAGCTCGATTGGAGCATACAAATATTTCAACGCGCGCGTACGCGCACGTTTTAAGAGAATATATGAATTTTGAGAACATGAGTAGAATGCGCATAATTTGAAATATATGTGACGTAAATTTCATTGAAAAATTTCATTCCATTAATGAGATATGATTGAGAATGTGTTTTCATATAATGACGTCATAGTGACGTCACGGTCCACTGATCACAATGATACATTAGATTTGTCGTCTTTGGGACATGATGCATACATGGTATAATTTTGAAATTGATAGGCAGCGGACTTTCTGAGCTAACCTCTGCACAACTTTTGCGGAGAAATAAAGAAACAAAGAAGAAGAAAGAATCCGTACAGATACAGAAGGTGATCCGAAGGATACTCGGATCACCTAATTATGTATTATATGTCACAAGATATGTAATCATTTGACGTTTGTTAGGTGATCCGAGTATCCTCTCGGATCACCTTCTGTATCTGTACGGAATCTTTCTTTCTTTGTTTCTGGACAAAATTTGTGCAGAGGTTAGCTCAGAAAGTGCATTGCCTTTCAATGTCAAACTTATACCATATATGTATCGTCTCCCAAAGACGGCAATCGAACTAAAATCATGGTGATCAGTCGACCGTGACGTCACTATGACGTCATTATATGAAAACACATTCTCAATCATATCTCATTAATGGAATGGATTTTTTCAATGAAATTTACGTCACATATATTTCAGGTCAGGTGCATTCTACTCATATTCTCAAAATTCATCTATACCTTAAAACGTGCGCGTACGCGCGCGTTGAAATATTTGTATGCTCAAATCGAGCTCAAATTTTTTTTGCACACGTTTCAGACCATTTGGAGCATTTTTTGAAAAATTGAAAAATTTGGACGGACGCGTACGCGCGCGCTCATATACGCACGCACAGCTCATATGCAATAGAAATTTCCCGTTTTTTCACACTTATCGGCTGCCTGAAATGTCAAGGAATATGTCTACCAAGTTTCAAGTCAATCCGACTCAATATGACGTCATACGGGGCCGTCAAAGTTGAAATTCCGCGCGCGCGTCAATGGCGATATACAGTGCAACTATGCCAAAAAAATGACAATCTTAAATCCGATTTTACTCGTCAGGATGGACGGTGACCCCCCATTTTCTGTACATATTTTGAAAGCTGATGAGTTGTACATGTCATTTCATGGGGTGGCAATGCTGACAAAATGATTAAAAGATATCAAATTTCTTAATAAAGTAAAAAAAGTAAATTTTCAAAATGACGTCATCAAATTTCAAGTTCATTCGAGCGTATCTCACTAGTCCTTTGTCAATTTTCACCCAGATTTCAGTATGAGGTAGCTTATTTAATGTTCTTTGAAACATGAAATTACAATAATTTGATTGGATAACGGTATCACCTCGTAAAAATGGATTGAAAGTAATCTTGTCAAATTTGACCAGTTTACGTGTTATCTCTATGGGAGTGCAGTTTTTCTGGAAATGAAAATTGACATGACTATCTTTATCGAGCACTAGCTCACTTAAGCTTCGGTAAATTTCTCCCAGATTTTAATATGTTGTAGCTTAGACTTTACGCTACCGTAAGTGTGCCCTTTGTTTTTTCATACGATGTCAGAATCACGTCAAAAAATTGGGTTGAAATTCAGGCTTATCTTCGATGTATTGAGATATTTCTTTCTTTCTGCAACTTTCTTTGCAATAACTCAAGAAAAACAGCCTCTATCACTTCTATATTTTGCACATGTTTAGTTCATGTCACGTGAATTATTTCATAAAATAACAACTACTTGATCAGACACCATCTTGGGTATGTAAATTAGGGTCAAAGGTCATAAGTGTTTCATCCTGTATCTTAGTAAATACATGTCCTATCTGTCCCATATTTTGCGCATGCAAAGACCATGTTACAAGGATCATTTCACAAAATAACTACTTTTTACTCAGATGCCATCTTGTCTGTGCAAATTGAGGTCAAAGGTTATATGTACTTCTTTTTGTATCTTCGTGATGACGTGTTATCTCTATGGGAGGGAATTTTCTTTAATATGAAAATTGACATGATTGTCTTTATCGAGCACTAGCTCACTTACCCTTCCGTGAATTTCTCCCAGATTTTAATATGTTGTAGCTGAGACTTTGCGCTATCGTTTTGTTGCCTTCGTTTTTTCATACGATGTCGGGATTACGATAAAAAATTGGTTGAATTTAAAGCTTATCTTCTATGTATTGAGATATTTCTTTCTTTCTGCAACTTTCTTTGCAATAACTCAAGAAAAACACGCCCTATCACCCCCATATTTTGCACATGTTTAGTTCATGTCTCGTACATTATTTCATAAAATAACAACTACTAGATCGGACAACATCTTGGGTATGTAAATTAGGGTCAAAGGTCATAAATGTTTCATCTTGTATCTGAGTGAATACCTGTCCTATCTTTCCCTTATTTTTCACACGTATAGACGATGTCGCGAGAATCATTTCACAAAATAACCACTATTTCATCAGATGCAATCTGGGAGTGCAAAGGTGGGTCAAAGGTCATATGTATTCATTGCTGTATCTTCGTTATTCAGTGTATACAGAATTTGGTACCAAAGATGGCAGATATGACTCCCTTTTCTAAATGAGAATGCAAACATCACACGACCAATGTCTCTAAACACAGATGAAACTTGTATGGTCATGCCTATTGCGATCAGGACTCGAATCATTGATAAAAAAAAATCGGATCACCTTAATTTGTCAGTGATGACAAATTACAATCTCTAGTTACCTATGTATATTGATTGGAAATGAAAATAAATGCGCGTCCTGGGAGTCTTCTGGAATAGCGTAAACTTTGACTACCGTCTCCCCCCGCAATGCTCTCACGTCAAGCAACTGTGGACAAAACTTTTCCGTTTGTCTACTACTTTCTTCGTTTTTAATAACTCCTCAATTTCACGGTCATCCTAGATGTAACTTAAAAAAAAAAACAGTGTTCTCAAAGATATCAAGAACAACCCGAATGTCACGGAAGATTGTACATGAAAACAGATGTTAGATAATGACTTCGTTTAAAAATAATGAAGAGTATAAGCACAGTGGTCATCATGTTAAAAGGCTTGAAATTGTAAAGTTTCGCTAATATTTGCCTAACATTTCTCGAACACTTTGTGTGAATATGCAAGTGAATGGGATAATGATGTCATCACCTATACCTTTCAAGGAAAAAATTAAGTCGAACTTTTTTTTTTCTTTATGAAAGTGAACAAAAATGTTATTCCCGGCTGAATAACTTACGAAATTACTGATCAGTCAGTAGGACTTAAGATTATGGCACCATTGCGTTAAAAACAACAAAACAACAGTGAAAAAAGAAGGCCATTACACAATTTTAGCTACAAACAAATTTAAGGCAAGTTGTAAGGCGATGGTACCATCAACACACTATTTGCATGCATATGCATATTGACTGTTCAATATTATTGTTATATAGAGAGAATCAAGTTTGTTGTTTTTGTGTGTGTGTGTAAATTAGCGAAACAAT
Source organism: Diadema antillarum (assembly GCF_040938485.1). NCBI lineage: Eukaryota > Metazoa > Echinodermata > Echinoidea > Diadematoida > Diadematidae > Diadema > Diadema antillarum. Next base: position 3,881,852 of record NW_027271056.1, read on the forward strand.
TTCGTATATATCATATTTTCCCTATTCATCCAATTTTGATTAAATTTTCAGGTGTGCTTGTTAAATTTCTCTTTCTTTTGGGGTTAATTTTCCACTGATTGCCCTTAAAGGATGGTATAGTATTAGTAGAGATGAAGATTGGGTTTTTAACTTTTTGTGAGATACCAAGAAACCACTTATGAAATAATGCAAAGCATACCATTCTAAGAGGAATGCAAACTTTTTATGATGAAAATCAGTTTTGAAATGGCTGAGACATCCAAAACAAAGTTAAACAAAGCGATTGTATTAAAAAGGTGGGTCCCACTTTTCCTTAGGATTACTGTGTTTTGGATATCTCGGCCATTTCAAAACCAATTTTCACCAAATAAAATTGATTTCCTCTTAAAATTACATGTTCTTTCAGATTTCATCAAAAGTTTATCATCATCTGACCAAAAATGTCAGAAACATGAAGTTATAGGTCCCAACCAAAACTAAAAACGATCCCTTTAAACAAGTCCGGAAGGGCACACATCTTGAGCGGAAGTACTCATATCCAAGACATGTTCGGAAGTATCCGCATCGCTGACAAAAACGGAAGTCCATCTTTCATATGAAGTACCCGCCTTTTCTCGAGGGACGGCACATTTTCTCTCTATATTCACTTTCGCAAATAGTTGCCCAATCACTTTTTCCCCTCTCTGTCGTATCATCTGTTAATGTTCAGTTTCGTGAATCAGGTGTAATCCATTGACGTATACACAAAGCGTATACTTGACTAATTGACATTGAAGTATGAGAATTTGAATATAACAAAAGCCGGAACAAACCATTACCGTTTTGGATTCAGCCATCATAACCAAACTACCATCTGTTAGCATTTTCTGTGTGTGATACAGTATGGACGGTATAGATGATTAATGCTTTCGTCGCTCTTCGTTCAGTGCCATTCGTCGGCGTTTTCACGAACCGACGCTATTTCGTTTTTGAGCGAAAATGCAATTCTGAGAAAATCGCGTTTAAAGATCTCACAAGTTTTAGACAACGTTTTCAATGACTTTTCCTGTCTTGTGCGTGAAAATTTTGACAGGGTGATGAGAGTGGAAGTTGTTCTTCCTATCCATAGTGTAATTTTAGTGTGAATTCAAAAAATTTACGATATTTCTGTCTTCAAACTCACTGCGTCGGTTCGTAAATCCATCGTTTCTTGCGCGCACCATAGGTTATGTACTTAAGCGCGGGTCTCACGAACCGACGTAAGTTGTATTACGCCGGTTCGTGAGACCCGCGCTGTAGGGCCTGTACAATAGGTAACGTGCAATACGCGTGTATTTACGAACCGTCGCTATTTCATTTTCGTATGTGTTTACATACAAATACTATTAGGGCTATACCTGCTTATCAGCAATAACCTTATTAATTGAAATTAATTGTCATGTAATGATTGTTGTGATGATTACAATACATTTAGTGATAATTAAGATGATAATACAAGCCAGTTTCTCTTAATTGTTCTAAAAAGAGTGTTGTCATTGTTTTCATCTTCATTTAGTACACGCATGTATTGTTATTATAGCTGTGGTTGATCGTTCCAAAGATTTCTTTGCCCCCCTTTTTTTGTGGATATATCATTATTTAACACTTTTGCATTTGGACATCTATAATTTGGTAATACATGTACTCGGTATACTGTGTTTCATATTTTTTACTTTTTACTGTTTTTTTTTTTTACTTAATTAACTTACTTTTTCATTTTTTCACATTATTTTTAATTCAAATTCAGTTCACTTCTTTTATAATAATTATGAATGTTTGTTCTAAGATGAAGGATACCGCTAGATCTTGGGGAAAAGACGTGCCAGTCAGTAATAATTACTTGTATTTACTCATCTTTCATACTCATGCATGCACTCTGTTAAAAATGTATTTCTTTCTCTGAAATAATATATTAATTTCTTTATTTCTTATTATTCCACATATTTGTGACATTTACTTTGTCACAATTTTTATCAGTGTCATTATTGTCATTTGGCTCGCATGCGAATTCACTCATAATTCCTCATTTTCCATCTTTCTCTTTCCTGCTCAACAGATTCTATGATAGCTGCACCTGATCATTTAAAAACATAAAACTCATCCTGCATGCACTCTTCGAAACTGATAAACTCCTAAAAATACATAAATATCAACACTATCAGAATTTCAAGCTTCATTTTAAATATATAATAATGGTCATGTTTTATTATGCCTTTTGCAGCAATATATTGAAGAGGTACATTATGTAATCGAAGAAACATAGGTCCTCAATAAAATATCAAATTTGAATTATTCAGAGATGAGTAATGACAATGGGAAGGATAACAATTGTGGAAGAGCTCCATAAATCAATACATATCTAATGGCAAATGGAGATGGAATCAAGATTCAAGAATATGTGTAATTCAAGTTCATTATTACAATTTGTATATCAGTTATTGTGTGTTCACAAAAAGAGGAACACAGTTCGAACATGCACACCAAATCTTACATCGTACATTTACATCTATAGAGTGCGGACGGAACATATACAAGAGAAAGAATAACATTCTCAAATTAATATATCAAGCATAACTATGTATATGACCACACAAAGATGTTGCTGCATATGCATGAAGCTTGAGAGTGCTGCAACACCCATATGCTCAGATAAAAACTTGATGTATATCATACAAAAGAGAAGAGGTACTGCATGTACATGTAGTTACACTATTCACAGGACAGTAGAGAAAAAGCACGAGAGAGGGAAATGGGTGTCTAAAATAGGTCGATGTAAGGAGTGCCAAGCCAATTAAGTCTCTAATAGAAGTCATACATATATAAGGAAACAAATTAATCACAACATAAATGATCATGCTCATGTTAACCAATAATTAGCATCTAAAAACGTGTGTAGAAAGCCCATAATATCAGCCTTTCGCCCCGAAGGCTTGTTACATATGAGAAAAGAGAAATTTTGGCCGACCCCCCCCCCCTCCCTGTGAATCCTTAATCCACCAGTACTATAAACACATTCTGAGAATGTGTTTTAGTACATGTACTAGCAAATTCACAAGAGGGGTGGGGAAATTCAGCCAAAATTGTGTGTGGCTAAAATAATTAAAAAGAAAGGTCATCAGCAAAACTACGGGGTGGATGCAGACGAATTTGCATGTGATGACTAAAAAAAAATGCAGCTAAAGGAAAAAAAAAGACGGCGGAGAGGGGCCAAGGCTAATTTGACTCCCCTCCCCCCCCCCCCACCAAAAAACAAACAAACAAACAAACACCACTGTTTTACAGCACCTTTAAAGGACTCTTAATTTTTTGTTTGTTAAAAACAAACGTCTCGAAGTAAAGAATTCCATATTGTAGGCGAAATGTAGACCGATACAGTGTATAAAGTTTACATCCCAAGCTATTAAAGAAAAAAAAAAACAGATTATGAATATCATTTAAAGTAAGAATTTCAGTGTGTTTAATCATCTTTAGTTGAGTTGCAAATGACATGTACATATTTAATAAGAGCAGTAAACTTCGAAGCGCCCCCAAGCCCTTCTATACTTAATTATTCATGTGTAAAGGTAGCGCCAGGGCACTCTGGTGGTCTAGTGGTTATGACGCTGGTCTAGTAATCCAGAGGTCGTGGGTTCGAATCCTGCTTGGGCTGCCTGTGATTTTTTTTTTTCACAGCAGCCTACAAACTGCACACTGCAGTTGCGTGCGTTACTACGGATGGAGACAAATGAATAATCAATTATTTTAATATACAATGTTTGACATCCTTATTGCAATCACTTTCTTTAATTGTAAATTTAGAGACATAATGAATTATTATTAAAAGAAATCAAATTTCTGTATTTTGTTGTGAGTTTGCATGGGAACATACACGTATCATAATTTACAATTTTAGTTAGATAAAGAACATCTTATAACAGAACTGTCTAGTGATGGTTGAATAATTATGTCAATTTGTTATAAGTCCTATCAGTTACATGGAGTGCATGTACCCATGTTTATAAGAATCATACGTGACACATTCAAAGTGGGTTGAAGACAACAAAATAATAAATAAAAGAATAAAGGAGAATAGAACTTAATCTGATTACAGCATCATCTAAATATTGCCAATGTGCACTTAGAAATCTATCAAGATTTATCACAAGGTTATGATTACCACACAAAACCTTCAAGATTTATTATCATGAAATACATAACAATGAACACTAAAAAAAATCTAACATTCCATATCCACATGAAGCTTTCCTTGATATAAATGTCTCTCTGTAGTGTTATTAAAGTGTAGCAAAATTGTAATTACGACATCACAGAATGGAATGCATTGTTTTCACCTTCAATCTTAGGATCTCCTTTCATGTTTCCACTTTACAATCACATTTCACTGTAGATATACCGTCCTTATGTTGTCGCCCTTCATCCCAATTTCTCCCTTCTATCCTATCTGTAGATTGTCTTCTTTCCTAAGCCATTGTATTCACATTCCTTGATGATCAGCACGATGCTGTACTTTTTTCTTCTTCTCTGAAACAGTCCAGCTCTTCGCTACTGCATGGCATCAGTCATCTGAAAGAAAAGACAGAAATTAAGAACTTTCGATTAAAATCAAACATCATGATACAAGATACAACTTTCATTTTGAGAAAAAGAAATCAGCCAACTAAACTGTAGTTGAAATTATTTTGCTCTATTTATATTAAACATAAAACAAAACGGTATACAGGAACAAAGAATGTCAAAAAAATACTGCTGTTTTTGATGCATATTCAAATTGTCTCGCCTTTTACATACTTTAATGATGCACGATCTTATGTCTAGCACTTAGTAAGTCTCATGTAGAATTTAAATTATTATTCACATGAATAAATCTGCATGTCCTTGTAAACAAGGCATTGCTTTGAAAAAGCTGAATATTACTAATTGCATTTGGGAAAGAGTCTACGACAATCAAACTTGTTTATTATCAGAGACTTTAACATCTTAATTAGACCTAGACTCTACATTACCATTGTATTCACATCCGTTGGTGATGTACACGACCCTGTACTTTTCCTTTTCTTTTCTGAGACAGTCCAGTTCTTCGCTACTCCATGGCACCAGTCATCTGAAAGAAAAGAAAGAAATTAAGAACTTTTGATTAAAATCAAACATCATGGCACAAGATACAACTTTAATTTTGAGAAGAAAAAAAAAATCAGCCAACAAAACTGAAGTTGAAATTATTTTGCTCTATTTATATTAAACATAAAACAAAATGGTATGCCTATGCAGGATCAAAGAATGTCAAAAAATGCTGCTGTTCGTATTTGATGCATATTCAAATTGTCTCTTCATTTACACATTTTACTGATGCAAGATATTATGTTTAGCACTTAGTATGTCTCATGTAGAAATTGAATTATCATTCACATGAATATAAATCTACATGTATTTGTAAACAAGGCATTGCATTGAAACAGCTGAATATTACTACATGTACCTGCATTTGGGAAACAGTCTATGACAATCAAACCTGTTTCTTATCAGAGACTGTAACATCTTAATTAGACCTAGACTCTACATTATCATTCAGCTTTTAAAGGTATTAACCATTCACTTATAAAACACTGGCATTGTCATGTGCATCATATTTCTTTGATACTGCACATATTTTCATGAAGTCTGCACAAGAATGCAAATGAAACACGTCTGCTGTTTGGTATTTATGAAAAAAAAAAAAATCACTAACCCGGAAGTCCTTGGCCTTAGGAATAACGCGTGGCGAGTTAGTAGGAATTGACGTTAAAATAGAATAAGAATAGATCTACTAAATAGGCCTTTGCCTCATGAATGTCTGGTCTAATTATAGACTAAGTGAAGTCTAGACCTTTCACTTTTAAGTTACCAGTGGTTCACAAAATTTATATTATAGATCTAGACTACATCTAGATCTAGACATCTAATACTATTAGATCTTGGCAACTTTTGTCTTTGTGACACGAAATTAACACGTCACAGATGATATTGCGGCGATATCCAACAGGATGACAGTACCACTATTACTGAATCAGTAAGTTGACATAGATAACTAACATCAACTTGTTAACGTACGTTAGAGATGGCACCATATACAATAACCGGTGACACTGACACTGACAGATCTAACGACTACGTTTAGACTAACGTTAAAGAGTTAGACTCGGCCATCTCAGTAAGTCGGCCAAAGACAAAGTCAATACAGGGCTAAGTCAGTGTTACTGTTATGTTAGGCCTAACAAATGTTAACGGTTACTCGGTTAGGTTAGGTTTACCAGGACTCAAGAGTCCTGGTTAAATCAGTCGAGGGACATTTCTTAGAAGTCCTTTGATTCCAAGAATAAAAAGGGTGAAGGAACAAAGGGAAAAAAGGAAAGAAGAAAGGACAAAAGATTATGTATGGCTGCTGTGGAAATCGACAGCGCTACTGTATCACTATCAATCACGCGTGAATATGTAAACGCCATTTGGTTGGGCCGCATTCACAAGTTTTAGGGAAAAAAAGCCCCACCGCTGTGTTTCAAAGGTACTCCACTCGAACTAACGTTAGACATAATGTCACATATCTACACACAGTACGGTACTAGGGCTGAATTCACAAGTATACTATAACACTGCACTGTACAGGAAAGCCACCTAACCTGTAGAGTACTACTCGTAGTGTTTAGGTAGTATCACTAGACCACATACTGTCATAGATGACATCTACACCAACGCTGCACACTGGCACTGGTCCGACGGTCCCTGACCAGGAAAAATCACTGTTGGACACTGACCAGTAACTTTTTCAGGAATGGACCAGTAAAAATTGGGGGAAAAAATGGGTGGACTCTACCTACTATTACCACTAGTCTAGATGTAGATCTAGAGCTAGACTATAGACTCTGTGTTAATTTGACTTGGTCTTAGACTTCAGCTGATCTTAGTTTTAGTAACTGGCATTACAAGTAAAGTCTTAACTTAGACTTAATAGTTAAACTTGAAAGTTAAAGTCTAACATGTCTAACTTTATTCTTTACTCTTCCTTTGAGTTTTACTTTTAGACTTTTTACTTTTTTTTTAGTTTAGTAGGCCTACTTTGTCAATCTCATGATTTCATTTTCAACTCAAGTCAAGGCATAGCCATGAGTGTCTTCGAGACTTTGACATCTTGCATGTCTTGCACACAGACGTTACGACTACAGTATGGACTAACACTACTCTATCCCCCTCAGTAGTCTCAGAAGTAACGACATAAGTTGAAAAGAAACTATAAATAATATGATTTGGGATCTAATTTGAAATTGGATGGCGTTTACAGACTAGGCTTCATAAGCATCACGCGATTGAATACATGGGACTACACTCTACCGCAATTAATGGTTATGGTAGTCCAACTGAAACTGTTATTTTGAGCATGATTTTAATAGGATTATAGCTTACCATTCACTTCACTCGTGGACAGTGGGCTGGCTTAGGTCGTCATTCATCTTTCAGATGGTTTGGTTCTCACTCTGAGATCTGGATTAGGGCCAAAACCTAATTCTAGGCCAGTAAGTTGAACAAAACTCAAAATAATGCAACTGCGACGGTTCGTAAAACCCGCATTGCTCTTCACCCTAGCAATTCGGGTTTCACGAACCGGCGTATCTTTACTGCGTCGGTTCGTGAAACCCCTTTTTCTCAATTTCTCGATATTTCGAGTACCGTCGTTTTTTTCTTTCTTTGATAAAATTAAGAATAATTAATTTTGTGATCTAAAATTTTGGGATTTGGTAGAGTTTTGAAAGCACTTTCATTTGGTACCAATATCTCGATTTTGAAAATTTTGACCAAAATCGAAATAGCGTCGGTTCGTGAAAACGCCGACGATCTTTTTCATTACATTGTTCTATTGGGTCATTAAGAAATTCTCTAGTGAAAAACAGTTTTTTTCCTCATCATATAGCATGCATTTATAACAATAATCAAGATGATCAAATCAAATTATTCAGGTTTCTGCAGTGACTTTCAGTAGTTCAGTTCAATTCATTTCAATTCAATAGTCCCATCAACAATATTCAAGGGTTCATTCGATCATTACAGGTGTAATACAGGCAAAATCTCGACACTTTTCAATGTGAAACCCAGTCAGCGCTCAACTTGATCCAACGATCAATCTAGAACGACGAATAGAGCTAGAGTGGTAACGACAAACAGTAAACAGTTTGTAAACAATGGGAATTGTTAAGACCAAAATGAGAGATTTGCTCACCTATATTACCATGTTCGGAAGATCCAAGGTTGCCATGAGATCTGATGACAAGTAGTACGCAAGCCACTACCACTATCAACACCGTGGTCGCTTTCTGTCGGGTCTTCACACCACGCCTGCAGACCACGTCCACCAGGCGGTTTGTCATTGTCCGTTTCGCTTCGAGGAGATGGAAAATAACATGGCCAAGACCACCACATCGGGGAGTGATGTTTCCGGTCCTCTCAGGTAGTTCGTGATTACATAATGGTTTGTCAGGCATCTCGCAACGTCATCAAGATTCACTACTGCACAGGCCAACCTGTATCATTCCGACTGGAGGTTTCACCCGTAGCTTCCAGTTGCAAAAATTGGAGGGGTGTTGGTTTGTCTTCAGCAGCTCTCAGCAGAAAACGAAATTGTTTGTCGTCAAAGTGATGTCAGCATGTGAAGTGCAAAGATTGTAACGATGCAAGACGGTATTAAAAAAATACCTCCTTTGCGAATACAAACCACACAGGTCTGAATCTTAGGAGGCGAAACACCAGCAGCAGGGGGTGATTGACAGTTATTGGTCCGCCAGAAAGAAGTATATATGATGTATCTGACAACCCTGTGACCTCACAACTGGCTCCTCGTTCTGTCGGAAGCTGTGATGAGGTGTCATTTTCCCTCCTCTCTCTCTCTCTCTCCCTCTCTCTCTCTCTGTTTTTATCGGGAACAAATGCAGGTGGGGGAGCCTAGGGAAGGAGTAGAGATTCGCTTGGTGTTTGGAGGTTCTGATCATGTATTAAAATGAGTTTAGCTCTTACATTTTTATTGAGCCGCGGAACCGGAGGGGATGAAGCGCTGCAGCCCCTCCCCCTTTTCTTCATTGACATTGACAAATACCAAGATCTAGATAACTTTATTTTATGTATATATATATATATATATATATATATATATATATATACATGTATATATATACATATATATATGTATATATATATATTATGTATATATATATATATATAATGTATGTATATATATATATATGTATATATATTATGCATGTATATAAGTATATATATATATATATATATATATATATATATATATAATATTTACATGTATATCAAAAGAAAAGGAGAGGTTGGAGTTGTAAATCCATGATTGTGCACAAACTAATGCTGTACCATCAACACATCATAAGCTTTTTTTATTTATTTATTTATTCTGTCTTCTTTATACAGGGTAGTCTCTTCAGTACATAAAACTGCTTTACAAGAGAGCCCTGTATTACATAAAAACATTGAAATACAATTTACAATTCGAAACAAATTTGATACAGTATAATGTTACAATCTATAACAATATATTACATAAAGTACAATACAAAATACGACAAGTTAAAACGGCAATCAAAGTATAAAACTGAGTATGATATAAATTGAATAAAATGTAGAACAATGTAAGATTAAAATACGTCTTACATCTTACATTCAGGATAACAATATACATTTATTATAACCAGTAAAACATCACCCATGATTTAAAAAACAAACAAACAAATACAATCTATCCATTATCCCCTATCCCCTTTCCCCACCCCGCACCCCACCCCCCCTTTCCGGATAATACAGTGTAGTAGCTGCGGCAAGATGTTTTTGGGGAGAAGAAAAAAAAGAAGAAAAAAAAGGTGAATACGGTCGGCAAGAATTTGTTCAGCTAAAATGAAAACAAAAATCAAACTCATATTTACATAATTTCTTTAGATATGAAAACTACACATAGATTCGTACATAAATAAATAATCACTGTTTGGTTTGGGTAAAACCTCAGATGGGTAAAATATATAGAAATTAAAAATCAAAAATCAAAACTTAAACGTTTACACTGTTTCTTAAAATTTTCAAACGACACAGAAGTTTGGACTTGAATAGGTAACATATTAAAATACATTGTGCCTTGATACGAAAATGTTGACCTCATATATTCTGTACGTGGTTTCGGAACAAAAAGAGGATTGTTTGCAGCATATCTTGTATAATAATATATCGGTCTGTTGGAAATTAGTTTCTTTAAATACATGGGTGTACGATTATTGATAATTTTAAACATCATTATACAATGATTGAATTTAATCCGTTGTTGCACTGATTGCCAATTAAGCAACCTTAATAAATTATCAGTTGATGTATATCTATCAGCATTTAATATCATTCTAGCATATCTGTTTTGAGCGCGTTGTAATCTTATTATATTATATTTTGTCGTATTCCCCCAGATAATGCTACAGTAATCCAAATGAGGGACAAACATAGTATGATATAAATCAATCAAATTCTTCTGATTCAAATATGTTTTAATTCTACGTACATTTACTGTTACCCATGAAAGTTTACTCACAAGGTTATCAACATGTTTTGTCCATTTCATATGAGAATCAAAAATAACCCCGAGGTATTTCATTTTATCTACAACTTCCAGTCTGAAATTATTACATATGATATCAATGTTACAATTTCTTACTTTTTTAATAGAACCAAATATCATAACCTTTGTTTTGTCAACATTAATATACATTTCATTTCTATCCATCCAATCAACTATCATATCAAACTGAGATTGTAATATAATCTGTAATTCTTCCTTGGTTCTTGCTTTGCAAAAAATTACAGTATCATCAGCATATAATGAGAGTTTAGTCAATGGCATATACTTCATTTCACAGATATCATTAACATACATACTGAAAATCAATGGCCCAAGGGTGGAACCTTGGGCGATTCCCGTTTTCACCAAAAGAGAGTCACTCAAAATACCTTCGACTGAAACACATTGAGATCTGTCTGTAATATATGACTCGAACCATCTATACTCTGTACCCTTTATACCATATAACCACATTTTCTTTAACAGTTTATCATGAGGTATGACATCAAAAGCTTTCTGAAGATCTAAAAATACACCACCTGTTATAAATCCAGAATTCATATTTTGTAAAATATGTTCAGTTATATCAAGAATACAAGAATTTGTCGAATGTAATGGTCGAAACCCGGATTGATTATTGGCAAGTAAAGATTGTTCATTCAAATATCCATACAACTGTTTATAAATTCCTTTTTCTAAAATCTTACTTACTATTGACAATACAGATATAGGTCTATAATTCAAAGGGTATGTTTTATCACCGCTTTTATATATGGGAATTATTTTGGCAGATTTAAAATCTTTTGGTATACTTCCCGTTTTAAGGGAACAATTAAATATATAAGTCAATGGTTTTACAACACTTTCCGCAGCTACTTTGAGTAATAATGGGTGCACTCCATCAAGACCATATGTTTTACATACATCAATACTCTTCAATTCTTTTATTACAAATTCTTCTGTGATATCCGTAAAAGATAATATGCTGTCAGTTACAGGTACATCTTGGAGACAGCTGTCCTCATCATATTGATTTCGGTTTCGTGTGGTTGACCTATTTATTCTATCCGATACAGTATTGAATATCTGATTAAAAACATTACCGATTTCATATTTGCTTTCTACAACTTTTCCTTCATATTCTAACTTATATTCTGTTTCACATTTAGTTTTCGACAAAAGATCATTAATGACCTTCCATTTCTGTTTTAAATCCTTATTCATAACACTCTGAAATTTATTACAATAATATTCTCGTTTCAACTTCTTATTCATATTATTTATCTTATTGCGGATGCGTTTATATTCTATCCAAAAATGCTGCATAGATCGTGTATCAGAAATAGACTTACAATAATCAAATTTTGATTTGTAATAATCTCTATCTCTTGAAAGTATCAGATATTCATTCGTTATCCATGGTGCGGGACTACGCTTCTTTCTTATGCTGACGTAGGGGGCGTGTTTATCGCACAGTTCAACAAACTTTGCTTTGAACTCCAGCCACATAGCATCGATATTATCATCTTTGCCTGATAAGACACACTCCCAGTTTACAGAAGATAAATCACGTTTGAACTTTTCAGAGTCAAAATTGCGAAAAGATCTCATGTTCGAAATTTTAGGATGAAATTTAACATGTTTTTCAGAAAGGATTGCATATATCAAAGAGTGGTCACTTATACCCACTGATTGAACACCAGCTGTCAATGAGCCGAGAGACTGTGATACAAAAAACAAATCAATCAATGTTTTACTGAATGGAGTAATGCGAGTTGGTTTTGAAATCAGTTGGTTAAACTGTAAAGCCTCACACATGCGTGTTACTTTCTGTGACAATACATTATCTGTTAACATGTTACAATTCATATCTCCTGTAATCAACACTTTATCTGTCACAGTACAAGCACTTTCAAAATTACATTCCATGGTTTCAAACACATCTGTTGTGGCCTTCGGTGGACGATACACAATACCAAGAAGATATGGTTTATGATTTTTCATTTGAATTTCAATCCACATCATTTCTAAGGATTTTTCTTCTAAATCTTCTCTTCTCTTATATATGATATTAGTTTTGATATAACATCCGACACCACCACCTCCTCCATCTTAGCTCTATCCTTTCTCTCAAAAACATATCCATTTATATGTAGACAACCGGTGGGAAAGTTGTTATCAAGCCACGTCTCAGTCATGGCAAAAACATCATATGGGTTTGACTCTAAGAACAATTGAATATCATCTTTCTTATTCCGTAAACTACGAACATTTAAATGTGCGATTTTAATACCTTTTCCCTGAGGATAATGAGGTGTACATTCAGAAAACTCGTCATCTTTAATAGATGAATGCATTTCTTCCCCTGCCGAATTTTCTATATATCCTGGAAGTTCATTCATGTAGCAAACATTACATATCCAGTCTTCGGATGAATAAAATGTATCGTCTGTGACATTTCCGCATTTAACGTGTGACCATTTCGAACATTGTGTACAAAGAATTGATTTTTGATTTTTTCTTACAGATTTGTGGCAGTAAATGCATGGGTAAACAACATTCATAGGTGTAAAGGAAGCACTAGACATTGGAAATCCATATTTTTATGAGTCAAGTTCCTCGATTTGCTTCGTCGATGTGATAGTTACCCACCTATCTGTAGACTTCTTCAGCACTTTGACCCGACCGTCAGTTGTGTAGACCTTTGATACATTTGGAGACTTGTTGGCTAGATTCACGAGGGTTTGTCTGTGGCTTGTGAGATCTTCATGGATGTAGATCCGAGTCCCTTTCAATTTAGCTCTGTTGCTGTATATCAGCTGTCGAACACTGTAGCGAGCAAATTTCATGATGATGGCTCGTGGCTTTCCATCTGCTCTCGATCCTGATCTTGCGGTAACTCGATGACTGCGATCGATGTCGGTCTCCGCAAGGTTGATGTCAAGCTTCTCCTGGACGACCTTTCGAACGACGTCATCTGTGTTTTCATTCGCCTTCTCTGGGATTCCATGGAATCGGAGACAATTTCTCCGGCTGTATTGTTCCTGCGTTTCACATGTACTCTTCATCCTCTCGATTTCTTTGTTGAGATCGTTTACCTTCTTTGTGAGTGACGTAATTTCATCCTTTTGTTGGTCAAGATCAAGCCGTACTGCTTCGTACACCGATTGCGTAACACTTTCCACGATGACTTCAACAATAGCGTCAACCAGCCTTTTTTGTGTGGCTTCAGCGCAGAGAGCTTCTACAATAGACTTTTGAAGCAGATCTGGGGACATTAAACCTCCTTTGCCTGGGACTGATGATTCACTCGGGTGACCAGCACTTTCTTCTGACGGTACATCAGAGTCGATGGTCCCCTGCTCCGTCCCATGAAGAGTTTGGGTTTCTTCCGATGTACCTGGTTTGTTCCTGGTGCGTACCATCCTTGCTCAAATATCTGCTGAAATACTTGCCAGTTCTGATGAAAATATGAGTCTGATGTCAGTCAAGTGGTAGTAGAAGTGCTCTTTCTATATGTTGGTGCAACTCAGAGTTCACTTTGACAATTCAATTCCGCAAATTTCAGAGAATTTGGAGGTGAATTTAGGCAGTGCGTATTCGCACACCTTTGATAACTCAAAACTCTTTAAATTCAATTATTACGTATACTTGTAGTTATTAATGTGGTCACTTCATTATTCGGTGGGACGCCTTAACAATATCATTCCATAAGATTATCGTCTCATGTACGATTTGATGAAACTTCTAAAATTCTATATAGATACGAGCTGACATGAAGTGTATGTCTCAGTATTACAAACCGGGTTCCGTAAGATCAAATCTGCAACATGTCATTAATGACAATTAATTACTTGGTAAACGAAATGGGGTCACACACTGCAAAGTGCTACAATAGCCAGTGCCCAACAGCAAGTTTGAGTACAGTCTTTTATTAACAATCGCAATTCAAAAAAAAAGTTTTTTTTTTTAAAACGAAAAGTTCACATTCCCTTGGCATATTTTTACTGATACTTATGCAGTATTATGTTAAAGAGGATATCCAGTCCAAATAGAAGTTAGTCTGATAAAAAAAGAGTAAAATCTTACGAGTTAAACGATAAAAATTTGACTGAAATCGGATAAAAAAGGAAGTAATGACATATTGAAGTGTGCTAATTTCTGAACAACAGTTCTTGTACAGTGGATAAGAATATGTAAATGAGTGAGCTAACCATGGGTCAGCTAACCATCAATTTTCCATTCATTGAATAAAAAAAAAACCTGACGAAAATTCAATGTTTTTGTACTGATGTCTGAAACATGACGTTATTCCTGGTTGAATAACTTCAGAATAGTGATCAGATACACGTACCAGGATTGTGTTTATATGAAAAACTGGAAATTTCAAAATTTTATACGCAAACTATATATAGCAAGTTGTGAGGGGATGACATGCTCACTTTGTCATTTGCATATTCATATTGACTGTTCAAGAACCGTTTCCTGAAAAATTAGCGAAACTTCAAAATGTCATAACTTCGTTATTTTTCACCCGATTTTGATCAAAATTTTACCGTTGAACCTGTAATATTTTACTCTTTCTTATCAGACTTATCTATATTTGGATTGGATTTCACCTTTAAGGGTAATATCATTTCCCCTGCTTTCTGAAATAAGTCAAGTGCTCTTTCATTACGCTAGGAAACTGAAAATATGTATTTTCCCCTTTATATTTCATAATGTGACGCCACAAACCGAAGTAGTCTACTCATCAAGCGATGGCTGCACCAAAACCGTTAAAATTCATATCTATTGAACGGATTGTCCGATTTTTTCTCAAACTTTCACTAATGTGTGACATAGCTGCAAAAAAACTCAATACAAGAATATATTTGGGTATCATTCCCCTTTAACGAACACAGATGTAACGTGATTTCTTCATAGCGGTGCATTTTCCGATTAAGGGATTTTACCGCATTATCTGGCATCACAACTCACTCTATATCGATTATGGCGAGGTAGTATCGGTAAAAACATCACGATATTTCGTAAGTAAAGGAGGATTTTACCGGTAAAACAATCATTACACAGTTTCCCTATTTGCCTTGATCGTTCGATTCAAAACTATCATCATCAATCAATCAATCTACCCATACCCACTGGGATCGTTTGGGGACATGATGAGGATGCAGAAGTTGTTCTCCAGGTCGTTCGGTTGGCAGTTGTCATGAGGAGATCCGACATCGTCATCCCGGTCAAAACTACGTGCTACAGATAAATGTTTAGGAGTTGAATTGTTTAGGCATATTGTTCTGCTATTTTCCTAAAATTGAAGCTTACTGCGTAATATGCAGTCCAACACTTCAAAGCAATTTCAATTTCTGTGTCTGTTTGTGGCGTAGAATATACGAAATACGTATCCATAAGTGTTTTTTTTTTTTGGGGGGGGGGGGGGGCGGTACTTGTACAGTCACTTAATTCATTCGTTGTCCCCAGTGTGTCATCGAACGCCTTTGAAAATAACATGTAAAAATTCAAAATTTCATGCGTTTTCCTATTTCCGCTCGACTTTCACGACACTTTACCATTCTCTTCTTGTGGTTTTACTGTACTTGATAAATACAACTTGAAAAAAAAAACACTTTTAAGGAGAATGTGACGATGTATGCCCTTACAAGCACAATATTTCGGCAAGAAGTTATTGCAACAACACAGATTCTTTAACATACCGCATTTAACTGACTGCAAGCTCGTTTGTCAAACTCAGAGAGTAATGAAGTTACATTTGTTGTGGCAAGTTTTTCATCAAGTGGAATTCTATAATGCGGAGCCTTTATGTTGTTTATGTATTATCATATTATTCACATAATACAGTTGGTACACCTTATCGATCCGTCAAGTACTGAAATAATTACGCTGCGGAAATTATCAGCATGTCCACGTTTGATTGACAAATCTTAATTTCCCTACATATTCTATATTAAAGGTTGATGAGACATAACTGCTAAAATCCATTTAGCTCGCACAAAGTCAGGAATGGCAAAACTTGACATTTTGAGACAGAAGCATTAGCTTCTAAGATGTGTTATCAATTTAAGGATTAGCTTTTGTTGTAACATCAAAAAATATTAATTAATAATGGCAAATGAGAAAATGTCATTTTACCTTATAAAGTACGGTATAAACAATGTATAGGGTGGTAGAAGGTGCACCACGTATTCTTTCTTGAGTATGCTTTTAAGCCGAATTTTCCCTCCAATAACGCATTCTCTTGAAAACGGCAAGAACATGCTTGCCGAAACGTCGGGAATGGGTAGGCCTTTTTCAGGGCAACATACCCAAGAAAGAATACGTGGTGCACCATTAAACCTTCTACCACCCAATGTTCTACCGCAACGGAAGCCTTCAAAGATTTCTTTGAACAATGCATAATAACACTCTCTATGAAACAATAGCACTAAACTACAGAAATGTAGATTCTGGAACTGAATGGGTTAATCATGTTCATATGAGGAAGGGTCATAATGAAACAGTCTGAAATCTTCTGAGTACAGTGTTGCTAGTTTTAACAGGTGATCTCGTGGCACACTCCGAAAAATGCGTTCGGCTGTTCCGGGACTCGAACTACTTGTAACGGACCCCGGTGCTGGCGTTGGGAAACTGATGTTGGGAGCGACATTGGCCAGTTGTAAAACGTATGGCGCATCTGCGCTTATTGTTTCGTATTTTCCTATGACGTCGTACTCAATGTCACACGGCAAGCACATGGAGGACATATCCGACCAGTGTTTATTGTAAGAGTCTGTGTCTGGATCTATGACGAATCGAATGAATTCCGCGAATGTCAAGTCATATTCCTTTCTCCAGTCCGAGCTGACTCGAGCACCCTCTTCGGCTCCGCGGTATTTTGTGATGATCGTCTTTCCGTATGTACTAATCCACGGGGCATGAGCCCCCTTTGCCCTATTACGATAACGGAAAGAATACGAAACGTTTGGCGCCAATTTGCTTCGAAAGGCAGAGAGTAACCGCGTGTACGGGTGACGAACGAACATGAATTTCACGTAGTTTTTGAGAATATATCGGCGATGACTGATATTTGTGTACTTATGCAGGTAGTCGAGGTAAATTCTGCCTTTTCTATTTGTCCCCAAGTGATCCATTGCTGAAATGTTAAATTTGTCGTAGCCTGCCATCTTGAGAAAGACCGCTTTCCAGCTGGTGCATCCTACCTTTGGCACGTTACAGTAGAGGATTTTGTGCTTTTCGTTGACGATGAGACTCTCGGGTGGATAAACGGCTACATCTCGTGACTTTCGGTACTTTGCCGTGAGGGCGCACTGCTCTCGGAGCCACGATATTCTCTCTTTCAATGTCGCGATGTGTTGGTCATCTGGTGTTTCCTTTTCATCCGTGACCTACATTAGTTCGTTAGAAAAGACAAATTGCCGTAGAATTTTAGTGATGACAACATTTTCAAGGTTAAGCACAGAATTTGACAGAACGGGGAAAGCACTAAGTCTTGAACATGTATATGTATATTCATGATTATTTCACAATGAATAAACAACATTAATTACTCCAAATTTTCTTCTTCCGTGACGTTTTTGTTCTTACACAAGAATTGTGATCAATTTGTAAGAATTGTAAGTGTAAATAATGAGAAATATCTGCCTATAACAAGTAATCCTCTGTAACCTGAAGATAAAAGGCCAGACAGTTGACAAGTCACCATGCCGAGTGTTCCTCTGTAACCTGAAGATAAAAGGCTAGACAGTTGACAAGTCACCATATGCCGAGTGTCGTAACAGACATGGGATGGGTAATAAGAGAAATGGCCACGAGCTGACGAGTCCAGCAATCAGGACGCTTACACTGTCCCAGTAGTAGGCCTACTCAATATCATTCATAGGCAGAACATCTAGAAACGGCATACATTTCTACCTTTCTTTCTATTTTCTGCGACATTAATTCTATTAAAATCAAATGTTGTGACTCGCTCACTCACCTCTTTCAGTGAACCAGAGCTATGATGATCTTCTTGTGTGTCCGATACTCCTTCAACAGACGGTTTCCGGTGTTCTGTGACGATATAAAAGCATGAATTGTAAACTCATTAAGTAAGGATTTTGTTAAGTGCAATTTCATTCCATGTGTAAGTTTGTTTCCAGTAAAAACGAGTACCAAAATACCATAATACGTCGCATCACATTTGGACCTTCCAGATTCGCATGTTAACACGAAATTGTTTGAAGCACGCAGGTCTGCACATACGGTCATGAATTGATTGCTCCACAAGTCTACCACCCAAATACACACAAATATGAATTAAATCTACTTTTTGACAAGCAAACTCTGACACGGTAACTTTGTTGTAACAACCAATCAACACTGATTTATTTCTTTTATATTTCTTATAGGAAGAGGGTTTGCAGTCGCTAAACTTTTTACAAAAAAACAACAACGTTGTTTTCTTTTAATTGTACACACGTATTCTTGTATACAAATCAGTGGAAGAGTTGTGACGTCAGAACATCAAAATCTCATCTTATTCGCAAACGTTGGTTGTAACTAAAATCACTGTTTCTCAAGAAACGTATGAAACTCTGCAATTCCTTCCTAATTTTGCTAGAAACTTTGAAAGTTTTACTTATTTAAAAGTAAACTCTAAAACAAAGGGTGAATGCACTTAATATTGATGACAAGCAATACGGTGATGTATGACAAGTAAATAATGTTCTTATCACATGCTTAAAATCAAAACAAAATCAAAGGAATTTTTGTCTAGCCACGTGGCAGAGATTCGAACCACGTGTATATCTATATGATAATTCAATTTTAGGAAAGGCTCACATGCAGGGAAAGAAGTTGTGGACTAATCAGTTTCACCACAGCATGAAGTTATGGTCACTATAGGGACACTTACAACGATGAATTATGATCACTTATATCATGATGTACAAAAGAGGGGGAAGGTTTTACATATGGAAAAAAAATGAACAGAAAATACTTCTTTTTCAATCAATATGAACACTGTCACACAATTACACATTATGATTGCATTCCAGGTCGTCAGTATGTACATATCGTAAGTGTCCGTGTGTGTTTATACAAATTAATATCTGTGGGTATTTGTGTGTGTGCGTGTGTGTGTGTGTGGTTCAATTTTCTACCATTTTCATCATACACGGAGACAAAGGTAAAGAATTTGTCTTTTTATTTCTTTTCTTTAGCTCTGAGCTCGGAAGCCGGTTTTCATGGCAAAATAATGATGATTAAAAACGATCGACACTATCTTCTCTCTTTATCATTAAAAAAAAAAATGGTTGAAATAACTGTTTTCGGCAAATTGACTGTCGTATTTGTAGAGCACGGATTGATCTTCTAACCGCCAGCTGAATTGAGTCATAATTACACACACACGCACACACACACACACACACACATGCACACAAAATGCTTCGGATGCATAGTTCAGATACGGTGTGATGGGAATAAAACTAATCCTGGTAAGTAATTGCATTGCGCTACAAGTATTCATATAAAAATTCCAGTGCTCGTTAATCATGATACCAAAGTATCCCTATGAAATGTTGTCGTCCATGCAGAAAAAAACCCCCATAAACCTATAATGAATATGAATACCACTCAAGGTTGATGTAGGCTTGATAATAATAATCTATATTCATCAAAAACCCCGACCTTTATTGACATTCACTTTGTTGTAAAAATCATTTCACAAAGTCAAATCACAATAACAAAGCCATTACCTTGATTAGACTTTGAAACGATATGCACCGGAAAATAACGCAGCACAAATTAATGAAACTCTGTTTCATTTTATTCTCTCTTCTCTGTTGATGTTGTTTTTGCAGCCGTTTTGTCCCAGAACGAGGCATTCTCATCTTGCAAACTATAAATGATTTTTTTCTTTAGTTTCCTGCTAGCTAAAATATACAGACATGAAAAATGTATCTATTTGTACATGTTTGTATAGGAACGTGACCTCTTGTGTCGAAAATGCTATGGAAGGCTGGAGTATAGGAACGAATGATATGAACAGAATTGAAAGGACTTTCGCAGGATGCGAGGTATAAGTAAGAAAGTCATTGGGTCATTTCTTTGTGTTAAAATCTATTCATTTTATACCCCTTGAGCCTTTGGCTATGTGTAATTACTGTCAATTGGCTTAGAAATCCCAGTGAAGGTTGTCAAACACACAACTTGAACCTCTGGATATTTGAAAGAATCTCAAGGACTGAAGAAGGCAAATAAAAGGGATGGTACAGCTTCGGTTGAGATATAGTAACTAGGGCTTAAGTCCTCCAACGTCTTTTGATGACGATTTTTTAAAGAGACAATTAGTAACCTCTTATTACACATGAAAGAGCATATAATTTTTAGAGGAATTCAAAGTTTATTTGATGAAAATTTGTTCTGAAATGACTGGGATATCCAAAGCAAAGAAATCCTAATAAAAGGTTATAGGGCCCGCCTTTTATGAGGACAATTTTGTTTTACTTTGTTCTGGATATCTCAGCCACTTCAAACCCGATTTTCATCAAATAAACTTTGCATTCCTTTTAGAATTGTGTGCTCTTTCACATTTTCATAAAGTGGTTTTTAAGTACAAGTGTGTATCTCCTCAAAAGTTAAAAATCCTCACCTCAGGCAATTGTACTATAAATAACATGAGGAAGAAGGAGGAGGAGGAGGAAGAGGAGACGTACATCCTACACGAGTCGGCGGCACACAAACTTTCTTACGGTCAAAACGGAAGTATCTGTCTTGTACACGTACAAAATCATATCACAATCTCGAAGCTACATGTCGAATAGACTTGACAGAAAGATCGGCGTGGACGTGTATATCTTGTCGTCGGAATTATGTTCCGCGGAAATGTCTACGTCTGGCTTTAATAATCCCTCCTCGTCAACGGAGGAGTGCCGGAGTAAAAAAAAAAAAAAAAAAAAAAAAAAATTACAACAAAACTCCTCCGGACAGACGGATTTTTCTGTCTGCTCAATACACCTACCTGTTCTCTCCGTATTCATGGACATCGAAGCGTACTGGTGCTTAGGTGATCCGACGCCTGTGAAAACACGGGAATCATATCGACTCACTAGAAAGTAGCACGTCGTGAATACCACTAAGATGGCAAAAACACACATATTGCACTTCGACATTCGTCGACTTCCACACAGCCACAGGCTACGGATGGCCTCAGCCGCTGTGACGGCCATACTAAGATTCGCTGTCACCTTACTTTGAAAGCGATCGGGTCATTTCGCAAAAACGTGTATACTATATAGAGTATATATAGGGCCTATGATCTCGCTCTCTTATCTATCTTCCTTCAAACGTGACCGCTACAGACCACTAGTTACAGTGTTAGTCGTATGGTTATCCCGTTCATAGAGCTGCACTGTATAATAGGCGGTGTTCATGGAAACTAACTTCCCGTTGACTTCCACAGCAGACTTCACCGTCCGTCATCTATACGATGTACGAACGTAGCCTACATTGTCTGGTTGTAGTCGTCCGTTGTCGGTCGCGGTTCTCGATCAGTCACAATAGCCTTTTCCTAAGACCCTTCACGATGTTGTTCTAGCATCCACTGGAGCTTGAATAGGAAGAACTCTAAGCTGATACCGTCTGAGCTGAAAGGCAGAAGGGTGCAACTTATTCTAGTGGTAGAGGGCTCGAAGAGGCTCTCTCAGCTCCATAGCTCTGGAAGCACATTTCATTGCTGCAGTCAGCAGGGATGACTCCATCTCGAGATATAATGATAGTGCACTGACGGCCGTCTCTCCTCGATTCCCTTTGCAATGTTATTATCAATATCATTAGGCCTACAGCAAGAGGGTTCCGGAGAAAGGATAAGACATGTCCGGTCACAAAGGAAGGGATCTCCTTAAAACGTTCATACATACACAAATAATCGTTACAAATGACTGTATAAATTAGAACTGAAACATTTCTGTCATATCATTGATAGATCTGCACCAGCCAGAGTGTTTGATTATAACGTCTCTCTCTCTTCATATCATTATTAAGCCTTGAATATAGTTTGGCATTTTTTTAAACCGGTCACAATAACCTACCGACTATCTGAACCCGACCGTTATTATCCGAACGGCATATAGGTAGATTGTGGCTCCATATGAATATTTTTCTTCATTTATTCTTGAATATTTTGTGATGCTTCATTTTTTCTTCACAGGAGATGATTGTTTTCCTTTTTGTTTTCATGCTCTGGCCTTAATCTTCTAGACTGTGGAATAGTTTAATCAAAATCTATGCAATCTATACGTATACCATATATCAATATCTTATCTTTTTCCAATCAATCTATCCATTTATAACTATCTATCCATGCATGTATCCATTTCGCCACTCTAATAATCGGTCTTTTGCCATTTATAATTTGGAGACATAAGGAAGAATGATAGGCCCTTATAATGCAGTTCCTTTAATACTTCAGTATACGACTGGCTGTACTGCAGTATTGAAAAACAAGGAAGTATGCTCCATGTTTGTACTGGCTTGATGACATGCACTAACGGCAATCGCAAACACGCATTTAATTAGTTTTATAAAACAAGTCAGCCCAGAAAGGAAATTCGTGGACTAATAACACATAGCGACAATCACATACTTAGAGTATTCCATGAGGTCGTGATAATTTCAACACATCTCAAGAATGTTAAGTGGTTTATACACATTTTTACTACAGAGCGTGCTACGTGCTATTCTTATTTTGAGTATAGCAGCTCAGCTAGTCTCCTGTGAGGATTACTTGCACTTGTTTTGACCGTGGTCGCGGTCAAAAGTTCAAACGACTTTCCGGACGCGCCGTGCGCAACTTTTCCTCGAACACGAATGTTGTCTGTCAGCACACGACGTAGTCGAGACATTCCCAAACCAGATGCTGCTCAAAACCAGCGAGCACGCACGAGAGCTGAAGATATCGCGAGATCAACATCAGGGCTGTGGGAAATAAGTAGAGACTCTTCCCCACCTCCTTGGCCAGATCATAGAGGAAACCATGATCATCAGAAAGAGTGCTAAAAAAAAGAAGAAGAAGAGGAAGAAGAAGAAGAAGAAGAAGAAGAAGAAGAAAAAAAAAGTACGTGTACAGTATAGTCTGGTTACTAGAAGCTGAACCTTCTTTAAACTCCGCCCAGTGTCTTGTTCGTACAATAGATGATGTACATGGGTGACATGGGTGCCTCTTTGAGACGTCCGCCAAAATAGTTGCCAAAACTTGACATTAATTTGTTAAATTCACATTTTTCCACTTTCGGACCACATATATGACATAAAATGAACACTCTGAAGTTTGAATTATAATTGGTATATTGATTAACACAAAATGTGACAGTTAAAACGAAGGCGATTATAAAGATTACCCTCTTCAAAGTAATTAACATCGGGGTATTCGTTGCATTTCAGTATTTACAGAATTCAACGGTTTGGGGGCAATAATGAATAAAGCTATTTCGTAATATTCGTAATCCATTATGACACGAAAGTAGAACACAGAAATATATACTCATACTGACGGGATGGGAAACTTAAATAGAAAAAAGGAGACTTTTGTAGATAAAACAACACAAAACAACAGTCATGCAATAACACCTATATACGTCATGCAATTGAAATACAATGTACTATACCCCTACTAGCTCATGTGTGACGTAATATTTTGTTTTACATTGAATGGACCCGAAGTGCAGAACTATGACTTGCACCAAGCAAAACAGAGGAACAGAACAATAGACTAGCCCTTTTTAACCCAATGAAATAATAATGAATTACGGATAGTAGTAGCAATGGTTTTAAGGAATGTGGCAAGGTTAAGGCATAAAAATTGTGAAGGAATTACAAGATGCTGTAATTATTCAGTTGAGTCATATCCCTTCGTATTTTGCTCTTAAACGTAACTTGAGTTTAGTTGGGGGCCTCTAAGGGCTCAAAATGGGTTGTTTGGTTCAGATTCTTCCAAAAGCACCAAATTTGGCTCATAGGTCCCTTGTACCATACTCTTTCGATTTTTGATGGGCGCCAAGACTAAAAACCCTTGGGGCCGCCATATTGGTGGAATCCAATATGGCCGCCATCCGGGTTAAAGGTCAACTGCAGTTACAAATTGAAAAGGTTGATTAATGTTATGAATCCCATGTGGAAGATTTTACGGGGTTAGAGGATGTGATTCTAAATATCATTTGTGCACTTCAAGGTCACTATCACCTCTCAAGGTCACTTTCAAGGTCAAATAAGGGTCAAATCAGGCATTTTGTGCATTTTTTTCGAAATGGCGTCTGTGAGCATTCAACTGCAATACACTGGTACCCCTATTTTGTCCCATTTGTCATCTCTTCCATACTCCTTCAATGGTCAATTAGGGCCAAGAGCGGTTCCATCCTCCTACATATCAATAATGATTATGACAAATAAATGAAAAAATTATATTTAAGTTATATATACATATATATATAT
This sequence comes from Diadema antillarum, assembly GCF_040938485.1. Taxonomy (NCBI): domain Eukaryota; kingdom Metazoa; phylum Echinodermata; class Echinoidea; order Diadematoida; family Diadematidae; genus Diadema; species Diadema antillarum. The sequence goes on from NW_027271056.1 coordinate 3,906,996, forward strand.
ATATATATATATATGAATAATTATATACTATTAGTATATATATTGAAATTTTGAGCACAGAAAATGGGCTTCCATCGGTTTCGTTTTCTTTTCTCATGTTCTTTGCTCAAAGTTTTCGCTATTTATCAATTGTTTCAGGTCAGTTTTTCCTTTCTTTGTTTCGGTATATACATACATATATATATATATATATATATATATATATATATACATACATATATACATATATATATATATATATATATATATATATATACATATATACATATATATATATATATATATATATATATATATATATACATGCTTAAATACGGCCGCCATCCTATTCCAAGGTGCCGAATCAGGGTGCAATGGCAAAGAGGGTAATAAACACGCCTAATCTTATTTTGTCTTCGTTTTTTCTTCTGACGAGATAGCTGGATAGCCCATATGCAACTAGCTGGTCAGTTGTATGTACTTGGGGTGGACCACTTTACCGGTTTATGCACCTTGAGTTTACTTTTTATATCCAAGTGATGAGGGGCAAAGTGTTGTGCCTCTACTAGAGGGGACGGTATGACAACACACACCATTGCTCAGCTATAGACTTGAGATAAGTGGGATTCGAACCCGCGCCGGAACACAAGTCTTTAGACCGCAAGCCATACGCTACCGACTGAGCCACCTCGTCACCTTTCATGGTCAATTAGTGGATATAACTTTCCAGCTGGCAAGCGATATGATTCTCCTCCTGCGGAAATTGGTGTACGCCTGCTCTCCCTTGCTTCCGGGGAATCGAGCTCCTCAATCCAGGTCAGACCGGTATTCTAGGGGCAGTTAACTAAATTCGATCGATAAAGTCCTTTAATGGCAGTATCGTATCAGAGTAGGTGAAGACAATTCAGCTGATGTTTTTTTCTTATCTTTTTTTATTCTCTTTTTTATCAAACGAAACCGTTTCTTTACTGAAAGCGCAAATGACCAGGGAAACTGAACATCTATTGATGTTGTATGGGATACTGATCCTGAAGAAAATAATCTTAAATTGCTACCCTTAACATATGTCAATATCAAGTTGATGGAATTTGTAATTTTCACGAAAAATGGATTTTTGTAGTATTTTCTTTATGTTTTCTTGGTATTGTTGTCCACTCATACGTCATAACCTCTAGTAGTCTCCTCATCCAGCGGTTCCAACACCAAAACTTTAAAAATTCATAACTTTTGCATCGATTGTCCGATTTTCCTCAAACTTTCACTGATGTGTTCTACTAATGTTGCTGCTTTCACTCAATCCACATTGTTCTTGGGGTTTATCTTCCCTTTAACATTTTTGCGCAGCAACACTGTGCAGTCCTCTGACAAGAGATGGTGATGGCACCACTCAAATCTCAGATTATGATTGGAAGAGCGTAGCGGCTTCCTGAAAATTAAGATTGAAAAATAAAGTACTGCCCTCATTTATCAGCGCACAAATATCCAAGAATAAATGGGACAGACAACTCATCCTGAGCACCTGATTCGAGACGGAAATATCCAACAGGAATTGTGATCTCACAACTCTTCAGCTTTCCAACAACTTAGATGCGATCTACGCAAAGATATCCTTACAAAGGATGACATAATGTTTTCTGAAAGCATTTTCTGAAAACAGTATACAATCGCACGGATGAGCATAACATCACATTTTTCGGTAGTGTGCTTTTTTTTTAATCCCGTTGATCTGAGGGAGTTACGGGTGGGTCGTGGTATTGAAAAGATAAAGGACTTTTCAGCTCTTTCCTGTACAGCATACCTCTCTTCCAGAGCCCAACATCAGGCACTGACAGGGTATTACTTCAGACTTGCTTTGATGTGGCATGCAAAATAAGTAGTGGGTCAGCAAACCAGAGCTCACTGACACATTAACTACTTTAATCGTGCTCATGTCCAGCAAGGACTGATGAGCAACAAGGTTTATGGGGCAGCCTGCGTCAACGAGGGTAGGCATCATCTCGTCATAACGTGGGAGCAGATCATCAGAAACCACCCTATCTGATGTGATCCCTGATTTCAGGGAGTGGAGTTGGAGGAAAGATGGCACAGGTACATGGCAGTTACTAGTACTATCAGCCACTCTCCGCAATGCTTCAGTACCAAATTTCATTCTTCTGCACCACAGCTGTTTCAAGGCATGCATTGGGAGGTGAAAAACATGGAAATGGAAAAAAAAATTAATGAAATGAATGAATGAATGAATGAATGAATGAATGAATGAATGAATGAATGAATGAATGAATGAATGAAGGTGAAAATGCACAATGTAGAGCAGGTGTCAGACGAGCCATGGTCAGTAGTTTGATATTGCTGCAAACTTAAAGTGGGGGGGGGGGGGGGGGATGGAGGGCCTATTGAGGGCCTATCTGTATGCCAGCGTCTCGAAGAAATTATTTTCGCTGTCACAACTAACGCGATTTCCAGGGCGACGTCCAAGACGTCTTCAAACAAAGGGACAACTTATTTGCTTGGAAGTCACGGGGATGTTGGCACGCCTTTTGCAGTCGCAGGGACTTATCAGAGACGTCTTTTCTCAGCGACTTCTCCCTTTCGTCGCCATTATGTTATTACGGTCTCCACAAGATGCGGGAACATCTCGAAGATGTTGCAGACAAATTTAGGGGTGCACGTCACGAGACCGACACCCGCGAGTCATACAGCCCACAAGTCATACAGCCCACGAGTCATACAGCTCACAAGTCATACAGCCCATGAGTTCGACGCTAAGCCAACAAGGCCCACGAGACCGACATATTACGCGCCGTGTTGTATCTGTCGAACTCGTGGGCTGTTTTTACCTAGTGTCGAACTCATGGGCTTTATCTGTCTAGTGTCGAACTCATAGGCTGTATGACTCGTGAGCTGTATGACTCATGGACCTGTTTTCAATGTCGAACTCGTGGGCTGTATGACTCGTGGGTGTCGGTCTAGTGGGATGACCCCAAATTTAGTCCCCACGACATGGCCACAGTGATGGAGACTTCGCAGAGACGTCTCGGAGACAAGCTGGAAGACGGAAATAGTCTCTGCAAAAATCGGAAATGTTCGATTCTCCTGCGAATCCTGGAGATTGGGCTCGTCTCCAGGAGACGTGCGTCGTAGAGATGTTGCGGAGAGGAGAGTTGCAACCTAAAGTCTTCAGACCAACGAGATACCAACTTATAAAGTCTTGTGATATCATACCAATTTGCGTCCAAGCACTTTGGATAGAATCTTAATAGACCCTAGAAGGTGTAATGAAAGTTGTACTATAGCATATCTAATCTGTACCCTGTTAATGGTGTCACTGTGGCACCTGTGAAATATGCTTGTTCCCTACATGGCGTTCCCCAGACCGTCATGTTCTCTGAACGGCATATTTAGCTGTGGAGGCACATAAATTTCCTATAGGGACTTTAGAATCGAACTTTCTTACACAAGTTCGAAAATAGCAAATTGATGCCAGCCTGATCACTGGCGTAGCCAGGGGGGGGGGGGGGGGGGCGATGGGGGCGGTCGCCCCCCCCCCCCCCCCCCCCCCTAAGATTTGGACCGGGGATTTGGGAGGCGGAAAAAAAATGCGTGTTTACTGTATGCATTCACATGAAGCGGGTCTCCTTTGCAACCTTTCATCAGATAAGATATTTTTTTGAATATTTCACTCAAATTGTGCACCAGATCGTTGAATATCAATTCAAAATATGCAAAATCTCTCGTGCTTGGGAGGGGGTATCCTCCTCCCAAACCCTCCCCCTCTGTGCCTCTTTCCCTAGCTTAGTACACTTTTTAGATTTACAAAAAAAAAAACCCGAATAATTCTGAGTGCACAAGACTTATCACTTATATTCCGAAAAATCAAGGTTCCCTCATGTATAAGGGGAATTCCCCTTTTAATCGACCCTTTCCTCCCTCAGCCCCCCCCCCCCATCAGTTTTTTTTTTTTTTTTGCGGTTTCCCAAAAAATGTTGATTCCATCATAATATGCGTATACGAGATATCTCAATTTCAACCTTAAAAAGGCAAAAGCTCCATCGGAATTGGAAGGGTGGAGATAACACTCGCCCACGCCTTCTCCCTGGTCGCCCACCCCCCCCCCCCTTCCACCATGCATAGAAGTAGACTGTGGCTATACCCAGATCGTTTTATTTCAATTTTAAAAACACAAAAGCTCCGCGAGCGGGAGGGGAAATCCCCCTTACCCTATAAGCTCTACCTCACTAGACTTTATACATACACACAGATGGTGCACATTCGGAATAAGAGCTAAATTCCGTGATTTTAACACTTCGATGAAAAAGTATTGCACCAAAAATTTGCACCAGATCGCTGAATTTCAGGTCTGAAAACGCAAAATCACCTTCGTGTGGGAGGGGATATGCCCCTATCTACACCCTCGTGTGCATGCTTTTTCTGTTTGATTGCTGAACTGCAGACAGCGTTCATGATATTCAGTGTAAGAATTAATTCAAGAAGATTATTTAAATGATACCATTTTATAGGTAAATTGTTCAATAATGATCTACACTAAAATATACTGCAACCTTAAACAAGTGGGACTGTTTCAACTCCTTAAAACGCGCAAAAAAAAGGCATCAAATTGCACCATTTGCAACATCAAAATGCAAAAAGTTCTCACCGTGGGAGGAAGGACAACCCCCTCCCACTCCCTCCCTCCCCCTTCGCTCGCTCCGCTCGCTTGGGTTCAGTCGCGTTCATGATATTCAGTGAAAAGAATTAATACAAGAAGTGTACTTAAATGATACCATTTTATAGGCAAATTGTTCAATAATAATCTACATCAAAATATATTGCTACCTTAAACAAGTGGGACTGTTTCACGTCGATAAAACGCGCAAAAACATGCATCAAATTGCACCATTTAAAACATCAAAATGCAAAAAGTTCTTACCGTGGGAGGGGGGACACCCCCTCCCACACCCTCCCCTCCCCCCTCGCTCGCTCCGCTCGCTCGGGTTCAGTTGCGTTCATGATATTCAGTGAAAAGAATTAACACAAGAAGTGTCCATCAAAATATATTGCTACCTTACACAAGTGGGACTGTTTTACGTCGATAAAACGCGCAAAAACATGCGTCAAATTGCACCATTTAAAACATCAAAATGCAAAAAGTTCTTACCGTGGGAGGGGGGACACCCCCTCCCACACCCTCCCCTCCCCCCTCGCTCGCTCCGCTCGCTCGGGTTCAGTCGCGTTCATGATATTCAGTGAAAAGAATTAACACAAGAAGTGTATTTAAAAGATACCATTTTATAGGCAAATTATTAAATAATAATCTACATCAAAATATATTGCTACCTTAAACAAGTGGGACTGTTTTACGTCGATAAAACGCGCAAAAACATGCGTCAAATTGCACCATTTAAAACATCAAAATGCAAAAAGTTCTTACCGTGGGAGGGGGGACACCCCCTCCCACACCCTCCCCTCCCCCCTCGCTCGCTCCGCTCGCTTGGGTTCAGTCGCGTTCATGATATTCAGTGAAAAGAATTAATACATGAAGTGTATTTAATCTATACCATTTTATAGGCATATTTATCAATAATCTACACTAGAATATACTGCTACCTCGACAAGTGGCTGACTGTTTCACGTCGATTAAACGCGCAAAAACATGCATCAAATTGCACCATTTACAACATCAAAATGCAAAAAGTTCTTACCGTGGGAGGGGGGAAACCCCCCTCCTACACCCTCCCCCCCCCCCCCCTCGCTCGCTCCGCTCGCTCGGGCTCGGTCGCTTCGCTCCCTCGCAGACTAACCGCCTCCCCAAGATCAAATCCTGGCTACGCCGTTGAACCTGATGTACTAAAAACTCTCTTAAACACGACAGATTTTTTTTCTTTTTTATCCAGATTAGAAGTGATCTTCATAATTATTATTCGATTGAATTTAAATCTGAATTATGAATATCTATTGTGATTGAGGATCCCTGAACTGCAACAGAGAAATAAAAACACTTCTCTTTTTAGTGGCAACGTCAAGGACGCTGGTAATATAGAGAGTAGCCCCCCCCCCCCCCTTATTGCTAAACGATTAATATATTAGGTAGCAATAGGATTCTATTTCTCATATATGCATGTTTTTATTGCATTCCTTGCAGATGAAGATGAAAATAATAATCCAATAATCAAATCTAGCTAGCTCTTTTGGCTGTCATTAAAGCAAATGCAAATAATATTGAATTCCGCAAATATGACCAGTTGGTGAGGACATTTCCTCTTAGGGCCTGTAATGTAAAAATAATTAATGGAATGACTGTGACATGAACTATGATATTCCATAGCTTTGGACAGAACCTCACTTAAAAGCTTGTGTAGCTATATTATAACAGGCCATAATTGAAATGATGCAGAAAAAAATTACCGTAAGTAATCATTAAATATGAAATTGAAGGGTTACCAAGTCTTCAAATTTGATTGCGAAATAAGGATCTGAGTAAGATCCCTTAAACCTAATTACTCTCAGAAAGGGGTTCTTATTATAATTCATGAGTGTATACCTATTTAGTGTTTGAAATCTTAACACGCAAGCAGATATATTGATGGTACTCGTGGGGAAAGCCCACCTCTCCCTCTCCCACAGCCCTCAACAACTGCAATTCTATTAGCAGGGCTGGCATTCCTCCTATATTGACTATAGGCAAGCCATTTTCTAAAAACCTCTTGTGAATATAATGGTTTGACCCCAAATGACCTTTAGGGAGACCTTATAAGGAAAAGTTGACATCAGACCATAAAAACAACTTCAGAATCGAATTCCTCGACCCATAAAACCTCTAAAGCTGACTTTTCAAATTATTGTAACACTTTAAAGGTTTTTTTTTTGTTTGTTTATGGACTGGTCTTTAAACGTAGGTGGCAGCCATATTGGATTTTGCAAATATGCCGCCCCTGATGGCGCCCTTCACAAGAAATACGCCTTTTTTTCAGCCGTTGACAACTGCAATTCTATTACTAAGGCTGGCACTCCTGGAATATTGACCGTGGGCAAGCCATTTTTTCAATAAACTGTTATGATTACAATGGCTTGACCCCTAAATGACCTTAAGGTGACCTTATAGGGAAAAATTGACTTAAGACCATAAAAATAACTTCAGATTCGAATTCCTTGACCCAGAAAACCTCTTAACCTGACTTTTTAAATGATTGTAACCCTTTTATGTTTTCAAATGCAAGTGACCTTTAAACCTATATGGCGGCCATATTGGATTTTGCCAATATGGCCGCCCCAGAGGGCGCCCTTCTTGGCGCCCATCAAAAATCGAAATAGTATGGTTTGGGCTACATGTGTGCCAAATTTTGGTGCTTTTGGAAAAATTTGAACCAAAAATTTCTTGCGCCCCCCACTAGTTTACGAAATTGCGACCATGAATTTTTCTTAAAATTCTTTTCTAAATTACGAGGTTTTCGTCGCAAAATTTTGGCTGAGCTACCGCATGCGAGTATCAAAAGTGGGGTAATACGTGTACAAAATGGCCGAGTACAGCATAATCAAAATATTCATGGAAAGAAATGTTTTGAATCCAGATAACTCCTGAAATCCTTAGGATACGAGCTGTTTTCATGTATAGTTTAGATGAATATTCGGATACAAGATGTTCATCTACATGCTAAGAAGACCTATAGTTTTGCGTTATTTAACTAGAAAGATTTCCAATAGCATTACTTGATAGAATATCATGCAATTATTTTTTTTTCTATTTGTGAATTTAGCACCAAAAAAAAAAAAAATGGTAGAGCAGATCAATAACTCTTTAGAAAGATGAGTTCACTATTTATGGTAATGAGAAGAATATCTTCTGGAATATCTTCTGGATCTTTATGCAGGTAAAAATTTGGCGCTGGAGTTGTGAGTGAATAAAATGAATTCAAAGGTTACAATGAGCATGAATTGTCATTGATATGATATAACAAAGAAAAAGAGGGGTCCTATCATAAGAGAACCTTGTAGAACGCCACATTTGATAGGCTTCAGGGAAGAATCACGTGTCAGGAGTCTTATCCGTCAGATAATCCCTGAACCACTCCAAGGCCTTCCTCCGTACAGCAGCCGACAAAACAAGTCTTAACTTTCTGACGTGTATACCCAGCGAAAGAGAGAAACAGAATCATAGATTAGACCTTTTCGACGAATTGAAAATATAAGGCCTAATTATTATGGACGATAGTAGCCATTGGCGCACGTCATGAGTTCGACACCTACGAGTCATACAACCCACAAGTCATACAGCCCAAGAGTCATACAGCCAATAAAGCCCATGAGTCCGTCACTAATCATAGGCAAAGAAGTGCCCACGAGCCCATAACTATGTATATAGGCAGATAGGTGCCTACGAGTCCGACACTAGGCAAACAAGGCCCACGAGTTCGCTAGTAAGCAAAACAAACAAACAAACAAACACAAAAAGGCCCACACTTATGTCTGTCTCGTGGGCCCTTTTTAACTTTATAGTGTCGCACTCGTGGACCGGACGTTATAACTAGTGGGTGTTGGTTGTGTGTGTGTGTGTGTTTGTGCGTGTGTTAGTGTGTGCGTAGTAGCGAAAGGCTAACATATTTCAGTGCAAAGATATGGCTGGTACTCTAATGCTTCTACCCCCTCCCCCCTCCCGAAAAAAAGGAGAAGAAGAAGAAGAAGAAGAAGAAGAAGAAGAAGAAGAAGAAGAAGAAAGGCATTAACAATTCGGTTGGCAAAATGTTTGTGTTTATCTGACCTAAGTAAGGGATGATAGTGAACTGCTAACAGTGGAGATCATTTTTAATGCACAATGAATAATTCGATGTTGCCAAAATTTGGAGGATATGAATGGGACCAAAATAACGTACACCCTAAAGTCTCTGCACCAATGATGAACATCAGAACGGTGTTCGTCATTACGGGACAATTTTTGTTCGTTTGCAGCTCCTAGCCGCGTTACTATGATAATATTTGATGTTTGGATTTCACCTCGCCCTGCTCTCTATACATTGGCTTTTATGTATAGGCCCATAGCCAGGACATGTTGGGCTTCCCTCATCACTTATCTCAGCGTTCTCGAGTTAGGTAATCACCGGATCTTGAGTCGGGGACTCTACAAGCGTTTGGGAGCTATTTCCACAACAGTGATTAGGAGTAGGATCCTTTTCTTTTCCTGCTCATCCTTTGTCTGGAGATTAGGGTCGTTGATCTGACCCTGGACGGAAGGACTCTCGCCCCTCGCATCGTTTTACATAGGCAATAGGAAAACAACAACAGTAACAGCATTACAACAGTCCCGCAGCAACAATAGAGTGCATGCTCGTGACGTCATGATCAGTCGTAGTCATTTTTTTAGAGAACTGTCTCAATCTCATCTCCTCATCATCGTCACCATTCAGTGAAGACACCATTATGACCTTGACATTGACTTTATCATCCACATCTATCCAACGAACTCACCTCAAAAACTTCTCAGCCTATTCTAACCAGGGTATACACACATCAATTCATACAAATGTTTGAAAACACAATTTCACATACACTGTGATTTGCAGTTTTGGAACGATCATTGTGTGAAAAATACTTCACTGTGTAATCCATCAACGTATAGCTGTACATGTATTATGACAAAATTTACTTCAGGTGCGAGTTTATCCAAGTTGTCTTCCTCTACAAGATGGAACCAAAGTGAAGAAACTCGCACCTGAACCTTTACCCCTCTGAATAATATATTTCTTTCATTAAAAATTTACTTGTCAATAATGTCATTAATATAACATACATTGTACTGTAGAACAACGTTGTGTATAGGGCCTACATGTATTTGACAATTTGAAGATTAATGTTGCAACTTCAGAATCTTTTCAGGAACTTTGGAACCAAGCAAGACAGGCTTCAAATAAACCTAAATGCTTCAACTTTTGTAACATAATGAAAAGTATCCACTGTATCAACAGCCCGTTTTAGATCAGTAAAGAATACATGTACAATTACTCTTGTGTAGAGACTCTTGTCGATAGCGAGTACAAACCAGTCATCCATTACCTTCAGTATCAAAGGCTATTGCAGTGTGAAGTGTTTATCTCGAGAAGCCCGGCTGTGCTGCAGAGAGCAGACCATTTACTTTTAATGAACGGGTCGATTTTTAAAAACTTTTTCTGAGACTTTTGAAATATAATTATGTACATGTATGTGGCAAGATGGCGAAGGGAAATGAAAAAAAAAATGGAATTCGTTTGGACCTCTTCCATCGTGAGGGAAGATCTCCCTCAGCTAGGGACTCATTTAAGAAGTATGTTGTACATTTATTGTATGTGATGATGGAATTATGATTAGGATACCGTGGACTCCAGTCATAAAAAAGTCCTCGGGACCGGCAGTTTTCTTTCTATTGTATTGAAATTTCGTTATAACAGAACAAATAAACAATAAAAATATATAAAAGTGGATAACAAATTTTTACTTTGTTATAACCGGAATTTCATTATAACCGTGTTCGTTATAACAGGAGTGCACTGTATTTTCAGTATGTGCACAAATATACTGTATAGTAAATCTATGCACATGTAGTTGCATATTGTACAGTGTAATACATTGTGTGTATCAGAGGAGTTGACGAGAATGATTATTTGTCTTGTAAATACTGTTTGTGCACAAGTATACACAACTGACACGATGCACTCAGGCTACAACATTTGTTTTGTTTTGTTGTTTTTTTGTAACAAATTTATTTCCTTATACATGGACACATATTTACAGCAGACATGGAAATGTGTGCATTCTAAATCTGTCTCATACATAGGTCAGCTCAGGGCCACAAAAACCTACCATTGCCCACTATCATTAGACGTCTGGCTCATGATTCTGATTTCTTACCTAAACATGACACACATATGCACTAGAATGGTTGGTTGTCATGATATTCTCAAATTGTGGAATATACATGGTCCTAAACATGCTCATGAGTTCACATTCAACTGGCATATAGTGAAAAGTGTTCTGATTACACCAACAGACAATTTAAGGCACCTCCAAAGTGGGATATGGTGTGAATTATGACTTTTTTTTTCTTTCTTCAAATGCACAACTATAATTGCTTGATTTACAAGACAATTCATTACAACTGCGTGCAAAACATGGATATAAACCTGTCAAAAATTGTCATCAAGTTGCAATGGACTTGCAGGTGCATCGAAGAAAGTCTAGGACAGCTTTAACTCAGAACAATGATTCCGTTAATGTGCTATTTTCCCCATAGAGATGGTTTAACAAGTATTGCATGGCACAACTTAGTCGATATAGCGAGTTAGTTTTGGTAAAACATAACGGTGCAACATTCATTATTTGTCCCTATTGCTTTGTTGACGAGACTGAAAGAATAGTGGGAAAATGGTTGACTTCCCATTACTTAGGGGCTAGAAGGACTCACAACCAGGCACATATTTACCTCCGCCAAGGAAGGAGGATTTAAGTGATCATCGACATTGGTTTGTCTGTTTGCAAAATATCTCAAGACGCTGTGAATGGATTTGAATGAAACCTGCAAGAAAAATTGATAATGGCAAAATGAACAGATGATTAAATTTTGGTAGTGATCCGGGAATTTTTATGGATTTTTTTGGAAGGATTTTCTATCTTTAGGCATATATGGTCACTGAACTTTGGAGTTGAAATCTTTGAAGGCTTCCGTGGCGGTAGAACGATGGGTGGTAGAAGGCTCAACGGTGCACCATGTATTCTTTCTAGGGTATGTGCGTGGCCCTGAAAACGGCCTACCCAATCCCGATGTTTCGGCAAGCATGTTCTCGCTTTTCTCAAGGGAATGACGATGAGAACATGCTTGCCGAAACGTCATGATTGGGTAGGCCGTTTTCAGGGCCACACACATACCCTAGAAAGAATATGTGGTGCACCTTTAAGCCTTCTACCATCGAACTTGGGAGTTCTAGCTAAATGTACTGGAGGGTTACATACGTACGTGCACTAAAGCGTGTGCTCTGCTAGGGCAAGGTACCACGTAGATGGAAGCTGATGACATAAACAAAGCTTCTATACACTGTATAGGGAAATTGCATAAATGTATGGGTGGAAATGAGTTAATGGCTTGGTGGAGGTTTGCGCTCTGTGTTTTTCTAGTTTGTAAACATGTGGCATGTGTCGTACACTCATCAAACACAAGAAACAAATAGGCACCTGTTAGCAGGTAGGAGGTGTGACCAATTCTTCAGCTATGCACTATCTGCTAAGTACTACAATGTAGTGGCAGATGTTTCCACCTCTTGTATGGCTTGTAGGAATCTACAGACAGCTTGTATACTGGGAGCGAGTACACAATCAACTGAATACAAGTATTCCTAAAAGATAAGTCAATGATTCGCATGTGGGATTACAAATATACATGTCAACAAGATGTCTACATACATGTATATTACATTTGTATACAGTATTTACTCTTCTATAACATGAAGATATACATGTACATAAGATAATTTTTTCATCTGCGAGAGGAGCTTCATAATTATCAACAGTCTATAGTCCCAAGTGTGTGCAGTTACTAGAACACAACCACAGGCATCCCTCTTTAAGATATTTCAGCGTTACGGAAAATAAAAACTTTTATGGTACCAAGTATCTTGTAACACAAGCATTGTCTGTAACTGACTCTAGCACATAAATCTGTCCTTTTGTTTTGTTTTAAATGGGCACACATGCAAATTTATGATAGAGGGGGATTAGCTGACAAATGGAGTCAGTCATGTGCACAACATATTTCAGTAATCCACCAAGACTACGAGGAATTACTGGCACACCATGTGATGTGAATCACAATGAACATGACATGTTAAGGGTTAATAAGCAAATAATCAACGCTGGTGAAGGTGATGGGACAAACTATCACTTCCGAAGCGATCTGGATGTAGCTATCTTTCCGAAGCGCAGCTGAGGAAAGATAGTGTACACATTCAGATCGCCGAGGAAGTGATAGTTTGTCTCATTGCCTGAAACTAAAAGTTGATTATTTGCTTTATATTCCACATCTAGGGTCCTAGAAATTCCCATTTTATTCCACATCTGAAACCGTTTTAGCTGTTTTGAGATATCCTTAGGGCTTAGGCTACGTGTGCGCGTAGATGACAAAACAATGAATTTGCTGCGTGCACCGCGAGGCACCGAAGTGAAAGTGCATTGCACTGTGTACTATCAAATGACCTAGGTCACATGATAGTCCACAGTGCAACGCACTTTTATTTCGTGCGTACTCATCTTGCGTTAGGACTGTGTGGACTGTGTGGAGATCAGCGAAACAAAAGGGACTATCAACATAGAGCGTAATGAACTTTTCTTCATTGCACTGTGTACTATCAAGTGACCTAGGTCACATGATAGTCCACAGTGCAACGCACTTTTATTTCGTGCGTACTCATCTTGCGTTAGGACTGTGTGGACTGTGTGGAGATCAGCGAAACAAAAGGGACTATCAACATAGAGCGTAATGAACTTTTCTTCTCAGGTGATGTGATGGGCAAAACTACGCTTCATCACGTGATCAGCTTTGGACCAATCCTATTGCAACATTCTTAGTATGTGGAATATAATAAAGAATAATACAAAAGGGAGACCATGTCAGGCATCTGAACTTAATCCAGCATCTTATAAGTAGAAAATAATGCAAAACATCTCACAGCTCAGTCTTTTCCACAATGTACTTGATAACTTTTTTAAACTGTTATAGGCCCCTGCGCAAACTAGCCTACTTTGGTTGATATCCAAACATTGCCACAATGCTTACCACATATGAAAACTTCACAAATGTAAAATAGCTAAACAAATATGATTTTCCATAAATCTTTATGCATTTCTATCTTTATACACAAGATATACACTGTATCATATCAACAGTAATGTCATCACCAATTTTAAATAAAAATAAAAAATCAAACACTCACACAAATAATTGGCACAGGGACTGCACTGCTGTAAGACAAAAAATGAAAACTCAACTTGCAAGCACTGATAAAAACATAACAAAATCTGCTCTGAAAATTTCACAAGGAGTATGAGAACAAAGGACACACATCTTCAAACAGTTTCAGAGGATTGTTAATGTATCATATAGTTATGGTACTTCATACTACACATCCCCTGTCACATAAAGCTAGGCAACTGGGATTTCTTAACGTGGTTGTTATATATTGACAGGAATACAGGACCCAATGCACCAATACACAGAACCAGACTCTTTGTATAGAAACTCTTCTGCACTTCTGGTTTGATCAATCTGTCAACATTAAGCACTGTCTCACCAACATACCTAACAGTTCTGCACACATGACAACCTCATGCTTGCAGCTGACACTGATAACCTAAGATTTCACCTCTCATCCATCAGTAGAAGAGACCACTTTGCTTAAAGGTGGTAAATTATTCACTATAAAGAATCAATTAGTTGAATGCACACTTGCGTGCTGTGAAGTTGCATGCATTTTACAATATTTCCACACTCTCATGATCTCAATATATTTCCCATTGGAGTGCAACTTACCAAGCATTACCGAAAATCAACACAATAGTATTATTTTCCTCAACTGACTTTATGCAAGGTAGGTCAAATTAATCTTTTGGGTATCAATCCTCTTCATATAAAATCCTACATTTGAAAACTTTATTCCCCCCCCCCCCCTAATTTCAACATTGTGCATTTCAACACATCCCCTGCCCCACTGAAGATCCAGGAATGTCGTGGTGATTACATTCTGGCAGTTTTTGGTTTGGAAAGCTGGAATCAAGGCTTGGACTTCGAAAATAACCTTGGACAGTCTAACCACAAACACAACGTATCGAATAAAGATACTGACAGACTGTTCCTACATTGTACTTGTCACAACTATTTTAAAATAATGGACACTTATACAAGCAGAGGCTCCATAAACAATCTCTGCAGTTCAGAAAGCACAAGTTCAGCTGTCTCTTGCCAGAGCAACTCAACTTCCGAGCTCACGGTTAAATTTCATGGTTTCCATATGTAGGCATTATCTGCCTAGGACACAGAATCAATGTTACAATGGGAAACAAAACTGGAAACAAAACCTTTCCACTGGAGCATAGGCTGAGGGCAGCATACACACCAACACCTGTGGGTCTCTAGCCAGTGGCAACCTCTCTCAATCTCTGATATGCATATACTCTGCTCTTCCGCGCTCATATGAACCTTGTGAATTCTCTGTTCTGGCA
The DNA here is from genome assembly GCF_040938485.1 of Diadema antillarum. Lineage (NCBI taxonomy): Eukaryota > Metazoa > Echinodermata > Echinoidea > Diadematoida > Diadematidae > Diadema > Diadema antillarum. The sequence goes on from NW_027271056.1 coordinate 3,922,203, forward strand.
GCATCTGTTCTCTTCTGCTTCCACAATCACAGGTATGGTAGACAAATATGTACATCGTCAGAAATGTCTTTGGTTGAATCGAGCAGATTCGACACTTTGGTGCCTAGTAAAGCTGATTATTTGCGGCTTTCCGCAAAACCTCTCCAACCAGTTCACGGAGTGTCTGTAGGGGCAAATGAAGAGTCACAAAATTGTAGATGGAACACCTCAAAGAAAAGCTCCTAGTGCTGCTTTTACAGAAACCAGTATGCTCTCATTCATCACTCAGCACTAAAATGTATTATAACACAGTTCTCCAGAAACTTTAATGGTATATTTTGGCATCCATAAAGCTGATATGACCACTACAAGAATACCTTCCAGCCCTTACCTAATTTCATGGCACATGAGGTAGGCATATCGTGGGTGGAACTACAGTATTTTTTACCTTACCGGCAATAGACACAAGTAGTAAGACAACCATGGAACCGTTCTTTTTTTTTTCTTTTTTTTTAAACATGAAATATATCTTTGGTAAAGAATGGTACAAACCCTGAAAAAAAAGGTAACGTTTAACATTTTTGATATATAACAAACAAATTGTTTAAACATTTACCGGCAATTCAAGATGCAGAAGAAATATAACAATACCAAGAGATTGCAGCAAAACGATACCAACAAATCTATTTCCAATCTACATTCCTTGAAGCCGAGTCAGTTAAAGGGGCATTCCAGACAATTTATATCCTTGTACATCATGTACTACATGAATTGATAGTGCCATTATAGATTTGTGGAATTTATTGTGGTCTTTGTGCAGATAAACCAATTCTCTGCAAAACCCAAAGCATACTGCAGTGATCAAGGATGATCACATACTGTTAACATCAATATTTATATGTGAATAATTTTTCGCACTGGGCAGCTCCAAAACATGTTCGCAGGTTCTTGAATTCCCTCTGCACAATTGTCAATCCATACAAAATATGTAGAGAAAATTATAAAGATATTTTCATAGGTTTTAGAATTCACACTGGCCAAAAGTAGCACGAAATACATGAAAATTACTGGACAGTGAAAAGTTTAGCATTTACTGTAGGAGACTCACATATTCCTGTAATGTAGCAATGTAATTCCTTACAATACCACTTGCTTAGCAAGTTCACCTTTATAGAAGTTTTGTATGGTCTTGTTTTGTTCTGCTTCCTTAAGCGCCCAACTATGTGTTCTTATATGAAGCTGCCATGTCATCATCCTTGTTCATTGTAAGAATGTAATACCTTACAATACCACTTGCTTAGCAAGTTCACTTTTGTAGAATCTATGCATGCTTTCTTTTTGAGTGCCCAATTCTGCATTCTTATGTGAAGCCGCCATGTCATCATCCTTGCCCATTGTGATTTATTACAAATTTTGAAAGCATTCTTATTTCTCATCCCAATCACTGTAAAATCTGAAACTTTGTACCCAGTATAACCAATTTATAGATGTTTGAATGCAAAAGTCTAGAAATCATCTGGAGGTCTCCTTTAACAAAAATTTGTCCTTGCAAGCTACTACTAAACTGAAAAAAAACCTAGAACAATTATTTTGAAACACGGATGTATTTCTACTGGCATATGGATTTTCAGTGATCTCCCCGAAATATCAGAATATTAGACAGTCTGAGTTGATTCAGACTTGATTCAGTCGTAAATTTTCATACATGTACTCAGAGTTTACAGTGAAGTGTTTGTTTAACCTGAATGAAGATAAACACCTCAGATGATTGTTCTTATTTTGTTATATTGATATTGATTTTAGAGTATGTTTAGTCTTTGTTTTGTTGTAGTTTGTTCTTTTTTTTATATTTGTCTCACCTCTGTGTTTGAATTGATTTTGTTTGGCTCTATATCTTTGATTTGTTCTGTATATATGTCAAATACTTTGTTCATGGCCTCTCTGAAAAACAGCCTCTTGGCTGATTGAGGGCTTTTAACCCCATGATTAAATAAAATAAACAAACAAACATTCTGCCTGACCTGTGGCTTGCAATACTCTTCCAGCCAGCTGAAGACACACGCAGAGAGTTCCGCAAAGCTGGCTACTGAAATGGTGGCATTGAAGGTCTGGAACTGGGCATCCATGATGGCCTTAAACTGTCACAAACAAAAGACAAAACACTGACCAAATGACCAACAAACAACACAAAGACACATTCATACATGAAACTATATATAAGCAAGTACACTTCCAATTCACATGTTTGTTCACAGAGTTATAGAAATAATGCTAACATGGATATTTTGGACAATTAGAAATATGCCAGTTACCAATGATAAGTTGTTAATACATTTGAATACAATAGAAATGCCATCAATTCTGAACAAATAAATACATAATTGATGCTCTATCTGTGACAACAAATTTATTCATTTATTTCTGATATATTTTGCTTGCTGTTCCTGAGTGCATTTGTGCCATATGCTTAAAATTTGCTGAGACCAAGCAACCATAGGCCAGGTTAGATGAACTCATTTCTAACACCTGGCTTCTGCCAGCTATCACACAGTGATCACAGAATTACACATGGGTGTCATCGTAAACATTTGACTGAAAACTTTGGAGTACAAGAAATATACCACTTTTCACTTCAAAAATTTTGTGGCTGTTGTAAGGTGTGGGCATTCTACACAAGTCATTGTAACAAAAGACTTTACTGCAGTAGCAAACTCTGAGTTATGCTTGTAATATCAAAGCAAATTGATAACTGAAAAAAGGCAAGTGCCAAAATGTGTCTCGCCCATTTGCATAGAAGAAGTTAATGTCTTTCTAACTCCCGGAAGTTCATTGACCCCACTATGACCTTTGACGTTGTGGTGACCTTCAACTCCCCAAGGGACATTTACCAGCCAAGTTTGGTCACAAACAGACATATGGATCAAAAGTTATGAGCCATAATTGAAACCTGCCATAATAAAAAAACGCGCCGTAAAAGTTAACATTGGGCCCTAAAAGTTTGTTGACCCCTGTCTGTGACCTTTGACCTTGTGATGACCTTCAAATCCCCAAGGGACATCTACCATATAAGTTTTGTCACAAACGGACATTGGGATCAAAAGTTACGAGTCATAATCGAAACACACCATAAAAACTTAACATTGGGCCCTAAAAGTTTGTTGACCCGTCTGTGACCTTTGACCTTGTGATGACCTTGAAATCCCCAAGGGACATCTACCATCCAAGTTTGGTCACAAACAGACATGTGGATCAAAAGTTATGAGTGATAATCGAAATGCGCTGTAAAAACTTAACATCGGGCCCTAAAGTTCATTGACCCCTGCCTGTGACCTTTGACCTTGAGGTGACCTTCCTGTACAATGAAATGTGTAACTTTGTATAACCACTCTTCCCTCCAAGTTTTATTGAAATTGAAGTCCTAAGTAGAGAGTTATTCAAGTTTTTGTAGCGTTACGGATGGACGATGGACGGACGACAGACAGACGACGGACGGAGAGACGCCTTAGGCGATCCCTTAGTCTCCCCTCACCTCCTGTGGGCTCGACAAAAAAGAGATCTACTGAACTCTCCTGTTGTTCTGTTACTAACCACATTAAACTTGACCTGATCAGAGACTTGGTTATGTCCATGGCCGGGTGTGCTCTGATGGGCTTTTACAATCTGCTCGTAATTTCTGTAAGTGCACAAAATACAAACAACATAAATACAAACAAATTACCCTTTGGGGAAAAATTTGATCCAGATTTTCACACTAAGTGATCTCCATCAGTAACACAGACTGCATTCACAGAGTTTCTATTTATTTGCACTTGCAATCTCTGGTGAGTTTCAAAGAGAAGTCTGCAGTTTAAAGGCATATATTTTGAGATAAACTAAAACTTGAGAAAGTTTGTTGTAGACCTCAAACCATGAAAACTGAGGCCAACATCCCAGATTCTGCTGGACATCATGGGTATATTCAAGCGCTCTCCTAAAGTGTACCGTACTGTACTGTCACCGTGCCAGAGTAGTGCTTGAATGCTCCAAAAGTTTTCTGTACCACACCGCACCAAAAGTGCACCACTTCAGTGTTCTCCGAAAGCATGTTGCACCGTATTGTACTATGCTAGAGAATGTTTGAATGCAAAGTAGTCCAAAATTGTACTACATCAGCTGATGACATGAGAAGAATGCATGTAACATGCACTATGTCACAATACCAAGAGCTGATTCTATTTGTTAGGGATACCTGTACGTAACATGAGTGGGTGAGGTGAATGTGTTGGTTGCTACAAAACATGTTAACCCTCTGACTCCGGTCCAAATATAGCTCATGAGATATGCTATCTCCACAGAGCCCTTGAACGCTCCCAATCTGGCATGGTACATTTATGGTTCTTTTTTTTTTTCTTGCTAAGGAGTCCTGTAAGTTGTCCTGTTCATTTTTGGCACCACTGCAAGTAACGACATAAGTTAATGTCTGACAATTATATATTAAACTGCATTTTCTTTCTGTCACAATCCTGTTGCATCGACAGGAAGCAAGAAATGACATGAATGCTTACAAATCTCGTCACACTTTGAAAAGGAAGAAGAGTGTATAAGTACAGGAGAGGAGAAAACTAAGGAGAACCAGGATAGCAAAGACGTTAAACATCCAAAGAATGGTCTAACTATTCCCTATCACCCATCTATCCCCTCCAACCTACGCCTTCATGATCTTCAAGGCCATGACCTCTTTGCGTAGAGCCTCAAGTTCATCCTCTTGTTTCTTCTTCTGCTGCACCAGGTATTGGATATAGTCTATTGCTGTGAATGTGAACAACAACAGAAACTATCATTATGCTTTCCTTCCGCTGCATTGTGGAGTAAACCTTGTCTACATGGAAACTATTGGGTCTACATGAAAGTCTCTGAATTTTTCAATATTTGACTCATGCACTAGCCAACTTTTGATGTCAAAAATTGGAGTTCCATGGAGTTTGATGTCTATGTAATATCTGACCACAGGTGGCATCTTTAAGTCAAAAACACTTTTTTTTTCACTGCTGTTATGTCTCTACCATTTGAATTGAATCGAATTGAAAAGGTGTTTTATTCATCAATAAAACAATGACGTAAGAACAAATCCACATACTGTAGAAGCTGTTATTTTCACGAACATATAGTTTTGCGAATAAGGAGGTAACAGACTTTTCCACTAGATGTTGTTTTTTGTGATTCGACATCGATGCTCTCATAAGTGCACATCATTTTACTGTACATAGCGATATTTTTGTGGGTTGTTAAGCGAAATTCACTCATATTAAACCCACACAAAAAATGAAAATTTTGCAGTAGTTGTCTTTTATCTACAACAATATGGCATTACTGTTTCCTCTGTCTGAAGTTTATCCTTGTCTGAACTTCAAGGTAAGAGAGACCACATGGGTTTGAATGTCAGAGATTTTCTTCACTGATGTACAAGTAGTTGTTGAGCAAGTATGCATGCTCACCCTTCGTAGCACTGTTTACTAGGAAATGGACATGAATGCCATGCATGAAAGGATCACATTCATGTGCCTAGATTTGCTTCATGGCAACTTTTACCCGATCTGTTGCGATTCTAAATACTTACAAACAAAATATCTGATGTTCTAATTTTACGAGCAACAAAAAATTCTAACTTTTGTGAGGATATCTAATAAGAAAAGGTCGAACATGTCAACTTACATCTCTGTAGTACTGTTGCCTTGCTGAGTTTTTGGGATCCAACCTGGTCTGTCTGTTGGCATGTTGGCACAATCAGCTGCAAGTCTTCATACCCTTTCTGGTTTATAAGGACAAAAGGTGAAGATTGAAAAAAAAAATCAAGAAGAGGTATTCTGCCACGCCTTTTAACGTGGACTGTAATCACATTTCCAGCAAAACATGCCAGAATTCTTCATGACTTCATATACTGAAGGCTTAATTTCTCCACAATAAGACACATAACTTGCAAGGCATTACCGAAAGTTCTTTAAGAAATTCAAAACTCGCCCTTACAAATCAATCTGCAGCTATCTTTCACATGGAATATTTTGTCAAAGTAAAAATCAACTTGCACACATGTTCAAAAGGCATAGCATAGTCATCGAGTACAGCTTGGGGAAATAAAGATACAGTCCAACCTCGATTATCTGGCCATCTCTTACCTGGACATCTCTATCATTCATACATGTTCTAGCAGTGAAGACAGAAAAAAAAAAAAAAAAGTGATTTCAAACTCGATTAAAACTTGGAATTTAACTCACATGATTTACCAATTGAAATATCCCAAACATGAATTTTACAATAAAATGATCAAATTTCCATAACAAACGTACTGTAATTTTAGGTAGGCTGGCACAGATGACACCACCGTAGAGTGGTGTACGCTACTTTATAATACCTAGCTACCACTGGGTCAGCAGCTACACAAACATGTACATAAACATGTACGTACACATGTAGTATAAACATTGTTTCTCCCATATCCAGCTAAATCGCTTATCCAGACAGGCACTGGTCCCAGCATGGCCAGATAACAGCGGTAAGACTGTATTGGGATTAAATGGCTTACCTTGATGGCATCTCGCCTCTTCTGCTCTGCCGCTGTGTGTGCATTTCTCCTCCTGTCCTTGTAGCTCTTGTAGGCCTCAGCATCGTCATCATCATCTACCAACAATCAGTGAAATAAAGGACACTACTCATGGAGCACATGCTTACTTTATAGAGCCTAGATACATAATACAGGTGATTGCTGTTTTACTTATGGAGCACATGGTTACTTTATAGGGCCTAGATACATAATACAGGTGACTTCTGTTTACAAAGTCGTAAGGACTGGCAGTTTTCTCTTGTTATATTGAAACTTTGTTGCAGCATAACAGTAAAGTATATAAAGATATAATGATAGAAGAATAGATGATAATTTTGCGACCTGAATTTTTCCTTTGCGTTCGATATGATGAGAGTGCACCGTCATTTATGATTTGCTCTTTTTGAAACACTTTTTGAAAAATTACGTCTTACACTGCTTCTCTCTTTGCTTGCCTATCGTTTGTCATTGAAGAACATTGATGTTTTTTAACATTAAAAGGGCCGGGGGTGGGGGCTGAATCAACCCCCCCTCGACATTTTTCGCGACTATTCCGCCGTGCGAAATCTTTTTACTGTGCTGTTCACTGACATTTTACTTTCAAGTCTCGCACATGGCTTAAAATGGCTTCAAAACATTATTTTGTGTATAAAGTCTTTGCATATGGAGTTTTCTCACCTTATTCATAAAGATATGACTATTTTCACTTTCATAGGTTGAAATCAATTAATTTCAGCATGATTATGCTTGAAATAGCTTGTTTCATAAATTTTGTGAAAAAAAGATTATTAAACAAAAGGTCGAAAAACAAAGAAATACATAAGAAATTAGTTCTGATACCAGATCTTTTTTTCAGGTACATTGTTAAGAATGCTACAAGGAATAATGTTACCAAAAATAAGAATGCCATTCGCTTTATTTTCTAAATTACAGCAAAATTTATGATTTCACGCATATTAATTAATATAAAATATATATTTTTTGGTTTTTTTTTCTCTAATTTTTCTGTTATAGTTTGGTAGATTATAGATTGGTAGATTGACAGGTAATTTATGTGCCAATTTTCAGGGCGATTGCGCGATCGACGGCCAAGATCTCGTGGGGGGGGGGGGGGGGGGGGGGGGGGGTTGAATCAACCCTCCCCCCGGCCTGGTTATGGTTAACAGTACCATTGATAAACCATTCTTAGACCAACTCAAAACTATTTCATGAGCTCAGCACTCATTTCATCAGGTTATGTCATCTAGTATTGTTACAGATATCATGCGCAATAAATTCATCTTTGCCCTTGACATGAGTAACTTTGCCCCAGATGAGATACTATTTTAGTGGTTATCATTTAAAGGAGCATTCCACATGATTTTGAAAATTTCACATCATGTAGTACATAGACAGCTCCATGTATAGATTTGCGGGAGTTATATAGTGGTCCTTGAGCAGAGGAACCAATACTCTGAAAAATCTGGGACTAATTACACTGAACAGTGATGATGACATAGAGCCTCACATATTATAGAAATGTAGCAATGTACATTGCAATTCCATTACAATACCGCCCGCTTAACAATTTCACCTTTGGAGAATCTCTGCATGCCTTCTTCTTTTGTTCTGCTTCCTTAAGCCCCAACTCATACATTCTTATGGTGAGGCTGCCGTGTCATCATCCTTGTTCACAGCAATTTGTTATGAATTTTGAAAACATTCTTATTCCTCATCCCAATCACTATGGATTCTGAAACTCTGTACTCAGTATAACTAATCTATAGTTGTCCAAATGTAAAAGTCTGAAAATCATGTGGAGGTCTCCTTTAACTATTGAGTTGAGCTGCCATGTGCACTAAATATCTTTAATGAAATACACAGTCGAAAAAACCCAAAAGACTGGTAATAAACCTTGAAATGATATCTAATATTTTCCTTTGTACCTGACATACCACTGTTCTGTCTGGATAGGCTTCCTCTCCCACCGGCATCAATCTTCAGGTCATCTTGGAAGCCTAAAGATGGAGAGAGACGGACACTACTTTGAATATGTTCAATCTTTCTACAATATTGCTGCTACTGCCTCACTGCTTTCAAGCTGCTTTTGTTGAAGTTTCCAGAGCACAGAACTTGGAAGAGTTCTTTAAAACAAACAAACAAACAAACAAACAAACAAACAAACAAACAAACAAACAAACAAAAACAATAACAGTATTCCCTACACTCCTGACCCTTAGATCATTTCAATTCCTGGTCATTTACAATATAGTAGCATATAAAGACAACTGAAAGCCATAAAAAGATGTATTTTTGCACTGAAAACAGAGTATCTACAGGATACTTTTGTTTTCTTTGCCAAACAAGCGTGACTTGTTGTCAGCTAAATACATCATATACGGATGTTTACATACACAGATGCAGTGTATCATATGCATGTACATGTAGGAACAGATGCAAATGTATATTGCTGCTGTATTGTCATTTGAGTAACACCACAAAAGTTAGACAGGAAACCAATGATAACTGTTACACATCTGGATACTGTCAGCAGAATATACAGAATCATGACTCTGCAAACATTTAGTCTTGAACATTCTTCATTCATGAAACATTTGAAAGATCTACATAATACGTGTAAGTCTTACTTGTATCAAAACTTGAGTCAGTAAAACTGGAATCTTGATTTGACATGATGGATTCTCCTGAAAGACAGAAAAAATACAATGATGAGGTGATGATTTTATCTTGGCAATCCATATTGGGAATTGCTTGTTGATATTTCTGCCTCTTACTTTTAACATTTCAAGGAAATAACATGCTTGGGTGAAATAAACAATCAAAAAATACCCACTTTTTAGTGAAATATGATTTAGAAAAGCAATAAATAAATCTTGAGAACTGAAACAACACACAAAAATATACATGCACATGTTGTGCAATGATGCATGATGTAAGTAGGCCCCATACATTCAAAGTATTTCAAAATCATCCAAAACCACGATATTCCATAGAAAAATGACACAAATCATTACAATAATTGAATAATAATGCATTGTCACAAGCAAATAGTTTTTTGTTTTTGTTTTTTTCACATTCTGGCACAGGACGTTGAACCTTGGTGTAGTTTTCTTACATCTGTACATATTTGTCTTATTTTCTCCAAGGATTTAATGGTAGGGTAAGGGTTTAATAGCCTGGGTTATGATAGGGTTTTTGGTCTACAGTTGTAATTTGATCTGTTTATGTGAGGGTTAGAATTAGGGTTATGTTAGTAGGTAGAATTTATGTGTGGCTTAGCATGCAGATATTTAATGGGAGCAAATGTCACAGGAGCAAATATGTCATCATGCATGGAACCCTCAGCTCTGGGTGCCTTATCCACTGACCTGTAAATGCCTATCTATATCATGGTTAGTGTTAACCGGGGTGCTCCCTTCGCCTCGTACAGTTGTAAACTGCGCTTCGCGTTTGGGCTGGTCACAGTTAGGTTAGTGTGTACACTGTTACTGCGCGAGTGCAGTGTAGCAGTGGAACACGCCCCCAGAGCTGTGAGCCCGCACCGGGCTGGCATTCCTCTAATTTTAAGGAGTACGCACCTCCCTCCCGGCCCTCATCACCAAGGATTTTAGGAAAAACTGCCTCCCCTTAGGCTTGATCAGTCAGGGATGAGTGCCTCCTTTCGTGCTGAGCACCTCCCCCCAAATGTGAAGCGCCATCCATATTTGAATTTTGATGTAAGATCATTGGTCGCTATGCCAATATCCTCCATCCATCTTTACCAAAGATCAGCAGTCATCTTTACTGCTTAACGAGTGTTAGAGTGCTTGTGTCATAAGGCCTTCGCTTGTGCTTCTGTGCGGACCAATAAAGTATATCTTTGCATCGTGTGTTTTCTGTGCTGTGAACAGTGGTGAGTTTGCCATATAAAATGTAAGCTAGCATTTGAGTGAACTATCATTTCACATCATGCGATATTTCTCGTAATACCCGTATGGGCAGCAACATGTTCATGCTAGCTAGTACAGTACGTCAGTAGTAGCCTATGGTCGCACTGTACTATCAATAAACCTCATGCTCATCATGCGAGTACTGATCTCTAGGTCTAACCTTAGACATTCTATGTAGGGGCCTAACACTAACACTGCACTGCAGGCAGAGAGATTAGCACGCGACTCACAGCCCGTTTACTTTTACTAGGCAGCCATACTATACAACCACACGCGTGTGTCTTTACCATCCAGCCACACGAGTGTGTAATGTATATGTACATAGGGATACACACACTGTACGGAGAAGATGATCGCCGTGCATGCCTGTCAAACATTTATAAACGCCACACAATCAGCTTGCTCACAAAGTGATGAAAGTAACCTCATTTTCATACCTTTTAATAATATTATTTTCTTACAATATTTTTTCGCTCCATTCTCATGGTGTTTGCTTGATATGATGGGTTTAGAATTAAATAGCAAAGTTACAACTGCCGCTAAATTGGGGGACTTTGGATTGACATCGCTAAACTGCTGGTGGTGTGCTAGTGATCACTCAGTGCAGCTGCAGCCTAGTCAGCGCAGTTGTGCCGCCCGCCCCAGCAGGGACCCGGACCCGCATGCATCCCGCCGCACGCCGGCTGGCTGCCTGTGTACGCTAGATGCGCGATTTGCGAGTACCTGAACGAACGAAGGCGAAGTCTCAGTAACGACAAGATGTATGATCAATCATTAAAATTAAAAGTCCAAAATCAATTGTAACTTTAAATTCGCCTCATCAAATAAAGGAAATGAGAATGAAGTTTAAAATGAAAGAAAGTAAATTTGTCTAGATGGTGTGATAATATTAAATGGATTAATCTAGGAGGCAGGTTCATTGCTTTGCGGTGGTGCATAATCCCGGGCCGTGTCGATGTGGCCAGCCACACACATGTTGCGTTGCCGCAGGTTCCCCGCTACGCAATATACCGGTACTACTAGTAAAGCTTCTTCGTGCGTGTGGATATGTACATTACACGAGTGTGGCTGTATCCAGCAACTAGAGCAATGGCTGCAACCACACTCGTGTGGCTGGATGGTAAAGACACACGCGTGTGGTCGTATACACTACCTTACTTACCACCTCCTGGAGTCCTGAGAGTACTCCTACACTACTAGCCTTGTTCGTGTTTGTGTTTATTTGCCATATTTTTTGTATCCTCGCGGAGCTTTGTTCATTTGTCACTCTGCGAACGATGAACATTGCCACAGAAAGTGTAAATTCAACAGTTACTGTTACGTTAGTCTTGACTTTTGTCATTGGTTAGATTTATTGTCATGAAATTATTTGGCATTGCCACCCTCTTTATTTTTACATTGTTTACGGTATGGTCTAGAGTCGATAGACTATGTATCTAGATCTAATTGAAACTTCTATCAATGTATTAAACTATATATATAGTATATCAAGTATCGGAAAAGTATCAGTAAGAGTTACCCCCTTTTTAAGACAAAATCCGCTCATCTTTACACAAGTATGAATGTACCTTCTGCATAGATATTCAAACAGTTTATGACGTACTTTCTAAAGAGTGTTGAGGAAGGCAGTTTGCTCAGAGAGGAGGCATCCAGCACGGGCAGGCAGGCAGGGGCGGGCGCGCAACTCTGGTGGGCACTTTCCACTGCTACACCAGCGGCAATACCCGATTTGTGCGATTGCGTAACAATTACATGTCAAGCGCGAAATATATCTCAGTTAGTTGAAGAATTTGTGGTTTTGATAAAAGTTGCCGAAAGGGTGGCATGGATGTCATGAAAAAAAATAATACTCCACCCATAAAAGGAAAGAAAATTACTTACCTTCTCAGACTCAACCAACAACAGAAAAGCCACACAGTACTTAGTACAGGTACGTACAGGAGCTCGAGCACACAGTTCAACCGGATGTAGTCTGGATGATGCCATTTGTATAGAGGAGATTCGTTTATGTACTAATATCTACAGTTCTATTTTAGTGATCTGAAATTCATGTGTTGATAAATAAAGCAATTTTTAAGCTCATTTTGTATTATAAATGTACAATATTTTGTTATTATTTGCAGATTTTATACAACATTAGTAGAAAACTATCATACAAAGATTAGTGAATCCCCCTTCAAATGAGTGGTAACATCACAGCCAAGCGCGCCCCATCTTCATGGCGGCCCACAAGCGGGCGTCCGAGCTGTGCAACTTTGTGTACCTTACCTATTTGTACGTACGTGATGCGCCTGTAGCTTAGCGTGAAGGATCTAGGATCGACTAGCGCGAGTCGACTCGTACTCAAGTCGGGACGCAACGGCGGCGGAGCTAGCAAGGGCAGCTCGGCGAGCGAGACGACAGCCGACGCGACGCGCAGCATAAGCCCAATCACAGCACCGTCGGACCACCGTTGGTTGACATCCCGAAGTCTGCTAGGCAAATAGAAATCTAAGATGAAAATGACGACCACCACGAAGCGACAAGTGTAATCTGTGCCATGTTTTGCTAGCTTTGTCTGCTAACGAACGTTTGCGCCCGAACATCGATCCTGCGCATGCTGTTTATCTGGCTGGCAAGTTGATGAATGTGTTTTATTTTTGGCATGAGCATGATGAGCGACGATGTATCTCAGTTCGGGAAACCCACTCATAAGGGGGGCCCCTCCTTATAAGTAACCCGTCCCCCTTATAAGTAACCCCGTCCCCCTTATAAGTAACCCCCGGGGCACCCCTTATAAGGAGTCTCCACGCTTTTTTGCAATGCAACGCGAAAATGAAAGGACTGCGGCAATTCGCTTGATTATGTCCATAAAGCTTCACAAGTTTCCTAGTTACTCACGAAATTTGAGCAAAATCGGTTTGAGGCATCATATCTAAAATCATGGATTTAAATGCGATGTCAAACGACCCATGCGAATGCTGAAATGCGAGCGATTACTGGCGTGAGTGTCGCCAGGCGCGGCGGCGCGGCAATGCTTGAGTGCAGACGTGGCGACTGAGTACATGAGTACATCAGTGTACTCAGTCGCCACGTCTGCACTCAAGCATTGCCGCGCCGCCGCGCCTGGCGACACTCACGCCAGTAATCGCTCGCATTTCAGCATTCGCATGGGTCGTTTGACATCGCATTTAAATCCATGATTTTAGATATGATGCCTCAAACCGATTTTGCTCAAATTTCGTGAGTAACTAGGAAACTTGTGAAGCTTTATGGACATAATCAAGCGAATTGCCGCAGTCCTTTCACTTTTGCGTTGCATTGCAAAAAAGCGTGGAGACTCCTTATAAGGGGTGCCCCGGGGGTTACTTATAAGGGGGACGGGGTTACTTATAAGGGGGACGGGTTACTTATAAGGAGGGGCCCCCCTTGTGAGTGGGTTTCCCGAACTGATCTTACGACGGCAACGACGCGGTGATCGATCAGCTGTCATGACTGTGCTACTGTTAGTGTTACTGATAGATAGTGTAAATTTAGGTGAGTAACGTTAGGTAGACTATCTGCTACCGCAGTACAAGTACGGTTCGGTAGTAGTTAACTAATAGCATGGACTAGTAACCGCAGCAGCGACCCCATACGGACTACGTACCGTAGCGATCGACGGGGTTATGGACCCCGGTACGTACTACTAAACTTATTACTACTGTAGTGAGTAGCGTACAGACTGATTTTTTAATAGAATACTAATAGATTTGGCTTAAATAATAATAACAGTAAAAACAATAGATTTGAAAATCTCTTGCCTCTGCCAAAGTCTTCTGTGTCTACAGATATATGCAGTTGCCATGCCGCACCACCGGCCACAACAAAAGTAGGAAATTTAACGTTAGATCTAACGTTAATTGCAGAACGCAACGGTTTAAGTATTAATTTACATCCCATGTTGTCTAATAACCAAGGCAAAAGTAGAAATAGAATCTAATGTTAGTTCTAAGTTGTTTCTAACAAGTTAACAAGTTAGTTCAAAGAGCACTCAGAATCGAAAGCACAAACCTCTGGCAGCACATTTCTGCCCATCGTACCCACACAAGCATACAAGTATGCTGAAAATTGGCAAATTTTACCTCGCAGGGGCTGCGGTACGGGGGGGGGGGGGGCTCACACTTTTGGGCCGTCAAAAAAAAGGGAGGAAATCGGAAAAAATTGAAGAAAAAAAATCACAACATAGCAATTTACCATTGACAATTGTCAAAGAAAGGCTCGTTCTTGGTTCACGTTTTTGTGACGGGGAAATGATTTATTGTGTACTTAAAATCACAGATTGCTGGTGGTAGTCTGCAGTGGAACATTGGACCAACAGTGCTGACTCCCTAACTTCCGATGGACCCGAATGGGAGGCTGATGTTGACAAACAGAACCTGGTCCTGCCAGCTGTCCCATGGAGATGAGAAAGGGTCATGATGTAGCTGAGATGGCATCCAGACAAGGAAAGTGTTCCATCAGCATTGGTCCGAGGGAAGGACCACATATTGTCCTGCTTTCTCTGCTCTCCTTCCCCATCGTCTTCCTCTGTGCAATTTTTGTTGCCGGCTACATCGGCATATTAACCTGGTACAATATCTTTTTGCATTTCTTTGATGAGCGGACACTCTGCCACAGACTGACCATTTGCCCCTTGCTCATCTTGACCTTACCACTCATCCTGATAGTCTTGACGCTGGGCCTGTCGCTGTATGCTGCCTGGGAGCAAGTGTCATGGCAACTTGAAAGCTGGATGCGTGCCGCGCGGGATCCCGAGAAAGGATTCTATGCAAGGTTGTGCGCGAGGCTCGGGCTTCCGGAGTGCTGCCCCTACGAAGTTATCATTCTTCGTGAGGAAGGGGACAGTCTTGAGTTGGCTACCGAAGATGTGAGTCTAAAGGGAGTGCCTGGGGTAGTCACTACTACCAGCGAAAGCCAAGGAATTGACACGTAATCTTCTTGTTGCCCATTTACACCAGTAGGGAAATTATGTGGAGATGTTTCTTACTGTACTCTATATGATTTTGTGTGTGTAATATACATACATTTTGTACATGTAGATAAGTGCTCTCTTATTTTCCCAACAAATTTCAAGCATGTTTTGACATGCTACTTGGTTATACTGAATGTTGCAGTTTGAAAATGAATTTGACATTTGATCTATTTTGTCATGAATGACCTCTAGAAAGCTGCAACGTGGATTTTGAGATTATACATACAAGTTTGTAAACATACAGCTGTAGGTCATTTTGATAGCCCACAGGTACAAGTACATGTATGCTTTCATGAATGCAATTACTATGATAATAGTAAATGGGAATATTCACATATGTTTACTTAATATTTTATAAAATTTGTCATTATACAATCAAAGTGATAGGGACTGTTAGATGTAGCATGAGATAAGTGTCTTCCGTTGTGTATAGGAGTTGTAGGCTTATTAATCATTCAAAGAAATGAAGTCAGGAAAATGGCATCATTGAAATCAAAGATTCCTCTTCATCCCAAATGGCACTCCCACCCAAGATTGATCAGAAAAGCATGATCGAAGAAAGTAAACACGACTTTATAATCTCTGTAGTGATCTTATTCTGCAGTCAGGTGGGGAAAAGGTCATGTAGGATTAACTGCCGAAGAAAGAAAGAAAGAAAAAAATCACCCATCCCCCCCCCCCAACAAAAAAGGGAAGAAGGAATAAGACATAAGACACTTCCTCATTGTGATAGTTCGATGAGATGTAGGCTGCGTTTATCTAAAAATTTTCTGAGGCAGAATCATGATCCTAAATGCGTTTGAGGCATTTTCAGGGGTTAGATAAATGCAACCGTGTTTTCAAATCCGTTTAGAAACGGCGTTTTGAAGCACGTTTAAGACCACAATTGCCTTTCTGTGAGTAGATGAACGCAGTGCCGGTTTGAAACACGTTTACGTATTCTATCTCAAGGTTAAATCGCAGCTGTTGCTGATTGTGCTCTCTACCCATTATTTGTGTGTGACTGATGAGGCATGTTTGCTGGTACGCAGTTGACCTTTACTTCCCGGGTCAAACGGTGCAAAGTAACTGTGCAGTGACAACACTCGAATTGCGATTGTATGATGGTTAGATATGTGCAGCACCCCCAGAATAGCGTTTCAAACTGCGTTCGCAAACACTATTCCAAACGCGTTTTGAAACGTGATTCTCTCTCAAGTTAGATAAACGCAATCATAAGCAATACTGAAAGCAAGTCAGATCATTTAGGAAAACAACCTCTGAAGGTCATTTTAAATAAGAATACCCCCCCCCCCCCCCCCACCTGTTTACTTCCATCTCATGTGTGTCAAAATAAGGCAGTCAAGGCAGAATGCCATGTACACTACAACAAGTGTACTTTCAGGGTGCCTTATTGAATAAAACAGCTGAACCAGTGGCTAAATTAGATTTGATACCAATTTACTTACAGGCATCCAATATGTAATGAGGTAAACCGTCTTTCATGACAAGGTGAAAATGCTAGCATCTTTTCAAGCCCAAGGATGGCTGATTCTTTTTTCCTTTTATTCTCCTTGTTTTTCTTTTATTCCTGCTCTTTTCTTCTTGTTTTTTTTTTTGCACAACATCACTTCCATATTCACTGCTATCAGTTGCTCTTTATATGCTATGTATATGCTGTATCTTCTCTGAAAAGTGTAGATGACAATCACTGTGTATTCTTATAAAGAGCATTGTAGATTTAGTTGGGATAGACACAAAAAAAAAAAACCATTTCACAATCCTAATTCCACTTCAGTTGATATCATATAGTTTAAGTTATCATCAAGTAGAGAATACAAGAATTGCACATTGTGCAAGGGTCTATTTGTCGGATTCCTAGACTCTTGGTGTGACTTTACTGAAAGTAGCTGTGTGTGACATATTGTACTTTGAGGCCTTTTCAGTTTACATTCAGAATGCTCAACTCAAAACTTAGTGAATGTGTAACAGATGCCTGAAATACGAAATTGTAAAACTGGTTTGAGTGCTTGCTTGAAATGTCAGCTTTGCAAAGTGTTTTTTTTTTTCTTGTACTCTAGTTCCCATCTTTTCATTTCTGTTGACCAGAATGTGAATGTAATTCAGAGCTTCCATTTATATTTTGCAAAAATAAGTGTGTGTTTGCCATGTATACATTACATTTGTATATTACATATTTTATTGGATATGATATATTCTGTGTAAAGCAAGTTGAATAGCAACTCATGCTCAAGTATGACTTTATGGTAGTTTGAGTCGACACATTGGTCACCTTTTAAATTTCATAAATTGATGAAAAGTGATAAGTCCTTTGGATTGAATCCACATTGTCAAGCTTTTTGATGCTGCTTGTACACAGTGACAATGTCATTTTGAGCCAATGCCTGAAACATCCGTGTTATTATTCATTTTTTTTTGTCTACAAACGACTGAAACATGTATTTTTTTCTTTAATACACTAAATCATGTTTACTTCCTTGGAGAATATGTAATTCAAAAAAAAAAAAAAAAGAGTGGTATCATGTGTACACTGTGTAGAATGTCTTTCAAGAAAATTCAAAAATGTGAATAATTCTTGTATTTTTTAAACAATTAAGAATTGAAACAAACTGACTGCCTTGTGATGTAAACACAGTTTATTTTTAGGTTAATGCGATGAAATATTTTGCCTGTATTCTAACGGCTGCTATGGTGCTCCCATTACAACGAATATGGTTATAACGAAATTTCATTACAACGAAGTAAAAATTTAAGTCCTGAAGTTATCATCTGCATGTATCTACATAGATATACTTAATTTGTTTCACTGTATCAAAATTTTTATGGAACGAAAGAAACTGCCGGTTCCGACCTCGCCGTTATAATGGGAGTAGCCTGTATGCTCTGTTTGGTTTTACGACTTTGCAAATTGCGATTGATCTCTTGCATGTACTGAACACTGCATTCATGCAGTACCACTCTGACCCCACTGTCAGTCATTTCTTTGTTCAGCCATCATAACGAACAGGATTGGACAAAATAGCAAGTTGTTAGCAGTGATGAGATTAGAGGTTGTAGGCCCTATATGTACCTTGCTACAGATGTATGTATTGGAAAAGAATACTTCATTGTACAATGTACGTGCTGGTGGGGTAATGTAAGCTTAACCCATTGAGGATGGGCAGATTTTGCTATACAACATGCATTTCCCATAGACTCATGCCCTAGTATACTCGGGACTCGTCCTCAACGGGTTAACATCACATCATGGGGATCTATCCAGCTATTATCAGGGATGTCAAGACTTTATGAGATAATCATCGTCACACTGAGTGAGGCCATTAACCCGTTTAAGACTACAAATACATGTAGTCTTGAGTATACTCAGGCATGTGTTTATGTGAAATATGTGTTATAACAAAATCACAACATCCTCAGCGGTAAGTGAGAGGGGGGTATTCATTCTCTCACTGGCAAAGATGCAAGGATCTGGAGAAATGATCATCAGTTTCAATTTTCATATAGCTCAATGTCACACTACCATATTTAACATATTCATACTCAATGCCATTGGCATTTTGAGATGTTTCATCCGATAGGATTATTAAGTAGTAACACTTTCTGAAATTAATGCTTGAGGCTCTGAATCTTTGTTTCAACCAGACCGCCTTTTGATAGCAAGTGTGCGATTGTGATTGTCAAGAACTAATTTAGAAATGCATTCAACGTCTTTCACATCATATTTGTGCTGTATTCACAGTGAAAGTATCCACATTCATGAGAAAGGTTTTTGCCGAGGAAATCATTTTGAACACTACATTGTGCTTTCATGTTAGGATTGATGCAGCAGCTTTCTCACAGGTTTATACACTGCTGCCTGGCCACATTTTGTGAGCATGTTTCATAGTCATCTTTCATCTTTTCATGTAGGTGAAACATACAATTTATTGCAGTGTACAGTTTGTAGACTTGATATATAGAAAAGAGAACAAAGATAACTCTTTTGGAGAGTGGACTTCGGACTCAACTCTTATGCCATGTATTCAATGACCTGATTAACGAGACATTACATGTTGGTTCAATATGTTTTGAAAATGATAGGAAAATTTATGACCCACAAAACAATTATTAGCACTTAACATATTTGTGAAGATAGGAGATAGCAGTGGCATATATTGCCACTGTATTCTGTTGTAAAAAAAGAAAACAGAAAAACAAAAGAGAACACATCTATGCTTTCAATTGCAGTAGGAGTGCTAATCATTTGCTGTATATATACATGAAGAGGACCAAGTTCATCTTGACATAATATCTCAAGCTTATCTCTCACACCTGTCTGCCCCATGAACCATACCCTCAAGGGCCCCTATCATCTTTTTTGTCCCCGCCAAACGAGTTCGAGCAGGGGACTATGAAACGGGCTCCGTACGTGTGTGTGTCCGTGTGTCCGTCCGTCCGTCCGTCCGTGTGTCCGTGTGTGCGTCCGTGTGTGATCAAAATCTTCAATTTGCTACTTCTCTGTCATTTATGAGCCAATTTTGATTCTGTTTGCTTTATATGATAGCACTACATGGTAACCCGATTTCGATTCCGTTTGCTTTATGTGATGGCACTAGGTGAGGGCTTCAAAACTTCTACACAGAATTTTGACCTTTGACTTCTTTGACCTTTGACCTTGATTTTTTGACCTATATTGTACATTTTGCTACAAAATGCTACTCCTTCGCCATTTCTTACCCGATTTCAATTCCGTTTGCTTTATGTGATGGCACTAGGTGAGGGCTTCAACACTTCTACACAGAATTTTGACCTTTGACTTCTTTGACCTTTGACCTTGATTTTTTGACCTGTATTGTACATTTTGCTACAAAATGCTACTCCTTTGCCATTTCTAACCCGATTTTGATTCCGTTTGCTCTATGTGATGGCACTAGGTGAGGGCTTCAACACTTCTACACAGAATTTTGACCTTTGACTTCTTTGACCTTTGACCTTGATTTTTTACCTATATTGCACATTTTGTTACAAAATGCTACTTCCGGCGGGGACATATATTACGCACCGTGTAATTTCTTTTTTTCTATCCCTCATCCTTGTCGCCCCCCAAAAAGGACAATTGACATGAAAACCTGAAATATTCTATGCCTATCCTTTGCCTTGTTCTTTGTATTTGTTTTGTGTGAAAAACAACAACGAAATTGTACCTTTTGTGCATTAATATGACTCATGTCTGACCTCTTCTTGGTATTGTAAGTATCTTTAAGTAATAACTTTTGTCAGTTCCCTTCCTGGCTCTCTGTGTTCTGCAATTACTGCAATCTCTGGAATATCCATGGCAATATGAAATATCTCCTTGCTGGAAATAAATTACTGTATATGTCAGTCTCATTTCAACCCTATTCTACTTAAATGGGATGCATTTTATCAAACTATCAAATTTTGTAGAAACCAACCTTCCAACTTGTTTGCCCCTGCCCCCCCCCCAAAAAAAAAAAGGTTGAGCAGAAATGAAAGTGATGTTCATACTTGACTTGTAGAAGTATTGGGGATGATTTAAACAAAAACTAAAGAAAAAAAAACAACAACTACAACAAAAACAAAACTTCAAAACTTAAAAGGACATTTGTAGTAAGGTCATTTTAGTTATAAATATTGGTATTGATAGCCTCTGAAGAGTGAATTTCAGCAAGGGCCTTGTATTTGTTTTCTTTCTCATTTTATTTCGTGCATGTGTGTTTACATTTCAACTTACAGTATTTTTCCATGGATACAG
Source organism: Diadema antillarum (assembly GCF_040938485.1). Lineage (NCBI taxonomy): Eukaryota > Metazoa > Echinodermata > Echinoidea > Diadematoida > Diadematidae > Diadema > Diadema antillarum. The sequence goes on from NW_027271056.1 coordinate 3,943,433, forward strand.
TATATCAATCTGTCTATTTATAAATCTACTAATTTTACTTTTGACTTGAGTGCAGCCCATCAAAAGTTGAGTTTATACTACCATCTTCATTGCTTTTTAACTGATACTGGAGAACAATTTTGTGATGCTATTTTGATGTGTATTTTGTACACTAAGACTGTCTGGTGAAGAAGCTACAATTCAGAAAAACAAAGAGACTTACAAACAAAGTTGTAAAAGAAGATTTTAATTATTATTTGAGCCAAGTTCAGAAAACTTTCATTGGTTCCTATTTTCTGTGTCCATATTTTTTTTTCCTTTATCCGTAGTTTTTTTTCTTTGACTTACTGCATAGCACATTCTTATCAAAATCAAAGGGTTAAAGGTCATGAATAACTTCTGTGTGCAATTTGTGGTTGCCTCTTTAAGCTGTATCTCGCTTCCTTTGTTCACCTCCCTGTTTTGTTCAAGCCCGCATGAGGTACAAATGTACATACATATAGCTGTTCATATTTCAGGCTATTTTAGCCTAGGATGCTTTCATTTCCTGCTTGACAGATACAATTAGAAATAATCTACATGTCTGCTGAAATAGGATATAAAATCTTGGAGGTTTTCCAGTGAAAGTGCCATGTTACCCCTTCATGTTTAGTGGTTAAGGATCAAGCTCTGACAGGATAATGTAGAGTGAGGTCTTACCTGTAAAGTGGAATATGTTCTGTTGCCAAATTTGGAAATTAATGCAGTGAATTGCAAACAGCTGCTGTCTGAAAGTTTCTTCAATCTCACTAGACATTGCCCTATCATATGAAGAGTGTATTATTATTTTTCTATTCCTGATACAACTAACACAGAATGAGGGGTATTGAGAAACACCCCCTCATTGACTAAGCCTCTCCTCATGTGCCTCAATGTCACTTCATATTAAGTTTGTTGAGGAGTCTGTATGGAAAAAGTGTGGATTGTAGATTTTGTTGTTGTTGTTCACGGTTATAGTAAATTGTCAGTTGATGTCCTTAAAACTGTAAGGATGGTTGCATTCACATTAATAGTTTACCCATTTCCAAGATGTGATTAATTCTGAGTAAGAAAGTGTCAGTTTCCATTGGAGTGTGTTTTGATCTATCTATCTCTTTATAATCTTAGAATAATGGTTTCAAGTCTTGCCACTGTCTGTATATTTTGTATGTTCAGATGCCTACTCTGTGCCAAGGCTTTAAAAGAGATACCTGGTATTAATGAGGCATATACAAAGCTATCAGGACAGGCAAAGAATGCTTCATAGCGAGGACAATGTACACCTTTCATGAGGCACCAATCGTGCTGAAGTATGGAAAGCACTAGGCGTTAGAAACTGAATGTTATTTCCTTTTTTTTTTCTATGTTATTAAAACATGAAAGCAACCACCAAAGGCCCCATATTATAAATAGCAGTAATTGAGTGTATGATCTATTAATAGGATTAATACGATTAGGATTGTCAGTTAAAATAGAATAGCTTACCACTGAAGAAACGTACCATCAGCTAAAACTTCTTTAAAGCTAATAGGGCTCAGCTGGCATTCAGGTGCTTGATTGAAAGATGTTTACATCGACCTACATGCATTTGTAAAACCCACCTTAATGGGGATTCCTTACTGGTGTAGGTATGCGTTATTTTTATTTCAGTATGTATGTGTGCGTGTGTTCCTTTTGATGTCCACTGCTAAAAAAGTGGGCTTAACTTCAGCCTAAATATTTTACTGCCCACTCCCACTGACTCATCATCCAACTGTTATAACTAAAACAGGACAAGTCAGTAGTTGAGTTTGTAAATTATAGTCTATTTGCCTGTACAACCATTCATGTGTGTGAAAATTTCTAAGATTTGTGAAAAGCAGTACAATTTATTTTGTTTTCTTTGCAGTAAACCTTGACTAAGCAAGGCATGTTCCCTCCTTGAGTTCTGTATTCATTTAAGTGATTTAACCAGGAACTACATCGTATTAGATGTTGATCTGACTGACAATTTGTAGAGTAAATTCCTATTTTCCCCCTCTTCTTATCAGTAAATATCGCATAAATGCTGCTGTTCATGTATTCAAAATTAATTCTCTATGCCATCATTGTACCACCTGACACTATGAAGGTTTCATAAGTGAAGGACTTTATACACCCTCTCAAGCAAGGAGTCAAAGTGACTATGATTACGAACACTGTACCTGATACTTTGTCAATCTCAAGTGAATATCACAGGTGAAGTAACAGAGTTTGTTGTGAGGGATGCTTCCAAAGGTGTAATGAAATATGACACCTGTTACATAATTCAATATGATATGATGTCATCCACCTAAAAGATGTATATGAAAGATAGGAGTTACAATTGTATGCTATTTATCAATATTCAATGTTAGAAAATTTGTCAATACATTACCTTGTTTTATGAACAATGCAAAAGCAGTTGTGTCTTGTTATGATTACCTGTTACAGTTACCATGACACCTACTGCCAATGCCCAGAGCTGTGAGTGGGTTTTGCCTGACTTGGCAGTTGTTAGTTATCACGGTTGCATGCCTTACATATTCAGGTCGCAGATTTTTGTGTGGTCTGATGTATAATTGCGTAGAACAGGTTTTGTGCGCAAGCGCAACGACTGTCATCAATAGCCATGGCCATGTAAGCTGAATAAAAAAAGAGCTTTAGTTAACTCCTCTCTTTGGTGGTGTGCTGTGATTTCATGCTGTCATCGTTGAGCAATAAACCTCTCCCTGTACCTCAAAGGGTAATCAAATCAAATTTTCCCCGGGCATAGAAAAATCAATTGTTGGGACTGATGGAAGATGACATTCCCTGATTGGATGTAAATAGATTTTTTTTTTCTTTTTCTGTCACTTCCGAGTGAATCATATCCACATCTACATGGCTTGGAATCTGTGATGAATTGGTGCCAGCACTTCCAGTGTCTTATCGTGATTATGAATCATGGAATTACAAATAGAACATTTATTTCATTTTTTGTGATATATGAAAATTCATATATATGTATATATGTGACCCTGCACCTCAAAACAAACAAAAAGTCGCCAGACATGAATTTTCAGTTAAGACCATATTCTGAAAGAGCAGACTTTAAGCTTTAAAATGATGTATAACTCAAATCAAATGGACTCTCCTAACCTATCTAAATATTGGAAAGAAAGCACAAACTCAGGAAAAGTGTGAACTGAGAAAAGAGGCTCTAAAGTACAGTGTCTATTCAAGCGCTTAATCTTTACCAAACCGTGCTGGCTGTGCGATGAATGGGACAAAAAAACAGGAAGTAAACCACCAGAGTAACAACAATGAAGGGATTATCAGATTAAACTGAAATTAAGCATGCCTCATTAACACATTCTGTCCATAATTAATGCCAACTTTCAAAGCAGTAGCACTATCCCTTCAAAAGTTATTAGAGTTGAAAGTGAAGAGTGTGGACAAGGTTTTTCAGAAATGAAAAAGGGATTCTAAAGACACACCTAATCACACTATTCTGCCAAAAGTGTTCGATATGAATTGCTAAAAAACACACTTTCCTGCCCGTTTTATGATACCAAATTTTAGCATAACGTAAAAGAAGACCCGCTCTTTCAGAAAGTATGAAAAAGTCAAGTTCGGCTGGGTTGATCCATTTCACTTATTTTCAGTCCTCACGCAAAATCAGTGTGTGCGACTTTATGTTCGTTTTGAGGTGCACGGTCACATATATATATATATATATATGTGTGTGTGTGTGTGTGTGTGTGTGTGTGTGTGTGTGTGTGTGTGTGTGTTTGTGTGTGCATGTGCATGCGCACGAGTGTGCATATAATGTGACAGGTAGATATGGAGAAAAGGAAAATAATACCGGTAACAAAGTCACACCGTAGACACACAAAAAAATGAAGATATGTGAGAGAGAGAGAGAGTAGAGTTTGTATGTGTGAGTGTGTCTGTGTTTGTGTGTTTGTGTGTATTGGTACATACTGGGTAATAATGACTGGTGGTGAACTTAAGCTAGTTTTCAATACCACCTCTACATACTTTACATAAAATGTGAAATTTATAAGATGTTTTGAAAAGATTGCATGAAATTATTGAATATGTGATGTCTATTTTGACTGAAATGTGTTGCTGAAATTAGATTAATTTATGCATTGATAGATTATGTAGTACAATGTATTTGATGAAATTTGCTGTATGTGGACACCTCACTATATTGTACAATAGACTGGTTCTATAATGTATTCAAATTTTATGCATGCTTTGTTTTCAAAAGTTGCTCTTAAACAACCATAAAGCTTGCTGGAGGCTTGCCCTACCTAGCAACAACTAAGTGAGTTCCTGCCTATGGAACTAAAGGGAGGGAGCAGGTGAATAAAATGCTCTGTTACTAGGCTGTAGGAAAAGAAACGTCCATAAATTGTAGTAATCACAGAACAGTCCCTATTCCACATGCATTGTAAATTTGAAGAATAAATACATCAGTAAAAAAAAAAAAAGCATCTAAAAGCAATTTTTTTTTTTTTTCACACAAAAAATAATATACATGTAGTTCAACTGTAGAAATCGTAGCAGCTTACATTCACTAACAGTTTGGGATATGTCCTTTGTTTTTTTTGTCCTTTTCATTGTTACTGCTTGTACAGCATTATTGATATCAATATTCCATGGAAATGCCTGTAAAGTACTACAATTTTTTTTAACATTTTTTGTTTTCATTTCTGGTTCCTAGTATGCATTGCATTTCATGAAATTGAAGAACCAGCTGACTGCTGAAATCAATGATGCTGTTAATAAATAGTAAGAAGATAGTTATGACAAAGTAGCATAGACACAGGGAGTAACAGTTACAAAAACATGTTTTTTATCAGTGCTACCAAGGAAATGTCAGAAAGAGGCTGTTGAAAGTATGGCCCAACTCATTTGCCATAGCGCCATCATGTGTTGAAAAACTTAGAAAAGGTATGGTCCTCTGCTGAGCCACGGAACCAACTGTAGATCAGTTTGTTTTTTTTCTATTCAGATTTACATGATATATTCAGAAAGTCCATCTGAAGTTCATTCAGCTGTGGCTTGCAAGTGTGTAGGAATATGGCATAGAGCTTCAAACTAAGAGCCTCTTATGAGTGTTAATTTCTTGAAATGCAATTATCTAATGACCGATTTCCCCCCCCCCCCCCCCCTAAAAGTCAGGTGTCGAGTAATATTTTTTTTTTTTTTTTGCATTTATGGCTGATAAACTCTTGGTCTGTCCCAGAAAACATCAGTGGAAACATGTGGAAAACATCAAAAGGTTTGGACTACTACACATTTTGGCAACATATGATTGTATGATTTTGGTTTTTCCTACAAAACTGCTGATTAGTCCTGCAACATCAGGCTAATAAACTCTCTGGCATCACTTGTGGACAATTGCAACAGGCATTATGGGCTAGATTTGTTGTAGGAAAAATTCCCTTTGATATAAAAAATAAGGCAGAGGTCAGGAATAAAAAATTGTACAGTGGAAAATCTTGTTTATGAAAAAATGAATGGTTGAATGTAAACTGATTCCTTTTAAAAACAAGGTGTTTTGCAGGCACTCAAACTCTTTTTCTTTTTTTTGAAAACCATGATATAGTGAGAAAACCTGATAAAAACAAGGTAAAACTGTCCATGTTTTTGTTTTTCTCAGATCCTTGTTTTTAGCAAGGTTTCCCCTTGTATATTTATACTGTATATTCATATGGTATATTGAAAAAGCTCAGGGCTCGACATTAGTGGTGGCAACGGTGGCCCCTGGGCCCACTAAAAATTTGTATTGGGCCCAAACAAAACTTTTCGAAGAGTGTATCTTATGGTGGCCCACTCGGGCAACAAAGATTCAAAATTGCTTGCTATGTTTCCTTTTATGAAGCACCACTATACTTCTTTTTCAGGCCACAAACATTTCAAATTCAATAATTTTAGTGGCCCAAATGGACCACCAGATGAAAATTTGAATGTCAATATTTGAATATATATATATATATATATATATATATATATATATATATATATATATATATATATATATCATATTCATGTATATGTATATATGCATGTGCATATGATTGATGACAATACCCCTTTAGTAATATAATAATATAACACATCCATGAACAATGTATGGAATGAATGAATCAACAAAGTCAAATTCAGTTCTCTGAATAATGTTTATTACTTATGGTCATTCATTTCTGTAACATATCAAGTATTTCAACAACAATATTACAACATCTAGACAAACATATTTTGGTAATCATAGTTGTTACCAGTCTGAAGCTGCATAATGCATTTCATGTAAAAACATTATGCCACTGTAAACTTTTTTCCTTTCAAGAAATATTATGTACATAACATTCTCACACAAACATTGTACACATGATAAAAGCACTGAAACACTATAGAAAATGTCATTATGACGTCATATTTGGGTGGGATATGCATTTTCTTCCATTGTGAATGCACTACATAGCATGCACTTCTGAGAAAAATGTAACATTATTGGTATTTATAAATTCATCATATGGCTTGCCATGGTAATGGGTAAAAACAATGTTTTCACATTGGCGCATGCAGCATGGGAAAAATTAAAAGAAACAGGAGGAAAAGAGAACAGTACTACCAAAGAAATGTTTACATGTATATGGCACAAATGGTGGCACAAATGGTGGCACAAATTAGAAAGATGGCAACATTAATCAAGGAGATTAAAGCCTGAAAATTTTCATGAAGAGTTAGGGTCAGGCAGAACCACAAATGATGTACCACGTGGGATATTCATTGTTTTGGGTAAATCTTTTGATGCCTTAGAAAGGTGAACTGAAGTAAATTTATAGGAAACTGGCCAAGACTAAACATTCAGTTTTCATCAATTGATATCATCTAGCCACTCAATAATCAGAAAACAAAGGTACTCAGATCTTTCACATAAAACATGATGACAATGGAAAGTAACAATTTTATTAAGGAAGAGAAAATGAATTTTTTTCCACCACAGGCAGGAGGAAGTGCATGCAACATCATTGACAGGTCTTTTTTGATTCACAAAGAATCACATCCAAGGTAGGAGACCACAGTCAGCTGGGAAGACCAAGATGGGCAGGATCTTGTGATCTCACCAAGAATCATACAAGATGCAGTGGCTGCAGTAGTTATGGCGATGGCGATGGTGCACATTACAGCAAGGAACACGGCCATTAAGGAGAACAAAAGATTCACATCAGTATTCATGATGACAGGGACCCAGGAGTGATATATCAACAGTTGACAATAAATTCATCTATCCATATTGGTGGGAACTTTAGGTAGGCTGCACACTAATCCATTCCTTTTTTTTCTACTGGTCTGACCTGTCCCTCTCGGACCAATAGATACCCAGTCTTTCCATTTGTTCCTGGTCCCTGCCTAATATTTGGGGGTCCTGTTTTTTCTTGACTGGCCCAACAATAATGTTTCAGTTTTGTTTCAATTTTTTTTTTTTTTTTTACTGGTCATGTTGGACCAGTAAATTTGACAATTCCTAAAAAAGTTACTGGCCTGACAGTGATTTTTACCGGTCTGGGACTGTCGGACTAGTGCCAGTGTTAATCGTTGCTTTAGAGAGTGTATATTCCAACATGACACATAACATCTATGTGACAAATTTACTACACAAACAAATGAATCACACATGCTGGCTCATACTAGAAAGGAATCTCATTAATATATCTCACATAGTAAATAAAAATATGTTTTACAAGATTTTCTACAGCTGCAAGTAAGACAAGCCATTCATTAATACAATTTCATAAAACATACTGATGGGAAAGCAATGTTATATGAGTGATGGTATACCAAAAGCAACAGATCAGTAAAAGTTTAGAGGAAGTCAACAAACATAAGAGAGTATCCAATATTCAAATATCACAAGTGTACTGAAGATGCTATCTGTAGCATGTCTGGATCATGGGATATTGAATACTCCACATTTTGTAGTCATTGAAATGCAAAATTAAATCTTAAAAATTCACATGCTTTGTGATGCATTACATTACATGCTTTTTTTACTTTCAGATGACTTTGCTAATTGTAGACTATCTCTCATTATACAATTCGTGAAGAACACAGGTAATTAATCTTTCATACAAATTACTGCAAAAGTGGAAATTTTTGTGCATTTCGCGCAACCAGAAACTAGCGTGAAGATAAAAGCATGCGCATAATTTTTTTGCTTGCCATACGTTCCAGTAGTTAATGCATTAATTCTGCGGAATTAAAAACATGTAAAATTTATTTTACCTGGCCAAGTATTAAAAAAACATACTCACAGGAAAATACCCACTTCCACAGTACCGGTCACGCATAAGAAAATCTACAAATTCGAAATGAATCACAATCCTGTCTCATGACAAGCTCCACTACTTCACATCCAATAGGACGCCAAAGAACTGACTCAGTGTCTTTGAACCTGTCATCACTTTTTCATTACTTAACAGACTTCATTCAAGCTTTCACTTATCTATTGCTTGGACTTCATCAATCTAATTCAAAATGCATGTACACACAGGAGTGACACATTCACTCATTTGAGTATTTCAGGCCTACCATTATGCAGAAGCAGTAGCGATTGTCTTTTTGATGAAAACAAAAAGCCCCAGGAAGAACCTGGAATATGCATTAATAGAAACAATTTTTCTAAGAATTCAAGACACAAGATACCGATGAAACCTACATGAAGCGACAAACAGCAATTGCACACCAGAGGACGGAGGAAAGAAAAAAATAAAAGAAAGCAGCACAATAGAAACACACCAACTAAACTTGACTTAAAATAGAACAGGACACCATTTCCCATGATCAAATTGCCTGCATTATATAACAATACCACATCACTGCTTGATAGTACAACACCTCCTCTTGCTCTGTCTCTTTCTCTAGAAAGTGCTTCTTTAATTCCACCCCTCATTGAACAGTCCTGATTAAATCTGTTCCGGATAAGTCAGGTGATGGAACCTTAATAGGTCTGCATGAATATTTTCAGCATTAATTCCATCACTGGAATCTCACACCCCCAGAAAATTGCTTTTTGATAGCAGTCCTATCTTCCTGCAGATTACCACCTTGCCCATATCAAATTTTACTCAACTTGTTCAATGCCATATTCCACAGCTTCACACACCCTTCTCTAAAGATCACCAGCAAAACCTGTGAGCACTTCAGCCTTTAATAAACACCTTCCATTTTACAGCCTGGTATAAGAGCAAGCGATGAAACCATTTTGAAGAAAACCCAAAAGCATGATATTGAGCAGGTAGTATAAGGAGTGCAAGATCATTTCACAATTACATTTACCTGAATATCCAAAAGGATATCTCTCAACATTTTAGGAATCTCCCATTCTCAACAAGATACAGTAAGTTTGGCAGGCATGTGCTTCTCAAATGACCAAAATAGCACACCTACCTGTAAATTGTAAAGCCATATTCTGCATTCACAGAGAGAACCAATGCACAGACTAGTTTGCAATTACTGTGTACTCACCGAATATCAACGGCAATTACTAGTGCTTAAAAGAAGGGGTACAGGATGATATGATACATTTCTTGGTCAGTGATAACAAATAATGGGTTCATATCACACAATTTAATGTAGACACTTTTTAACTCATTACTAACAATGACTTTACTACTACTGTGACAATGTCACAACTCTTCTCCCTAATACTCAGATGTTCTGAAAATGATGAATTTAATTTTCTCTGATCTTCCCATTAATAAAAATGCACAAATGTAATGAAGGCATAGAATATAAAATCTCAAAGAAACACAAAACAAAATGGAAATGGACCCTGAACTGTTGAAAAAAGGAGAAAGGTCATGAGAGGACACTCCATGCACTTGGTTCTTACTGGCAGAATCCAGACATATTGGCCGAATTCACGAAGGTGGTACAATCTTTGTCCATGGTTTTGATAACCATGGACAAAGACCGTAGTTTTGTATGGGGCGCCAAGTGTCGCATGGCCTATTTCGTTACGAAATGAACATTTCGTCAACGAAATGACTGATTTCGTAACGAAATAGGCCATGCGACACTTGGCACCCCATACATGTCCATGGTTTAAATCCATGTGCAAAGATTGTACCACCTTTGTGAATTCGGGCCTATGTGTACTCATGAATAGTGGCACATCATTGGTAGTTATCAAGATCTTTCCCACATTGAGCTACAGACATTTTGCCAGTAATACATCTCAGTGATTTTTATGTCTGATATCATCCACAGAATGGGCACAATTTGTTGAAAATTTGCTACACTACCACATACAGGCATTATAATGTTTGGGGGTACACGCCACACATGTAAGCAAAACACCTAGGCACATAAAATGCAATGTACATATATCACCAATGACATATTGATCAAAGATTGAATACATATTACCACACCGCATGATAATCATATTTTCTTCTTTTCTCTTCCTTTTCCAACAGATCATACTGGTATTTCATACCATATATTTGGTATAGAAGGCAAGCACCATTAAATATATTTACAGCAAACATGTACACACAAAAAACACAAAGTTTCCATAAACTTTTAGATGAATTATTGAACAAAATGCTGGAATGATGCAAACACAGATTAGTCAAAATCTATAATTTCCAGACAAATCTGCTGATATTAAAATATTGACAGACTAATAACCATAATTATACAACTTAATCCAATTGTTCAGTAATCATTACAGTACCACAAGAAAGAGATTATTCATGATTTGTTCTGACCAGTATCATGTAAGTGATTAGAATACACAACTTCCAAAACATTCTGCTTCAACTTTTCTTCCATACAGAGAGTTGTTCACTTTCATCGTATTTTCTTCCAAATGTTTTGCTCATAGGGCTTCAGAGCTGTATTTAAGTGGAAAAATACTACATAAAAAATGGGACTTTAGGAAAATACCCTGGCTACTGACTCTTTTATTCAAAATAATTGATATGTAACTTGACTTCTCTCAACAAATTCTTCAAAATATTTTGAAGATTTTATGTTTTGTAAGTTCAAAGTTGTAATGCATAGTCAGTACTATATCTTCTTAAAAGTAATTTTGACTACAAAAAAAAAAAATACATCTGTGTGCTTCAATTCTTGTTTGTGTTTTAACACACTAGTGTAAATTTGCTAATAATTTACAATTTAGTATACATCTTTTCATGTAGGCAGACTACACAGAAGGGGTGAACACCTTTCTACTTTAAAAGATCTTGGTGGGCAAACCAACAATTTCATGGGACAATCAAAACATATCAATTTTGGAAGAGTGTTGTCCATTAAAAGACTACTGCAGCCTTGTCCATAGGGAAAGAAGATCCTCTAGAAAACAAATTAAAATACTTTGCAAAATACCTTTGAGATTAAAAAAAAAAGTATTGATCAGACATACAGGTGTGTGATTTTTGCATATTGTTTGATCTCTGAACTTTGACACTTTGTGAGCAGAGTTTGAGACTAGGCTGTCAAGGGAGGTGGGTTGGTTACTGATAATGACCAGGACCTATCAGTAGAAGGCAGGGTTGGTGTGCTCAATGATGCAATGGCGACAGCAGCGCTTGAGCAGTCTGTAGGCCTCTCTGGACACCTCATCGCAGTCCTGGATGTTGAGCTGCTGGAGGTCTGGGCAGACTTGGGCCAGGACCTCAATGACATGGTCAGTCACATGTAGGCAGCCCTTGAGACTCAGCTTCCTCAAGCTCTGACAATTGGTGGCCACAGATACCAATCCCTGGTCAGTCACAAGTGGACACTTCCCAACGTCCAAGGATCGCAACCTTGGACAGCCCCGCGCTAGCGATTCCAGCGATTTGTCCGACACAAGGGGGCATCCGCGAACATTCAGATAGCGGAGTTTGTAGCAGACTTTGGCCACAGAGTATACACCCATGTCTGTCACCAGCTCACACTTGGCCACGCTGAGGTATCGCAGGTGGTCCTCCAGCCTGGCCAGCTCTCGCAGGGCACAGTCTGTAATGTGTGGGCAGTCACTGAGGGACACTTCCTTCAGCATCAAGCACTGTGTTGTCACATATTGCACACCAATATCGGTCACTCCGACGCATCGCCGGAGGTAGAGGTTCACCAGGGCCGGGCAGTTTGTGGCAATAGTCCGCAGACCGTTATCATCCAGCTTGGGACAGTCTGACATGTCAAGGTGCCGCAAGTTTATTCGTTGCTGCAGGAAGTCGTTGGAGTCACAGGTGGCTGGCTCTACAGGAAGATTCATGCAGTCTACTTGCTTGCAGCCTGCAATGGAAAAAGAGAACAAAGGAGAACAAAAAGATCAACCTTTGGCTCACCTCCAGGTCTAGCATCGCACTGTAGCAATAAAGTGTCCTAAACAAAAGAAGAAGAATTGTCTTCACTGGCTGCTAACTATTATATCATAATGGTCAAACACAAGGAACAAATATTTCTGAAATTTTCTCCATATATTTTATGACAACATCATCCCCAAACTTGTATAAAAATACATACACACATATTTGCATATATACAAATATACTCATGATTCACTGGTGACTGCTTGTCTTCATGTAAAATTGACTATTGTATAATACTGGATTAACTATCATTTCCTATTTGTCCCATATTTCGTGGAAGCACCTAATGATGAAGAGATACGTACTTCCTTTGACCTTCTACGTCCATGTACTGTTCTTAAGCCAGCAGTAAGGAGAACAATCCCAGACTGAATAATGCTGCATTGAATATCAATTTGTCATGCCACATTAAGCTATGAATTGGGTTTGCAGGCCTTTCTCATGGCCGTGACTGAGGCGATTAACTATGGGCACTGTTGTGTGCAAGAAAACACCAAAATGGATGCAACTACAATATACTCATCTCAAAAAAGTCAGTTAACTTTCATTTTGTAGGGTTTTTTTCAGGTACTTTTGGTTTCAGGCACATTTCTGACCGAAAATGGCATTAAGAATTGAATACAAGTGCTAGATTTCATTTATTACGGAAATCCACTTTTAGGGTACCTAGAAGACTGATAGCATTCCTCTTATTTCCATTTCTTTCTTTTACTACATGTTGCACTTGCTAGTTGTCATCGAAGAAGTAAAGAAAAAAAATCTGTTTTAGAAATGAAGGGAATTTGTTTTTGTGGAGAGAAGGCAGTTACAAAGTTTTTATTTGTTGTTGTTGTTGTTGTTGTTTTTGTTTGTTTGTTCATTGTTGTTGTTTTTTTGCTATTAACCCATTGAGGACAGTTTGATTTTGCTACAACATGCATTTCCCATAGACACTTTCTCGAGCATACTTGGGACTCATCCTCAATGGGTTAATCTCTGTGAATGAGATCATATTCCTCATCTGTAATTATCGTGAACCCTGGCAAGCAGTAGGTAGTACGGGTTCAAATCCCAGGCTAGTACCTTCTTTTTTACTCGCTGTTTATTAGGGTCTGTTTTGTTGAAAAAAAAATACCATGTGCTAATGTGTATTGAAAGTTGTGATATGTTATGACATCAGTTTTGCATTCAGGCAAGAATTAAACCACTTTTTCTCCAGATCACCATGATGAGGTAAGCGATGGCTGCCACCTGTAAGAACCTCTTTCTCTTTCAGGATGCCCCTCCTGCTACACAGAGGAGTGAGTCTGATGGGACTCTGTGATCAGAGTGAGATTTCTCAGCCTGTCAAACCCGCTTTATCACGTTCAACGTCCTAATGCCTTTTCCTCAGAGAATGCAATATTTAGACGATACGTGCAAATTTGGTGCTCGTTTGAATCATCAGGCTTCTCCAAGTCACGGCTGTGGACTTCTGAGGCCCTTGTGTAAGGATTGCAAATTGTAGAGTATAATAAAAACAATAAGAACTAGTGTAATCTGATTCCAATCTCTAACGCATCATGATCAATCTGCAATGATTCGTTTGCACGCAAACACACACACACACAAACAAACACGATCACAGATTACCGCCTGGTTTCTTACTACAGAGGATATCGGAATGTGTCGCCGTGGGCAACCCAGAGCTAAGATATTGTCCTCACGTTTTTATATTGCCACGAAATCCAAGACAGACCCAGTTTATCCCCTACCCTTAGTGTGGGGACTGTTTTCCCTGCCCACTGGCAACAATTAAAATGGAAAGTGAAGTGTAGGTTGCCCTTTACACTATCTCCCTGTTCCCCCTGGTAATTTTGGATAATTGCAAATGGGTGGTTCCTTCACTCTGTCGTTGTGTTTGTTTGTTTGTTTGTTGTTTGTTTACAGGGGACACTGATGCATTCAAATGGTGTGTCTTCATACCTCTTTCTCATGGAGAAATGAGTGATTTGTAACTCTGCATTACTGGCTTGGCTCACTCTCAGTGATAGAAAATTTGTGCATTCTTCAATGTAGTCATTGAACTTGACTTTCAGCATGTACACGTACTATGACAAAAAGGCTTCAAGAGCAGGTTCTTTTTCTACACACATCAAAGAAGGCTTCATACACAATATGGAAAACATATGCCGCAGTGTATGTGCATTCATGCAGGGAGGTGAGAAATTTCGTCTCACCTCCCTGGTACATGTATCTGCACTGAAGGTGTATTCACGAGTATTCCTACAGAGTTAAAAAGCAATTGGTCAACTCTGCAGCACAAGTTTAATTGAAATCACCAGGAAAATAACTAGATGAAATATGATCAGATAGAAAAGGCAGTGACAGAGTTACATATAAGTAGGCTGTGTGTTGACACAGCCTGTGTGGCCATAGAAACCGAGAACTCCAAAACTCAAACAACCTTCCAGGCATTTTCTAGTCATTTCATGGCTCAAAGTCCCACTCCAATTTACACTGTCGTCAAGCAAAGCCTGGACAAAGACTAATCTATAAAGCACCTCTCCAAATCTAGCTTTGTGCAAAACATTTGGGATTTTCCCCAGAGCCTCCTTACAACCTGCCCTCACTCAATCTATGAAGAAATGAAATCTGATGTGTCCTGACCCCTAACTGTTGGCAGCCTTACAACATTGGTAATCTGGGAAAAGACTGATGAACGAGACAAAATATTCGCATTGACATTACACTTGAAGGGTTTTGGAAAATAATTTCACAGTGGAACCTTGAAAGGTAATTTCTATTTTATTTGTTAATTTATTCTTTTATCGCAGCAGGTATTTTTCATCACTGAGCTGGACTCGGTCGTGGAAGAAGATGTATTGCAGCAACGAAAATTAGTCACACAAGGTCATGATACGTCAGCACCCCATCACTAATGAAATACCATAAATTGATTCTCATAACAACTATGCTCTTCGTTTGATCTCTCCGAAGTGAATAGTCTACATGATACCATGGAAGAGCTACAGAGTACTGTAAAACATGATATATTCGCGGCATGAATTTTTCACGAATTGGAGCCGACGGCCTTTTTTGCGGCATGAAATTTTCGCGAACTGCCACTGGCATTCAATGTATATAGTGTAGACAAGAACTTTCGCGTGCATTTTAATTTCGCGAATCTTGGCACTCGTGAAATTAAAATGCATGCAAACATTCCTCATTTTACAGTATGAGATGATACAGTAATTCAAAAGAATAAAGAAAATGAGAAATAGACAAAATTCTGTCATGCATGAATCATAATAGAAATAAAAAAGGATGTAGTTTACCATTAAGTGTCTCTGCCCTCACTAGCACTCACATGTCATAATTTATAAGTATGCACATTATCTGAAGTAAAAATTGAGCAAACTATCTACAGTATCTGCTATTACTATCCTCTTCAAGCAGCACACCAATCAGTCTCATTTTCTATTTTCTTTGGAAAAAAACAACAACTTCTATATATGTTTCTTTAATGTTCTCTCTCTACTCCTTCTGCTCTGTTCTCGACGTCTTTGCCTCTCAAAGGAAAGTCTTCTATATCCTTATCAAGCCTGCATCTTCAGTCTATGACCTGGCCACTGTCACTACTGATCTGCTGGTATCCATAGCAACCACCATGGCCCAAGCCTGAATTATATGCTTCAATTCCATTTTATGGTACCATTTTTCACAACATAAAATGCAGTCCCTGTACTCTTCTCCCAAAATTCCAACTTGTGTTGTTAATATTAAGACGGAAAAGCAGTCATTATTAAAATATGAAGTTGGCAAGCACGAGATGTTTAACCCGTAGAGTCATGGTTTAATTTTTCCTGGCAACCCACTGCCTCTACTGGCAGTAAATCATTCAATAGCATATATAGGTGGCGTTCTCACACGGCCATCTGTCATCGTCACCACAGGCTAGTGCAGTAATTATCTACCCAATTTGATGGTAGATGGTCCATTGCTATACATGGCTCATTATGATCATTCACTGTGGGACTTTCAGACTGTGGAAAAATAATGAAATCGTACAGGAGGAAGCAGATCAATTTGTACACCATGAGAACCATCCTGTATTTGTGTGTGTGTCATGTATTTAGGTATTTAATTCTAAATAAAGTTCTGTACACAGCAAAACCAGAATTTTCATGTGCATGAAAACTATTGTGAATTTCAGGAGAAGCCAATATTTGCAAAAGCAAAATGTACTCTATAAAGATTTTGTCTACACAATGAATCAAACGCCAGTGCCATTTCATGAAAGTTTCAAGCCGGAAAAAGAAATGCCAATGAAACCTCAATATAACACCTAATAAAAAAGCCCTAACAGAAATTGCAATGAACTTTCTTCCCATCAATCTTACAACCCAGTATTCACATCCTTTCCAAGCCTGACTACATTATCCATTTGTTGGTATATCTGTGTTATCTACTTCAAGCATTTTGAAAGAAGAGAAACAGTGTTGTACATGATTTTCAGGTACAAACAATGATCTAGACATCAACATGATAACAGTGGAGATGAACGAATATCTGCTTTCACACTGGCATGCTGTGGGAATAATGTCATCAAAGCCACTACGAGATAAGGTATATTGTGAAAGAAGGCACAACAACAGCCACAGATAAATATGAAAACTCAAATGAGAGAAAGTTGAGTGCTGTTTGTCCTCTTTTTCTTCTCATAGGTGACTGCCCTAAATGCTCACCCCAACATAATAAAGAAGCATTGTACTATAAAATGATTTCCATAACATTTGAACCATGCAGTCATTAGTCATGCATGGAGTTATGAGATGATCTCATGACACAATTCCATGCTTTTAGGAGAATAACCACAACCATCTGGATCTACTATTATCTGGAGTTTGATTGTTTTCTGGTATAAACATCCTGAAATTAGACATTATATCCACAATGTCTGTCTTGACCCATGTGCAAGAAGCATAGATACCGCACAATGCTAGAGTCATGATACAGACAACACCCTATGAAAATATTCCCACCATGTTTACACCGAATAGACCAACCTTGGTGGATATCATATTATAATTGCCATTGGACAAACAGCCTTCTGCAGATAATACATTTACACAGACACTCACATACACACAGGATATAGAGTAACAGGTGGTAGGCGGGCGGGTTGGGAAGATGATACAGGTGAGATGAGAATTGTACAATATTTCAACATGTGGTCAAAACAAATTAACCCTTCCAGAACCACCACCTTACAATGCACTCACCCTTGGACACAGGGAGGGTTGCCTATGGTTACGAGAGAGGTAATGTGATGATTGGTTTTTGTCCAATAAGTCTGAACGGCAGGAAACATAACATGAGCAAAGATGTTTTATCAGCTTAATCACCCATCAGGCTAAAATTCTAATCAATACTGATACCGAATTACATGTCTTTGTCTCGTGGCCCATAAAACAGTTTATAACTATGAAACAACAAAATTCCAGCTACAACTGCAGTAATTAATCCTCAATTGATGCTGAATATTATTTTATCACACCTAAGATATTAATTTGACTGTGAATTGAGAAAATAAGCTCACTATTGTATGTCATGAATGCATTCTAATTTCACTCTTCAATAAGACATAATACAAACAGGTGTAATAGACAACAGATAATTGTAACAAGCATGTAAAGAGATATCAAACCCCAGGACTTTGTCAATCCAACTGTATTTTATCTATGCTCTAAAACTTTTTGAGTGATAGAAATCACTATTCTGTAACTGGTAACAAAGCCCAATATTGAAAGCAATAGCCAAAAGTATTAAGTCAAACCACAACACTTATTTGGAGACCAAATGTCAGTTCTGAAGCAGGCTCTTTTCTCCATGAACTCTGAATGGTATCAACACCTTTCTGGCTCTCAACCAACATGCTCTGAAAGCTTCTGACATGGATATATGACCGTCTGTCACTGTATGATAGAACAATCAAACTTGTTTTTCCTTGTCATAAACAAAATCATTCTGCTCAACTATCTGATGACTATAGTTGCTGCTTGCTGGTACTCTGTCTTCACATCATGTGTAGTGTTTTCTTGAATGCAACATTTGTGAAATTATAGAATATGTTTCAAATACTGTTTGATAGACAGTTACCAAGAGCTTATCATGAATGATCTGGACTTGAACCCCTCTCCTTCATCCCCTCCTCAAGGGCTAGTCTGACAGTTTCCTTGAGGAAAGATCAAGGGAATGGAACAATATCACAAAACTTCGCCATGCAGATGCAGCAATCCAATCCGTACTATAACTGCTGGTTTGATATGCTTTGGGGTCAAAGTGCAAAGGTCACTGCAGGTCAAATAAGAGAGGTAACATTATCTTTCAAACTGATGCAGTGAAATTTATTGTGCAAGTGTACCACATGCAGGGTGCACATGTAGCTAAAGCTGGGGCTGATATTGTCTCTCCAATTTCTATCACTGGCCCATTTCTGTGAAGAGAATTTGATGGCTGTCTGTTATACATGAAGAAAATAATTAGTGTACAAATCCTTTCAATCTGACAGTAGACTATGAATAGTTCACTTTAGTGACATAGTAGGCCTACTGATTTTAAAGCAAGCAAAAACAGTCAGATAGATAACTAAATTATCATTCATACTGAATCTTTTTTTTTACAAATGTGTTTGACATTCTCATAAAGATATTTCAACTGTAATGTTAAATTTGGATGTGTCAGAAGCACAAAAATTCCAACTCTGTCATCAACTTTGTAGGACATGCTGTATGATGAAGGTAACTTGTCTACACTGATTTGAAATGATCACATTATTCCTTCACTGCTGTTTTGATGGTAGTGGATAATAAAGGCTATAATTAATACATTCAGACAAAAGAGACAGCTCTCAAGGTCAACTTGGGTTTCTTGTTATAGAGGAACCGTTTTGAGCACAGGTATGATTGTTCTATAATCAGCCAAGGAATGTCGCAAAAGCATTCTTTCATTCCAGACAAATTCCTCCCCATATAATGACATCAGCCAAGCATAAATTCTTTCAGGGGTTGCTAAAAGGATTTGATTTTGATATTTGATCTTGTTTGAAAAGATTTTTTGTAGGTATGAACATAATGATGTTGTGATCACCTTTCCTCATCTAACTTCCTGGTGGATTTTACGTCAATATGGGGACAGACAGATGCACTTTACTTTGAATCAATTCTAACAGCTAACTCCTCCATTACATTCTAGTACATCACAAATACATCTTAATTATACATGAGGAACAGTTCTTCATGAGATAACTGACAGCATTTTGTACTTCAATGGGACATTTTCACATCATTACCCTGAAAATCAACAATCATTCTCTGCAATCAGACAATACAATTATTCAATATCTACCCTGTCCACAATTCTATATGGTATAATTAGAGATCATCGTCTGTCTTTTGTGCTTATAAGCTGCATTTAACCCACAACCCAAAAACCTGATTTCCTGTTGATGTCTTGGAGAGCTGATGCCCTCTCTTCTCTGGTATGTGAGATGATTGATTTCATTACTCATTAGTTTGCTCTGCAAAATTTGAGTGAGTTGACACCTAGTGGTTAATTAATCATCCAAGTGCAAGCGCAAGGGTGAGTCAGGTCACACTTGCCACATTTTCCCCAAATTTGACAAGCTGATGTGGAAGAGGTGAAATGAAGCAAACAAAGTTTGCCATCATCTTTTGTTTTCACCTTTAGATGTGTTTTCATCTCATCTGTTAATCATTATCCAGGTGACTATGGACTTGATTTGTTTTTCCTGCCACTCCTTCTTTTTCTGTCCTTTGTTCTTTTGTTCTCTATCTCTTTCCATCTTCTTCTCTTCCCTCTTCCTTTCTCATACCTTGTGACCATCCTCCCTCTCTCCCTCTCTTGCTCTTTGTTACTGTATATATCTTGTGAGAAATGAGAAAGACCGAGAGGGGGAGGTGGATATTTTGGCAAGAAGTTGGCATGAGGCATTACACCAAAGTCAAATGCCATGTCTGCTTATTTTTCGAGAGGCCAAGGGGGTGTTACATATTACCTGAACTCTGGCACAATTTGTCAGGATGGAGCAGACATTCTGAAGCTTATAAGTGTCATAATGGACATATCGGTTTCTCACCGGGACTATACAATATTTTTTTTTTGTCTGTCTGTCTGTGTCATGAAAGCAGATTTACAGGTTCAATATATCATGCAATCGAGAGCGGTTTACTAAGATGCCAGATGTGATACTGACCATGCCACAAATTCTTTTTATGTTGGTTAAAGGGACTGTACAGTACTGGTTGAGGTGGGGATTCATGTTTTGCACATTCCTAAGTGAGATAATGAGAAACTTCTCATGAAATATGAAAGAGCCTGTAATTTTAAGAAGGGTTCAACGTTTATTTGATGAAAATTGGTTTTCAAATGGCTGAGATATCCAAAAAAGTGATAATAATAAAAGGCGACATGCCACAACTTTATTAGGATCTCTTTGTTTTACCTTTTTTTGGATATCTCAGCCATTTCAAAACCGATTTTCATCAAATAAGCTTTTGATACCCCATGGAATTGCATGCTCTTTGACATCTCATAGAGTGGTTTGTGAATATCTTGCAAAACATTAAAAGCTAAATCCTCACCTCAACCAGAACTGTACACACCCTTTAAACAGCAGGAGATGGTACACTAAGGACCTATAAGAATTTATAGCATTTATAGTCTTTGACAGATCTACTACCTTGTCAGTTTACTGTATAGAAATATTGATCATTTATACAAATAATCCAAGGATATATGATACCATACAGGAATTAATGGCCATTTTTTTAAAAAACAGAGCACCTTATGCTTATGACATCTATATGGGACAAACAGATTTTTATTCAACTTGTATAGTGGCCACACAGTAAATTGTGACAGGTACGGCTACAAACATTTCACCACTTCAAGTATGAGTTCCATGAAGTTGCCACAAGATTTGAACCATGTAAATCAACCTACGCTGAACCTAGTATATTTTGTACATGTTTACCTGTTCTGCTATTACAACTGCCACACAAAAGCACAATATCTGTACTCCATAAGGAGATATATCATCTTTAATGCTCGATAAGTAAAGTGGCTTGGTATAACGAGTGCCTTCAGGCATGCACAATTCTGCACTTTTGGTAATCAAATCTTACTTCTACTTCTTTATTGCTTTTTCTATGAAACATACAATTCATCTTATTCTTCCACCAGACAGATGTCTCTTCTCTTTATTTTGTTAAAAATTTTCACATAATTTAGATGTATTCCATTCCACTTTGTTCCACATTGCCCACCTGTTGTGAGAAACTACATGGTATGTGGGATAGACACTAATAGGTTGATGGAAGCCACTAATCTGATCTTCAATGAAAAGAAACCATTCCAGCACCCTTTCATTCTACTAACGCCACTTCAACACAGGGACAGTCAAGTTTGAACACAGAGAAAGAAAAGCTCATCTCGAATAGGGATTACTGTTAGTATAAGCTACACAGGAAGCTCCTGCACAAGGTTATCTTAGAAATGGGAATGATTGGTGCTCTGGGAAAAGAGAAGGAGAGTGTGATCATAATAAAACAGATTACAAGTTCTTTTGGGCCTAACTCTCCCAAATCCTGGGAAGCAGCTTTTCCTGATTGTTACTTCTTCATGATCATCTCTGATCTTGTCTTTTTTGTGCAGTCTACAGATAATGAGCTTGTCGGATTACTATAGAGCAAAGACTAAACTGAAAGAACAGAATGCTTGTTACTCTGATGATACAGTTCTTCAGTAAAGTGCTTATAGACACTATCACTTCTGCAGATGAATGAATAGTTTTTCACTGCTTTCAGTCAGACATTTTGTAAAGACACTTTACAAAACTCCATTTGCCCTATGCCACATGGCAAATTAAGTTGAATATTTTAACTGCAAAAATGATGTTTACTTCGTAGCAACTTTAAATTGGCAATTTGGCTAAAATTCCAAAATAAAAATGACGCAAATAAAAGTACTCTCCTTATAACAAAACGACTTTGGAATCAACTTTGTGCTCATCTCTTCCAAAGGATTATAATGCTCCTCGTGGTTCTAAGACGGTTTGCCAGATTACCTCACCACAATCCAATTCATCCCCTTACATCAGTCATTTGCTTTCCTAAGCTGAAAATCTTCTTGTAATGAAACACTGGGCAGCTGAGAACAGATACTGACAGCATTGCAAATCTGAGGTTAATGCCCTCTTTACATTACGCAGAATCCCCTAATTTCATCAGAATGACCTTTGGTTCCTTTTCAGAAAATTTTTCAGCTCTTGTGGATGTTGTGAACTGGCTATTGTACCTGTGATCTGAACTATTTATCGCAAAAGCAGCAAAACAAATTGGAATGAACAAAGACGAGTAAGGACCTTTCCTTAAACGTGCAGACAATGGATGTCTCGTCCAGTAACAGATGGGCAGAACTCACAGGGGTTATGCACTTTCACAAGGCACCTTTACTCTTGGTATTCAAGTGTCTCTGAATCTTGTCTTACTATTTGCACAATCTGATTGAGTGCAACATCAATGGAATTTGAGATGCTGGACCTCTCTTAAAGAGAGCACAAATCTGTGCTTTGTCCTACATATGTAAGTATTAAGAAGTCTGGCAGTTTAACCCATTGACGACAGTTTGATTTTGCTACAACATGCATTTCCCAAAGACACCTGCCCGAGTATACTCCAGACTCGTCCTCAATGGGTTAACAGTATAAAGGATGTACTACGCAGGGTGCAAAAAAGAATTGTTCAAACAGATGGTCCCTTCAAAGAAAGAGAATCTATAAAAAAGGAGCCCAACTATTGGATGCATGAAGAAATTCTGTTCAAACAGATGGCCATCCTTGTCTTTTAAAGAAATTACTGTATTACGGTCAACTTTGTGTGAGTAACACTGGGTCATAATGACGGTCCAAGCAACAGCTCTGTTATGATGAATAATGGACCAAAAAGAGAGGCGATAATGCCTTGAAAGTTTGCCAGTAGTAATCTGCTATACAGTGTAGCAAGCCAACACATAAATGCATCAGATGGTGGTGTGCTGTATCTGCTGCCTGACTGAAATGGTTTTCCAACATTTGGGTTGAGTTGGAAAGAACAAACTATGGCAAAATAGAAGGAACATTTAGAGTGTAAGACTAACCTGAGATGTCTAGGTACTCCAGGCCATCACACCTGGAGACGATCTGGAAGATGGCAGCATTGCTGATTTGATGGCATCCCATGAGTTCCACATGGAACAGCTTTGGGCACCGGTGTGCCATGAGTACCAGTCCCTTATCAGTCAGTCTCTGACAACCATTCAAGATCAGTTTCTCCACTTTGTCCAGCGGCTGGTACGGCGTCTCTCTCGACAACCGCTTCACAAAAACTTTCAACGCAAAGTCAACGTTCGTTCTCCTCCCGGTGAGGTGTATCGACGTCCATAGCGACGGTTGCCAGGCTAACCTGTGCCACCTTCGGCACACACAAGAGCAGCGGCATAGCTGCCTCGTCGAGAGATAGGAAAAGATGCGAGTGATGACGGGGTCCACAAGTTTGTCGAACGGAGAGGGTCGACTGGGCTCGTGTCTGTTCGTGTGCTCCTGCCTGGCAACAACGTTGGCAACCTCTGCATTGTTGTTGTCGTTGTAGTTTGACTCAGAGTGTGACTGGGTCGATGAGCTTGCCTTCGACAAGTCTGCGCTGGAGGTGGGGCTCTTGGACCGGTTGGAGGTGATACTGCCCTTGGTGGTCGACTCCGGTGTCTGGATGTCACTGGTGGGCGTGGTGGGTTTAGGCAGCTTCTTGGTGACGGACCCATTGGGGATGTTTTCAAGCTTCAAGGAGTCTGTGTGAAGAAAAAAGCAAACATAAGATTTGATTATGATATGGTGATACACAAACTATGTTCCATGTAAGCAAAAAACATGGTATTGATTTTCCCTTCAATGTGCCTTGTGTGCCAAAGTGTGGAGTCACTCTTTTTTGTCTTTCTCCTATACAATCAATGATATTTTTCTAAAGGTCATATCTGCAGAGTGCAAAACGACCTTGTATTTCTTCATTCTCACTTCCCTGTAGAAAATGTGCAAATACAAAATTGAATGAAACCAGTGGAATTACGCTGTTCTCAAGCTGAGTCTAGCTGTATGAATAATGACTATCTTTCATGGCATGGGCATCTTACACATGAACTGAAATGAGTTGTATGGATTCAGACTGTCAGAACTGTCCTGTGGACACCATCCTCCTCTCAGTGGTCAGTGGACACTCACAATGAGATCATCAGGTGGACGAGTTAACCCATACAGAACCAATACAATGTCAGACCAGCCATAGACTTGAATACCTGGAAAAACTTTTGCATCACACTAGCTCCTTTTGTAATACTTGCTGCTTGTTTCATTTCTTTTAGAAATAACCATATGGAGAGAGCAAAATTACTGTATACGCTATAATTTTCGCGTACATAAATTTTCGCGAATTGCCGCTGTCACACATTTTCGCGAGTGGTTAAATTCGCGATTGGGGGACCAGAGAAAATATGAAGTGACAAAGAAAGTGTGAATTTTCAACTTACTAGCAAATAAGAATGATACTAGTTATACACTGCATGAAAAAAACTTACCAAACTCTGCGAACTAGTAGGTTAGAATTCAACATTTTTGAAGTGGTTAAGTCCATCACGCTAGATTTCTGACGAGTGGTCCCCTTGCAATAATGGATTGGCTCTCCACAGTATTCATAAGTAGACGTGGACGTGCGTAAACAAGCTTAGCCAGTATGGTCTGTTCGGTAAGCCGTGACATGGTGTACTAGTACTGAAATGTTCGTATCATCAAGGCAAGGGATTCATTTTGGAAGGTAATATTTTCGAGTGTTGTTAATTTCACGAATAGCTCCCGACTCGCGAAATTCGCGAAAATAAAACCCCCGCGAAATATATAGCGTATACAGTATATTGTGTATCATGAATGTCTCTTCCAGATGATAAGAACTAGGATATCTAACACTAGCACCGAAAGGGTTAATGAATCTATGCTGGATCTATAGACACCTATGACGATCACTTGGTCAGTCAGTTGAATGCAAACAGCCTTGCTGCTGTCATTCAATCTAATAAGATATATGAGTACGGTGTGTAACTGCTTTGCCCATGTGACTGTGCATGTACAGGTTGATAGATTGCAAGCAACACAGCTCTGAGGAGGAGTCATCGGAATTACTCCATCCTTGGAGTCAATGAACATCATTCACTGTCACATTACGAACATCCCACAAATTATATTTGTGCTGCTTGCTGTATTTTTCCTCCTAATTTACCACCAAGATGCATTCCAATACCTATGATGAAAAGCATATTGGTGCTGGGGCGACAAGACCTCGTATCTACAAAATGTCAAATGTTCAAGAGAGAAAAAACAAAAACAAAAAAACAACCAACCAACCAAAAACAAAAAAACAACCAACCAACCAAAAACAAAACAAAACATGGCAGCCAAAGCACTATATCAAATGGGATAGGCTTTCCTTTGACATGCCATGGTGGCTTCATTTTGGGGATAAGACAGCTAGAATTTGGCCAAGACATCACTTAACTGATTATCTGACCATCAATCCAAAAAAGTCATTTTCACCAAAATTTGAAATACAAGGTCTTGTCGCCCCAGCGATGAGGCCTATATTACTACAGAGTATTGAGAGGGAAGGCAAATAGTTATAGATGATTAAAGCTTCATGAGGAAGCTATACATTCAGTTTATGCAATTCTTAGGAGATGGAAAAAAATGTTTGTCGCATCACAATTAACTTTGGCGCACCCTCATAACATGAGTCAGGAATAATTTCAAGAGCGTGGCTTTTATTAAACAGACACCGTAATGCCGCCTGGCTATGAAGAATGCATCAATCAATTAGATGCAAGCTTCAGTCACGGCTCACAATTGAACATAGCCACTGACATATGACATATCCCCTGTACTGGATGTATTTCTGGGCATTCACAAACTGACACAATGCATCAAGTGACCACACATCTTTTCCCTCCCCCTCCCTTCTAGCTGAATGATTCTATGGACCCCCGAAATGTATAATATATGAGAACTCCACTATCTGATGCAGTGAGCATGTCGAAGCAGAAATCCGCGAACAAAGACGAGAGATCTGATAGAGCACTGAGGCATCAGTCATCAATATTCACGCCTCTTCTCTTCGGAGTGCGGGCCCTCGTGTGCCATCTGACAGGTTTCGAGAGGGGGGCAGAACGCCATGCCAAATTTTCAGACAATGCACTAATGGTTTGATTGCCCCCGGGAGGAGGGGAGGGATAAATGATAGTCCGTGACCACTTTGAAATATCTTCTCTCCCTCTTAATGTGTGTAAGAAGATCTGGAGATCGATTACATGGGAGCTCATGCTGATTTGCCATGAGATGAGGAGAAACAGAGAGAGATAAGAGTATATGTCTGTGAAAGAGCAAGCTAGGGATGAGGAGAAAAATGAAAGAATGATATATTCACTACAGAGATTCAGCAAGTAGAATTTATGCTGCATAAAATCTTCAGATGTGCCAACCAGATTTGAGGCAGCTAAGACTCAGTTCATAATGAGCTTCTAAAAATAAATGGAAGCACAGTATCTCAATGTCTTCCACTCATGAAAACTATGTTGGAAAAAATAAAAAATAGAATATCTATACAATTTCATTGGTCATGTATCCTTTTGATATCAACACATAATGGTTCACCGATGATTTACTTTACTGAAATCACAAGAATTATCAAACTTAAACTAATTGTCAAAATATCTGGCTCACACGCCTTCCAATATACCTTACGTGTTTAAATATGAATTCATGAAGTCTTCTATTTATGTTTCTAGTAGAAGAAATTTTGCTGTAAATCTTTTCTTTTCTGGTGTGAATACAGAAAAAAAAAGCATACAGTTTGTATAAGTTGCAGTGCTTTAGACTACATAATAGTGATAGATGCCGACTACAATGAACTTTGACTATTTGCTGATCTAAGGTAACTGAAAAAAAGACCCCACTTTTCATCCATTACTCCTCCTCAAGGGGAGGGGAGGGGGGGGGGGGACTACTGCATATCCTACAACCATTCCACACAGCAGAATGCATGACTACCTCTGCTGCATTAACTCATTTATACCCCTCCCTCATACCCCAACCCTCTTCCCCCCCCCCCCCAACCTACTGTAATTTCTGGATTCCCATCGGATCCAATCGAAGCAAAGCCTCTCTTCAGTTTCACTCTCGGCCAACTCCATCTCGTATCCTAGCCTTCCATTTGGGCTGAGCAGGCATTTTTTCATAAGATAGCAACACCTCCTCTTCCTTAATTCCTGTACATCCCATTTATGAATATTAGTCGAAGTACTTTGGAGATAGATAACTTCTACTATCATTACTGAATGAACTCCAACAAATGCAACACTTACCCTGTGAGAAACACTGAAAACTAAGAGCAACATGATGCAAAGAATGTCACTTCACTCTTTGTGACAAGACTATTGGAAGTCTCAATTTTCTGCTAACTGGAGACATCTAAATTGTAATAATTCTCAATGTAAATATGCCTAGAGGTACCTTTTATATCCAGAGCTGTGCAAATCAAAGTTTTTGTTTTCATAAAATTTTATCAATAGCCCAGTGGCTATTCAGATTAGTGTACCAATGAGTCACGTAAATGAAACTGCCTAGCCTTGAAATAAAGCAGACTTCAACAATTTTGGATAGAATTCAGAAAACTGAAAATAAGTAGTAATTGATAACAATGACCAATACTTGAAAATAACTTTAAGAATGTATTCAGTGTCTGTACTGTTAAAAATTGAGATATATCAATTAGCAAATTGATAATGATAACACAGAATAGATTAATGTAAGAACTTTCTGTACACATTTTGGGTGCGTTTATCTAACTTGAGAGAGAGAATCATGTTTCAAAATGCGTTTGGAATGGTGTTTGCGAACGTGGTTTGAAATGCGATGCTTGGGGTGCCGTGTTTGTCTACCCATCATCAAATCGCAATTCGAGTGTTCTCACTGTGCAGCTGCTTTGTGTAGTTCGACCTAAGAAGCAGAGGTCAACTGAGGCCCGTGTTGCAACCTGTGGGTTGTATACTGCATAGAAGGTGACCTTTGCGGAATGGAGATATAAATGCGTTTCAAAACAGCATTGTGTTCACCTACTCTCAGAAAGGCGATCACTGTCTCACATGCGTTTCAAATCGACATTTTTAAATGCGTTTGTAAACATGGTTACATTTATCTATTGCCAGAAAATGCCTCAAACATGTTTAAGACTGTGATTCTGCTTCAGAAATATTTTAGATGATGGAGGCAGTTATATCACCCCACCAGCTATCAAAAATCAAAATAGAATTTGGCAGTGTACCACAACAGACACAAGAGGATCACCAACAAAATGAGGTACATAAATACAATCTTGCCCCCCCCCCCCCCCTTTGTATTACAAAGACTAATAGTAGAAATACCTTGCCTAAATTATCGCATCAAAAGTATACTAACATTGCATAACAGCCCCGGTACAGTGATATTAAAATATAGAAGCTGCACACTAATTAAAATCAAAGGCCACTCAATAATCATACCGGCATCAGGTCATTATTTGGTAGGTGATTAACCCATCACAAGCATTTAATTCGAGCATACCATTGTCAAGTGCTGATAACGCATTCATTGGGAGCTACCAATGTGTTAAGGTTAAGTGCCTAATAGTGTTTACTTCGAGTGGCACCCCATCCCTGCAAGGTCTGATCAATGTAATTTTGTTTTTCTGTTCTGGATCTCTTGACCAGGGGAAATCTCATCACACGCTACCCTAATCCCAACTATGTGATCAATAAAAAAACACCGGTCAGTCACAAAGAAATTAACAATGACCACTGACTAAATGGCATTGTTGGTTTTAGGAGCTATTTATCTGCCCATTTACGCTAGAGCACCCCCTACACTGGACATATGTTGTTTTTTCGACCCTTTCTAAGATTTCTTCGCGAAAATCCCCGCCCCTGGCTTTCTACTCCCTAGAGGCATATTTCATTTGTCAACTTGTTCTTGAAAAAAACAGGATGATCAATATCTGCATTTTTCACCTTTTATGGCTGCTTTTGGAATTTCTTACGGTCCTAGCTTGCTCAAGGGAGATCTTTTACCTTTCAACTATTTTTTAAACCATCTAATTAGAATCTGCGTTGAAACTCACCCAGATGAGAGATAAGCAACTTACTCTTTTGAGTACAAAGTGTTAGCAATAATAGGAACTCACTTTAACTGACAAACTGATCTGCCACTTTAATGGGATTTTGCAGGATAAAGACTTTTTAAAAAAAGGAAGGAGAAATAAATGACAATTCGACAGTATAAGAGCTCTCTGCAGCTACTGCTTCAGCAAAAAAAAAAAGAAAAAGAGAGAGAGAGCTATAAAAATCATTACTCTTGAGAACTCTTCCCCTGTTTGTACTATACATAATAGGAGAGGAAGTCCTAATCATTACAGAAATCCTTAACACTGTATTTTCTTCTTCAAAGATTACAGGAAAACACTCTAATTTGTGGCATTCCTGCCGGTCTTTTCAGAGGTAAAAAAAAAGCTCTCTGTATGCAATGACATACATGTACCTGGTACTCTAAGTGATTTGCATGAAGTACATACCCAAATACATCTCTAGAAAGCAAATTAGAACATGGCTCTTTTATCAGGACATCACACCATGAAATCAAAATGCCCATGCATTTATGATTCCAAACTGACTGAACAGAGAGAATTATAATAGAAACCATGATCATTTAGCCCATTCAGCCATTTCCTATTGAAGCATGGACAGGTATCAAACATACCCATGTAATACTCATCAAAATGCAGACTCGCTTCTCCTTTCTGAATGACTGACAATGTCTCTATTGGTATCTCTCTTAACAAGGGCACGGTCGGAAATTAACTTTTCTTCGAGCTCGCTACTGTGATGGCTTTACCAGATAAGCCTGTTCACTCTTAAGTGTAATGATCATCTTAATTTTCCCAACTTTGTCCCTTCTTTACATACATCTTGGTTTATCCTCCTGTCTCTACAGACGACTCTCAAGTTGAGATTACCTAGCAACAGCAAATTATCCCTTCTGTTTTACCACAAAACAAAGGCAAACACACCAAAAGCTGCAATATTCTGGAGATGTATGGGTTATATAGCCTTACTTACAGCCAACAACACATTTTAGGAGATCTGAAATTAGCTCATACGATGCAACCTCATGTTTACTGCACGTTTGTTTGTTTTTCTCACTACTGGGTACTTCTTCTATTTTCTTTCTTATTTTTTGGGGGGGAGGGGTGATTGAGGAAATGTGGATGCAGATAACAACTGGAAGTCTCTTGATTCCATTTCACCATTTCTTCATAACCATGTCTGAAAATTTGATATGAAATGCATGCCTCCATTTGCTGACCAGCATTGACCAATGCATGCAAGGACTGATGCACATACATAGCTGTGGTCATCTAGTAGCAAAATGTCTCTTTGTATATGTACATGTACCACAAAGATATCACTAACATTTCTATCTCAAACAAGCAAGCAGAAAGGTTCTTATGCTTTTCCGTAATGTTTCTTCCTTTTTTTTTTGACTTCACATTGCTGTACAAAGACCAAAGAAAGAATATGAAAAAGTAAAGCATTCTCCATGATGTGAACAATAATCACGGATGAGTGAGCAGCCACATGCTGTGACCGCTGAGGAGTCTAATAACATGAAAAATAGCAGTCAGTGCCTTGAAGGCAGGCTAGATGAGATGAAGCTGTTTGATTGCTCCAGTGATGAGACAGCTCCAAGTATGTCCCCGCATCCTCCATGATTGCATACCGAGAGGAAACCGACACTGACTGATTACTCCAATAGCGCCCGGCAAATGACCAATTTCCTGCGGCGTCCAATAGGTCTACTTATAACCAGTGGAATGAATGATTCGGGAGAAAAAAAGGAAGGGGTGCTTGAAAAGTGAGCTGACGAAAGTGACAGATTTCTCATTTTCTAGCGGTATTCTATAGTACCTGAGGAAATATACATGATGATACTATGTTCTTCTCATATGACAATGTATAGTCACAAATTACAGAGCATGATGACTGGGCTGTACTTTTCAGGAGTGACGATTATCCCCCCCCCCCCCCCCCCCAGCAGATGATACTATGCAGTGAACAATTTGAACTCTTGCAACATCTGATGTTTTTTAGAAGCCATTTTCTTTTCCCCAACAAAAGGAAACATTACATGATACAAATTACATGAAAAAGAAAAGCTAAGTAAATTTCTCAAGAAGTCTACCTCAACAGGTCACAATTCAAAAACTTACAGGGAAACACATGCAAATTGCACAGTCCAAAGATCCTTAGTATGCATGTTCACTTTCATACATTTTTCACTATGACTTGGGGAAAAAAAGTCTGGAAGTATAAGTGCTAAATCCAGTAATCCACTCACATTACAAGAGAACTAGCGACTAGAACCTCTCGTCAAACTAAAGGGGGACTATACTTGCAGACTATACTTGGTGTATACTGTATACGCTGTTATTTTCGCGTACAGATATTTTCGCGAATGACGAGGTCATAGACATTTTCGCAAGATGTTGTTTTCGAGAATTGACGTCGACGCTTACGTTACTGCTCTATTAACAAAGCACATGGGAGACATTTTCGTGTGTTATTAAATTTGCGATCCAACTATGATTCGCGAAAACTAAACCCTCGCGAAAATAACAGCGTATACAGTACCTGAGTGATCTTTTTCTCCCTCTATCTCAATGTGTCTTATTAGTCAAATTTACACACACCTGAAATATATCTTTAAAAAAAAAAATCAATTTATGCAATGTGATGTGGGAACCATTGATATTTGCAATATCGTGTTACAAAATCAGTCTCAATCGATTATCTCTGAAACTCATGTGATAATTTGCTCTGCACGGCGTGTGCAAATGACACATAAAGAAACCAGTAAATTTTTTCTTGACCCCATCAAAGGCAAATTGCCACAGTAGATCTTCATATTCAGGAGCTCACAATCACATTCTGGTCATGGAGGGAGTCTGGAGATTCAAAGTGCTTTATGTGCTGCTAATTCAATTTTTTAAATAAAAACTCCAGCTTAATTTATTGCGGGACTCTCGCAATAATTTGCCCTGCGTGGCTTGTGTGAATGGTGGTGAATGAAGTAAATTTTTGCATTGAATCACAATGCAATGAATCACAATGCAAGAACTGCTAACTCCTGTGTGTGAATGTAGTTAATGGCTATTCAAACACCCCCTCTTCCCTTTCTCCATCTCCCACATTCTTCTTTCTCTATCATTCTTCTTATCATTGTACGTCCTTCCTTTGTATGAATAACATGGTTAAATGCTGGAGAGTG
The DNA here is from genome assembly GCF_040938485.1 of Diadema antillarum. Classification (NCBI taxonomy): domain Eukaryota; kingdom Metazoa; phylum Echinodermata; class Echinoidea; order Diadematoida; family Diadematidae; genus Diadema; species Diadema antillarum. The sequence continues at coordinate 3,976,259 of NW_027271056.1, forward strand.
AGCTTGCAGTAAACATCATTACCCCATTGAGGACGGGCTGATTGTAGCTACAACACGCATTTCCCGTAGACACCTGCCCGAGTACACTTGGGACTCGTCCTCAACGGGTTAAATGAGTGCATCATTCCACTATCTGTTATGTGCCAGTGATGTAAGATGAGCTTACCGTATGATTCTCAAAATTGGCCCTGAAAAAGTCAACCAAAAATTGGAATGAATATTTGAGGAAGACTAGTAAACACATCATTAGCTACTATGTATGCAAACAGTGGTACTGTATTCAAACTATGTCAACAATAAAGAAAACCTCAATCTTAATTGAAGATGGTTTCACAACATTGATTTGCCATATCATGTCCCTCAAACAGACTCTGCCATAAGAGGTAGTTACAATGGTGAAGAAAAAGTACAAAAGTTTGGATGAACCGCAGTAAGGGTTCTGACCGGACTTGTAAAGTGCGACCCAAAAAACAGCTCAATAGACAGAGTATTGTGAAAAACAAGAAAAATCAATATAGCATATGGGGTAATCAACAAAGCTGCCCTGCTGCCAAAAACAACAACATGTGGGTCTTACTGCGAGTGACGAGACGAAAACAACCCACAGTCCAGTGACAAGAGCAGCCCAAGTCGCACATTATATAATCACCGCATGGCGAGATGAAGTAGACGCAACAGGAATAAGCTGCGATGCTGCAGACGGTCATCATTTCCCAGGACGAAGATTTTCAATAAGTGGCACCAAGTTCGGCTGCAGTGCCCTTAGTCACAATACATGTTTCATTCATGACGGTCATTATTCAGCAATAGCTTTCATACATCATACAGTCATCTGAAGCAAGGGTATCTGAGTAACCACACCTACCTTCCCTTTAAGATATACAGCAGATGAACCAAACACAAGAGCGTACAAGAATAGAGCTATTGCTCACTTGACTTTATCCGGAAGTTCCACACAATGACGCTGCATTATGTTGTACGTCATGCCACAACAAAATCTGCATAAGACACACAAATCTTGTTCTTCCTTGAAAGTAGAATTCATCCATTTGGGCTGTCCCATTCTCTCCCATCATCTCTCTGCTATTTCACAAAACCATTTTCCAGTCTTTCATTACTTCAGAGGGTATGACTTTATCAAAATTCCTCCGTGATATATATATCCGGCATCCATAAGAACATTGCATTCTTACTAGAAATGTCACTGGAAAAATCTCATCACTGTTCCTCTCTTTTGGCTCCAAGCACACCGATACATGAAATCCAACAGCAGAAAAATTTACACCACGGTTAATATTTCCTGTTGATGATAAACATCGAAGCAGGTGAACTCAGAGACGCCATTACAAACTTCGAAAGAATGCTAACAGCCTTCAGAACTTTGGATCATTCCAAACACCCGGCTAACTCAGTCTTGAGTCGCATGCATTCCATGTTGAGTTGATTGTGTTGATGCAGACGAGTAACTGTACCCAGCTGCCGTGGAATGTAGGATGCCAAAGTTCATGACATGCAAAGCCCCGGCTGGGAACCCATGGCAATATACCTTTCCATCTTGAAGTTACCAAAAAACTTTTGTAGAGCTTACAAGCCTTCTGCTACATCCCTACCATGCCTATGTTTGGCACAGTGAGTGCTTACACTTCTATGAGCATTTACTGCAATGTGCTCTACCCACATACTTCTGATACCTTCACAAAACTCCGTAAAAACATAATGGGTTGATACCGCTATTTCACCTAAGAATAGAGAGAAAGGGGATAGTCTCTTCTAAACAGAAAAGCTAGGTGGTGCGGGATCTTTCTTGGGGATCGGCAAATGTGTAAAGGTTACGGGTGATCGACATACACATTCATAGCATCAGAAATACAAAGAAATGTCATAAGCCCTGAGGAAGCAAGCAAACTCCACAGAGCTTCTCCTGCCCTTCTCCCCCCCCCCCCCCCCCAGGATTTTACAAAAACATACAAAATGGCTCTGCTTTCTGTTCAACACAGGTCAAAGTGTCAGTCACCTTTGTATCGCGTGGGATGAAAGAGATGGAAGTTTTCAGTTTATTAAACTGTGCGAATACCATTAACTCACATAAAGTTTTCAGCTGTGGCTCAAATGGTGATAGTTTTTCACACCTTGCTTGGAGACATCGTCCCTGGGATACAAAGAATAATGCTGTTGATAGCCCAAGGGACAATCATTAATGCCAATCTTGTAGGAAACACATGCCATTCAAGAAAATATCACATTGTTAAACAGCAGTAATTTATCCCAATTACATGACTATTAGTGTAATGGCTGATGAAAAGAATCATCAATGAACTGAGTCACCAATATCTCTCTCTTTTTTTTTACTATTACTGTTTTCATTCATCCATAATTCACCTGTAGGCTGCCATTTTAGCATAATGCAGTGATTACCTTTTATTGTTAGGGGTACTTCCCTGTTTGAGACATCAATGAAATACAATCATGCATTCAATCAGAAACAATTTTGGCAGAACAGAGGTGTATCTGTGTGGTGAGATTAATAAACAACACGAGCCACAAAGAGAACTTGACGAACCGCGTCAGAACAGTTATGTGAACATACAATGACAACAGACGCTGTCTTTGACTGGAACACTATTTGCCGTTAATGCAATTGTGCAATACTAATTACTATCAGGAGAGGCAATAATGGTGTTTCTTGTGTTTTTCATAATAGCAACTGCATAAGAAAGGTAGAAAATTAAAAACAGCTTCACAAGTGTGAGAGCAAAGAAACATTAGAATAGTATTTCCTTGGATTACAACATGGTTTTTTACCATCAGTGCTATGATAGATCTGTATTACATACCTGTAACACCACAAGTTCTATAAAGATAAAAGTAGAGTTTTAACTCTGATCACTAAAAAGTACCAGAGCATGAAACCAATATTATGCCTAAGCTTGCATACTCCTGTGCAACTTTCTGTAAAATAAGTAAGTCTGTTTTGATTTTTAATCCAAAGTATAAGTCTTTTACACAAACATTAGTTTTCATCAAAAATCCCTCAAAGACCAACATTGCTACCAAAAATGTAAAATCACATTTTTGTTTCCAATACTGGAGATATGTTATCCCCTATATTGAGATGTTCCACATTAAGATATCAATGTAGCAATGTTTAAAAGTGCTGTTTGTTTAAATATTTCCTCCCAAATATAGTCTGCAGTAAGTTTTGAAAATTTGTTTTCTCATGGCTGTTGCAATTCATATCTCTCCAGGGCCTTACTGGATTGTGTTTTTTAAATTATTGCTTAATCAGTGACTCAAAACATGTTTTGAACAATACTTCCTTAAATATGCATTTGCTACTATTGATATACTGGGACCTTTATCTGGCTGCCTGATTGACGTTTATATCTTTATGAGCTGGGGAGAATGGTTTACTTACATTTGAGAGGTGCAGGCTTGCTTATCACAAATTTGAGCATTATATCCCTGGCTGCACCACAAACAAGAGAAAAATGCCAACAAGCATGACAGTCAGTGCATTCAGTTTGTTCCGCTAGGCTAAACCGGGCTGTCAGAGACACGAACACGGCTTTGGGCGACATAGTCACGACTCGTTGGAGGCGTACGCTGGCACACCATCTAGGCTGGAAACACTCACAAACGCATTATGAGAAAAGTTAGATTTAGCCAAATCCACGGCTTTAAAAAAGGCCACACAGCAGATGATCACGCACGACAGGCCCTTCAGGTAAAACGTAGGTTCCTATTATCTGAAGTGAAGCTGAGGTAATCCCAACAACTCGCTGGAAGTTTTCGCAGAGAACGGTTATCAGTTTGCCTCCCTCCCTCTGCAATCAGTCATGAGTTTTTGTAGCAAATGATACCAGTAATCATGACAGATAGAATCAGGTGCACCAGCTCAGGATGTGTACGCATCAAAGTCCAACGGGTGCTCAGGGATGTCAGGTTAGAAAGACTGCAGTCATATTCAAATCAAACCGTAATTATCCCAGCAAATCCTGACTTTGCTGGTCTCAGTCACTGAAGAGAACAGAAAAAGGTCACTGTCACTTTTAATCAAAATTCATGATCACATCTCAGGTTTCCGGCATTAAATGACGAATGATTTCACAGGGCAAGCTAATGCGATTTGAAGAGTAATCATCCAGATGCTGCGATACATAGACTTAAGTCCAATGTCCATTGCGTTTCTCTGAACAAAGCACTCTATACATTAATGTGCACATTGCAATCATGTAGTCTCAGTCTAGGGAGCTTTATCATACCAATCTCTTCAGTGTATGGCAAGTGTACTGCTTTGTAATCCGTTTAGAAAATGGTTAGAGCTGCGGAAGGTTAAATTGCATGCCCTTCATCCTAAATGGACACTTTCGCGTCACTAATCGATCATGACAAAAAAATAAATAGTCCCAGTTGAAGACAGACACTGCACAGATGAGAAATTATCCAATGATTAAACCACAAACTGTCACTGGTGTAAAATGATGCAGAAATGAAAAGCCCTAACAATAGCTGGGTGGCAGTACAAGGTGACTGCGATTGGCTGGTATTTACTTTTCAGCCGATGTCTGTTATTGGCTATGACTGTAATAATTCAGTGGCTAGCTATGGGGCACTAGCAAATCATAACAATATATGCATCCAGAATTTGTTGCAGCAGGGGGAGTGAGTGAATTGGAGATGCCTCGGCGTTATGCTGGGATGAGGTAGACGTACGTGATGATCGGAGTGTGAGTGTGAAAGTTGCTAAGGGGGGCTTTCTTTACCCCATCCAGGGCGACAACGCTTGGGTAAGAACTTCACTTTGAAGCGGACGTGCCAGTGAGGGCATGATTGGAGGGATGTACGGCAGGCCGGTGGGGGCAAGAGGCGTCTTGGGAACCCCAGAAGGGGTGTCTATATGGGTACAGCTGTAAATCTTGTCCTACAGGGCTGCAAGAATGACACTTCTCAGTGTCTCTCTCGAGAGCTGTTCGAGTGGTTGAAATGGCCAAGTTTCAGTCACTTTCCCTCCACTGCTTTCTCCTAATTCTCTCCTCTTTCTGTGAATAAGACCCAACAGGGCTTGGCAGTCAAGGCACCTTGTTTAATACCAAATAATTTGTAATTCCAGATTCATTTACATTGAGCACTGTAAAAGTAGAAGTTTGCATTGACCTCCACAGTAATGACAATTGTCTTCAGATAAAAAGAAAAAGAATCCTGGGCTTCAGTCTGTGTTCACATCAGTGACGGATGAATGTTGTCCATGACATACAGTAAAGCTATCTACCAAGAGAATAGTGTCATTTTATGAACAGCTGGTGGAGTTTTGATGAAGAGAGCTGTTGTTATATCACACTCAACACATGTGCACTGGCACGAAGCTTGCTGAAAAGAATGTGGCGGTGAGTCCATTCCTAAGTTGCGATCAATCATATACTTGTACTTACAGAGAATATGAAAAATGACAGCTCTCAAATCCCTTCAAAAAGTAGTAACCCAATTTATCAATCTTGAATTACCTCTAAAAATTTGGAACAATCTTTCATTTCTTGTGCACAATAAATTTCTTCACATTTTTTTTTTTTTTTTGGGGGGGGGGATTTTATTTATTTATTTTTAGGGGTATCTGATTTGTTTATCAATTCATATATATTCTGGCTCAAATTAATTCCTTTTATTTGGCAGCCTTGAAAACTCAACACACAGAGAAGCCCAATTTCATCTGGTAATAAAAGCTATTGAAAGGTATGAAATGTCCTGTTATTTGTCAGTGAATATCAAACAGCTTGAATCAAAGAGAAGAATTTCCACAGGATTTGTCTCTTCCCCCAGGATCAACTATTAATATCGAGAGAGAATTATGCCCCCTAGTGTCATGCAAGACTTCACAATAATACACACAGGTGTACATTCCATCACTACAGGTGATATGGCTGGAGTTACAAAAATATAATCCAGTTTTGTTTGGTAAATCCGCCACAATAAGTCTTGACAAAGAAAAAACTGCCTTTGTGCAGGAAACTACTGAATCAAATCAAATCCCATTCAGTTTGGAAAACTCTCCAAATTTACAACAAAAATATTTCTGTCAGTAGAAGTCACACGTTTCTCCAAATCACACAATGGACCCAAACACAGTCAAATTGCTCATGGAATATAGCCATTCAGGGCAATCAATTGACCATGCTTTCACAATTCCAAGATCCGTATGGGAGTAGCTACCATTCACTGGCTGTACAGGTGGGTTTGCTCACAGGAGCCAGACTTCAAAGGCATCCCTTATACGCCGACAATCTAACCAGTCTCACGCTGTGTCCCTGCTGGCACAATCTCCATGCAGCACTGAACTTGATATTCATTAGCAGGAAGATGGCTAAACTGATCCAAATTTTCGGGTTTCAAGTCCTAATTCCCCTGCAGATGTAATGAAGCGGGACATCAGAACGCAGATTCCAGAATTTTGGTGTGATAATCCATTCACAGGATGTTGTTCCAATAATATTTCTTTTTTCTTTCCAAGACTTCTTACTGTTCAGCATATATATTTCCTTGACAGGTTGGGAAAACTTGCACATTAGGAGAGGGTCAATCAATGTTTAAGATATTTGGTTAGTCAAACGGATGGGTCAGGAACAAAATACACCTGACCTCATAGAAAGTCGAAGTCATCCCCTTGACATCTATCTGTCCTTGTGATTCACTGTCATCCAGACCACTGGGAATTCACTCACTGACACCAAACACGGAGTAGATTTAGTAATCATTGCCTCACTGTGCTTATGCTCAAGTTGACCTTTTAGAGTCGCAGTCCTTCAGGAGGAGACGTCAACCGCGGAGGATAAAACCAGGCTTCCTTGGTGGGGATGCATTCATGTGGGCACTAATCAGATACACTGGGCTGAAGTGACTCAATAAAATCTCCCCGCTCGAAATATAGGAAGAATCTGACTTGAGCAAGAATCTGACGTCACGTAGAAGTGTCACATTTTATGAAGGTTGATTGTCATTTCTCCTCCAGTGCTAGAGAGAGTAGAGGCAAAGGGGGCAATGTAAATTGCCCTGTCAGTCCATGGATAAGAGGGAGGCTGGCCTCCACTTGTTGCCAGGCTGCTTTAAAATCTGTCTAGATGCACTCCTTTCTCCTCAAGAGATGCATGTGCACACGCTGAGATCAGAGTTACACAGCTTGATGAGTTCCCATCCGAGTGAACCATCTAGTCTGACGTCCGGGCTGTTTGGCAGCTTCACACACAAATGATGAAGCAACGAGTTGTTGAGGGGAAAAAATACACTTAGATGTTTACAGCAAGCGATGGGTCTCTATTGATCCCAAATCTGCAGTTCTGGTGTTTTCCCTTTGTCAAGCCTCCCCACGTCAATACTTGACCAATGTAAACACCTTGTTAAAGAAGGAGTTACTCAAGACAGGCGACTGACCGCTCATCAGTGTGAAACTGACCACATAATCAATGACGATGCTAAATGAGTGATCACTCATCTGTGGCATTATTTCTCAGATGGAGGAAATTGCACTGTAGCATTAATAATAGCTTCCTCAGCCATGTGTTTTTACAGTTGACCATGAGATGGGCCCATTTTGGCTCATTTAGCACCAACTCATCCGTTCACCATGCAACATGCACAGCATATATTAAGAAGCTGGTCAGATATCCATCGCTGTGCCCATCAGCATCGAAAGGCATCAATGCAGTCACTCACACGCAGGCTTGAAGCCAAGTGTGGTCTGTTCACACAGATCTTGTCCTGATAAGGAAAAATGCACTGCCAATTCCTCATTTCATCTGATATGATGATGGTATTTTTTTCCCCTTGGGTTCACTCTCAAGCAGATGGATGTTCAAGTGTATGATTGAATGGATGTTCTGGATTTTAGAGAGAGCGAGAGAGCACAATATCGAGAGTTCACTGACAGCTGGTTTAATTACAAGAAAAATGCACAAGAGACAAGGATGTAAACCCAGACTGGCATAAAGTGGAAGAGGTTGAGCAGTAAATAAGGCAAACAATTTAGCTCTCTCCTCAAGGAACCTTGGGTTGATTTCGCGTCGCCATGGTAGTGAATCACGGCAAAGAGGGTGATGATGCATGCATCCGCCAAGGTTCCTCAAAAGGCAAGTGATTTGGCAGCGTGTGATGAACTCCGCTTGATTTGTGATGCGTTCACTTCTCCCCCCTGTGACGCTGACTAAGCAAATGCATTTACCATTCAGCTAGTGGTGGGAAGTCCAAGATCACATTCTGACCTGCCTAGCAACGGGAGACCAGCTCTGGAAGAATCTGTCTGTGTTTTGATACCGAAACACGAGTCTCTTGAGAGCAGGGCTGGTCTCAACAGCCCAAAAAAGTATATACAGCTCTACGTAGCTAGCAAAAGCATAAACAGTCAATGTCAGAGCCGATCATCTGTTGATTGTGACAGTAAGATCCCCTGTCAGTGCAGTGGCTAGTGAACAGCGACCAATGAAAGTGGAAGGCGAGAATGACGTTGTGAGGAGAAGAACCGACATAAAAAAAAAAGCTAGGAAGTCCAGCCGTAAGACAAACACGATTGTGGCCCAGTGATCAGAGGAAACCAATACCAGCTTACCGAAGGGAGAGAGAGAGGCGAGAGGTGTGTGTGGATGGGCCCTCAGCTACACACAATACCAGAACAATGGCAATTGAAGTTGCTGCCTCGGTGCACACGCCATACAGACCTTTGTCACAATGGAACGCCCACAAGCCAAAGACTGCACTGTGCGACCCATGCTTGTTGCGAAAACACGCTCCCAATTCATATTCTCTGAGTCAGAAAATTAGCTCCTTTAAACGTTTTCCTCTCTTTACACCCTTCTTCTTCTCCCATCTTGCTTCTTTAATCCACCCTTGAGCTCCCTTTCCTTTCACTTCCATTATACATAGCTTTCTCCGCTTCTCTTTCACAGTTTAATATGAATTTAGGCTCCGATTTCAAAACCTAATTACTTCATCAAAGATGATTGATTAGAATGTTCTTTTTTTTGCAGGGCCATACCTTTTTTACACCATTACATGTACATGTAGATGTGCTGAGAGGAAAGATTAACACAAATGCTCCTGGCCAAATATTTGTTGTAACACTCTTTGCTTGAGTGTTTCAAAAAAGTTTCAGGTGGAAAGCTTCACTTAGCAGCATCTTCTACAGAAGCACACGGGACAAGTTTTTACTCTTACATTGTGAAGACATGATGAGAACACTTAAAAAAACAAGTCATTAACCCATCAAACTTTTAATTTTATTTTCACTTTCACTGAACACTGGAAGTAATCTTCAGGTTTCCTTTCTAGATTGTTTCTTTTTGTCATCTTGAGTTTTGAACTGTCCACAGGTCAGACTCAGCTCAGACCGCTGATTGGACGCTAAATTGAGCTCCTACCTGAGCCATCTCCTACTGATGAAGAAAACAAACGCAAGAAGCTGAGATATAATTAGAAACCCTCCACGCAGAGATGTTTGTGATCACTTTCAAGATGATATATGATGGAAAAACAAACAACAGCTAGTCTTTGTACAAGGCTTCACTAACTACATTCCACGGCCATGCTTCATAATAGATGTCTCTAAGATGAGACTACGCACAAACTTTCTTGTAAACATGTTGCTATATCCATATTCTTTTTTCCATTCAAATTCTGTACACAGAGGCACAAAGAGGTCAAAAACTGTCCTTCACTTTGAGACTTGCCCCAGAGATTATACCACTATTGAATGGACCGGAGACTATCTCAATCAATATGTCTTTCCTATGGTCAATGGCCGGAGCCCAGAACCTTCAGGCTGGGCTCCAAGCCAGCCGAGGAAGTCCCCTTTGTTTCCATCAAGAGCCTAATCAGGGAGATAAGAAAAACATGTTTGTGTGTACATCTTGTTTACCGCATAATGCTGCCATACATAGGCCTACATAGAGTGATATGCACTTTTTAGTAACAGCGATAATATCCTAAGTCTGAAATGAAGACTGGAGGTTTACAATGAAACAAGGGCTTAGGTCAGGATTAGCAGGGTGTTTTCATAATTCTGTACGAAATTGATATTTGATTTCTATAGAGAGATATCCTTGAATAACATTTAGGAGTCTTCATACATCACTTATCAAACCACACAGCACATTAAGAGAAGCCTCATAAAATGGTAATCATCCTCATACGTAACTACTCCTGGCAAAATTTGTTGTACATTCAACCCCCCCCCTTCCGCATTCCCTTTCACAGCAAACCTCCTTTATTAGTTTGAGTGTTTTTGATTTTGCTCTTGCTTTATAAAAACCCTTTGCAAGATACAAATGACGGTCGACTAAAAAAAAATTACAACAAATGACATCTGTTGGAAGGGAATTCATATTGGCATGAGCCAGATATGCCTGAGCCAGATATGCCTGTCAATTTGGAGCCATGTTTCTATAAAGGTTATATGACAGGCAAGGTCCGACTGAAGCAACGATGACAGGTCTTCGATCCTGGTTGAATATCGATGAAATTATGCATTTCCGTCCCCCCGCGAAGGAGCACGGGACACCCTATGCAGACAGGGTGTGGTGGGTGTCATAGAATATTATGCAGCAATCAATACCTACTCCCACATCCTGCATCAATACCCAGTACATGCTTCTTCTTTTTTTTTTTATTCATCTGCAGGGGGGGGGTTGAAAGTGGTTAGATCCTTATGCTACAAGACATTTGTGTGTTTTTTTCCACTAGAATTATCTCTTGAATAGTTTAGTTGCTGTCAGAGAATAGAACAGAAATGTACACACAAAAAACCAACTTAAAAGTACAGATACAATTAGAGAGGATATAGACCTACTTATAGCATTCTCACATGTATTAAAAACAAACAAACAAACAAACAAACAAACAAACAAACACCAATGACCAAACTGTAACTTTGGCTTTCTATCAAAAATGTCTTTCTCCAATGATCACATGTCTTGAAAGAAATAAGAGCTGTTCTTTGTAACATGAAGCAATAATATGGTAGATTCTATAGCCATGAACTGTTACATTAGGGACAAACCATCTTTCAGCAGAGCCACAATGTTTCCCCCAGTCTCTTAGTCAGATCCAAAAGAAACCATCTTTGTTTAATGGAACTATTCAGAAATATTATACCATCCAGTTGGCATGCGCACACATGTATCATGGTCAGGACTGTGATTAATTGCCTTCCAACCATAGAAACCCCCAAACCACACATTCACACTTTTTCAACCAATGTGGCATATTCAATTCTAAACTTTCTCTCCTGACAATCAAGCTTTGGTGCTGGAGAAAGTACAGGTGGCCCATATTCTACCATCTGAATGTGTAGCAGGTATATGATATTCATTGTTATAAATCACCATGTACAAGCACAAAGATATCCACATTTGAGATGCGACTTTTCTGAGTATGCCACGTTGCGATTGTGTGGTTAATCACGGAAAAGTTGAGAGAAGGAAATAAATGGATAATTCAGGAATTGCTTTTTTTTGGGGGGGGGATGGGGGGGGGGGAGACAGAGAAGGTGGTATTATGGCAGTCTTACACTGATGCCTTTCCCAACACACCTTATACACATTACACACTATATGCACAAACAGATATACCTTAAAACAGATACACAAGAGTGTTCAAAGAACTCTGCCTACCAATATATTCTGTGTAGAGGGTGAAACACATTATAGGTATCACTACCAATCTCTAAAAATCCTTGCCAATGACTCATTCTATATTATGCCCTAAACAAAGTCATAAATCTTCATGTTTGTTTCAGCAGTATAGCAAGACTAGAAGCTTATGTTTAGTCTCTTCCTCCTCCACCCCCCCCCCCCCCAAAAAAAAATAAAATATATATATATATATTATTCTCTTTCTAGTCTGATTCAATCCACACCTCTCCATCCAACAAACGCACACAAGCCACAATTCACTCCCACCATTGTGACTGCACAGTGCACTGGCAGTGACTCAGCTATAGCTGGCGCCCTTCTATATTAAGCTTATCACCAACATTGAATCAATTTCACTCCCCACACACAGCAGACAGGACAAACTGTGTCAACAGTGAATGGCCTCCACACACATCTTGTTCATAACAGAAGGTGAGTCAAACATAATTTCTACAAACTGAAAATAACTTAACCTTATCTATATATCTAAAGTTATTCAAAAGCCTTGACATAATTTTGGGCTACTTAAATATTGCAGTTACTATGACAGCAGTTAGGCAATGACCAATCAGTTGTACTCATTAAAAACATTGTCATGACAATTGTCAGAGCATTTGAAAACTTGTCATGAAATGTCTCCTAATGATAACGTAAATGAAGTTAATGGTTTTAATGAGGGAACATAACTTCTTCACGGTTAGATCTGTTCTCCCAAAGGGCCCTGCCATTCATCATATTGTGTAAGCATTGCCAGGTATCCACTTGTGTACCTCAGTCAGAAAGGGCTTGGTGTGATAAGGTGCTATATATGCAAGCATATGAATGTGTCAGGTAGGAATTGAACCCAGAATACTGTAAAACGAGGAATGTTCGCATGCATTTTATTTTTGGGAATTTCGCGAAAGCCAAGATTTGCGAAATAAAAGTGCATGTGAAAGTTCTTGCCTACACTATACGCATAGAATGTTAGAGGCCGTCGACTCCAATTCATGTAAATTTCATCCCGCGAAACTATCATGTTTTACAGTATTATGTATGAGCATCATCCACTTCACAATAGCACTTTAATGAAGAAGGGGGGTCTTAAACTTGCTTTGAACGCTGTAACAACACAGTTTATAGTTACACTTGAAATATCTCAATGATTGCTGAAGAACACATACTACAGAAACAGAACAGTTATTATATCTTAGAAAGAAGAAAGACAAGAAAAAATGCATATAATCATATATCACTTCTCATTTCTTTCAGATGCCTCTATAAGCCTTTCAAATTTCTTCCTGCTTGGACTTCAGAAATGACATGAATTCTGTTATTCATATTCTGTAAAAGTAACAAAATTTGAATTAAAAAAAGAAGTCCACAGCCAATGGATATTTCTGTGCAGGTGATACCATGTAAACACAGCAAAGACAGCTATATCAATGTCTCTATTAAATCTCAGCAAAATGACAAAATCAACATGATTTCATATTTTCAGCATACTTCTATTATTGATTGCTTAAATTCTATTGTAAAAGATACCTTGATGCATATTCTCCTTTCTTTGTAAAAAGGACATTTCCTTCAGAACACTTGGACTCCACACCATCTAATGTGCAAACATAATGTCTGGCCAGTATAGACTACATACAGGCGGTGCACTGCATTAGGGTGACATCAATGCCGTCGTCGCAGACAAAGCAAAGTAAATCCCTCCAACACCTGATCTGAGCTTTCTCGCACCTATACGGCAAGGAATGAGCGGCAGGGACCCCTTGTGGAGATATATCATGTTGATGATGACTGTGAGGAATCGGACCAGGGTACATAGGAATGCAGCGTGCAGGCATGGATTCTCCCTTTGTTCGGAGGAGATCAGCCCATTGTATTGGACCATTTAGACAGGTGTGGGGCACGTACATGTATTCATTGTAACATGGATGGTACATACCCTAAAAGCCTCCTTCTGTTCACATTTCATCTTTTCAATCTCTTTATCTCCCTCTGTCAAAAGCTTCCTTCAATTGACAAAAGGATGATTCTGTCTTGATCTGCACACAAACTCTATGCTCTTCTTTGTCTGAATGTATCATCTTATTCACATGTAAATGAAGCCTATTTACTGATGAAAGTAAACGAAGAAGTAAGAAAAATGAATGACAGAAAGAAATAGAAGCAAGGATCTGTACCACTTTGCAGCAAGAAACATGATATGTTTATACTAATAACTACTGACCATGGTAAAAACACTAATTTCATGTCCTGTTCACAAGAGCACAGCAAATTCTCATAATATCAAGAAGCAATATATGCCAGAGCACAATCCTCTTTCTGGTCATCATTACCCCTGTTTTCTTTTTTTTTTCTCAATTTGGTTTTGGTCATGTTTGGTACTATGCACAATGCCATTTTAATGAGCAGTTCATTGTAATCCCATAAAACACAAGATGCCATAATGGAATGTTAGTGGAAGAGGGAAATAACTTGCAGAAGAACGCTTCTCTTTAAAGCCTTCACCCAAAATGTTGAGCAAACTTATTGAACCCAATCACCATGCATTTGTCATCGTTGCAAATTATGACATTGCCCTTCTCAATATTCATGTCATTTTTCTCTCAGATATTGTTGGCTAACATCACCTCTTGGCATGGAGCCCATTTATCTCTCTCCAAATATGTCACACACACAAAAATTAACCTACATTTTTTCCTCCTCTTTTTTTTTTAAGGCAGGTAGAAATAGGACATATCAACCTCCGGAATGCAACAACATTGTGTCAATCATAAGGACTGAAAAGAAGTGCAAACTTGCTCCATGTTTTTTCCAAAAGTTTTTTGATATGTCCAGCAGAACCAAGAAAATGTTTCAAAACATATGTAGTGGTTATGACATAAACAGGGAATGATTACAGAGGATGAGTAAGTTTAAGCAAGGGGATAAGAAGGAGAACAATGTAATAGACCTATCAAAATATAAAATTACAAGATAAAGATGATAATCAATGTACTCTCCCATATGATCTCCATTTTAATCTTACATTAAAGGACAAGTCCACCTTCGTGTACACGTGGATTGAGTAAATGCAGCAATATAGTAGAACACATCAGTGAAAGTTTAGGGAAAATTGGACAATCTGATCAAAAGTTATGAATTTTTTAAGTATCTGCACAGTTACTGCTGGATGAGAATGACTACTACAGAGGATGATGTCACATGCATACAACGATATAAGGAAAATATAAAGAGAATTTCACGAAATTTTACAATTTGAAAAAAGTGCACATTTCCTTGACTCGTCACTGACATATGTTAAGGGTAATATTATTCCCCCTTGCCTTCTGAAAGAGGGAAGTCAAGTGTTCTTTTATTATGCGAGAAAAGTGAAAACATCTTGAATTTTTTTTTACATTTTCTTTATATAATTGTACACATGTGACATCACAAGCTGTAGTAGTCTTCTCATCCAGCAGCGACTAAGCAGAAACTTCAAAAATTCAAAACTTTTAAACGGATGGTCCAATTTTCCTGAAACTCTTGCTGATGTGTTCTATTGATATGGCTGCATTCATTCAATCCACATGTCTGGGAAGGTGAACTTGTCCTTTAAAGGTCTACACCACTGCAAACAGGTGCCTCCCCTATCAGAATGAAGTAGCTGAAGTTAATATGGTTGACTTAATGGTCAAATTCATGGACTTCTATCCCAAATCTGTATACCTACAACTTCTGAATTCCTGGCACTTCAGATTGCAAATGAAAAATGCAAATGCAAATGAAATCACAATTGTCCATGGTGCTAATCATAATCTTGATCCTTGTAACCGACAAAGCACTACAATGCCTCACCAGCAATAACCCTAATTTGCGATTGATGTAATCACAATGATCTGACACAAATTGCAGGTCTGCCAACATTCATATAATTATCATAATCAGGGAGATTCCGTGGAACACAAGTGGGAGATACTTGTAAGCACATCAGTAGATGAAACTAATCCCAAAATCAAAGAGGATTTTGTATTTTCTCGTCAGGACGTGAAGAGATATCATACGTTTTTTCAGGGAGCATCCAGCAGAATTATGGGTTCATCATACCTTGAAATAATTAATTTTCATTCTTTAAAAAAAAGAAAAAGAAATCACGACTAAGCACCGGAGTGAGACAGGTGAATTGTGGGATAAATTCATCTACACAAACCGAGACAATACTCCAGTAGATTGTATGCACAATTTTGGGTCACAGACAATATGTGGAACATTCATAAAGAGCTTTGAGGAAGTTCAAACTCGTGGTTATATCACTCAATCACTCAGGATGCTTTATTCTTGTGGAAATTGTCACAGTGCCCCAATTTCTCAGAGCTGATAAATAACATATTCAGACATGTTCAAAAGAAGTGATCACATGATGTAAAGATCTTTTGTGACTTCCCTTTTGATGACAAACCACGAGAAATGTTGGTTCTAACAATAATGTTACAATGATATCTGGAAGCAATTATTTCAAATCAGAATGTGACAGTGATTGAATATGAATACTACACTGTAGTATGTAGTGTTGTCTGCTGCAATATCAGTCATGCCACTCTACTAAGAATACCAATTCCTAAGTTGGAACAATGTTCCTTTCAATATTAAAAACCCAGTATTACAAACAATAAACTGTGGAAAAATGTTGGAAGAATGCAGCAAGGCAGCCAAAAACTGGACATGTACCACAGAAGAGAATATTCCACACAATATATGTCAATTTGGTGTTAAATATCATTCCAGGCATGGAAAAATGACCCCCCCCCCCCCCAAAAAAAAAAAAAAAAAAAAAAAAAATCAAATTCTGTTAAGAGCGCAAAGGATTACTCATATTCCTCAATTTTGTCACTAATGGTATGCCAGGACTTTTTTCTTTCTTTTTTTTTTTTTTTTTTTTTTTTTTTTTGGGGGGGGGGGGGGGGGGCATTATCTGCACTAAATGTTCATATATGGATTTTTATCCCAAATACTGTCAAAACTTTCAACTAGTGGAGTAGGTATGTACTCTTGCATGCCTTTTCAACTAGTGGAGTAGGTATGTACTCTTGCATGCCTCAGCAGTTGCATTTTTATATTTTGAATTTGTTTCTGTTTATGTAATCAGCAACATCGTACACGACATATATTATGTCACTCATCAAAACAATTGACAACCAGTATATATACACAAGATGACCTCAACTCAATATCCTCACATGCACTCAGGGCAGGTCTTTTCAAATTTGGTATTGAGAATACAAACATAAAACTGTGCGGGGCGTCTATTCAAAAGAAACGTATCCTTTCAGTTAAGAAAGACAGTTAGTTCTTCAGTTGGTTTATACTTGCCACAAGCAACAGACTGTTTACATTTGGCAGAGGTGTGTGTTTGGCAAATATTTCATGGTTTATTCGATATTGCTTACACAACAATACATGCATCAGTTGTAGGGTGGTTAAATCTATAAAACATGAAAAGACTCGGTCATTTCTTTGTGAATGAATGTTTACTGTAGTGTAGCTGAAATATTTGCTATAAAAGATTTTTGTGGTGTGATTACAATTTACAATTCACGAGGTGCAATTAACACAATTTTATGGTTTTTGAAATGTAAACAATATGAAGGATATTATGACAGTTCAGAATCAATGCAACAATTTTTTATTTGACTACTCAAGCAGTTACATAAATGATACTATTAAAGTAATTTGGTTTATCATTTCTTTTCTTTCCTTTCCATGGAAAACACATTTTACAATACATCAGTCAGCATTATATGTGCTCCCAAACTATATCTATTTCTGCTCACAAATTGAGGTATTATTTCAGTGCAAACTACTGCATTGCCGGTATTGAGGAGTTAAGGAGTCATTAGCCACTTGAAAGGAACTGTTCTAATATGAATATTGAGAGCAATGTTCGAAACTATCTCTTATCCCTTTGGGATATGACATCAATTAAATTTGCAGGACCCTATGCCAACTACGCCATGGATTTTTGAGGAAAAAAGATTCTATAAATGTCAATTCTATTCTTATGTTAACTATTCATATCAAACAAACATATGTATGCACATACTCGTACAGCACTCAATTTTGTGTGTTCTAATTTGCAATAAACCTTCCCACATGTTGGAATACTGATCAATGGAGGAAAAAAAATGTCTTTAAGAGGAAGTAAGCATGCAAGAAATCAATGGAAATATAACATTTGAAATTCATTGAATATTGCAAAATTTCACATGATTATTCAGTGAATACACAACTATTCAATACAAGGCAAGTGCCAAAATGTGTCTGGCCATTCACGTAAAAGAAATTGATGTTTTTCTAACTCCCGGAAGTTCATTGACCCCGCCTATGGCCTTTGACCTTGTGGTGACTTTCAACTCCCAAGGGACATTTACCAGCCAAGTTTGGTCACAAACGGACATATGGATAAAAAAATTATCAGCCATAATCAAAACGTGCCGGAAAAGCTTAACCTTGGGTCCTAAAAGATTGTTGACCCCTGTCTGTGACCTTTGACCTTGTGATGAACTTTAACTCCCCAAGGGACATCTACCATCCAAGTTTGGTCACAAACGGACTTAGGGATCAAAAGTTATGAGCCATAATCAAAACGTGCTGTAAGAACGTAACATTGGGCCCTAACAATTTGTTGACCCCTGTCTGTGACCTTTGACCCTGTGATGAACCTCAACTCCCCAAGGGACATCTATCATCCAAGTTTGGTCAGAAACGGACATAGGGATCAAAAGTTATGAGCCACAATCGAAACGCGCCATAAGAACTTAACCTTGGGTCCTACAAGTTTGTTGACCCCTGTCTGTGACCTTTGACCTTGTGATGAACTTCAACTCCCCAAGGGACATCTACCATCCAAGTTTGGTCACAAACGGACATAGGGATCAAAAGTTATGAGCCATAATCGAAACGCGCTGTGAAAACTTAACATTGGGTCCTAAAAGTTTGTTGACCCCTGTCTGTGAACTATGACCCTGTGATGACCTTCAACTCCCCAAGGGACATCTAACATCCAAGTTTGGTCACAAATGGACATAGGGATCAAAAGTTATGAGGCACAATCGAATCACGCAGTAAAAACTTAACATTGGGCCTGAAAAGTTCGTGACCTCTGTCTGTGACCTTTGACCTTATGGTGACCTCCAACTCCCCAAGGGACATCTACCATCCAAGTTTGGTCACAAACGGACATAGGGATCAAAAGTTATGAGCCATAATCAAAACGCCCCGTGAAAACTTAACATTGGGCCCTAAAAGTTTGTTGACCCGTCTGTGAACTTTGACCCCGTGATGACCTTCAACTCCCCTAGGGACATCTACCATCCAAGTTTGGTCACAAACAGACATATGGATCAAAAGTTATGAGCCATAATCAAAACGCACACGAAAAACTTAACATTAGGCCCTAAAATTCATTGACCTCTGCCTGTGACCTTTGACCTCGTGGTGACCCTCATGTTTGGCAAAATGTGTAACTTTGTATAACCACTCTTTCCTCCAAGTTTGATTAAAATTGAAGTCCTCAGTAGAGAGTTATTCAAGTTTTTGTAGCATTACAGACGGACAACGGACGGACAGACGTCGCAGGCGATCCCTTAGTCTCCCCTTACCTCCAGTGGGCTCGACAAAAATCAAGAATGATGTCATGTACATATGCACTTCAATATGTACGTAAGTACTTCAATAAAACCACCAATTATCAAATACTCGGTAACTAGTCACTGCTGGTTCATATGAGAGCACAGTATTTATGAATTTTCTAATGTACAGGGCTACACTTTCTCAGAGTTTAAACTTCATCAAAAGACCAGTGTGAATGAAAAAATATGCAATCTCATAATAACTTTTGGTGATATGCAAGTACAATGTACGTTATTGTGGCTGATATTTACATTCAAATTCCTATAAATTTCTACCCAAGACACTTTCAACCCAATCCACCATCTGAAACACATGGATGGAAGAAACTCTAAAGCATCAGAGCATTAAAGCTCTATTAAGCTTTTAAATATGTGTTACAAGTAACAGATAATGGAATATACAGAATTTAAAGGGTATCTCTGGACACTGTTCAGCTATTGCTCTGTGTAAAAAGTGGTACTAGTATTCTGTACCTTTCTATGCAATATGGCAGATATGTAGGCCACTTCCAGCGAGTTCCAGACAACTCTGATAACAAATAATTCCACACAAATATTTCTGTTTTCAATGGCTTTAGAAACTTGTTAATGGACCAACAAAATTTTTTGTATCAAGGCAATTTTTTGTTTGTTTGTTTGAGTGGGTTTAAGAGATTTTTGCGCGGTATGTTCATATCCTGCACCTGTGAGCAAGCACAATGGGGGAAAAGCCATACAAGAATCATGCCTGAAGGAAACAAACAACACTGCTGGTCACAGAGAAAAAGCGCCACATGGTATGATACAAAACTGAGATCAACAGTCCTATTATTTTCTGATACATTTAGTGGAGCATCAAAGCAAGATAAACACTGTAGCTTTAAAAGTTCTGCTAAAAGTTCTTTTCTTTTCTTTTTTACAGTTACTTTTCTATCATTAGGTTTTTAATATGTGGAGCTTGCCAGAAAAAGAAAATAAAGAGAGAGAGAAAACAAAAAAACAAAGGTATTTTGATGATGATGCTACAGCATGGTATCAAAGAACTAAGTCACTGGAATGTCAAGGACATTGACAATAAGTTTAGCACCTGCAATAAAATACCCTTGTACACAAAATAAGACTTAAAAATGACTATAAACTCATGATATATTGCTTTGTATGAAAGGGCAAACCAGACCTGCTGAGTCTCATGTTCAACAAGGAACACTCAAGCTTCACATGACACCGTGACATCTCTTACATGAAATAGAAACAAGCTTTTTCAAAAAATTCTATCTGCATGGACTTCATGGATTGTTTACAAGTCAAAATTTAGATGTGAACTTTGTGTCTCTGACTGCTTGAATTTCATGACTTATATATAGAGAAACTCTACAGAGTATCCTATCCATGGAGTATCCTAATTAAAGATGGATCATTATAAAGCTGCTGCATATTCCTTGAGTGGATTCATTACTATTTCAAATGATTGAAGTTTGTCTTTGAAAAGTCATTCAAATGAGCCTGTGAATGATGTTCTTGATGAATTTTGAATCGAGCAACTGTCTAGTCTTCAAAAATCATGCTCAAAGTAAACATGAACTGTACCGCTGTAGTCAACAGCATAATGCTAGTCTCATATTTGCTTTTCTCCACATTGCAAACAGATCACAATATAGAACTGCTTTTGGTCATCAATACACTACAAGATACGCTGCCTATGAAAGGTGAACATTGTGCTGCCTCTTTTCACTGCAGAGCTATTTCTTGTCAATAGATGCTACCTTTCAAACTTTGGTGCCCAGGGCTCTTTTGAGCTTGAAAGTCAAGGCAGTTCTGTTTGGTTCTGGTTCTATTTAATACTGACTGTGTTCATGCCAAACTACATGAAACTGCATGGTGCTTGTGTATTAATCATTTGAAGAAGTCCCTCCAATATTACAGGCCCATGGAATGCTTCAGACATCACATCTTTGTTGGCAGACATCAGAGAAGCATTATTGCCATGCTGTAGAAAGTATTTACTGGTGTATCAACTGCTCTCTTCTTTCTTTTCATTTATTTACTTGTTTATTTCTCTCTTTTTTTTTTGCAGATGGTAGACCCTCCAAACAGCAAGTGCAATTCATAGAATGGTAGCAGCAAAACTTGTGTCCACAAAAATAAGTCTACTGAAGATCATCCTAATACACATTTTTGGTATACAGCAAAGGTTTGAATTGAGGTAATCTGAAGAATGTTATGTGATTTATCAAATGTTCCCTCTGAAGTTTAGAGGCTTGGAATGGTAAGTCTCTGAAGTTTTTGCCACAACCTGAGCACTGCTGGCACATTATTATACCACTAATTGTAACTATTGTAATATATCAAATGTAGGAGTGTTGTTGCTACAAACCCGAGCTTCAACCACTACAGACTTGAGGGAAAACTCCTCAGTGCTATTCTCAGAATTTTGTCCAACCCGATTGGTCATCACATCCTGTGGTCAGTCCACACACCCTACCTCCCTAGGAGCCTAACCTCTCCCATAAACATTTCTGGATAACCTGTCTCCCCATTGTCTACCAGTGCTAAGTTTCTCCCCCATCATCCCCATCATGTAATATGTGAGTCACTGGTGTCAGTGATCCATGGATTGACAGTGGTCATTATTAACCTACACCTTTGTTTTATTATAATCTGAATCCCTCTGTTTTGAATATTTGTATATTATTTAAATTAAGCCCCTCCTTTGAGTATAGATGTACTATAAAAGTGACCATGTGCTTTTGGTCAAGAGTTCTCTCTTTCACCCTCTTCGGGTAGAGACACACAAAGCGTTGGTCTCCCTTGCCATCCCTCTTTAGGGGCGATATATGGCCGTTTGATGGGGAGTACCTGTTCATATATATCTCTGCTAAGTGTTATATCCCACTGTGATTAAATAAAGAGCCTGTATACTTTGTAATAAGAACTGGTCTCTTGATCTCTTCTGTGTGCTGTCGTCGAGTGTCGAGAAACTTTACCAATGTAACACCGCCTATCGTACGCCATCGAAGAATAACATCAACACAACAAAACAAAGGTGTTACATTCTGGTGGCAGCGGTGTGTGGATTAACGATCCCATCTACACATCATACCGCTTTGGATTTTGCTGTTTCTTGACTGTTGTATGTTATTATTTGTGGATCATCGTGAGACAGCGACCTAACCTGCCTTCTACGGAACTGAATTTGAGCCTTTGTGCAGTATAGGGCTCCTGCTGACACAATATATTTTTGCACTGTGAGATTGCATTTTCACACGGTGAACAGACTTCTGCAGAATTACCTATTCCTCATCACTTTCCTGGATTTTGGAGCAGTGGATTGATATCCGTTTTATACTTCAAGCGACGTGATATTGTGCTCCTTAGCGGATTGTATCCTGTCGTCATTGTGGTATCATCATCTATATGCTGGAGTGTTCTGTATTTTAATGTAAGCTGTTCGCCACTGCTGGAGAACCAACCTTTATTACCTTGGATGAGCTGTTCTTCTTCATCCTGGATCTTTTTTCATCGCTGACTTGTGCTGTGTTAACGTGAGTCTACCTATGCTGTACCTGGCTGTGCCTCCTGTTCAGTCGTCATCAACCAGTGACGTCATACATGGACTGTACAGAGCTACCGGTCGTCTACGAGGGATCTGGATGAGTTCTTCTTATTCATATTAGTTTTTCCTTTTTCACTGAACATTAATTACTAAATTTGGACAGACTCTTATTACAAATAGCCTTTTCTTTTGTCCTAATCCTGTCCTCATTTTATGAGATTTGTTTTTGATATTCTGAGTGTTGGTACATAGCTTGATTACACTCTGTTGTTTTAACATTTTTTTTTGCTTTCATTTTATGCGCATGTTGATATACGTATCTAATTGTAATTGTGTGATGTGTGTTTGTTTGTTGATGACATTACTTGTTTTTTTACATTGATTACGGTTCATGATATATTGCTAGTTTTGTATGTCAGCTTATGCTTGATTGAACATAAGTTTGTTTGCTGATTTTTTCCTTTTTATGTTTGCATAGGGTGATTTATTCACATCTTCATATTTTTGTTCTCTTCATCTCTCATTTTCTTCTCTTTTCTCTCTCTCTCCTGTGTAATCAGTTAAGTAGGTTCACATAGTACTCGAGCTTTCTTTCTCATTCTTATCGTGGTTAAACCGTTTCTCTACTAACAATGGCCACGTGTGTACACTCCTCTCCTACTCCGTCACAGTTTTCCTCCACCACCCCTTTCACCCCCACCCCCTCTGTCGATGATTTGAGCAGAGTAGTTGAGTCGCTTGCTCAACTTCAGGTTCAAGTAGGTGATTTGGCAAAAACTGTCAACAGTCGTTCGCACCACGACCACCCTCCCAATACAGCCGCTCGACATCGTTCCCCCTCCCCATACTCTCGCTCATTGTCACATGCACACCCCTCCCATTCATCTACATCTCGCAAGCAGGATACATCATATCGTTCCCCTTCCCCATATTCCCGCTCATTGGCACACTCACATCCTCACCACTCGTCTACATCTCGTTGGGAGGATACATCATATCGTTCCCCTTCCCCGTACTCCCGTTCTAACTCACCAATTCGATATCTCCCTTCATCCTCCTATTGTCACCATCCACGTACTCGCTCCCCATCCCCATATCATCCTAACAATTCACGGCAGTATTCCCGTCGGGAATATCATTCTCCTGATAGGTCTTCCAGTTATGGTGGACCTGACGTGCGATTTTCACGTCGAGATTACATGCGAGACAGGACTGATAGTCCCGCTCGCTCCCCTCCATCTCACTCCCCGTATCGTTCCCATGACTACCGCACCCCCACTTCCTCTCGCCATGTTTCATTTGCAGACAATCAAAATGGCGGCCCCCATGGATCTCAACATGCCTTTTCTCAGCCGGGAAACTGGTATTAGCTGGTACTGCGGGTCGACTACCAGCATCCATCTCTCCTGATAGACCCACTGATTCCCTTCACTCCGATTGCCTTCCTCGTATCTTGGTCAGAATTGACAACATGAAAATTCCTGCCCTTATAGATACTGGTACATCTGTCTCTCTTGTTAGTGATCAGCTGCGTTCAGTCATTCCTAGTTTGCGTACACGCCCTTTCCATTCATTACCTCTTAAGGTAAATTCTGTGTCTGGTGTCCCCCTTGACACGTTAGGTACAATTAATGTGGATTTTTCTGTGACCTCTCATTGCTTCACATTTCCATTTCAGGTGGCCCGTGACATTGATCCCCCCTTAATCATTGGCTGGGATTTCTTGCTTCACTATCAGACACAGCTTGACTTCACTTCAGGTGTCCTCATTATTGACAATGCCACTATCCCTCTCATGCACCCATATGAGTTCACACCACTGGTGTGTAATGCTGTTGTTGAAGAACAGATTGTGCCTGCATGGAGTGAAATGACAATACCACTGTCTCTCACTGATGCACCACTCTCTATCCTCCCTGGCGGCTACGATGGTGTTCTTGAACCATCTACAGATGCCCCCATTCCTCATCCTCCACCTTTTCCACCACCTCCTCCTCCACCTCAAAATCCACCACCGCCCCCTCCACCTCCCCAACCTCATCCTCCACCCCCTCCTACTTCTCCCCTCACTTCATCAGTATCTGACAGTGATAGTATCCCTCCTTTTTCACCTGTGTCTACCTGTGATACTCATGAATCAGATTTCCATACCCCGGAAGATAGTAATGACCTCTGTTTCTTGTTAGTTAATGAAGGCTTCAGATTACATCAAGCACAACACCAGGACCCCATCATTCGTGAAGTTCGGTCCTGGGTGAGATCTGGGAAATTTCCCCACAAATCATCTATCCCTCGTTATGAGACTGCTCTTCGCAAATTTCACTCAGAACGTGATCGCCTAGTGCTCCATGATGGCTTGCTTTGTAGATTAAGACGTGCTTCAAATGGTTCCCTCGATCGTCAACTTGTCATACCGCACTCTCTCGTTCCTAATGTGTTGGCTATTTTGCACGGTTCCCCATTTTCTGGACATTTTGGTGCTGCTAAAATTATCCAGCAAGCTGACAAGGTTTGCTATTGGCGGTCTATGCGCCGAGACATTACAGATTTCTGTCTCCGCTGTGCGCCGTGCCAAGCACGTCGCAATCCCGTTCCCGCACTCCGTGCCCCCCTTCAACCCATTACCTCTTCTCATCCCTCTGAACACATTGCCGCTGACCTGACTGAACTACCCCTCATCTCACGAGATGACAAAGGCATTCAATGCCATCTCATTGACCCATCCTCCCCTTCTTCACAGCCGAAAGTAATACACTATAATCGGCTAAAGCCCTATCTCGACACTTCCCTGCCTCTGTCATCCCCAACAAGTCCACCACCTTCCCCCAATGTCCTCACCCCACCAGTACCCCCACCATCACTCTCTACTAATATATGGCTTGTCCCACCTCCCTCCCCACCTGTCCCACCTGTTGCGTCCCCTCCCAGTCACCCCAACTTGCCGCCCCCTCCTCCCTCACCATCCCATGATGCTCATGCACGTAACCATGATCCTCCGAACCGCACTCGAAGCGGCCGCATTGTACACCCTCCCGATTACTATGGTAACCCCATCTCCTCAGACTTCACCTCTTTTTCTCGTTAGGCCTTGGTAAACTTGACTTTCAGACAACCTTAATTAAGGATTGTTGCTATTTTGAAGTTTATCGCGTCATTTGGCTAATGTTCACTTATGTTTCTGATGTCTGATTTCTGAATGCAAAGTAAGAAGGTATTGCCTCCTAATGCCATTCCTTTGTATATAATTTTTTCATGACCATCAGACGGTTAAAGCAGGTCATGATTTGTTTATGGACAAGCGTAGTTCCCATCGATTAATGCCTTAACATTGTATTTGTTTGCTATAATTTCATGCATGATTATCTTTTAAGCCAACGATGTCTTGCTCATGTCTCACACGAGTGTTATGTAGTTTAAGTTTTAATAATAGCCTTTCCATGTTGCTTTGATTTTTCCTTTGTTCTGCCTGTTTTCTGACTCCTCAGCTTTTGAATCTCCTCTCTAAATTTCATTTCACATGATGCTTTCAACATATTTCTGCCTGTCCACAGCCTCATGTGGACCAATTACTAAGCTTTCTTAGCACATTTTTGTAAGATCTCCATATTTCACACAGTCATGTCTCTATAACTTATCGCCATAGATTGGCCTATTTCTAATATCTGTTTGAATGTGTTTTTAAATAATGTTACGCTAACAATATCTTGGTTTCAGAATTTTCATTCCATAATTTTTCGAATTTTTTAATTCCTTTTTGTGTGTTACACCCTATTACACATGGAGTTAATTGTTTTGGATCAATGGGTTCAATACTGTAGTTTTGTGTATTGTTCAGATGAAGCTGATTTTTGTTTAGTTGTTTAAATTCACTGTGCATACATTTTTTTCTTCATAGTTTGAATCAGTATTTATGCGATTCTTTAATTTTTGCCTCAGTTTTACAACTTTCAGTATTCCAACACAGAACCAGGAACATGTTTCATGTTTTTTTAACCATATGCTCGTTGCCTTTTAACTATGATTTTTCTTGATATTTTAGTAGTAATGTTAACACCATGTCGAATTTGATATTTCTATGTTCTTTTGTTTCCTTCTACCTCTTTCCACTTTCTTTCATTCCTTTAGTCATGCTGTATTATTCTGTATGTTTTATTATTTTGTACACATAAGTTACATTTTGTATCCAGTCCCCTCTCTCATTTTCTCACTGGAGAATACTCTCGATTGTTTTTTTTTTTTAGGTCACCTGTCCCACTGTAATAAACCTCCTTGAAACGAGGACGTTTCATTTTGAAAGATGGAAGTAATGTAATATATCAAATGTAGGAGTGTTGTTGCTACAAACCCGAGCTTCAACCACTACAGACTTGAGGGAAAACTCCTCAGTGCTATTCTCAGAATTTTGTCCAACCCGATTGGTCATCACATCCTGTGGTCAGTCCACACACCCTACCTCCCTAGGAGCCTAACCTCTCCCATAAACATTTCTGGATAACCTGTCTCCCCATTGTCTACCAGTGCTAAGTTTCTCCCCCATCATCCCCATCATGTAATATGTGAGTCACTGGTGTCAGTGATCCATGGATTGACAGTGGTCATTATTAACCTACACCTTTGTTTTATTATAATCTGAATCCCTCTGTTTTGAATATTTGTATATTATTTAAATTAAGCCCCTCCTTTGAGTATAGATGTACTATAAAAGTGACCATGTGCTTTTGGTCAAGAGTTCTCTCTTTCACCCTCTTCGGGTAGAGACACACAAAGCGTTGGTCTCCCTTGCCATCCCTCTTTAGGGGCGATATATGGCCGTTTGATGGGGAGTACCTGTTCATATATATCTCTGCTAAGTGTTATATCCCACTGTGATTAAATAAAGAGCCTGTATACTTTGTAATAAGAACTGGTCTCTTGATCTCTTCTGTGTGCTGTCGTCGAGTGTCGAGAAACTTTACCAATGTAACACCGCCAATACGCCATCGAACATAGACTACACAATAAAGGTGTTACACTATCACTCAACAAAACACTGAATAAACCAAAGGTTTAAAAAAAAAGACAGATGTATATACTAATATACTATGTTTTTGATCAATAACTGACCATAATTTGTTGGTGCAGTTAATACTATGGCAGATCATAGAAATCACTAAGGGCAATGCATCACAAACAGATTTCTTTTTCCTTTCACTTTTTATGAATGGGGGAGAAGAAACATTCTCTTACACTGCTTTTTTTAAGGAAAAATCCAGGTATTCTAAACGCAAGCAGTGAAATAAGAATACCCCTTTTGTGAAAAATTTCTACTTAATCAGACAGACATCACTGATGTTACATTTCACTTGTATTTACCATGATTACAGAATACCAATAAAGCATATTCTTGCAAAATTTACTTTGTACATAACAGCCACAAAGTTAAAGTTTTACCAGAAAGAAACATCCCCCCCGCCTTACTAAAATGTCTCTCTGACAGTTCCCTTACATTTTCTAAGATGGCTTAAAAAAAAAAAAAGTCATTAAAAATATTGTTGCATAACTGTCCCTATTAGCATCACAGATACCACTCGCATTTCTTTGAAAAAAAAATACATGTACTAAATGAAATCTTGTGATTTCAATATGAGATTAAAAAACACTTAAACCGTTGAGAACGAGTCCCGAGTAATGGCTTATTGTAGCAAAATCAGCCTGTCCTCAATGGGTTAAATTTGTTACTTGCACAAAAATCCCCCCAGTCCTGAGTCAGTTTAATTTCATATTTTTGACATTGTGACATTCCTCAATACATCTGGACAAAGTAGAGTGGTAACTTGGGCAGCAATAAATGCCAGGGAAATATGGTTAAGAAGTGCAGGGTTCATAGGATCATGTCAAACAGTGACCCTGTTGAGAGAATTCCAGGCTATTTGATCATCTGTCTCTTCTCTGTACAGAAATCGTCCTTTCAAAACGCTGCCTTTGCGGGCAAACCCTCCTCATTAGGATACACAATGGTTTGTCCGCAAACAAACTGTCCCCCACACAGCCATCCTGCAAACAACTCCAACAACACTTGGGGCTCTCTGACTGACGAGGAGGAGGAGACAACAAGACGCTGAAGTGGTACGCATTCTTTGGGAGAGTACAGATTTACCAACAGATCAACTTGGTTATGAATTATTCAAATCATTCAGCTTACAGGTAGCCAGAATTTTGTTGCAATAACATTATGTTTCCAAGCAAGGAAAAAAGAAAAACTTGATATACTTGATTAACTTTTAAAAAAAATATTTTGTCACCCTGACAAAAAAAAACACCACACAAACAAACTGATAGATATTTTCTTTGTATTCAAAACACCATAATCTTGCGCTACTTGTCACCATTCTATCTGAAAGCTTACTGCTACTAGGAAAGCTTTATGACATGTCTGTAGAATGTATTATTTCACATTATAAAATGGGTTCAAGAATGTAGCCAATAGGAAGCGCTGAAATGAGTCACATGTGCTTTGGTTACTCAGTCCCATTGCACTGCGTGTTAAATCCTATTGCCGATCGTCTGTGCGCGCGGCGGCTCCTTTGAATTGCATGCATACGCGCTGTCAATCCTGTAAACAACTTCTAGTTCGGGCTGCCGGCCGGCCGGCCTTTCTTCCCTTGTGCATAACATGTGTGGCGTACACGTACGTATCATACGTACTGGTACAGTGTACAGTAGACCAAGCGTTGTGGGACCGGACGCGTACATGGAGTCACTTTGAAGGGCAAATCCAACGATTTAGCAGGTTAATTCTCACGCCGTTTTCAGAGTATGTTGTCTAGTAGGCCTATATGAGGAGTCTATATCAAGTCTTTAAGGTAAAGGGTGCATATTCTATGTAAAATAAGTAAGTTTTCATGCGGGAACTTAAGTGTCTGGAAACCCAACCCCCCATCATACTTATATGTGCGGGAGTTCCGAGTGCGACATGCGTAAATGTTTGAGACGAACATCTTCGGACGTCTTGACCCACAAAGGTATGTGAAAAACGCTGAAAAATGCTGTTAGTTTTCGAATTTTCGACCCATTTTATAAAACAAATGATGCACAGGATTATTTCGTGGCGTTAGTGGAGGCGTATAGCTCACTCTCGGGTATTTACAATGTAGTGCAACACTCGTAAGTGCATGTTTCACAATTGTAAATACCCTCGAGTGCACTATACGCCTACACTAACGCACTCTATCCTGTGCATCATTTGTATACTAGGAGACAACAAACACATATACACAAAGAAAGTTGTTTTCCCCTCCTCCAGGATTTTAGTCAATATTGCTTGTTACTAACTGGGCTACTGATTGGGCTTCTGATTGGGGTACTGACCGATTTGATGGCAATATACATGCAAGTAAGTGCTGCATCCAAATATCAGACAAATGTATGGAGACTACTTTTTTCCCCCCAAAAAAAGATTGGTAGAAAATGGACACATCATGTGGAGCAAAGATATTGCAATAAAATACACTGGTATACAACAAGTTCACACACATTCAGTACAATTACGATAGCATGAATTTGTGAAAGCTGTTTCTTGGCATCCTTACATATATCCTACATCATAAAATTCTCAAGCAAGGATTGGTCGAGAACTTACTCATGTGACTTAAAACAATTTCACCTTGAAAAAAGTAGATGTGGCGTGATGTCAAACCTCAGAATATTTCTCGCTATACCAATATTTTTATGTCATTTTTTTACAATAAAGAGATATTTAGCTATTGATATCTTGACGAAATGAATTGCAATTGCAATGAAGCTGGCAAGCGCCTGTGCTACACTAGCACCACCATTGACTCCGTACATATGCACTGTGCGATAGCTGTGCAGATGACAAGTTATTATATTTATATATAAATTTAGATTTTTTTCCTGTAGGATATATAGGCACTAAACTCAAATATGCCTGCCCTCTTTTTGAGGTACTGGCCAAAATTATGGATTGTTTAGTGACTGACAGAGATACAGTTTTCTTCAGGGCTGCACTCCTCAGAAAACAGCGGTTGCTATGCCAGTCACCTCACAATCCATAATTTCAACTGGAACCTCCCAGTGTATGGTATATTTGAGGAATATATTTTCTTTTTTTTTGGGGGGGGGGGTAGGATGGGGGAGAAGACAGGTTAATGGTGTTTAAAGAAATCATACAGGCTCTAAGCTTCATTGAAAGTACAAGTCATTGTTGTCATCACACAGGAGAAGAGAGTAAGAAACCTTGTACTGATACTTTGGATGTTTGCTTCACCTTCACGCATTGTGAATGGCTGGTAGGATTTATTAATTCACTCTGCTCACTTTCTCTTTCTCTCCCTCCCTCCGTGGTAAGCAGTGAACGTTACGCAGCTTTTCTGCATTGTGCAAAATGAAGCACATTCAGACCAATGGTTTCTCCTCCTTTGTGCCGTCAAGCCTTCATCAAAGCTATTCAGTGATATTCTTACTGTCTCCTTGTATTTTCTTCTCATCACCATGCCAACGCTGTCAAGAGATTATGTAGTAATGACAAATAACACTTACTCTCAAAGGTGGATGTACCTTTGAATCTTTTCTATCCCCCTGCCTTTCAAGGCAGCATGTTTTCCATGTAGGACATTTCCTTTAAATAGGACGCTTCTTTTCTCTGCTATTCACAAATTCACAAAGGATAAGGGCAACATTTTTTTTTTCCAGAGGCATTAAGTGCATTTCACATCTACCCAGCAGTCCACTGTTTATGTGACATACTTTGGATTA
Organism: Diadema antillarum; assembly: GCF_040938485.1. Taxonomy (NCBI): domain Eukaryota; kingdom Metazoa; phylum Echinodermata; class Echinoidea; order Diadematoida; family Diadematidae; genus Diadema; species Diadema antillarum. The sequence goes on from NW_027271056.1 coordinate 4,007,872, forward strand.
CCCAGAGTAAGGGATTATATTTTGAGAGCAAGAAAGAAAACTGCATTTTTAACCATTTACTTGACTATTACGGTATTTACTTGCTAAATTTTACAGTCAAACTTGTCCATGTTCAATCAGGATGCACAAACAGAGTTTCATCTAGGTGGATCCCTGTTTTGGCTGACAACCGAATGCAATCAAACATCATTCAAAAAGTCCTTCATCACAGTTATTAAGCTCGTCAACAGATACGGTACGATAATATGTGACCAATACTGTCTTTATATAAATCTACTCTCACCACACTGTGCCAGCATTAACCGTCGGCCTCTGAAATGCTGTATTTCACCATGCATTTAATACAGAGCATGTACTCTATCTATAATAAGAGGGTTGATTGCAGTTGCAACAACAACAACAACAACAACAACAAAAAGAATTTCTTCTTATCATTCTTCTTATTCTTGATCTGCCTCCTTCACTCATGAATCCCTTGCAGACAAAAGGGGTGTCTGCGTCATGAAGGAAGTACAGTGCAGTTCCTATTTCTTCTGTCAACGTAGTAAAACATTTCTACATCATTGTCATAAAATTATGATTTCTTTATTCTGTCATACTTGAAATATTCAAGAGAAAATAAAAAATGGTGCTTGTGCACTGTTCTACTTCAAAATAAAGTAATACCTTTTTCCTTCTCTTATCTAGGTTGGCTTTAATATAGACAGTAAATTTTAAAATTTAAATGAACAGAATAGTAGAAATTTAATTCAGACACAAATTGATAATATTATGGACTTAGAAATTTTACATGTTTTAAAGAATAGTGATACTATATTTGCAACAAAAGATGTAATGATATTATCACCTCATCTGATTTACATACTATGTGGTTGTGACTAATATTCCTTTTTGTGTGTGTGTGTGTGTAAACAGAAGCTGATGATACTTTCTGATTCCATGTCCAATATTGATGAAACTTTCTACCACTACATTTAATTTTACTCTATTAATCACAGCAAAATTTTACATGGTATTGAATGGATGGCCTCAAATACCTACATACACCTACTTTTCTAATTAATTCTTGTATATATTAAGATACTCTTACTTTACCCTCACTCATACACTGTACATATACCGTAGTTATTGGTAAACTCGGCCTAGCGGGTAAAGTCGGCCACCAGCGCGCGCAGTACAACTTCTTGTACTGCGCGTGCTGGGGGCCGACTTTACCCGCTAGGCCGAGTTTACCCATAACTAAGGTATATGTTTTTAACACTTCTTAAAGGTCATTTTTCTGACAGCTTGTGATGTCTCTAAGTGTCACAATCATCAATGAGCCTCTTGAGACCAGTTCTGAATTACCAGGACATTGCTCTGACAAAAATAAACCTTCCTTTGTGGCTAAATTAGGGCACCTACTGGACTGAGCAACCTGTCAGCTTTACAAATACCTTTTGTCCAAAAGAGACGTAGAAAAGAAAAGAAAAATAGGGGGGAGGATGAAAGAGTGCCGAGAAAAGTCTGCCAAAAAATGCACACCTAAGACGTTGTAAGTTTTCACCTTGAAAAGCCTCACTGGTTTGCTATAGAGGTTGCAACCTTAATCACTTAATTGGACACAAACCACTCCCAAGAGAGACTCATTTCAGGCAGTAAAAAGCAAAAATGAAGGAAGGAAAAACGTGACGAAAGCAAAATAATCCTTTGACTGCATCTGGCATTTGTGAAGGCAGAGTGGGATGATGACCTCCCTCAGTCAAGGACATGAAGAGAACCAACTTTTTACATCAAATGAAAATCACCTCTACTTGTCTCTAACCAACAATTCTTGTCTGACATGAACTGATCCCCTCCACAGGTACTAACCTTTTATTTCAAAAGATTGTAGAAAGAATATTGTAAATTTGTATAGATTCTACAGTGATAATGAGCAGCTAATTGCAATTAAATCTCTCCATCATCGTCTCATATTGGCCCATTCTCTTTATTTTTTATTCATGTGAATATGCCATAGTAGTAGGCCTACCATATTGTTGTGATGCTTGGGTCAAATATAATTTGATAAATAAATAAATTCTTTTCAAAATACTGTATACGCCATATATTTCGCGAATCTGGAATTCTTGATGATTTTGCGAGTGGTTAAATTCGCGATCATGGAGTCTGTCCTGAACGGAGAAGTGTACACGCACATGTCACATTCACATCGGGATCAGAGTCAATATGTTCGATTGTCTTTAATTTCGCGAATAGCACCCGACTCGCGAAATTCGCGAAAATAAAAATCTTGCGAGATATTCGGCGTATACAGTATGTCAGGAGTCTGCGCAAGCCATGCTGAGCATCCAGCCATACAAAATGAATTATCCTAATGGATGACACTAGCCATTATTAACCATTGACTTTTAATGTCATTGTGCATACGTCAATAGCTGTCTAATTTGCTAATGTGTCTGTGTGCTCACTTCCTATGCCACTACCTTCTTACCACATTGGACCAGAATTCTGCCACATTTCCCAAACCTGCTGTCTAACAAAAAGCATCTTGCTGTTTCTATACTGATGATAGCTACAACATATACTTCATCTAATTGGATCAATGCACATTGAAACACTTACGCATACACATGCAACTGCTGATATCTGTGTATGTCCACACACAATTTTTCATTTCACCTCCTCACCTTTCTACTCTTGATTTTAACAAGTTCTCATAGAAATCACAAGAAATATTCCTCCTTTTCAAAACTTAGCTTTTTTTTTCTTTCTCTCAGTAAGTAGTTAATTAATGTATGGAAATTACGAGACAGATATCATTCAGCCCTTATACATAAGGCATATTTTCATAAAGAGTTTCACGAAATCTGCCATGGTATACCTGCTGTCAGATAAATCCTATTTTAAACCCAATGCAATCCATTTCAATCACACAAATATCATACATGGTCATATTTGTGTAGGAATGATGAAAAATGGAGCAAACTCAGTTGGTTGCTGTTTAACATAACTTTTGCTCTTCAGACTACTTTATGTCCTGTCTCAAGGGAAATAGTTCGTACAACTGTAATCCCATCTGTATATATTATATGAATATAAATGTATACAATATTGCAGTTGTACACTACAATCTGTCCAAGGTCACAAGCTTTGATCACACAGTGAATTCTGGGGAGGCAATACAAACTGGTCTTTTTTATTGCTCTATTCAGTCCTGCTGCTATTTAGTTTTGATACATATGCTCTAAAATGCTGGGAATTTTGTATTTTACATGGGCAGTTGGGATTGAGCAGTGTAACTTTTTACCCCCTAAAGAGCAAATCCTGGCATTCCTACAGAACACAGACCTAAAAGTTAACAATGGAGTTATCTCCCATAAAACCTATAGAGTATTGAGCGGTTCCTTCTGTCTTCATGAAATAGGAACAAGATGTCCTGAAAGGGGCGACAAGGATGTATGATTAAATGCTTGTAATGCCCAATGGATGATGACCCACCAGAGGCCTATGTTGGTCCAGTCTCCCTTTGTACCGTCAGGGATATGAATGCCTAACCATTCAACTCGCTCCTCCACCGTAAAGTGTACGCCACAATAGGAAGCAATGATCAATATATTGACGAGGATGACCCGCAAAGGCATTTGTCTTGGTACTCCCCCTGTCCCCCCATCCCACGCTGCCCTACGCTGCATTGGGCCCTCTAACGCTTCGGGGTAGACTTCTGGCTTGAATGCGATGGGTGAATGAAATCTTGGGAGTGCGTTCTGGCCATGGGTAGCAGTGAGCGAGGTGGAGCAGGAGTGTTAGGGAATAGAGAACACAATGCATTAGCGTGAAGAGTGATAATACGTCTGCACGAATGTTTGTTTGTGCTACAGGCATAGCCAAGGTGTGAGAGGGCAAAGGGCTTTACTGGTGAATGCCATGGGGCTGATGCGTCATTCAAAGCACAAAGACGGTAGAAGAGTCCTTTTCTAGGCATGAGATATTAGAATAAATTTGCAGATCGCTTCCACAAAGAAGGGAGCATTAACACATTGTCCATAAGAATTCCGCATCTTTCACTGAACACTTGTCATGCCGCCTGTTAGCTTCATGCATGCAGACTCTGCAGGCATACTGTGTACAAGGTGAAGGGTCATATACAATTGCCGATGGTTTACAATGTGATGGCTTGGCATGAAAATATCCATTAAGTATCTCCTACACAACACCTGTTTAATTCCTCTACTCTCTTGAGATGCTTGTCAGTGAAAGCTTGACTTTTTTGCAACATTCAATAACTGACAGCATGCCATGAAGCAACATACATGTATTGCATGACAATGTTCTTTCCCTCCCCTGTACTCTTTGCATTTTGAAACTGTCTATTATGATGATGCAAAATATACCCAACAGTGATTATAAACACAAAACTGTATTCCTTGATTGACATCAGTGTCAACAATGCAGATAACAGTAACAAATTTATTGACAGTAGGAACTGAAAATGAAATCGTGACAAGACTAACTGATAAAGACAAAGACTGTGAAAAATTCAAATGAGATAAAGGGGTCAGTACTAAAGTGGGAAAATCCAGTATGTCAGGGAAGCACAATATAAAGAACTAGACTTGGAATTTGTCAACACTGACAAATTAGGTGATCCGATTTTTTTTAATCGATGATTCGAGTGCTGATCGCAATATGCATGACCATACAGGCTTCATCTGTGTTTAATGACATTGACCGTGTGATGTTTTAATTCTCATTTAGAAAAGAGAGTCAGGTCTGCCATCTTTGGTACCAAATTCGGTATACACTATAACGAAGATACAGAATGAAACATTTATGACCTTTGACCCTAATTTACCTACCCAAGATGGTGTTCGATCAAGTAGTTGTTATCTTATAATAATGTACGTGACATGAACTAAACATGTGCAAAATATGGGGGTAATAGGGAATATCTTTCTTGAGTTATTGCAAAGAAAGTTGCAGAAAGAAAGAAACATGAAAATACATCGAAGCTAAGCTTTAATTTTAGCGAAGTTTTTCGACGTGATTTCGATGTCGTATGAAAAAGAGTGGGCAAAGAAACGATAGCGCAAAGTCTCAGCTACAACATATTAAAATCTGGGAGAAATTCACCGAAAGGTAAGTGAGATAGTGCTCGATAAAGACAATCATGTCAATTTTCACATCTAGACAAATTCCCTCCCATAGAGTTAACACGTCATAACGAAGATAGAGAAAAAAGTACACATGACCTTTGACCTCACTTTGCACAGACAAGATGGCATCTGACCAAAAAGTGGTTATCTTGTGAAATGATCCTTGTGACATGGTCTTTACGTGTACAAAATATGGGAAAGAAAAGACATGTATTCACCAAAATACAGGATGAAACGTTTATGACCTATGACCTTAATTTACATTCCCAAGATGGCGTCTGATGAAGTAGTTGTTATTTTGTGAAATAATGTACGTGACATGAACTAAATATGTGCAAAATATGGTGGTGATAGGGTATGTTTTTCTTGAGTTTTTGCAAAGAAAGTTGCAGAAAGAAAGAAATATCTCAATACATCGAAGATAAGCTTTAATTTCAACCAAGTTTTTGGACGTGATCTCGACATCGTATGAAAAACAAATGGAACCCTACCGATAGCCCAAAGTCTCAGCTACAACATATTAAAATCTAGAAGAAATTCACTGAAGCATAAGTGAGCTAGTGCTCGGTAAAGATAGTCATGTCAGTTTTCATTTCTAGAAAAACTGCACTCCCATAGAGATAACACGTAAACTGGCCAAATTTGACAAGGTTACGTTCAATCCATTTTCACGAGGTGATAACGTCATCCAAGCAAAACTGAGTTATTATATTTATGAAAGACTATTTAATAAGCTACAACATACTGAAATCTGGGCCAAAATCGGCAAAGGATAAGTGAAATACGCTCGAGTGACCTTGAAATTTAATGACGTCATTTTGAAAATTTACTCTTTTTTTTCATTAAGAAATTTGATATCTTTGAATCATTTTTTCAGCATTGCCACCCCATGAAATGACATGTACATCTCATCAGCTTTCGAAATATGTAAAGAAAATGGGGGGTCACTGTCCATCCTGACGAGTAAAATCGGGTTTAAAATTGGCGGTTTTTGGCATAGTTGCACTGTATATCGCCATTGACGCGCGCGCGGAATTTCAACTTTGACGGGCCCGTATGACGTCATATTGAGTTGGATTGATTTGAAACTTGGTCGAAATATTCCTTGACATTTCAGACATCCGATCTGAGTGTAAAAACGGGAAATTTATATTGCATATTAGCTGTGCGTGCGTATAAGTGCGCGCGCGTACGCGTCCGTCCGATTTTTTCATTTTTTTTAAATGCTCCAAATGGTCTGAAACGTGTGCAAACAAATTTTGAGCTCGATTGGAGCATACAAATATTTCAACGCGCGCGTACGCGCACGTTTTAAGAGTATAGATGAATTTTGAGAAGATGAGTAGAATCAACTTGATTCGAACTATATGTGAGGTAAAGTTCATAGAAAAATTCCATTCCATTAATGAGATATGAATGAGAATGTGTTTTCATATAATGACGTCATAGTGACGTCACGGTCGACTGATCACTTTGATTTTATTAGATCTGTCGTCTTTGGGACATGATACATATATGGTATAATTTTGACATTGATAGGATGAGGACTTTCTGAGCTAACCTCTACACAACATTTGAGGAGAAAGAACTTTTTTTGTGACAACGGGAAGTTTAACACTAGACTTGGAATTTGTCAAGACTGACAAATTAGGTGATCCGATTTTTTTTTAATCAATGATTCGAGTCCTGATCGCAATAGGCATGACCATATAGGTTTCATCTGTGTTTAGAGACATTGGACGTGTGATATTTGGATTCTCATTTAGAAAAGAGAGTCAGGTCTGCTATCTTTGTTACCAAATTCGGTATACACTATAACGAAGATACAGAATGAAGTATATTTGACCATTGACCCAACTTTGCACAGCCAAGATGGCATCTGAGCAAAAAGTGGTTATTTTGTGAAATGATTCTTGTAACATGGCCTTTGCGTGTGCAAAATATGGGAAAGATAGGACATGTATTCACCAAGATACAGGTTAAAACATTTATGACCTTTGACCCTAATTTACATACCCAAGATGGTGTCTGATCAAGTAGTTGTTATTTTATGAAATAATGTACGTGACATAAACTAAACATGTGCAAAATATGAAGATGATAGGGGCTGTTTTTCTTGAGTTATTGCAAAGAAAGTTGCAGAGAGAAAGAAATATCTCAATACATCGAAGATAAGTTTGATGTCAACCAAGTTTTTTGACGTGATTTCGGCGTCGTATGAAAAAATAGAGAATCACTGATGATAGCCCAAAGTCTCAGCTACAACATATTAAAATCTGGGAGAAATTTTCAGAAGAGTAAGTGAGGTAGTGCTCGATAAAGACCGTCATGTCAATTTTTATTTCCAGAAAAATTCCCTCCCATAGAGATAACACGTAAACTGGTTAAATTTGACAAGGTTACATTATATCCATTTTCACGTGGTGAAGACATCATCCGATTAAAACTTTGATTAACCAAACTTAAAGAGTATTACATTGGCTACAACATACTAAAATCTGGAAGAAATTCACCGAAGGGTAATTGAGCTAGTCGTCGATAAAGACAATCATGTCAATTTTCACATCTAGAAAAATTCCCTCCCATAGAGATAACACGTCATAATGAAGATAAAGAAAGAAGTACATATGACCTTTGACCCTACTTTGCACAGACAAGATGGCGTCTGAGCAAAAAGTGGTTATTTTGTGAAATGATTCTTGTAACATGGTCTTTACGTATGCAAAATATGGGAAAGATAAAACATGTATTCACCAAGATACAGGATGAAACATTTTTGACCTTTGACCCTAATTTACATACCCAAGAAGGTGCCCGATCAAGTAGTTGTTATTTTATGAAATAATGTACGTGACATAAACTAAACATGTGCAAAATATTGGGCTGATAGAGCTTGTTTTTCTTGAGTTATTGCAAAGAAAGTTGCAGAAAGAAAGGAATATGAAAATACATGGAAGATAAGCTTTAATTTCAACCAAGTTTTTGGGCATGATGCCGACTCCGTATGAAAAAACGAAGGGCACACTTACGATAGCCCAAAGTCTCAGCTACAACATACTAAAATATGGGAGAAATTCACCGAAGCATAAGTGAGCTAGTGCTCGATAAAGGTAGTCATGTCAGTTTTCATTTCCAGAAAAACTGCACTCCCATAGAGATAACACGTAAACTGGTCAAATTTAACAATGTTACTTTAAATCCCTTTTTACGAGGTGATGCCGGCATCCAATCAAATTGTTGTTATAATATATCTGAAAGACCATTTAATAAGCTACAACATATTGAAATTTGGACGAAAATCAACTAAAGAATAAGTGAGATATGCTTGAATGAACTTGAAATTTGATGACGTCATTTTGAAAATTTACTTTTTTAACTTTATTAAGAAATTTGATATATTTTAATAATTTTTCCAGCATTGCCAACCCATGAAATGACATGTACAACTCATCAGCTTTCAGAATATGTAAAGAAAATGGGAGGTCACCGTCCATCCTGACGAGTAAAATCGGATTTAAAATAGGCAGTTTTTTGGTATTGTTGCACTGTATATCGCCATTGACGCGCGCGCGGAATTTCAACTTTGACGGACCCGTATGACGTCTTTTTGAGTGGGATTGACTTGAAACTTGGTAGAAATATTCCTTGACATTTCAGGCATCCGATCTGTGTAAAAAAAGTGGAAATTTCTATTGCATATGAGCTGTACGTGCGTATATGCGCGCGCGCGTACGCGTCCGTCCAATTTTTTCAATTTTTCAAAAAATGCTCCAAATGGTCTGAAACGTGTGCAAAAAAAATTTGAGCTCGATTTGAGCATACAAATATTTCAACGCGCGCGTACGCGCACGTTTTAAGAGAAAATATGAATTTTGATTATATGAGTATAATGCGCTTGACTTGAACCATATGTGACGTAAATTTCATTGAAAAATTCCATTCCATTAATGAGATAGGAGTGAGAATGTGTTTTCATATAATGACGTCATAGTGACGTCACGATCGACCAATCACAATGATACATTAGATTTGTCGTCTTTGGGACATGATACATATATGGTATGAGTTTGAAGTTGATAATCTGAGTACTTTTTGAGTACGTAGATACACAACTTTTGTCCAGAAATAAAGAAAGAAGAAGAAGAAGAAGAAGAAGAAGAACAAAGAATCAGTACAGATACAGAAGGTGATCCGAGAGGATTCTCGGATCACCTAATAAAAAATGTATACTTAAAGAGTACCTCTATGGTTATATTAATCAAGAAAAAAGTTCACTATGAATAACCTAGACATGCTAACATAAATAATCCCAAACAGCAAATTTGGTAAACATGAAGTAAGGGTGAGTGATTACAAAACAGCATAGAACAAGTAAAACAAAATATCACACTGGACATTGATGCAAAAATGTTGAAAATCATTAGATCAAGGATGAATAGAAAGAAAACTTCCATGCCATTTTTTTTTAATGATTGTACAAAAAGGCCCATAGAAAGATTGTGACAGACTTTGAAAGGCTTTTCAGAGCAGGTGGTTGGAGACATGGTATTCATGGAGACAAGCTACAGTGCTCTGTATCTCACTATAAGGCAAACTATCTCTGGTAAGGCTCTCATGTTCTAAACTTATAATAGGATTAGCACTACTAATAAGTAACAAGGCAAATATTCCAGCTTGAATAAAACTTGTTAACAAGTCTGTTTATCTCAGGACTAGACAACCAGTCTAGAGAGGGATCATGTTCCAGATTAGTTTGTTGGTCAGACTAGTGACCTTAACTGACCCAAAGAGCTAGTAGCTCTTTGACTGACCGACCCTACCTCCTGTGCCAGACCATGTGGCATGGACTGTACTGATCTTTGACTTTGTCAAAGCAATGCTTTGATGATTTCAAAAGATGATTTAAGGACACTTTTATTGGTGACAGATCTTCTCTTAGTGAATAGAAATAACTGAATAGAAATATCATTTTACATGACATATAGAGAAACATACAATTACATTCTGTCATGACTGACAGAAAGAAGAGATATATAGATGTCATGCACTATATATCTTTACACTATGATGGAAATTGGTGCAATGGTATATTTTCCTGTAACTTTCATGGCACACTAACAATATCAAAGATGGCACACAACATCACCATTATGAATCTGTTAAGTCTCTAACAACTGCTGACATGGCCTCATGAATTATAAATGAGTTCAGGAAATTTGTCTGTAAGCCAAATTGTTCTGAATGTCAAAATTAGAGTTTACTTTTCTTTTCAAGATAAAGAACTTAGCATTATCCTTGATTATGCATTTATAGTAGAGTCATGGAGACAATGTGTCCTTTTGAAAAAACAGGGAAAACAGAAAATTTATACACAGGATCAATGAAGATCATCAAACAAGCATCAAAGATCATCATAACTACCTGATCAATTTGATCCTATCCAAGGTGAGCATCGAGTGACTTGAACTATGAAGGAAGACCTTCCAATAATGCACAGGTCATATCTTTCTTGATAATCACCTGAGCTACTCAAATTTGCACTCTAATTACTTGCTTTCTTCCACAGAATTCTCAGAGTATGAGTTTTACGTTTGGGTACAATTCTTTTATTTCATGATTCAGTACCTAAAAATAAATAGTCTCTGAGTGCTTTCTGTTAATATCACCATAGTTCCCAATATCATAGGGAAAGTACTGTGATACAGGCTCTCTACCAGCTCACTAAATCTGAGTGAAATTCATACACTAATTAGCATACACAATGCAAGCACTATCAATTAACTAAATGCAGCTGCTGACGGCACAGCAGATGCCCGAACAAAGGGGCCCAAGACCAAATACAATTTGAAACACAATACCCACAGCAAGGAGTGAGAGACTGCTGTAGCACTGTCGATACTCAATCTGGTTTCTCCACAAGCTTTTTGCCTGGTTAGCCACACAGTAAAAAAAAAAAATTATAATATTAAAAAAGTATAGAAAAAAATGAAGATGCAGAAAAACATTTTCACTTTAAAGAGAACAGGCAGTAAACCTCAATGAATGAGACTTGATTGTTTCTGCCAATTTCCAATGTACATGACCAATTCAGGTTGTTGTAGGGGGAAAAAATTACATCTGCTGAATTCTGTCTGAATAGTATGTTATATTTTTGTAAAACTCAGGTTTTGCAACACACAGTGCCAAAATTGTTAATTTGTGTGCGTGGACACACAAAAAATTAATTATCACACAATCATTAATTATCATGATCCACATGGCTATGCAAAAATTTGCTTTTACAGATGTATTTTCAATTTGAAAAGATTGCTGGATGGCCCATATTCAGCTGCACTAGCTGCATGGCATTCCATAGGGTCCAGTTGTACTTGGAGCAGACCACTTACACCCTGCACTTGGCGATAAATGAATGAGGCGGGATTTACATGCGTGGGTTGTGACTCTCTTACACACAGGTCTCCATTTTATGTCCAATTCAAGAGACACAGAATATTTTGCTTCTACAAGAGGGGAAAACTTGATAACATAAAACACTGCTCTGTAAGGACTCACTTGGGTTTGAACCATGTCAGTGCCCAAACCTGAGCCATTCGATTGAAAGGCATATAATGCTACTAGCTGAGCCACCTCCCCATGATTGATTTCTGTTTTTCAGAGGAAACCAACGACCAAATATAAACGTGGATTGAGTTAAAGCAGCAATATTAATGGAACTCAGTGAAAGTTTGAGGAAAATTGGACCATAGATTCAAAAGTTATGAATTTTAAAAGTTTCATTGTAGACGTCGCTGGATAAGAAATCTATAGTTCATGACATCATTTTGGACTATAATACAAAGTATAAGGAGAATTCCAAGTGACAAAATTTGATTTTTTATGCCTCCGCAACGAAGTGGCCGGAGGCATTATGTTTTCGGGTCGTCCGTCCGTCCGTCCGTCCGTCCGTCCGTACGTCTGTACGTCCGTACGTCCGTACGTCCGTACGTCCGTCCGTCCCGTTTTGTTTTTGTCGATATCTCAAGAACCGTGTGGTGGTTTTACATCAAACTTGGTATGAGGGTATATCCTTGGGGGATAATACTTTGTGTGGATTTTAGGGTCACTGGGTCAAAGGTCAAAGGTCACAGGTTATTTTGTGAAAAAAAATTGAAATTTCATGTTTTTCTCCATATCTCGCAAATGGTTCAAGGTATCTTCATGGAACTTAGTATATATGCTTGTACCGATGGGCAGTGATTATCTAGGGAAGTTGGGGGTCATGGGTCAAAGGTCAGGGGTCAAAGGTCAAGGTCAACTCCTCAAAATATCACTACTTTCCTTAAAATGCAATATGCCTGAAGGTTGTTTTTTTTAACTTGATGTATGGCATGTATTACCCAATATATATTTTTGGGGAAGCCAAAAGGTCAAAGGTCAAAAGGTAAAAGGTCAAGTGAAAGTGCTAAATTGCACTTTTTTCCTCCATATCTCGAAAGTAACTCAAGGTATCATCATGAAACTTACATATTTATGCATGTTCAACCTAACAGTGATTCTCTTTGGAACTGTGAGGTCAAAGGTCAAAGGCCAGGTCTAGATAATGCTATTTTCCCATTTGATACTGAAATTATACTTTTTCTCAATACCTTGAAAATTACTCAATGCATAAACTTATAAAAGGGTCAAAAGTCAAGTAAAAATCATCAGTTCCCAAAATACCTGCACTCTGACATTTTAATCATTCATCCAATTGAACCTAGTTCTAGGAAAGTGAACATTCAGCACATTTGTGTCAAACCTGTCATTTTAATATTTTGCCACTTGTGTGAAACTGTCATCACACATTGTCAAGACATTGTACTATAGACCTAGTGGGAGAACCATGCATTATGGCGGAGGCATATCAGTAGCCGTAGCGATATATCTAGTTTATGAAAAGTATCCACTCCATCAACTTGCTTGTATGTATGTTCAGGGTGATAACATTCCCCCTGCTTTCTGAAAGAGGTAAGTCAAGTGATCTTTCATATCTTAAAGACTTACACTTGATTTCCTTCCATTCTTCCACTTCAACCCGTTCTCTCCGTTCTTCCTCCACTCTCCAATTATGAAGTGGTTCCCGCATCTGTACCTGTTATGGTGATAGGGCTTTCCCTGTTATTTCCTCATGTCTTTGGAACAAACTCCCTCTTTATATTCGTAACGCTGAAAGTGTTGTCAAGTTCAAATCATTGTTGAAAACTTATCTGTTTACTAAATCCTAAGTTTGTTGTTGTTGTTGCTGTTGTTATATCAAATGTACATAATGTTGTATCTTACCTCAATATCTCCCCCCCCCCCCCCCCTAGATTAATGCACTTAGAAACATCAGCTGTGCCCTGTTGCATAAAACCCTTACCGCTGGACTTACCGCTCCTTTCTGGCAGTAAGTCTTCAAATTAGCGGTAAATTCTATCATTCTTGATGCTGATTGGCTATGACGCCTAATTTTGATGGTAGTTACCATTGAAATTCAACAGTAAGTTTTATGCAACGGGCCACAGTATTAAGCACTCTATAAGTGTTATTCATTATCATTATCAATATCATTTCAATATGCTAGAGAAGTGAGACAATGTTTTAATTTTCACATATTTTCTTTCCATGGGCTTTGGTTTCCTTTTACACATCACAATAATTTGTTCTGTGCAGGGCATGTGTAAATGGCACGTATGGAGACTTTATCAACTTTTTAAATCCCATAATGCATCTTGCCACAGTAGATCTGCACACTTGGAAACCTGGGGTCACATTCTGGTCACTCTTCAAATTTTTGTAAGAACATTGGAATAATTGTCCTGTGCAGGGTGTGTGAACAGTGGCGTATAAAATCAATTTTGGCATCTCCATGAAAAAAATCTGAAAAAAGATAACTGCAGTGTGTGAATGTGGTTTTTGTTGAAGATAGCGGGGTTGGGCTAATGAATGTCACATTTGTAGAATCCCTGTTATTGTTCATTTCTGCAAAGGGGTATAAGTGAAGGCCATACCTTTTCTTCCTTCCTGAAATCTTGAATGTTCTTAATGCTAGACTTTATCTACCGCAGACATCACTGAAGGTCATACCGGGTACATTCACAGGCTCATTAATGAAATCCCTACTTATTCAACACTTTTAGAAATAATTGTCACAAATGGCATATTACCAGGAGCCAGTAGTCTACAGGTAATAAAGTAGGGCCTACACCCAACATTTTCTTTTTTGTACTCTTTTTCTTGAAAAAGGAGACACCAATGGAAATAGACTGCACTAAAAATGGTGGCAGATGGTACAATGAATGAACTCTGTCACATGGAGAATTTGAAGTTTTTTCTTTCGTACACTGCAAGATTTAGCTTTTCTCATGATCCTATAAAAGCACACAACTACATTGGCAGGCAAACTTTTTACTGTGCGACACACCATGCTCCCTGTATGGGATATCATGAACAAAGGAAATGTAAAATAAATAGTATAATCAGCCATTTTAGCGATTGTAAAAGAAGGGTCATAATGTCACAGCAGGTGCCTTGGGTATAATAGCATTTTGTATGATGATATATTGATTCTTTTGTAAACCCATGGCCTTTGCCTTTGACCTTTGAGGCTGACTATACCATTGTGGATCGCAAAGCAGTATTAAAGGTAAAAACTTTTAAGTGACATCTTTTTTTGAGCTGATTTCTTTTTTTCTTCCCGAGACTAGGGTAGTGGTACAGATACATCTACTGATCAATATCAAACAATGATTTTAATGTGATGAAATCAGTCAAGGATCGGACCAACCTGATGATTCTTTTTCTTTCTTTCATTGAGGAAAAGTACACTTTTCTAGCTTCTATATTCTTATTGTCAGGAAAGAGGATATGATGATATCATGAGGTAAAGGGAAAAAGGTGTATCATACAGGACAACTGTAAAATGTGAAAAGTAGAAAGGTTAAAGATTTAAAATCAAGCCTCTAAAACAAAGTGTGACTGCAGGATATCCTAGATACAGACACATCATAGTGAACAATACATGGGATTGTTCCTGCCTTTGACAAAATGCATCATATCGGGGGAAAGCATATCCAGGGAAGTGCAACATGAAGCAGAAAATTCTGAATTGAGCCCAGAATTCTTGAGGCACATTAGGTGGACTTTTAGAAATGTAGGACCTGCCATAATGGAAATTGAATTCAGTTGATTGAGTTGAATTTGTAATGAAAATTTGAAAAGCCAACTGTGGAATTTTTACCCATTTTGATATACCATGATGAAGAAAAAATAATGCATCCTATGATATGCTGCCATACATACTGTATGCACAAATGTGTGATTCAGGATCACTGCCACACACTTATCATGGGGCAAATTGGATTACTCCTGTACAATTGTGTCCTCGAATTTTCTTTTGCTCGCATTCTCCCCTTACAAATCACCCTTCTCTTTCTCTGTCCTCCTGTGCTAACAAGGCCTTCCAGTAACAGTGACTGGTAACACTGGTTGGAGGATTACTGACAAAGAGTAAACATGTAGCTAGGTCCCGTTGCCAATGAAAACAAAACTGGACAGTTATTTGCTCTCAGGCTGAAATACAGAAAAGGACTGAGCAAGAGAGAGGGAGATAGAGAGAGAGAGAAGGGGTGAGAGAAAGGGTTGAGCAGGGTTCTAAATGTTTCTTATATAATTTCCACTGAAAACTAACTCCGATCTTTCCTTTGAATCCTAAAGACTAAAGAAGTAGCTAATGTTAACACTTCCCATCACATACACACACATAACAACCTTTTTCATCTCCTATTTAAACGATTCCATACCTTCTTCAAAATAATGTGACATCACATAGGAAGAAGAAACATACATTACTAAGCATTTCTGTGGCTTCTTCTTTTTTTTTTTTTCAGCAATATCGTATCCCAGCCCATAGCAAACATAAAACTGGGATGGTTTAGATAAAAAAACAGCAGGAATGATTTGGTGTGGGAAATTCAACCATCAAGAATGTCTCGTACCTAGATAAATCAAGTCACTGATGTTAGATAGACAATGAGCCTTGTGATAAATATTTAACATTTGTGATGGGTCACAACCCTTGCGATTAGTCCTAAGTCTTTTTAGTAGGTCATAACCCTTGCAGTAGGTCACAGCACTTGTGGTAAGATACAACCCTTTGTGTTAGGTCACGACCTTTGCGGTAGGAAGGTCACGATCCTTGTGGTAGGTCACAACCCTTGTGGTAGGACGCAAAACTTTGTGGCAGATTGCAACCCTTGTACAACCCCTGCCCTCTGCACCATTTCCTATTGTACATGCGCATCCCATTTTTGTGAATGATTCCGAAGGCTCAACATGTGTCTGGGTATCAGAAACAGAAGGTCATTGTAGAGAGTCATACATACAGTAGTCTCTGTCCACAGCCTCCCTGTTCTGCAAAGCCTATAGGTTTGGGAGTGCTTTTTACATACATAATTTTGTGTATTCTTGATGCATATGTTTACTGGTGTTACAGACTTCCGCACTAAGGGTCAGATTAAGTTATGTTGATGACTTCTGTACAACTTTATCCACCAGGACAGGCAACATTACAATAAAGCTTATTTTAAAAATCTGGATATTAGACTAGCACACACTCAGCATTAACACAAGAGGATGTTAATGCCACTTAACGCACTGTGTACTCAGTTACCAAATTTGGTGTAACCCAGTGGTAGGGAAGGGTGGAGAATTTAAAATGAGCAACCCCTTGTGTGGACACTAGTTACTCCAGTCACAGCTCTTATAGAGTTTGTACACTCAGACAAAGCCAGCACATGATCAGAGAATACAGCCACCTTAGAATACTAAAAACAACTTACACTGAAAATCAATGGCAAAGAGATAGAAGGTAAATTGAGTGTAAATAATCTGCACATTTCTTATGCAAATTTTTGAAGTTATAATACCTTTTCCTTCCTCTTGAAAGCAATGAGACTGCCTCTCCATGTTTCTACGTAATGTTCAAAATGTTATTTTCTCAATGTTATTACAATTTGTATGTTCTGTGCATTGTGATGTGATTTTATTCAAATAAATGGAACTTTAAAACAAATGAGTCAGTTTATCACCATGTCACCTCAGTCTGATTCATCCACACAATCACGTCAATTGTTCAGCTGCAAGAAAGCATGACATTCAGATAAACAAAAACTGGTATTCTATCTCCCGCTCACTGATATCATCTCACCAAAACAGATATCAACGAACACAAAAAGCCGGCAATGTCTCTCATACACTGGAGAAGGGCTTCCAAGGGGAAAGGTAATCTGCTAGAAACATCACATGCAGAACATAATAGCTGTGCAGATATCAACAATGGGGCTCAGCAGTCTGGCTGAAGGAATGTCCCTTCCCAGTCATTACACTAGCTTCCAGGATTCTGTGGCCAGGGAGATGACATCTGCCTGCTGTGGCAAGAGGACAGTACACCAAACTCCATTGCAGACAGTGTAAAGTCTCAAGTTATGAGGAGGATTACTGCACAAATGCATGATTTGCAGGTGTGATGTGAGACACATAACTGCAACACCACTGTCATCAATCTCAGATAAGTTTTAGATTGTGAAATGAACACTACAGAAGCAGCCTCATCCCATTCAGAACAGTCTCAACAGTTCCTTCATTCATGTTCAATGTTATGATGATGCTTTGAATAGTAGCAATTGGTCTCACAGTATATTTATAGATATCAAATGAAATTACAGCAAGACTTCCCTGACACACAAGCCTACATTTCCTAAAATCTAACCTCTTTTGACAAGATAACAAACTTGTGTGATTTTATTACTATTTTTTTTTTTTTTCAGTTTGACATTAAACCATCCTGACTAGGAAAATAAAATAAAATAATCAGGATTTAAAGGGCTGGTATAGTTTTGGTTTAGATGGGGGATCTAGATTTCAACTTTTTACACGATAATTAGAAACCACTTTATGAATCATTAAAATGCATATAATACATTTCTAAGAAAAATTCAGTTCATTTGATAAAAATCATTTTTGTATGACTGAGATATCAAGAAAACACAGTAAAACAAAGGGGTCCTAATAAAAGGTTGGCCCATCTTTTCTAAGGTCCTCTTTGTTTTTGGATATGCCATATCAAAACCAATTTTCATCAATTAAACTTTGAATTCCTTAATTAAAATGTGACAGAAATGTGTCTGACACCAGATTGAGACTGGAAAAGTCTAAAATCTATTCAAAAACATGTTTGATTCTCCTGCCACTCACCCAAGACTTGGCAAGTCTCAAGGAGATGTCACAAAGACATTTATTTACCAGCAAGACTTTGTCACCAAGTTGTCACCTAGTCTCCAAGCCAATTAAATACCTGCTTTACACTTGAATCTCCACTAGATGTCATTATTCAAGGTTAATTTGAAAAATAAGAAATAGCACGTGTCCTGTAGATCCAATCATTACAGAGTTGTGATAATCTATTATGACTTTTAAGGAGGAATACGTTGTAACACTGTTGTGTTCATATAAAGAGTTTAAAGAAAATTACATCATCCCCTCTTTTAATTTGAATACTATGCTATGACAATCAACATCAGTTTTGTGAAAATGTGTGAAACTTCTAAATTCAATTATATTCCAATTTTACTTTTGAGTTTCATTAAACTTCAGCTATCTTGCTAGTATAATCCTACGCTGTATGTTTTTGAAGTCAACTTGAAGACAAACTGGAATAAGTATAGTCCTTTACTACGTTTTTTATATGAGACTTGGTGAGCAATACAAACTCAACATCAATTGTATAAGAAGGAATATGAGCATGTGGAAGCAAAAGACTCAAATTCATTAGGATTACATGCTTGATAGGCTGAATTCCTGCCATTGAAACACCAGCATACTGTATTAGGCAGAGAGCAAACAAATATCTTTGTAGTGAGAGAAATCAGCAGCAGAGCTTGAAGTCAATCAGAAGAGTTTATGACCCACTTACGGCCATTAGAGGAAATTAAGAGCCATTTGCCTGTACACAAAGGGCACTTGAGTGAAGTCTACTTCACAGAATGAGAACCACTGCTACTGAAACATACATGTACTTATGTATGTTGTGTATTACTGTAAAAGTGGTTTCTTTCGCGTACAGAAACTTTCGCGGTTTCCATCGGTGCCGACTTTTTCGCGTGTGTTTAAATTCGCGGTTGGTAATGATAGTGTTGTAACAAGCAACGAGTTCAAAACATTTTCGCATTATGTTAAATTCGCGATTCAACCTCAAAGCGAAACCTCAAAGAAACCACTTTTACAGTACACTTCTATGGTCTATCACTTACATAGAAAACTAGATATATCGCTACGGCTACTGATATGCCTCCGCCATAATGCATGGTTCTCCTAATAGGTCTATAGTACAATGTCTTGACAATGTGTGATGACAGTTTCACACAATTGGCAAAATATTAAAATGACAGGTTTGACACAAATGTGCTGAATGTTCACTTTCCTAGAACTAGGTTCAATTGGATGAATGACTGAAATGTCAGAGTGCAGGTATTTGGGGAACTGATGATTTTTACTTGACTTTTGACCCTTTTATAAGTTTATGCATTGAGTAATTTTCAAGGTATTGAGAAAAAGTATAATTTCAGTATCAAATGGGAAAATAGCATTATCTAAACCTGGCCTTTGACCTTTGACCTCACAGTTCCAAAGAGAATCACTGTTAGGTTGAACATGCATAAATATGTAAGTTTCATGATGATACCTTGAGTTACTTTCGAGATATGGAGGAAAAAGTGCAATTTAGCACTTTCACTTGACCTTTTACCTTTTGACCTTTGACCTTTTGGCAAGAAACTTCCCCAAAAATATATATTGGGTAATACATGCCATACATCAAGTTTAAAAAAAAAAAACCTTCAGCCTATTGCATTTTAAGGAAAGTAGTGATATTTTGAGGAGTTGACCTTGACCTTTGACCCCCTGACCTTTGACCCATGACCCCAACTTCCCTAGATAATCACTGCCCATCGGTACAAGCATATATACTAAGTTCCATGAAGATACCTTGAACCATTTGCGAGATATGGAGAAAAACATGAAATTTCAATTTTTTTTCCACAAAACAAACCTGTGACCTTTGACCTTTGACCCTGTGACCCTAAAATCCACACAAAGTATTATCCCCCAAGGATATACCCTCATACCAAGTTTGATGTAAAACCACCACACGGTTCTTGAGATATCGACAAAAACAAAACGGGACGGACGGACGTACGGACGGACGTACGGACGGACGTACGGACGTACGGACGTACGGACGGACGGACGGACGGACGGACGACCCGAAAACATAATGCCTCCGGCCACTTCGTTGCGGAGGCATAAAAAAGGATATCCTCCTACTCTAGCTTTGAAATTGATATATTAAACAAAATAAAATACTATTAATGTATTCATGTCAAGTTATCTAATATCTAGGCATCTCTCTTGCTACAAGTTCACTATATGATTGATTGATGCCATGCCCATCTTCCCCGCCCCCCCCCCCCAAGAAAGGAAAAAGACAGAAATGTAATTGGAAATCAAACACTGTAGATTACTCACAAAAAGGAGATGATTATTGGCATTTCATACAACATTGGTTTTTGTTTGATGATGAATTACATTTGAATTGATTCCTTGCTAAATGAGAATAAGAAGACAACACACATGATTAGCTGTCTGGGTGTTATATTTTCAATCAACAAACTTTAATTCTGGTTTGAATCACCTATTTTACTTCATCATGCCGTTAAGAATCAGAATTGAGTGTAATTACATCCATGGTGCTACTTTGAGCATCAGTCAAATCCTATTTCAATACTTAAATGAGGAAAAGGGATGGTGAAAGTGGTTCAATTTTGAGAAAGTAGATAATTGCTTCTTGGGACAGTGAACCAGCAGGAGGATCGAGTCCTGGAAGAAATGGGGTATGACAGTCCTATTAAGTATGGGGGATTAGTTTGAATAGAAGGTTATAGAAGAGTTCTTCTGTATGCAATTTACGATGTGTGAACTGTTTAAGGGACACTGCTGAATTCTCTGGAGTCACCGACATAATTTACGTTACAGGAGTTCCACTTGAAGTGATCACTCAAGTGGCACAGTGAGAGTTGTTATGGGGATATGTCAGGATGGGGTCACAAAGTTTAGTGCAAGGACAACGACACAGTAAACATTCCCTGGTGCTAGGTCATAAACTTGAGATTCCCTATGTACACAACTAGAGTTAGGGAGATGCTGGTTTAAAGGCTTTGAAAATCAAAATTTGCTGTCCCTGACATTTTGAAGGAAGATGTCATGCAACATCACTAAAAGCAGGGAGGTGACACCTCCCTGCTAGGAGGGAGGTTTTCATTCAAAAGTCACCAATGCTGAAGCTGCTGTAACTTCCATTGGAAAAATTTGAACATTTCATAAAAAATACATTTAAATCCTTTTCAAAGAAAAGGCTTCTTTGACCTTGCATTATGAAAATTTGCAACAGTACAAATCCGCATCCCTCTGGGCAGAGTATAGTCGTATTATATTGACTGCAGCGAGGTTCATGGGAACATGTGTAGTGCAGAATAGTGTGAACACACACAAAATAAAAAGGAGAGCAAAAAAAAAAATAGGTGCGAGTAAACAGAAAATATCTTGATATTGTAACCCGTTGAGGATGAGTCCCGAGTATACTCCGGCAGGTGTCTACGGGAAATGCGTGCTGTAGCAAAATCAGTCCGTCCTCAATGGGTTAATGGAGGTAGACTAAGGAAAGGAGCATGTGCTTGAAGACCTCAATAGATGGGGCTGACACCTCTTCCGCTGGGAGCCACTATGTTACTCTTATTCTTTTATTTGCTAGACTTTGACAGAAAGGATGTAATACTTGTATCAAGTCCAATATCAGAGAAAGAAGAATACTGAGAGTCCTTCATCATCTTGACATTATGATACATACATGAGCAGATATCTTGTGTATTATATGAGAGAAAACTTGTGTTTGTATCCCTGCAGACAAAGAATACATGAATCAGGACAATAGGTACGCCACTGGCCTCAGTGCTTTGGCAAAGACCCATATCCACATGCATCATAAAATGTCTCATACATACTAAATGTGCTTTTCACAGACATCGTTCTATTATCATTTTGTTTAATGCAAATAAACATGTACCGTACCATGAAGCATCCTCTTAATATCTGTTTTTGCAACATCATGTTTGGTGTGTCAGAGGGATGATATTTGCTTCGTCACTGGCACTCCAATGAAAACTGAAGACAGTTAGGAACAAAGGAAGGAAAAAATACAGAACTTCAAAAACATTTAAGCCATTTCAGTTTGTGCAGCAGTATAAATGGCAGTGAACAGAATTCCACGCTTGATCAGGTCACAATGACTAAGTATGCCTCGGCAAGCATAATAGCACACGAGTGCCACTTTTGTCTGCATCTGAGCTTGTCACGCATGTTTTGAGCATATCAATGGTAGTATCTACCTCTGCTGTAAAAATCTAGATCTGCACATCGATATCTGCATGAAATCGATTTTGACCGAAGAACTAACGATGTAGGTAAAACTTGTTTTTAATCAATCATAGATTATATATTTGCTGCATTTTCTATCAGTCTCCCATCTCAGGTGACAAAATATCATAATGCTATCTTTTCATTCTAAGCAAGAAATTGATTCATTTCTAGATTTTTGAGGGGGAAAGACACATATTAAACAATGTGAGATTCACTTTAGTTTTCTGGGGTAATGGAGGCCACAGATCTTTTTTGAACAAAATATTTAGGTATAGTTTCCAGATAAGATGCCCAAAAACAGAAAAATGTGTTTGTAGGCAGACAATCAAAGCAGGAGCCTACATTGTAAGGAAATCAAATGTAATAGATTATAGATGCATGGTCCAAATACAGCTAGTAATGGAAATTTAAAATCTCATGTATGTTTCGAATAAGTGCAGCTTGCAATTTCTTCATTCTAAAACTTTCACACCACTAAATCTTCTACTGATAATCTCTGCATAGAAATATTTGAGTACTCTTTGAAGAAATGGATGATGTGGTGATGTGAACGTTTTATGTCTGTTGGAGGGATGTTGTTGAAAGTGTAATCTCCACCATTCCTAGTTCAGGGTCTGACCTTTTACCCCTGACATAGATCCCCACCCTCTGCTTCCACGCATTAACATGCCATGTGGCACCCACGTTACATGCCTTCGCTGACAGCCGGTGGTTCATTGCAGACCTGAACGTGCAGGCTTGCACTCCAACCGCCATCATCGGTATCATGTTATCAGACCAACATGGAGGGCTCGCAGACATGGGGCAGAGTCGAGAGGTGGCAAATAGTCTCACAGCATTGAGAAACTTAACAATCAAGCATTGCAGCATACTGCATTCAGTGTAAGATGGCAGACACACTAAAAGTGAGATGAATTCAGCAAAATACTGATCTTGATGAGAGAGACAAGGGGGGGGGGGGGGCCTACATTATGTATCCAACAGTGACATATCCTGTCAGAACATTTCTTCATTTTTTCTGTGATCTGTGTGAGCACAATGAGAGTGCAGTCAACTTGGAAGCATGAAAAGCTACTGTAAAAGTGGATATTTTTGCTTGACTAATTTTCCATGCTTGGCTGGGTAAGAAGAGTTTTGCATGTTTTCAATTCTGTGGAATTAAGACATCAACTACTGGAACATATGGCATGCAAAAATATTTGAATGTTTTTATTTTTGCGCAAGCTTCTGGTTGCGCAAAATGTGGTAAAATTTTACACTTTTACAGTATTGATTGACAACCTCTTCATGGTCAGGTATGGAAAAGGGAAAGAGACCCAGAGTTTGCTCACATACCAGGTCATCATATCCCCATAACACAGCTTCAAAAGGAACATAGATTTTAAGAAGTCATGCATGTATTCTTAACTTAAACATCTGTCTGCCATTTCCATTTTCTCAGTTGCACATGATGAACTGCTTGTAATGTAAACTCCCTATTAGGCTCTCATCTCCATAACAGCATGACTATCTCTTTAGCTTGATCTCAGTCGATTTGATTACAGCGACAATGAAAATTTGTCTTTCACAAAATGCTGGAATTTATCTAACAAAACAATGATACCAGTCGCAATTCACATACTGACATCGGTGACTCACAACTCTCTCACTGGTCTGGACAATTTGTTCTGTAAGTTTCCTGACGTAAGCACTGAATTAAAAGAGAAATTGTAAGATACAGTGTATCATTCATACCAAATCCTTCTTGAACTGCAATGACGTGGCAAATTATAATTCTTACAGGAGGTAAGTAATACTCTCGGTCAATCTTTGATAGAAATTAATTCAAAATACCCCTTCTATGTAAAGAAATTATGCTGTGTGGGAGAAACATGATCACTACATTCATTTGCATACATATGCTGCTGTAACTGACATTTAACTGTTTTCTCGAAAACATGCAAAACACCCTCAAGGTATTACAATTGGCAGACTTGACCTCATTAAAGCTCAAAATAAGATTTTTCATCAGTGTTTGAATAAATCTCTCAATCTCATCCCAATTATTCAAAAAGAGATTTTGAGATAACACACACACACACACACACACACACACATACACATTAAGCAAAAGCTCATAATCTCATTAATATCTTAGTCTTGTCTGGACATTAAAAGATTCTTCATACATTCAGTCACAGTGTAAACTGATTACAGCTAAGAGTGACTCAAGCTACAAAGTAGATTGCAGCACACAAACCCTCAGCCAACAGGAAAGTATACCCATACAGGTTGAAAAACAAAGAAAAACAGTTCAAACATATTAATCAGAAACACAATGTATGTATGGTAAGGTGTGTGTACACATAGAATTAATTCTTAAATGATAGAAACTCAAACAGTCCATCCAAGACAGCAAGCAAACAGTGAAGAATAAACATAATAAAGGTTTGCAATTTTTTTACTAAGGAACTTGTTCATAATCATGTTTCTGAAATGTCTATCTAAATGTGTTCAGAGTTTGGAGTATTCCGACGTTGAAATAAATCTCTTTGCAAACCACTTATTTGCATATGGCATTACAATCAAACCTGTCTATAGTGACCATCCAAGGCCATCGAAATCAGCCATTATAGACAGGTGGCCACTATAGTCAGGGTCTTTAATACAGCTTTTTCTCACTGGATGAATTTTAGGTGGCCACTATAGACAGGTGACCGCTAAGGCAGATTTGACTGTATGCAACAGCTGGGTCTCCTATTCCCTGGCACGTCTTTTATACATGCAAGCAAGAGTATATGTCCAAGAGTATGTAATTCAGCATATTAAGTACAACGCATATATTCAGATGGAAATAAATTCAAAGTCAAGCTACACCGCACCACCTTAATTGTGTTTTAGATGTTGAACAGTTCAGATTACAAATGCAGACCCAGAAAAAAAAAAAAAAAGACTTTGTTGTTGATTAGATACTACCTCTGGTCATCAACTGGCATGGCATAATTTGAGAATAATAATCCAAGTTTCTCACAGACTTACAAAAATATGCACTTTATCAAAATGTAATATTGTTTGGAAACACATTCATAGATAAATTTGTGTTATGCTTTGTTTTTTGTTTTGTTTTGTTTTTACTTATCTGAAAGGGTCCACAATTGCAACAGTGTGACACAGTGAGGAGCTAGACTTGGGACTCACCAGAAGTTGATGTTGTGTCCACTGTTCTTGGTGAGTTGGACGTGAAGCTGAACTCCTCTGCATTGAGACTCATGTCAGATTGAGACAGGCTGGAGTTGTTGGTCTTACCTGAAAGGTTTGGGTTTTTACAGGTGGAAAATACAACAAATTTGTCATGTTTCATTCTCCAAACATCTACTCTTTCTCAAACTTTAGTACTTTACACTTGAACAAAATGCCAAAATTTCTTGGATTTGTTTCTTTTGTATTTACAGCAGCTCATTTTCCACTATGTTGCAACAATCATTAACACTATTTTATGTACATTCCTTGTACATCTTGTACCAATTTATCTGTTTTGCACTGTCACCAACATAATCATGACAAACATAGTTACCATCATTCATATCTAATTCAAGGAAATTAGATTGCACATGAAGGACAAAAACAAGTGTCCTCTAAGTTATCAAATTTGTATCCAGCAGTTTAATCAAAAGAACACTGTATTTTGGCAGTGCTGTATAAAAAGAAAGTAATTTAAGGCCCCTATATCCTGAAAGATGTGGCATAATTTCTACCAGCCACCACTGACTCTTCAACACAATCAGGTATATAGTCATTACACCAAGTTCCTGTTATTAATGTCCTTGGAGCTGTGAGGGTCATTGTAATTAACAAAATTATCCATATCATAATCATATCTGCCTCTGTTTTTCCTTCATGAACAAGAACGTGTCCATGATGTACATTTCCTCTGTCACCTTTATTTCATCTGCTTTGGAAATATCATCAAACAAAGTGGAGAGATTTTAACCCGTTGAGGACAACGGGCAAGTGTCTATGGGAAATGCATGCTGTAGCAAAATCAGCCCATCCCCAATGGGTTAAGACTGTGGTATGAAATCTTGACTTTAAATACACTATTCACACAGAAATCCCAGACAAAAAAAAGAAGGAAATGAAAGCAAACAACTCGCATGATTCCTCTCAAGTACTGAGACTGTAATTCAAAAGGTATCCCATTTATCAGAGAATGGATTCCATGTATTTGTTATTTTATGCCAGACAATATCTCTTGAAATGCAGTACAAGGACAGCTTTGGACATTGGTACTACTCATATTCGCAAGACAGGTTTATTGATGAGCGATCAGTTCACAAAACTGGGTCAGACCTGAAATTCTCTGCATGCAACTGAAAATTGAATACTGTCAACATTCAAAAAGTATGAAGGCAGTGAGAGAGTGGGCACACGTCACAACCACACACTCTGAGCCTGAGAAACACAAATTCAAAATTTACTCTTTTATGTCCCACTTTCTGTGCTTACAGGGGCTCATGGGAGAAATTCTTGAACAAACACTGGAGAGATTTTCAGTGTGAGGCACCATTTGCCATCTCCCAGGTCCCACAATTTACTGAAGCCACACAACTTTGAGGTTTGAGGCTCCTTGGATTTATATTCACTGCCTGAAATCACGAGGGAGATTCATATTGTGTCAATCTTCAGACGTTTTCTTTATTTCCTTGCTCAACACTGACTAGCTGAAGAAAAGTCTGAGAGCCTGCAGGTATTGATTCACATGCCCATGTGAAAGACAAACACCTTTCATGAAAATGTCAATGAAGACAAAGAATTTTTCTAGAATACTGGCACAATGTATAACAAATGTCTCCTGAAAACTTGGCAAACAAATAAACTTTAGCCCTCATCAGACATGATGTTACAGACCTGATAAAGATGTTTTGAAATCTGATTATATAAAACTCTCAGCTTGGAAAAAAAAAATGGTTTTGCAACCTTGCACAAGTTACAATTTGCAGCCCTCTTCTTAATTCTCACAAAAATTTTGTTTCTTTGTAAAAATACAGTTAAAATGGCTAGAATACAAAGAATAAAAAGAGAATATGGCATACATCTCACCCAGTGCAATATATGTAGTTTAGAGAAAGTGTATAGGAAGCTTCACTGTGAAATACAGAGATATTACTACAAGATCTTTATAAACTTTGGTTGTGATAACTGGCAACAATATCTCTTTAGAAGAAACATTTTTACACAGTGGCATATTCTGTCACGTGTCAGAAGCCAAGAGGAATGATGTCTATACCAAACCAGGTTTGTTTGTTTGTTTACTTTGTTTTTTATTTCCATCTGAGAAGATGGCTGGATAGCCCATATTCAGCTGCAACAGCTGGTCTTCCATGGGGTCCAGATGGATGAAAAGCGGGACCACTTCCCTAGGTTAAACAACCTGCTCTTTCCAACTTTGCGATGAATAAATAGGCGTGTCTTCATCAGCCCGAAGTTCAAACTAGCGGGACATTTTGCGGTCTTGGAAAACAGACCGATACAGCGAATGTGCGTCTTCATCAGCTCGAACAGCCTGCTTCGGGAAATTAGTCCGAAAATTGACGCATGCGCACTTTGCAATATTACTCTGCCTGGCTCGCGGTTCGAAAGTGGATTTCCCCGCTCAAAATCTCCTATATCACCGTATGTACGATTCTACAACCAGTTCAGTGAGCAGTACAGCAAATTCTCTCCAAAGGGATATTAATAACGCTACTCTTTCTTCTGTCCAGTGAGGCATCATATATGAAATTAACGAATTGCAATGTTTAAACAAATCCAAAATGCACACAATCTGCAAGAATCTTCAGCTAAGGTAGAGTGGACCAGAAGAAGAAGTTTACAAAAAAACAGCTAGCATGCACGGAACTGAGTTTTAATAGGGAGGTGAGAGAAATCACCTCCCTGGTTTTAAAGATTACAACAACAGTAGGCTTATATAGTACACACATGTGATCCTTGAATACACCGTGCGTGTAATGTACTATACACAATCACTAGCTGCTTGTACATGCGCTTTCCATTGCCAGCTGGCTAACCAGAAGCGTGGAGGGATCGAGAAAATTTCGGGCTGATGGAGACGCACCCAAGATAGCGCGCTATTTCACGAATTAGCGCTCTAGTTGACGAACTAGACCAAGATTTTGGGGGAAATTTTCCCGATCAAATAGCGCGCTATCTGCGTCTTCACTACACAGATAGCGCGCTATTTTGACATCGGACTAGTTTGGTAACCGCAAGATAGCGCGCTATTTTGAAACTTTGGGCTGATGAAGACACGCCTAATGAGGAGGGATCTTTTACGTGTGTTAGTTGTTACTCTCTCATACACGGGACATCCATTTTATGTCCTATCTGAGGGACAGAGTGCTTTGCCTCTTATTATGATATGATATGATTACACACAACATTGCTCAGTGAGACCCGGTAATAGAACCGGGGCCCTTTGGATCATGAGGCAGACGTCCTACTGACTGAGTTAGCTCACCACCCATTGGTGGAGTATCCACTTATCTTAATTGTGAATTGGTACTGGCAGAACAAGCTTTGCTTTTCAAAGGTGCACTGTGAATTCTGATATTATTTCCCAAACAATCCTCAAAGTAACCTCTAGAGACAATACACTGATACTCTCATCAATTCAAGACAAGTTTCAAATCAAGGACTTTTTTTATTATTCCATCTCAAATCTTAGGCTGTGAATAAAATTATAAATCTTTGTGACAAAAGATATAGTGAAAACAACTTTAGAACAATACCTGAAGAGTCATTAGTGAATAGAACAGGGACAGAAACAAAGTTTTAAAATTAAGATAGGGTATTAAATTACTTTCAATAATGTGCCACAAGTAACCAGTCCATTGTCAAATACAAGAACAATGACATCATACATGGTCAGTGACAAGAAAGAGTGATGAAGTATGCTCACTGTTCAAGGTATACATTGCAGAGAGTTTAAACCACAAAATTACACACTCACAAAAAGGTTCTCTGATATTTGTGTGTTATGTCATCTCAATAAGTGATGATAATTTCAGTTAGTGAGGCTTTTATTTTAATTTGTCAGGACTTGAGGAAATAGAAAAGATTTCAGGGAGACATGTGAATAATTAGGGAGACGTGGCAGCTCTTTCTTTAATTAATTATTTTGAGCAATTGTTAAATTCTTGAAGAGACTAGATACACTTATAGCTGCTATATTACTCACAAAAATCATTGAAAACCTAAGTTTGTAGAAACCAATGGGAAAATTATCATACAAGGAATTCTGCTGAAACCATCCAGCTGTCCAAATATTGATACAGACAATGTATGTTTTAATCTA
Organism: Diadema antillarum; assembly: GCF_040938485.1. Taxonomy (NCBI): domain Eukaryota; kingdom Metazoa; phylum Echinodermata; class Echinoidea; order Diadematoida; family Diadematidae; genus Diadema; species Diadema antillarum. The sequence goes on from NW_027271056.1 coordinate 4,037,866, forward strand.
ATCCAAATATTCATACATGGATTGTATGTTACGTGTATGCTTAAACACAATCAAGATTTTATATCACATCATCTTTGGGGTCAAAGTTTAGAGTGAGTGTTACATCATATTATATCAAGAAAATATCACACATCTTAGCAGGATGTGAATGCCCATCAATTATCAACTAAAAGATAACTGCAAGAGGTTTTTTCCCCTTTTAGTCATTTAGACAGAGTAAAGAATATACCTGTTCAAACTAAGAAAAAAAATCCATTTTAGATATTACATTGTTGAATACAACATCTCAAATATCTTGAGCAGACAATTTTTACTGGTTTACAAATTATGTGTTTTCATTGGAGATATGGTCTATGCTTGTTTTAGAACTCTTATGATGCCCATGTATGTATATATATATATATATATATATATATATATATAATATGATATGGGCACCCCTTGACTACCGTAATTTTTGAAGGTAGTGATGTAGGGTGATTGCTTTCTTGAACTTACCACCATCAGAGTCGTAGCCCTTCCCATTGGTGGCGCCAACCTTGAAAGTTTTGAGGACATGGTGTTTGATAGCCTTCCTCATATCGCTCTCATAGTCACCTGTGATGAGACACAAAACTAGAAGTGAGAGAGGCATGAACAAACAAATAAACAAACAAACAAACGACAAACAAACAAACAAAACAGTGATAAATCACAGCTGTGCTAAACTATGACTGAATCATCTTGGTCATATTCAACCTAGGGTTAAGGTAACATTGAAAGAATGGATTTTTTTTTTAATTGAAATAAATGGCCAAGCTTGAAGAAGTATCACAGCCACTGCAAAGGCATGATGCCATTGCACACAAGACACATACACACTGACATATACACTGACACACACATTTTTACACACACACGTTTACACACACAAAGATAAATATAAAACAAACATACAGATTATATACACTGTAAATAACATTTTCTGTACACTGAATAAAACGACTCCTGAAGTCATACAGAGGGCCATATCAATGAGGTCTTTTTGGGGACTCTCCCTATTTATGAAACACTATAGTTTTTCACTGGAGTTCACAGCATGAATGTTGTGGGTTTTTTTATAAGCTCAATTTGAAGAGTTAGACATGCAGGAATCTCTGATATTTCACCAACTCTCTGATTGAAAGTAGATGGTATTCTGCATATCTGATTGTTGACCTTAATACTCTAAAAATATACCACCAGCTTCTTTCTTGCCATTCACTTTTCTCTTTAAAGCCTTAAAGGAAAAATTTACTCACGCATACTTTGTATGTAAAAGAGCACATCAGCGGAACTTGAAAAAAATCAGAAAATTCAAAAGTTTTGAATTATCAGAGTTGTGATTAGATTCATGAGCTGTTATTCCAGGTTTTAAGAGGGCTACAACAAATCATGATATAAAATTAGTTGAAGTAGTTGTAAATACAGACAACAAGGCTTGACACTAATATTAATGTGGTCTAAGGCCTACCATGTGGGCCACTAAAATCTTTGAACTGGAAATTCTGGTGGCCAGAAAAAGAAAAGTAGTGGCACAAATAGAAGGAAATATGAAATTTTATTTTCAATTTTAGCTGGAATGGCAATTTTAACACTTAAATGCAAATATAGCGGGTTGTGGTTTTGCATTAAATTAGCACATGCCACCTTCATGGAACAGAAGCCACAGTGAAGCACAGCGCAGTTGGCAAACATGTACACAGTAAAACAAATAAGCTGCTCACAGCATGTTAGTGAATGAAATCACTGATTTGTAACCAACCACGCATATCTACTGCAAGCAACTAGATTTTAAAGTGTTCCATACTTAATAGCATGCTTGATGACTACTTATGCAGAGACTCCAACTCTCCCGTTTTCGACGGGAGATCTCCCGCCGAAAACCCATTTTTGCAAAATCTCCCGTTCTCCCGTTTGAAATTTAATTTCTCCCGCCCTGGCTCTTTGTCTCCCGTTGGAAAGGATTTCTTACATTTCTATCGTATGTTGAAAAAATAAGCCTTAGATAGCACCAGAGAGCATCTAGAACCCTGGGAAATTCGCGCTTCGCACACATCAACTTTGAGTCTCCCGTTTGCTAGGGGTTTCAGGCGGGAGAATCTCCAGATCAGAAGGTACTTTGGGTTGGAGTCTCTGCTTATGGTGCAACAGAAGATGGTGGAACCACATAAGTGAATATATTGATAATTGTTATGATATAAATCAGTATACGGTAATGCATGTATCAATATCATTTGTGTGGCAGTTTGGTAGAGGCACTGAATATTAAAATGGCTACCTTGGTACTCATGAAATGAAACTAACGGATGGTGGAAGCATTAAAATATATTGATAACCATCAGACCCATCTGCATTTAAGTTTAATCTAGGTTCTTGTTTCATTATTTCATGTCATACTGTACATATTTTGCTTGATGGGAAATTTACCCTAAATATATGGATTCAGTGACAGTGTAGTATAAGCAAAGTGAATGCAGAAATAGTATTTATACTAATATATCTCGAACAAAGTTCAATATGCAGAATTTATCAACAAATATTTTACTAAAGAGGAATTTAGGGGTACCCAAAACATAGTGTTTTGATTAATTAAATTCAGAAATAGTAAATTTATAAACAGATGACTAGGCCTATCAATTACAACTACTAAATTGTCTACACACATGCTAACACTGTATATAACTAGTCCTTAATATTTTGTGATAGTAAAATGTGGTGATCATGCATGAAATTAAAGTCCCATTCATTCAGTAGAGTTTTCTCGATCAGTACTAGTAGGTGGTATCTTCAACAGTACACTTCTAGCTTCACACAATACACAGATTCTTGCACCATGCTATTTTGTTTTGTTCTTTCTAATTCTGATGTCATTTTTAGCTTCAAAAATTGATCTATTTTCCAAGCAAGTTCACAAACGATGCAAAATGTGTCCTCTGAGAGTGAACCCGAAGGCAAGTAAAACATAACAGAAGCCAGACTCGCTACTACTGACACTTTAACGAAGCCGAAGGGCATGCGATGGTATGAACACAAGTCATAGAAAGCCTTTAATAATGTTGGTATCTACGTGTAAAACTGCTATATTACCAAAAAGTGAGGCTATTATGGATGTGTGTATATTGTGGTATATGCTGCAAAATACACTCGTGACTCGTGCATCTACATAGTATTCAGTGAACATGAAAGAAGCTACATTCAGAGAGAATTCATCCACGCAGGCGATACATACCGGACTCGATCGTGAACGTCGCGGATTTTCAACGGTTCTCCACGGGTATCCAACGGCTGCGTATGCTGCAGTGTCGCGTTGATAACATCCTCTGCTGCTTCACGCATCGGCATATATTCCTCGTATAATTCACCTAAATATCCTTCTACGACAAGAGTGGGAACCACACCATCCAAAGCCAGGAATTATAGCAGGTGATGATACTCAAATCATCCTTGTTACACTCTCAGATCTCATCAACAGTTTGTAGTTTATCTTCCGCTCGAGCAGACAGTCTCGGAACCATTTTATCGCCTTCGGCGTCAATATTGCATCAATGCAAATTAGCGTTTATTACGGAGGACACCCTCTGCGGTAAATTACCATATAATCGGTTGTTGTAAACGACGTCCATCAACTGAAAAAACTGGCCGTCAATGGAGTTTGATGGGGGCTCGCACTTAGCAATTTTTCCCACGGAGAGAGAAAGAGAGGGAGATGACACGTACTTTGCACTGAAAAATGAAACAAAGAAAATTGTATAATGCACTGAGGATCTAATGTGTTTCATGTTTCGTATTCAACTAAACTGGAATGAGCAATATTGCGTGTATGTGTGTGTGTGTGTGGGGGGGGGGGGGGGGGGGCTCGGTCTGATCGAGTTCCTCTCATGATCATTCCCTAAACAAACAATTAAACAAGTAAACAAAAGGCCTATATACGTCGAAACAAATCAAAGCATTAAAGAATTAATATAATTACAGAGGATTTCAGTGAAAAGTAACTTGATGTCCTCGCTCATTCTACAGAGATCGATACATCCCATCATTATTGTAAAATCATATTTCATAAGTTTGGTTTAATATTTGATTTTTAAAAGTAGAGAATATGGAAAGCCGCCTACAAAATAACGAAATAAAAAATAACATTTTAGAGGATAGATTTGAGGAAAAGAAATTAGCATCAATGAGGGGAACTTTAACCATTTATTTCAGTAAATGGGAAAATTTGAAAGTACACGTATAAAGAAAAGTATGGAAGGACCCGGAGCCAGATGTCCACGGGGAAGGGGGAAGGGATGGGAAGGGTAGTTGGGAGGGGAGGAGGTATATATAGGAAGAATGGTTTTGATGGGTGTATTGGTTTATAATCGCGGGGGGGGGGGGAGGGGGGTAATAAAAGGGGAATATAGATTCCATTTTTCTGTGTGTATAGATCGATGGACGTGTTATGTATTTTTTTTTTCTTTTTAATGAATGTACTGTCTTGCTGAAAGTGCAGCTCGATTTGATTTTAAAGAAAGTAAGTGAGCAGTGTACAACTGTATATATTTTTTTCTGGTGCATTGTATATTCTTTACGAATGTACTGTTTTGCTGAAAGTACAGCTTGGCTTGATTTCACTATAATTGTGTTATGCTGAATCGTGGATTTTGTAATATGTGTGATTTGAGTTGTCAAGAATTTGTTTTGAATATGGAATCAATAAAAGGTTATGGAAAAAAAATATTACTGACCCTCACTGGAGAACCTCGTCCTCATACGTCACGAAGCCAAACTTTTTCCAACACCTAAAGATGAAGAAATTATATCAATGAGAAAGAAAGAGAGAGAGAGAGGGAGAGAGAGGGAGAGAGGGAGAGAGGAAAAACAGACGACTATAGGAAAAGGCAAGAAAGTATTTCAACGTGATATCTTATACGCTCTGTCGTGTGACAGGCAGCAATGGACAGGAAGATGCATTTGCATGGATAATAACAAGATATGCTTTTCGTAGTATACAACAAAATAATAGACATCAATGTAACATAATTATATTCATCATGTTTTAAGTGTAATTTAAAGGATGGGTACAATGAAGGCCCTTTATCAATTTTCGTTCTCTTTTCTATTCCCAAAGTGTGTGAAAGACCAGTTAATGAAAGTTAATGAAAGACCAGACATGGAATGACACCACAAGCTTCTCATCCTTTGCTTAGTTATGTTAATGATACAATATTATAGTGATCGATTATACTGTTCAATGAACACAATCATGTTGAGCTTCATTATTTCATTATAATTCATAATTATTATGTTATGTCAGAGTTGAATGAACTTTCTATCATTCTGTTAATTTGACTTTATTCCATTTATATACGTCAACTTGAAAATGGAGAGACATTTAACCCATTGACCACATAAACCTGAGGTCCGTTTCATAAGAGTCTTACAAGAGACTCTTCGCTCATAAGACACTCTTATGAGAGACTTCGTATGAAATGGATTTGACTTCTGTGTGAAAGTCTCTTATAGCCACATTACGAGGAACTTTGGCCATTCTGAGATTTTTGTAAAAACTTTTATGCGATGACTTCATGTAACGCACCCCAGGGCCCTGTTGCATAAAGCCTTAACCAGAGTTTTTTTTTTTTCATGGTTAAATCCAGAAACTCTGCATGGTTAAGAAGTTTTAACCTGAGTTTTTCTCAGGTTCTTTATGTAACAGGGCCCCGGTGTTTCTTCGACAGAGTCAATAGAGATTTCAGACTCTCGTATATGCAACGGGTCTGCTCTAAGAAAGGGAGTGTCTTCTTCATTATTTTGAATGGCCAATCAAAGTACATCACTCACTCTACTTTTCCTGAAACGAATCTTCTGTTCTCCAGGATTTAAATGATATTCATCCAGCTGCTGTCTACAAGCAAAATTTCAACAATTGTAACTCGTCGATGCTATGTTACCTACCAACCTACCAACCAACTAACTTACCTTTATACCAACCAACCTTTTTTTTTCAAGTTGTATGTGGGTCATTGTTTTTCTTGAAGTAAGATTTTATCAATGAAACTTCTGTTGTTCTATTATGCATTATGTCATTATTAATACACGTACATGTCTCTCGGTATCTTTCAAACCCACGGTCATAGCAAAATGGATTTTGATGAGTCATTACGTTTACTGAAGGTGAGGTTACAGAATTCGTTATTCTCGTTATCTCAAACTAGATAAAAGAATACGGCAAGTCTCAACTTAGATAATCTCCAAACACAGACGGGTTGCTCTTGTTTCTGTTATTTCACCTGCATGTATTTAGATTTCAGTTAATATTACTGACCGCTGGCAGCATTTATCATGCTGATTGAATAGCTTACGATTCACGAACTCTTTAAGATCTATCATGAGACCCTTTAATTGCTTCAAGTGTCATTGTCATATCACGCCACTTCCAATGAAGACTTGAGTGATATGACCCATGGGTCAGCCTTGAGATGCTTCAGTCTTATCTACAAAGTGCCAATCTATAATCGGTGTCAACAACTCCGAGGTTCATGGTTCTCAAAGATCATTCGTATAAGGCGTAACAGTATATGCGTAAGGGGCAGAAACAGTGTAAAGGGATCGCGGAAAATAATTATAGAGATCGCCATTTCAATACAACTGTCGCAGTCAAGAGCAAAATCTGTGAATTATCAGCAGTAATGAATTGTGCTCGTTGCTTGAAGATGGACCTATGTCTTATCATATTGACAATTTCGGCCGTGATCTGGACCAGTGACGCCGACAACCCGACAGTGACCGTCACTGAAGGTGTTCTGGTCGGGAAGACGGTGCGATTTAGCGAAAACACTCATATCAACAAAACTGTCGATGTCGACGTATTTCTGGTGAGTCCAACAAAGTTATCAATAAAATAGTGCATCTTTTTCTATATCTAATGTGATGATATCATTGATCACGTTTACTTGCCTATGAACGAAAGAAATTAAATGAGTATTGAGAGGTCTAATCTTGACTTATATATCGGGGTGTTTTTTTTTTTGGGGGGGGGGGCGGGGAAGGGGATGCTATCTTCAATGTGACCAGTAGGGTTCTTCTATTTGCAAATAATTTTACTTTTCGACAATTCTATCATCAAGAGCAATGATACGATTTCATATACACAGTGCTACTGGAAAAAAAATCCATTCATGATTATCTTGATATTTTGATTGGACTAAGTAAAGAAAGTGCACTCAACTAGGTTCTAGAAAGGATACTGACTACTGATTATATAGGTCCAATGTACTGCATGATTGAAGTTCAATCACAAGTCACTGGCGACATGGATGGAATATAATATATGTGAGTACTGTGAAAATTGTGAAAGAACATAATCACATAATTTTGATCTTATACCCTTTGTGCTTGATTGTATTTTCGAGAAGTTGCAAAAAAAAAGTGAATATATAACATACATTTTTATACTTTTATTCTTCCATCGTCTATCGTGATCCATTACTAATATTGGCACAAGGATAAGAATCACATTAAAATGCTCAGAAAAGTAATCCCTCGTTATCCTCGTCATTGATATCATTATTATACTCACAGAAATTGATTCATGTTCTTCTTAGTATTTTTGTTCTTTTAATGCGGTAAATGTCCATTCCTGACAACTTTTTATGGTGTATTTTCTCTGATATACGTTGCAGGGAGTGCCCTATGCCAATCCGCCCGAGCGGTTTTCACCTCCGGAGAAGAAGACTCCGTGGGCCGGGGAGAGAGGGGCGATGGAGTTTGCTGCTGCCTGCATACAATCTCCCAACCCGGAATACCCAGTGATGTCAGAGGATTGTCTCTATCTCAACGTCTACTCCCCTACCATCAAAGTGAGAGTTATACGATGATTGTAAATATTACGAATAAACATTAATATTATTGTAAACACTCACAAGCGTGTCTTATACGCTTTAGCACAAATACATGCATACGTGTGTTTGTAATGCTTGATGGAGGCCTAATGTGTATGTAACCACCGTAACAGGAGGTGCCAAGTGTAGGCATGCGTAATCCAAAGCATTTAGAATTTTCACGTGATCAGAACATAATGATGAAGTGCTCTTCTCTTCAGAATACAATATAATACCCTTTTAGCTTTTGAATTATGTAGACAGTAATAAATGTATTTTGTCATAATTTTAATCTTATAAATAAGAAGTAAATATTTGATGAGGTTAACATGTACTCTACGTATATTAGGCCTACTCAGTTCAAAAAAAAAAAGAAAAAAAAAAAGGAAAAGCGGTATGAATTAAGGGAGTTACACTTAGAGCAATACCGTGCCAGAAAATAAAGATACAATGTAGTTTGAATGTCAGTTAACCCTCCAACATGGCCAGCGGGAGTCTCGTATTGACTTTCATTAACAGGTGGCTCTATAGTTCCCTTTTAAAGAACTTCCTCTATTCTACCTCTCTCTGTTTTCCTTTCCCAAGACTTCGAATGTACCAGTAATGGTTTGGATTCATGACGGGGCATTTACAACAGGGACAGCCATGACGTACAGCTACTATGGCCTCCCATTGGTCGCTGTTGGTGACGTCATCATCGTTACCATCAATTACCGACTGGCGATTTTTGCCCAGTTTTCAACAGGTGAGATTGCAGATTGTCTAGGAGCTAATAGTAGAAGAAGTCAAATAACTGAAAAGCCGGTAGTTCCCTTTCCAGCCTTAGACATATAGATGAACGGTCCTATCTCAACATTCTGTCTTTTCCCAGTTGATGATAATATTATGTGGTATACATATTGTGGTCCTATATCCTATATCTAGTTACGTTAGAAAACGCATCGAAAGCATACTCGTGTATTATATTCCGTCTTGAGGCAACACTTGAGATGTTAGATTAGACCCATCACTTCTATTAGGTCATGACTGGAAGGGCTATACTCGTTTTAATATATTTCTAACTGATTCTACAGTAATACAGGTACTAATTTTAGCGTTCAGTCTTCCATGATGAATTCTTGGTCCTTTGTTTTACGCTGTAATAGATGTGGAGAAATAACACATGCAATTTAAGAATCCCACGAAAGTTGGGCGAAATTCATGAAGGGCATTTGGATTTTTTTCTGAATGGGATTTCGCTAATCTTTTATTTTTGTTTGTTCACGACTATATGAATTAAACATTCATACACGAGGTCCTATCGTAGAAATCAAAGAACATGTCAATGGGTCAGAAGCCGAAAGACGTCTGTCTTCATGTCAAATCACTCTCCAAAGCAAAGTTTCTAAGAACCACATTGCTAGATATGCAGTTCTTTTTTCATCATAATCTCGTACACCAGCAGAAACTGTATAATCAAATGAATCACTATAATGTATGTACTAATTAGTGTTATTCAAGAGATTAGCACATCATCATTTTCATGTATGAATTAACAAAAGGTGTTCATGATGTGTATCCAATAAGCAACTTCGGACAGTTGATTGCATTATCTAGACTAAACTGCATGAGTTACAACCGAGACATACTGTATGCAGCAACACTCAGTTAAACGCTATTTTCCTAAGTAACTTTTAGTTTGTGTGTTTAAAATTGATTAATTTCAAACGCTTATTGTATAGCTGTGAAATGATAGTGTGCACCAATCATCATAAACAATCGTGTAAAATGTCATATTTTGCACTGGTTGGAGGACAATCTATGCAATTGTTAACAGTTCACGCAATCAGCGGCCAATGTTATCGTGCCCATTGCATCAATGAACGGAAGTATAGTGCGACATGAATATTGCTGTACAGTAACTCATAAACTCCACTATGCGTAGAAATGATTGTACTAACTATACTTTCAAGGAAAATAATGCTCACATTTGACTGGTTTTGCCAATCTTTTTCCGAGTAAAGTGCGACTGTATTGGGAGAATGTAGGCCCTATATTAGATGACGTAAACAGCTATAGCCCTATCGCTTTTTGACTATCATTTTGTTCAGAGGATGACGCTGCGCCAGGAAATTTCGGCATGTTGGATCAGGTGGCAGCACTGGAGTGGGTCTACAATAATATCGAAGGTAAAACTACATATAATAATAGACATATGAATATATCATTATATACTTAAAGTACTGTATATATATATATAAGATTATATGTAATATAACATATATATGTAATATATATAATATATGATATAAAATATGTACTATATATATGTTTATATATATATATACATATATATATGTTTATATATATATATAATATATATACTATAATTATATTATCATCAGATACATAATAACATGACATAATATAAGGGCTCTAAATGGACGGTGCAGTCATCATAATATCATATTGAGGCATTTGTATGCGAAATATTAGTCCCAGTTTGTACAACTTTTAAATAATGAGAATAACACATGTAGGCCTGTTTGTTGTAAATACGTCTATCACCCATTACAAATGCCCTGGGAAACCATCATTATTGATAATCAAGATATGTAATGAGCATAATGCTTTACCACATTAAAGTTGGGAACACTCCAAAACCACTGATTTTTTATCCACGATGAGATAATACGGGTTAAGTGATATAGCAAGTTGGCATGACAAAACCATTGATTTCATCCATGACGAAGTATATGGGTTGGTAGCAAGTCGGTATGAAGTCTGGCATGAATTTTGTGATCTTTGCTGTTGTTTAGTTTCAGATCGGGAGATAAAAATTCGTGTTTGCATTTATCATAACACAAATAATGGACTTCATATCTCGCCCGGCTTACATGGAGGTTGAGTGAACTATATACTCGATTAAATTGACCTGGTGTACAGTTCAGGAATCTACCCCTTGTACTTGTGTTTTGGTCGACAGAAACTTCTTAGGCTGTTATAGGCCATCCACTGTCTTTTAACCCCCATGAAAGCCATGTGTCCATCCGCCATCTCACAAGTCTTATCGCACGAAGAGAGTTGATCTTCAATATCATTGATACGTAGTGATTATTCTTTTATGTTTGACCTTCTGTGTGGAAAAGGTATTGATTAGGTAAATCATAATTCCCGTGTTTAATATACTCCGACCTAACTAAGATCTACATACCTTCTCCATCACCAACTGGCCTTGATGGCTTAACGGTTTGATAAAACCGATGTAATATTACAATATCTATATCTAGATACCCATATTATAATAATAATGTCTTATTTATCCAGGGTAGCCTCTTCAGTGTTGCCACTGCTCTACCAGAGGGCCCTGCCATTATTATTACCCCAGCGTTGCCAGGTACCCATTAATACACCTGGGTCGAGAGGGACATTGTGGGTAAAAACATCTTGTCCAAGGACGTAAGCACTGGCGGGATTCGAACTCGGGTCCTCCGGTTGGGAGTCGAGAGTCTCATCCACTATGCCACAGCGCTCCCACTGGAATCACTTTACTATTGCTCTTGAAGAAGGCAATGTCTCATTATTTTGATAGCAATGATTACCCCCACTCTTGCAAATAATAGCAGTTTTGCCGCATGTGTCAGAATGAGCACTGTGTGAAAACTCTTTCTAAAAGGATAAACCAGTCTCACCTCCCTGGATAAACTTACCGGCAGAAATTGAACCCAGAATCTTTGTTTCAATCACAATCATGTACATGCAGACACTTGTCCGCTCTTCCAGAATGCTACTATGATAATAGCATAGATCATGTTGTTAATCTGTTGCCATATAATGAAACTATTAGTGTTTGGATACTGTGGTACGCACAATCATTCTTAATCTTAGATATCTGAACTTATCATATTTTACAATCAGCTTTCGGAGGAGACAAGGATAAGATTACCATCTTTGGCGAGAGTGCAGGTTCGGCCAGCGTCAGTTTCCACCTACTGTCCAAACTAAGTCGGCCTTACTTCAGTCAAGCCATCATGCAGGTATTGCTTATACCCTTTCCGTCCACTCTTCATTTCATTTTCACCAAAATGTTTGATTTTCAGGGGTGCTATTTTCAGAACAGCCTTGACGTCATAAAAACAGAAACATTATATATACTAGTATATACACTCAGCAAAAAAAAAGTAAACACTTTTTCGAGATCATATTTTTCATAGAAGAATTTGATGAAAACAATGTTTTATATACCATATCAAAGGTAATTTAATTGGCTATTAAGCTAATAGGTTAATTAAAAAGAAAATTTTACGCATGAGTGAGCACATTCGTTTTTGTTCTCCAAGGCACAAAATAAAAAATTGCAGAAATTTACATGTTCTCTTTCATTTGCAAATGCACTTCACGATAACGTTGACAACAAAAGACTAGTTAAACCACAATGAGAGACATGAATTAAATAGGGAAAATAAGTTTTTGTTCTCTTTATCTCTTTATAACCTCTAAGAAAAACAAAGTGGGAAACTAAAGGGGAAAAATAAGAATTTTTCTGTCAAGTCAAACTTCAAATGACATAGGGAATAATAAGCATAAAGACGACTAAATGAGCAGAATTTCTTTATTTATTTCTTTTAATCTAGTGATTTAAATTCCATGTGACAATTTCAAGAACCAAACATTATTTACAATTTCCTAATTTGAAAAAAAGCTCAAATTTCTACCAGTTTTGTTAATTATTACTTCTTCTCTTATTTCATTTGAATTTAGATTTGACATGAGATGCTTTATTTTCCTCCATTGTTTTTAGCCTTCATTGGTCTTTTGGGCTTTAAAGATATCATAAAGATCGAAGGTTTATTTTTGCAACTTAATTCATGTTTCTTTTTGTGTGAAATTTGTTGTTTGTTCTTATTGTTCTATGGAAGAGCACATACGCAAGAATGACAACTTGTTCAGTTTTGCAATTTTTACTTTTGTGCTCTGGAAGAGAAAAACAATGATGTTCACTCATGCGTAAAGTTTCCCTTTTTGTCGACCTACCAGGTTGATAGCCAATTAAATTACCTTCAATATGGTATATAATACATTAGCTTTCAGCCAAATATTCTATGATAAATCTACACTTGAAAAAGTGTTTACTTTCTTTTTTTTTTGCTGAGTGTATATCATTTTTTTTTTGGTTTTATTTTTTTAAAGAAACGATCAGGGAAGGCTGATATGTCTGAAAAATATGACAGCGATGATGATGACGATAATAATGATGATGATGATGACGATGGTGTATGTGTGTTTGTGTGTGTGGTTGTTGTATTGGGGTTAGTTTTGTTTGTACAATGGACAATGTATGTCTAAACGTAATGAATGTACAACTTGTATGTGTGTATATCTATTTGTTTAGATGTTGTTGTTGCAGCAGAATGTTTCCAGTTCTTTTGTCCTGCTCCCTTCTGTCCAGTCTGCTGCATGTGTGACAACAAATTAATGACTCTTTCTCATTTTCATATAGAGCGGTACAGCTTTCAGTAATTGGGCCTTTCGGGACGACCCAGAGAGGGAGCAGCGGCTATCTACAGCCCTGGGCACGGCTATGAGGTGTAACACATCCACCTCCGAGAATCTTGTGGCCTGTCTCAGGACCAAGGATCCCTATCGACTCCTTGAAGTGGCAGATCTGGTATGAACGCATGATCTTTCCAGAAAAATGAAATGGATATTACCTGCTGATTAAGTTGAACCAATCTATATCTCAGTTCGCATTTTGGTCCTGAGAGAAGTAAATATTATTTGTAAAAGATAGGAGAACAAAGAGTTTTGATCAAAGACTGGATATAAACGCACAAATAAAAAAAAAATATGAGTGAAACGAAGCAAACCTGGGGACGATTTGACCGTATGAATGATTACAGTAATCCTGGTTGGTATTCGTGGTCGTGCTATCAACTGTATAGCTCTACTTGTCTCACTTCTCTTAGGCGTTCATTGCTCTTTCGCACTTGGGACATATTCGGCTTTTGTCGTAACACATTTTCCGCTGCAGAAAAGGATTTTGGGTATTTTCCAAGATTAAAACTTCTCGATACCGTTTGCTTAACAGGTTTACTTCGGATCATATCCAGTAACTCTGGACGGAGTTTTTCTTGAAGACAATCCAGATAATCTATACAAGATGGGAGATTTCGCTCGCGTACCAATTCTTTCTGGATTCAACAGGGATGAAGGCACGTTGTTCTTTTACTTCGCACTGCCTGCATACGTGGGTAGTCCGACTCCTCCGCACCTCAATCGTACCGTGTTTGATGCCACGGTAAGGACCGCACTCACTCTCTACGGAATGGGTGATGAGATCGTCATCGATGCCGTAACTCAAGAATATGTAGACTGGACAGTGGCCGACGATCCCGCGGCCGATTACTTCAGACCCAATATAGACGCATCTTGTGATATGGACTTTGCCTGCCCGACAGACTTTGTAGTCAGGCAGCATGCAGATGTCGGAGATACAGTCTTTAAGTATTACATGACACATGCACCTTCCAAGTAAGTAACAGACCTCTGTTCGTCATCTTAGGCGCAGGTAGTCCGTTGTTGATAGCCCTAATGTTAATCATTTTCGAGCATGCGCCAAAGGAATGGAAGATAACAATGTGACGCCAAGATATCCACTATTGATTTATATCCAGTTTATGGAATAAATTCACTGCGTTGATGTGTGTCAGTACATTGTTATATTGGTGAAGTTTTGTGCATGTATTTTTCTTTCTTGTCAAAAGGTATTTTACGTGCTGAGTCATGATATCACTGTATTCATGAGGGCCACCATGACTCAATTTAAAACAAAAAACAAAAACAAAAAACAAAACAAAACAAAACAACACGTTGCTCAAGGGAAGATACACCGTTCGAGGCGGCTGACTGAAGCGATGTAGTGCCTTAGAGACGTGGCTTGTGTCCTTACTAAACAGTCTTCTGCAAGAAGGTCAAATGGAATGATTAAAATGCAAATCATAATCTAGATCATCCCAACCAAGAAGAAGTAATGCTGGAGTTTGATATAAAGTTGCCTTCGAGACGTTGCTTGATGTGTATGTATGTAACCTGTCTTGCTTTATTTCATCTTTCCCCAACTCAGGAGCTACTTCCAGTACGGCACTGAGGTCCCCTCCACCCCGTGGCTCGGGGCTGGACATGCAGAGGACGTCCCCTTCGTCTTTGGGATGCCTTTCATCGACGAGCTCTACCATATCAGAGGTCACAATATGACCGAGGAGGAAAACGCCCTCTCCGTCAAGTTTATGGGGTTCTGGACAAACTTTGCAAAGTCGGGGTAGGTCACCCAAGATTTTTATCATTCAGTGCATAAGTTTGGGTATTCGTAAATTGATCGAGCTGATCTGTGATTGGCTGATCCCTCGATATGATAATTCTCATCTTGTTCTTATCTTTTATTCATGTTTTGTTCGCATTCTTATTGATTAGATAATAATGATTATTATCATATACCTCTCCCTATCAGCGAGTTGAGTCCGATGACACCTAGGCTTTAAACAGATCGACAAAACTCGTGATAATTCGAAACGACTGGATAGCTAGTATCAAACAAATGCATGCATTTTTGCTGTCGCTGCGTCATTCTCTGGATATTACGAACTCGTATATATATCTTGCAGTTGCATGGAAGTTGATACTTCGGTCAATGTGTTTACTGTTTTTATTTTCTTTGTTTTTTACCTTCTTTTTCTCATGAATAATTGTCCTTTGTAGCACATCTAGAATAAATAATGTTGTCTAATTATACAAACCTTGTAAGACACTCCTGTCATGAACAAAGTGATACCAGACGATAAAAATGTACCATTCCTCCAGGGATCCGAGTAAACCAAGTGAAGACGCAGATCCTGGAACAGGGGATTACTTCTGGCCCAGGTACACCATCCCTGAGCTCAGACACAAAGTAATGTCCCTGGATCTACCCGTGGAAAGGGCAGTCAAGGCCAGGCGGTGTCACTTCTGGAATGAACATATACCTACTCTGATGGAATTTGTAGGTGAGATTCACTGCTCAATGTTGTAGCGTATGATGCGGCATGAACTTTTTTTTCATGTATATTTTGGCGCACGAAACAATTAAAACGGACGTGTGTCCCGAATGTGAATGAAATGTGCATATGCGTGTGCATGCCCGTTTATAGGATAGGATACAAAACTTAAACTGTATAATAACGATATTATATATGATTTTATTACACACATTTTTATAACTTTTGCTCTAAAACGGGGAAAAGTGTGTCCATAATGCTTTTCATCATTTTCATTGTCCTTTTATTTGTGCAACAATAGCATGCAGATATTTTTCTCCCATTTGAAAATAAGCATCCAAGACATGGGAAGGTGTAGATAAACTTCATTTCTCCGACTATAGGTAGGAGAAAGTTCAATTTTCGTGATCAGTGGTCATTTTCATTTCAGCCTGGGAGGAATCAAAGCTTAGCTATCATAATTATAAGGATCACTATCGTGATAGAAAGCGAAGTATGAATATACAACCAAGCAAGATACAACGGCATAAAACGACTGGTTTTGGTGTACAAAACGCAGTGCTTCACTTTGAGCCTTGTGTTCTTCATGCACGGGGGCGCTGTGGCATATAGTAGATAAGAGTCCCGCCCCCCGATCGGAGGACCCGAGTTCGAATCCCGCCCATTGCCTACGTCCTTGGACAAGATGTTTTTACCCACCAACATGTTCCTCTCGACCCAGGTGTATAAATGGGTGCCTGGCAACGCTGGGGTAATTATATATAATTGCAGGGCCCTCTGGTAGAGTAGTGGCAACACTGAAGAGGCTATAACCCTTGGTAAATAATAAATAAGACATTGTTATTATTATTATTATTATTATTACTATTATTATTATTATCATTATTATAATCATTATCATTATTATCATTATTATAACCTTAACAGACAACATCGATCCTGTGGACGAGGAATGGCGCCAAAGCTATGATGACTGGAAGACTGATATGGAGGACTGGCGAGAAGTGTTTGAGGAATATCAGCAGGAAACCACTTGCAATTAATGTAATCTTCACAGTGAAACAATACCATTAGAGCTTAGTTTGTGTTCTTTTGATATTTCTAGGATGAGGAGCGCAGTGCTTATAGTCTTTAATCGCGTTTTCGCTGCTGTGTGAGGGATTCTCTAGATATACCTTTCACATTGTGTATTTTTTAGATTCTGCACAACACCGACTCCTCATGGGCTAATATGAAGTCGTTTTCCATTTTTATTTTTTGTTGTAATGATTGTGTCGTATTCCGCCTATACTCCAACCTATATAGGATGTTAATGCACACAGACTCAGCATGGATTGATGATTTAAGATAAAACACAATCATGATACAAGATAATGATATGATTTACATGTCATATACAGTATTACAGTTGTGAATGATTCTAAAAAAGGCAAATTGTCACCACTGTTTTGTCGGTGGAGTTTAAGAGGGTTTTCACACCAGATAATCATTGTTTGATGTTGTATAGGTGAGGACAATTTTAAGTTTCAAAATTGGTTGAAATGGATGAAAAGTGCATTGACAATATCATGGGAGAACGTATGGTTGCCTTATGAGCCATGATAAATACTGGTAGCAGAAATGAAAAAAAAAGAGAGAAAGGAAGGAAACCATTGAATGGGTATTCCATCTTAGAGATATTCATGATATGAAATTCTCTATAGTGTCCGTAAATCGTAGATAATGAACACGACGTCGAATTCAATGATACGTATGGTTATTATACTATATCAACGACACTATACTTATGGGAACATGCCCAATGCCCCCAGACAGTTGTTAACGTAACTGCATGTTGTCGATGTTTGCTATGAATAGACAAACATACAAGGCTTATGAACTTGCATTTGGCTTATACATTTAGCTTTGTACATTTCCTGTTTATTTTTTTTCTCTATGAAAAGTTGGATACATGTATAATTGTACTCATCATCTTCCCAACCCACGCCCTCCATCCGGCCATTTTCGCCTGTGCATAAAATAAAGTATAGCAATAGTTATTTAGACATGGCACAACTTTATTGATGCAGGTTTCCTGTCAGGTGATTGCTATTACAACGCTTATACACAATACAGTGCGGAAGCGATGGTATACGGTTAACGTGACGCCGGCAAACACTTTTCACCTAATAAATGAGAACAATGGCTCTTCATTAATTGGGCATTCACTTTACATATCAGCCTGCCTGTAATGACTGAAAAAAAATGTGTACATTGTAATTGTGGCACGCCTGACACTAGTTCTAATCGTCTGCAGAAGGTATACGGCACACGCATATTGCAGGCATAAAACGCACAATAATATTAAAAGCCACAGGGTAACACCGAGACTCAGTATGTATATTATTGTCTCTAGAGAGAGAGATTCCCTAGGTTTGAACGAAATGAGTAAATCAATCAAAATAGAATAATGAAAAATTTATCAAAATAAGACAGAAAATAGCACTGTGACACAATTTTCATTTTTTCTTTGTTTTTAGATTTAACGTATTTCACGGAGCAGAGATATCGGTCAGAATCACCTCTAACAAGTCAATGGCTTCATGATGTTGATGTCTTGAGCAGGAATCCTTACTAAATTTTCACTTTCAACGTTTGAGGAAATGAAAACTACATCCTTGGCATCGAAATATCCCATGGTTTCAGATATCTAGGAATGTTGATGTTTGACAGATCCAAGTGTATGTATGACGAAGAAATACTAATCTTTTCTTGAGGAAGAGAGAGAGAGAGTGTGTGTGTGCGTGTGCGAGACGATGGTATCAATTGCAATCGATCTCTTTGACTTTAATTTTTCTTTTCAACTTTTGAAACTAAACATGAAATTCCAACGGACTAATGCTGGAGGGATGTGAATATTCATACGAGTGCGATATTGAACAGGACTTATGTATATAAAGGAGAATTTATCAAAGGGGAGCGTGTATATGAATAGATTGTCTACATCGTTGTCGCGACCAGTGAATTAGGGACACATGTACTCGCATATTTATACATATATTTATATCAGATATGTACGAACATTAACATCAGGGCAATAAAGACTAGTGTCTGTTGTTGTTGTTGTTGTTGTTGTTGTTTTGTTGTGATTAAAGATTCAAGACGGAGACTTTTTCGCTAGGTATTTTTTCCACTTTTGTTCTTGGGTTCCATCATTTACAAACCCCCGTACAAACCATCCGGCCAGGCGATTTAAGACTCCCCAATCCTTCGGACCAACATGGTTTACGCGAATGAACCTGCTGACATGTATATCACTCAGGATTGATTTTACAACAGAAAAATAAAATCAAAGTTTCGGTATTACATTTCTGAATAATCATTACTTTATATTAACGTTAATTGGCACGAAAGGCGCCGAGTATTTCAAAAGGTTGAACAAAAACAATGATAATCACCTGCATACCAGATCAAGCAGCTTAATGTTTGATAACCACTTCGAATATACCGCAACTTTCATCTACACGTATCCCTGCATATTACAAATATGTATTTACAGTTTAGTATTTCAATACTGTACTCTTCAAGAATTGCATTCAAACGATGGATTTATCTCATGTGTCGTATACTATTTCTAAACAGCAAGTACAACAATTTAAGTACCAAGTGTATGACGCGAACATACATCAGTGGTGATTTTACATAAACTTAACAAAAGAAGGGGAAATAAAAAAAAAAAACACCGACAGTAGGGGACCAACAAAGGAGTTACATCTCTCCATTAAGACACATCTTGCTACTCACTCCCTGCGATGGAGAACTAAAAGTCTCTAAAACCTCTTAAAAAGATACATATTTCTTTTCTTTTACTTTGCAATATCAAATGGCTTCAGAACTTTAAGACCAAACAAGACATACATGTTTGTTTGTTTGTTTGTTTGCTTTTATTTCTGCATTCAATCAGATGCAATTTGAATGCAAACTTCAGAAAGTACAAAGACAAAGAATAACAAGAGACCCGCGGGTCTAGCGCTCACCTGAGTATCGCAAGTTCACCTTTCACGCAGTCACTAATCTAAATTATTCACAGCTCTACCAAAATTTGACCAGGCATTCTGAAGTAGAAGATGAAAATGTACAATAAGGGCCCAAATTTTTAAAGATTCCTTAATTTGGGGAATTGGGGGCCCCCTGGGGCCCTCTGGGTGGGGCATGGTGCCCATTTTGATAAATTGAGATCCTGACCCCCTAAGGATGCTACCTGCCAAGTTTGACGAAAATCTATCATGAGGTTTTCAGGAAGAAGATGACAATGTACGATTCAGGCCCCCATTTGGACCTTCCTAACCAACCCCCCCCCCCCCACCCCTGCCCCCAAGAGGGGCACCCCTGGATCTCCTATGAACAAACTCGAAACTACAGTCATTAATGTACTCACTCATAGTATTATCTTAGCTTCTGATTCTAGAGAAAATTTTTAACGATTCCTTCATTTGGGGGGTTTGGGCCCCCCTGGGGGCCCCCTGGGTGGGACATGGTGCCCATTTTAACAAATTGAGATCCTAACCCCTTAGGGATGCTACCTGCCAAGTTTGGTGAAAATGGGTCATGGGGTTCTAAAAAAGAAGATAAAAATGCACAATTTAGGCCCCATTAGGACCCCTCCTCACCTCCCTCCCCTGGGTCCCAAGGGGGGCACCCCTGATTCTGCCATGAACAAACTTGAAACTGCAGTCATCAATGTACTAACTCATAGTATTAACTTAGCTCCATCACTTCTGGTTCTAGAGAAGAAGATTTTTAAAGATTCCTTAATTTTGGGGGATTTGGGCCCCCTGGGGGTCCCCTGGGGGCCCCCTGGGTGGGGCATGGTGCCCATTTTAACAAATTGAGTTCCTAACCCCCTAGGGATGCTACCTGCCAAGTTTGGTGAAAATGGGTCATGGGGTTCTCAAGAAGAAGATGAAAATGTACAATTTAGGCCCCATTAGAACCCCTCCCCACCCCCTCCCCTGGGTCCCAAGGGGGGCATCCCTGATTCTGCCATGAACAAACTTGAAACTACAGTCATCAATGAACTAACTCATAGTATTAACTTAGCTCCATCACTTCTGGTTCTAGAGAAGAAGATTTTTAAAGATTCCTTAATTTTGGGGGATTTGGGCCCCCTGGGGGTCCCCTGGGGGCCCCCTGGGTGGGGCATGGTGCCCATTTTAACAAATTGAGTTCCTAACCCCCTAGGGATGCTACCTGCCAAGTTTGGTGAAAATGGGTCATGGGGTTCTCAAGAAGAAGATGAAAATGTACAATTTAGGCCCCATTAGAACCCCTCCCCACCCCCCTCCCCTGGGTCCCAAGGGGGGCATCCCTGATTCTGCCATGAACAAACTTGAAACTACAGTCATCAATGAACTAACTCATAGTATTAACTTAGCTCTATCACTTCTGGTTCTAGAGAAGAAGATTTTTAAAGATTCCTTAATTTTGGGGGGTTTGGGCCCCCCTGGGGGCCCCCTGGGTGGGTCATGGTGCCCATTTTAACAAATTGAGTTCCTAACCCCCTAGGGATGCTACCTGCCAAGTTTGATGAAAATCGGTCTTGGGGTTTTCAAGAAGAAGATGAAAATGTAAAAAGTTTACGCACGACGCACGACGGACGACGGACGACGGACGACGGACGACGGACGACGCACGACGGACGCCGGACGAAGGGCGATCGCAATAGCTCACTTGAGCCTTTGGCTCAGGTGAGCTAACAAGTGCAGTGAAATAAATCGATAACAGTACATAAATAGATACACATAGGTGATTGCATTGAGCAATGTAGATACACAGAAACATAAAATAAGATATACAGTATTTTTCAGTAAACAACAGAGATAATTGAATGCAGGAGACCACCATCATAAGCGATTAAGCTTGAAATGGATGGAGGCCTCATAAAATGACTATCCAACGACATAACTCTCTTGGAGGAAGGTGATCAGGTGAGTGCAGTGCAGTTGCAGGTGAGAGTGCAAGATGCAGTTGAAGGAAGAAAATAGAGATTGACAATAAGATGACAATCTACACTATAAATATTGTTAGCTCAATTGGTTTGGAGAATATAATTGTATCAAATATCGTTTAAGTGAAGCTTTCAAAGAATAAATACTTGAACAAGACTTTATATTATCCGGGAGATTATTCCAAATGTCCGGACCCGAATGTCTTATAGATTTATGTGTCACTAATAATTTGGGATTTAAAAGGTGGACATTTCTACATATACGAGTAGGGTACGAATGGACAGAAGTATTGAACCTAAACATGTCATCAAACGATGATGGAAGTTGATGATGTATATATTTAAACATAATTACTGCTACTTGAATAATATTCAAATCAAAAACCTTCAATGTTTTAAGCTCATGAAATAAAGAATCAGTATGACCCAGAAAATGCGATCCTGTACAAATACGTATAACTTTCTTTTG
Source organism: Diadema antillarum (assembly GCF_040938485.1). Taxonomy (NCBI): domain Eukaryota; kingdom Metazoa; phylum Echinodermata; class Echinoidea; order Diadematoida; family Diadematidae; genus Diadema; species Diadema antillarum. The sequence goes on from NW_027271056.1 coordinate 4,060,210, forward strand.
TAATTTAAATATAGAATTTATTTTGGTAGAGCCGCAAGTACCCCATACAACATTGCAATAACTTACATATGGGAGAATTAAGGAATTATATAATAGAAATAAAGTTGAACGAGGAAGAAAGAACTTCAGCTTGGAAATTATCCCTATATTTCTAGAAATACACGTTGTAACATGATGTAAATGCTCATTCCAAGTCAAACTTTCATCTATATATACTCCTAAAAATGTTGAATTCATTTTCTTTTCTAATGGGATATCATCAATGTTAATATGTATCAACGTATCTTCATTATGAGAATGAAGTTTGAAATGAATAGAATGAGCCTTTTTTATATTCAAAGAAAGTTTATTAGACTTAAACCAATTTGAAACTTTACTAATTTCAATATTTAAAGTATCATTTAAAATCTTAAGATCTTTATGAGAATAAAATAAGACATACATGTTTTCACTCTCAACAAGCCACCCTTGTAAACTGTGAGGTTACAGTGATCCTACTCTCAATGCTCATCAAAGGGATTTTAATGTTTCTAATCAATCCCTGTGACGCACCTACACCCTGAAAAAAAAAGACTGAAGCAACATGATATTACAATTACCACATCAATTATACTTTCGTACTTTGCAGCAATGATTACTGTGTCTTATATTACCCATGGAACTCTTGAATGTTCAAACAATTTATTGTATGTATATTATGATACATGTCATAATGCGTCAGACCAACAAAATTTATTTACAAATATGCTAAAAAGAGTCCCAAACATAAACTGATATTCATTCACTGTTCAAAAGGGGGCTTTCACTACAGCGTGCTCCCTTCTCTCATTTACCGTGCTACTGCTATTTGAAAATTGCGACGGATTGAGGAAAGAACAGTTCTGTGTGACAAGCCACAATGATAGTGATATGAAAGACAAACAAAGCAAACATACAACTTGTATCTTCTTGGACACATCCTTCGACTTTCACTGAGTCTGAATCATACAATGGGAGAGGGAGTGAGGGACATGGACAAGACCAGTGACAGCAAGATCGCAGACTATGAACGATTATATCGAGTGAGTGTTTACATCACGCTTTCACGTTCTGACCGGGGACAGAGGGAGGTGTATCTTTCTGTTCAGTCATCAGACCCTGCTGGGACGCATCTTCGAAGCAACATGCAATAGCTGCAATTGGGAAAGTAAGGAAGAAATAACATTGTAGAGAGCGGGATGTGTGAGGGTAAGTTTAACAATAACAGTAGACCCACATCTTTTCGGTTCGTCATTGTTTTCCCCCATTTACCGTCTGTAGGACACAATAAAAAAAAAGATCGAAAACGAAGCAATACATCGAAAAATCTGTTCAATTTTCTCTAGATTTTGTCGATATTTTCATTTCCTTTTCAAAGAACAAGAAAACTAAACCAAAAAGCGCATCCTGCCTATCTGATATAGAGGGCGGTATCACTATAAAGTATTAAGTTCTGAAGAGCGTAATATCGAATCACGAAGTGGGGAAAACCCGCTATGAATATTAAAACAGAGGTCACGATAAAAAGTTCAAAGTGAAAGTGCAATTTACGCAATACAGCAGTACCTTTCACCACCCCGCCATTTTGTGGTTGGTGCTTCGTAATGAATCCACTTTCTTTCTTGATACTCGTCGAGGATCTCAAAAGGAAGACAGCTTTCAAATCAATTTTACGTTCTCACCATCACTGCAACTGAAAGGAAAACCGGTTGTGATTTCTTTTACACGCACATTTGAGGAGCCAAATATAAGTCAGCAAAACTAAACCCGGAAGTACAGCATACTTGGTAAGTAGACGAAGCATACGAAGTTGTTGGATAAGCCTTGTTACTACATGTTAGTGAATACACACAACGACCGTTAAACATACTAGTACATAGCTTTCAATATTCACCCTTTTTTCGACGACAACCATGTAAGTCACAAGCCCTAATCCTGCGGACACTACTCTTTTGTTTGTATTTACCATTTTCTGTTTCTGTTTGTTGTTTCAGCAAACCAGCAACTGGTTATTTCAAGTGTAGTTTCTGTATGACACCTTTCAATCAATTCAAAGCTCCACAAAAACTTTAATAACAAAGTAGGTCGTCTACACAGCCGTTCCATTCCGTCTAGATTTCTCTCGATGCACCATCTGTGTTGATACCCTATCAAAAGAGAAGAAAACTAAATTAAAAAGATATCCTTGCCTTCAACTTCCAAGCACACCTTTACCCATAAGGGGCGGTATTATCATAATAAACTCAGAGCCTTAAATTTCGCGTCAGCATGTGGGAACACCCTTTACTGTAATTATATAATTAGGTCACTGTGAAACCTTAATGTGCAAAGGGTAATAGGCCTACATCCACTATACTGATTACACCCCTTTTTTTGGGGGGGGGGGGGGTGCTTCGATCGCAATGAATCCGATTTCTTTCTCGGTTTTTGTTTGTCTTCAAGGGGAGATCACATTCAATCTACAGAGCATTTTTGTTCGCATCATCCCAGGAAATAAACAGTTTGTAGGCTTACTCTTCTCAACAATAATGCACATCAGAGGAGCCAGATAAAAATCATGAAGTATTAAAAAGGCATACTTGAGTAAACATTATACGATTCACGGTATTCAGACACGTATATTCGATGAGCCTTGTTACTTACCATTTACAAATTCAGAAGATAACTAAACACGTATAGCCTTCAAATTCGTGTTTTTCACATTACATTGTATTCCCTTATTTTGCTGATATTATTCTAATGTCTTCACCGCTTTGTGTTTCTGTTTCTTGTATTCAGACAAACACCATGGCAACGTTTCATCAAATCAGCAGCCAGAATCTGGAGTGTCCTATCTGTCTGACACTTCTCGATGAACCCAAATTACTGATATGTTCTCACACCTTCTGTAAAGTCTGCCTTGAACGTATCTTTCAAACTCAGTTAAACCAAGAAGAAATAATATGCCCTGTATGCAGGAAAGAAACGCCCGTATGCAATGGAGATGTCGGTAAGCTACAAACAAACGTACCGTTGAGTTCTCCGGTGGACGAAGTGAAAACCAAGAGTCCAACATGTTCAGTTTGTGAGACGGACGAAAAGCAGCCAGCTGTGTCCTACTGTCAGGACTGTGAGGATAATATGTGTGCATCATGTGAGAAAGTTCATTCTAACTGGAAACGGTTCTCTAACCACACAGTGGTGACAATGGAGGAGGTAATGTCAGGAAAAGTTCCGCTCAAGAGGCGACAAATGTGTAAGAAACACCCCAATGAATTTAAAGAGTATTTCTGTCCAGGATGTCAGGAGTATGTCTGCTTTCGATGCGGGGTCTTGGAGCAATCAAAGGAGGGACATAGAATGGTAGAGGCATCAGTCCATGAGGAGAAAATAAGGGGCAATATCAAGGACTTGATGGAAAAAGCAAAATCAAAGAAAACAATCGTTACGAATAACATCAAATTGATAGAGTCACAGCGCAAGAAAACGAAAGCTTTGATGCGAAAGCTCAACGATGACATCGACAAGACGTACGAGGAATACATGCAGCTATTGTCAGAGAGAAAAAACGCAATGAAACGTCAAGTCCTACGATTTTCTCGAAAATTCGAGAACGAGTTTCAGGTCATGGAAGAAAAGAGACACCAAACAATCTGTCACATAAACAATATGGAAGAACTGATAACAAACGGTGTGAAGGTATCGCTAGAAAAAGACGCCTTGTCAGCACACGACATGCTGCGCAAGAATTTGAACAGCATTCTGGAACGAGATATTCCTGATGACCAATCACCAACTGGTGTGACAGAAAGAGCTCAGAAGATTCCATTCCGTAAACACGTCAAGGTCAATGAACTTTGTCTCGGAGAGCTGGAAGGATATCCGTGGGATCTCAAGGCAGTCGTGGAGCTCCCCGTAAGGATCAGCTGTATCTCTTCATTACCAGACGGTAGGACGGCGTTGGGATCGTTTGGAGGCGGCATCTATTTCTGTTCCCCTAGTGGCGAGTTACAGGAGACCGTGCTGGAGGCTGTTGAGATTTTAAGTATCGCATTCCTGTCTGATGGTCGAGGTGTCGTGCTTGATGGGGAAAACAAGATGTCACTGTACACTCCACAATGGGAGAAGCTGAATGTCGAGTTCCAGACAGAATCCTTACCTATTGATGTCACTGTTGATGGAGGTGACAATATCTATGTGAGTTATGTGAATCCCACTAAGATCCAGGTATTCACCCCACAAGGTGGTAAGGCAGTCAGGCAAATAAAGTGTGACAGATATTCACCCCGTCAAATGTTCTCCTTTCACACAACGGGAAACCTGATTCTGACAGATTATACATGTATCGTGTGCCTTGACAGTTCGGGGAAAGAGAGAAATGTCTTGGTGAAGAAGGGTATGATTGCATGCCCAGCTGTATGTCAAGATGATTCCGTCATCGTAGCCTGGGGAAAGATCGAGATGGAGGGGGAAGATATTGTCAGTATCGATCGATACACAAGGGAACTGGAACACGTTGAGAATCTTATTACTGATTTTAAGCATAGCTGGTCAAACAATTGCTTTCTACAAGAGTTTAAGAGTGGTGAGATAGCTTTCTTAAGCACACATTTCACAGGTGACAGGCTCTTTATATTTTCATAGCAACATAGAGTGACAATCACCACTGATGCCTTTTCTTCTCTGGAAATTCAGGAGAGAAATACCTTCTGCATATAGTTTACCTGCCTGTATTATACAAAATACACTTTGTACTGCCGCAGTCTTTACCATAGGTTTCCCTTGTGCTTCACTAAATGGATACGTATCCTTATAAGTTGCAACAACATTTATAACTATAACTTAGTATAACTATCCACGTCTCGAGTGACACTTCCAATTATCACGATTCATTCACATTAGGTCAACTGATGTCAAATCCAAATGACTATTATTATGATAGGCCTATTTTTTTTTAACTCAAATGACCTGTCTGTTCATATACCGTCCTGATCAATAAGATAGGAATGTTTGCCATGAACAAGAAATAGAACAAAGAATAGCTTTAGCTAAAGTGGTATGTTTATTTAATGTGATCGAAGTGATCAAATGGTTCAAATAGAATTGCAAATTGAACCCTGAGCGACCCTAAAGGAGCATAGAAATGACTTTTTCTTCATGCAATTATTCTGATATCAGTAATACTATTAAAAGTACAGCGTATTTCAATTACTATGGTGGTTGACAGATATCAAGAATGTACATTTTACCTCAAATTAAGGGGATGGTAGGCCTACGATTATAAGTGAGTCTGGTAGAGCATGTCAGATACGTGTTAGAACAGAACGTTTTCGGAAAACTTTCATTCCATGTGCAATACACTTATTCAATAGTTTACAGCGACGCTGAGTCAGTGACTGTTCGGTCTTTGCTGAAGTCCTTCTTATTATGAGTCTGTAGACTGACATCATTATGAACCATATGAAACTGATATCCAATGTAACTATCTGTGAAGAATTATGTTAGGAATTTATATACTTCATGTATGCATTTAAATTTGTTATTGATGGGGAAAGCATGTAGTTTCTCTTCTAGCATATGCATTTTTCTCTCTTTCTTTTTTTTCTTTCTTTTCAACATATCTTTAACTGTTCTTTCTTTCTTTCTTTTCTTTTTCTTTTCTCCCTCCCCCTTCCCCTACCTTCTTTTTTTGTATCATTAGATATCACAAAGAAGAATTTTTTATTCCATGTGCAATATACATATTCAATAGTACTCAGCGACACTGAGTCAGTTGGAGCTGTTTGGTTTCTACCGTAGTCACTTTCTTTAATCTTTTCTTAGGCGTCTGTAGATTTGACACATGAATTGTGTTTAGGGATTTATATGTATCATAAGATGCCGTTTAAATTTGTTATACGTATCATAATATGTTACTTAATTTGTTTTTGATGGGGAAACAATAGGGTACATGTAGTCTCTCTACCAGCATATGCATTTTTTCTCTTTCTCTTTTCTTCTTTTTCTTGCTTTCTCTCTCTTTTTTCTTTCTTCCTCTTCTTTTCTTTCCCCCTCAATCCCCTCTCACCCTTATTTCTCGCCTCGTATCACTTGATATAATGAAGACGTTTGGTCATATTTATTTATTTTTACCACTCGATTTGTTTTAACCTCACGTGCATTAAGCACACTTACACAAGACCATGGTAAATTGTTTGAGTAGATGCGGATTGCCTCGCCTGGAGTGTGCCGGGCGTTGATTGTGCTAACTACACGAATTTGCATGATTCGGTTGGCATGGTCACTTCCTGGCTTGCACCTGGTGGGACATTCCGCATCTGAAGTTACATGAAGTTACATGAAGGTATGATACTCCTGAACACTGCATTCCAGCTTGTGTCCTTAACTAGGGCACTATCGACAGGTTGTCTTTGTGTCTTTCCCAGTGCAGTCTTTGTATATGTATTTCTTTCTTGTGATTTAAATTAAACACAGTGCAGTGCATAAATGATGTCCTTTTTCTCTTCTCTATATCAGACTTTTCCTTTCTTTTTACCACTTCTAGTTGGGTGTCTCCCTTTTTTCTTTCTCCCTCACTCTCTTTCTTATTTCTTTCTCTCTCTGTCTTTTTATCTCTTATTAGTCTCTCTTCCTGGTTACTCTGTATTATGATTGTGAAGATATCTTAATTGTGTTTTAATTTATGTGGATTGTATATTATGTGCGACTGCTAAGTTATATTGTTGTAGCTATATTTTCATGTCTGAATTATGTATACAGTGTATTTGTATAATTTGTATTGTATTTTTCACCTGGAAAATGATTATCTTTTTTGTTGGAAGAAAGACTAATAAAAATATCTGTATCTGTATCTGTACGATTGCGGTTGAGATGGGGCTTCAGGTTTCCAACTTTTTTTATTCAAATTCTTGAGATAATGAGGCACCTCTTATATAATATGAAGGAGCATATTCTAAGTGAAATTCAAAGTTTATTTGATGAAAATTGGTTTTGAAATGACTTAGATATCCAAAGCAAAGCAATCCTAATAAAAGGTGGGACCCACCTTTGATTATATAGGATCTCTTTGTCTTACTTTGTTTTTGGATATCTCAGCCATTTCAAAGTCGATTTTTATCACATAAACTTTGAATTCCACTTAGAATTTTATGCTCTTTAACATAACATACAATGGTTTCCGACTGAGTATTTCACCAAAAAAAAAGTTTAAAGCTGAATCCTTAACCAATAATATACCATCCCTATTTAAAGACGACTTTAGCTTGATAATACACGTTTTTCATTGCTGGTCCCAAAGCCAAGGAATCCGTATTAATCTTTGATAAAGGCAATGGGACTTAAAAATTTCGGAGGTAAGGGATCAGTGGCTAATGTCTTGTAATGTCTGTACAACACAGTGCTTATATAGCGCATATCACCACCATAGTGTCTCTATGCGCTTTAAGGGAGAGGGATGAAAGGGATGTCTAGTGGTAGAATTTGTTATAAAATGTCAGTAGAAGATATTGTGACCATGACAGTTGCGTCTTGTAATAATGTTAACTGTAGATATAACCATAGTGGGCATATTTAGTCATGGCAATGAAAAAATAACCAAGAACGTATTATGTAAAGTGTAATACATGTACATCCACTGCCACGTATATCTCCGCTACATGATATCGACATAACAGAACATTAGAATACAGTGTACTTCTAAAGATTGGTAAGATTGATGAAGTAGCTAATTCTGTGAGTAAATTCTAATAGCTGTAGTGATGGTAGTGCTATATAGTATAATAGAATGATGGAAATTAAAAAAAAAAACTTATTTATGCCATCATATGAATTATGGTATTAATCTGTATATCATGCTGTCCAAACGTATAGGATGTTAATATAGGTTTTAGTTTCCCTGCCAATTTCGCACCTTTTTCAATCCATATTCCTTATTGCTGCATCCAATTTAGCAAAATTTAGCATTCGGTGTTTCAATTTTATGATCCCTTCATTCAAATTTATTTTGGAGCATTCAAGTTACCTTTAACATCATTCTAATTAACACTTTTTCAACTATAATTCATAAGGCAGGCACCATTTCACTATTCGTTCGTTCAATTTAGAATGATTTACTCACGTGATCACTTATGTCCTGCGCGTGTTCATTCAGAGTCATTTTTCGGCATCCGATTTAACATGCTCTGCAGTCAATTTAGCAGACATGTTTATGCTTTGGTTCTTTCTTTATTTTCTTTCATCATAGTAATTGTTTTTTAAGCATCATAACATTTCATATTTTCGTATTCATTCTAGAGATTTTAGCAACAGGTTTTTGTTTTTCCCCGAATGTTCTTATCGAGTCTCCCAGTCCAAAGATGGTGCATGTGATCGCAACTTATCTGGCCGTTGAGCGCTTTATTCCGAGTTATTCCAGCTCTAGGAAGTCAAGGTTATGATCCTGTTTCTATATGATTCTTTCTCTGTCTTCTGGAGATATACGTCTGTATCTAACTTGTGCTGCCATGACTGTAAGAAGATAAAGTTATAATATTCTGTAGCACTGGTACGTGTAAGCCTATAAATGACATGTGTGAAAGAAAAAGGGCGTTAAAGAATAACAAACTCGAGTTATATAGGGTTAAAAAATAACATTATGATACTTTTACTGCTTAACAGTGTGTGGATGAACATAGAAATACACGTTTAAGTGTTCTCATCTTTTCAACAATAACAAAAGAGAAATAATATGACGTAAATTTGAATGAATATGTTTGGAATTTGACTACCCATTCGCGAAAATGAATGACTCAAATACCCTTTTCTGCGAGTGATGGCGAATTTGAATGAACGTAGAATACCAGTCAATTTGACTACTCTTTTTCCGAATTCAAAAGCCACATGTGGAAATTTCATAGATCGAAATGCTAAATTGAATGCACAAGTTGCTATTTTGAAAAACAGACTGTGCAGTTACGAGGTTTTTTTTTTTTGATAGATTAAATGAACCTTCTATCAATTGGACTGAGAAAAGTGCGAAATTGACCAGGAAAACCTGTATTATAGATGCAGAATTTGACCAGTTGAACCATGTAGATTCGTCATTTTGTTATTCTGTCATTCTGTTTCTGTCTTTAATTGTTACATTTCATCGCAGCGTCATTCTAAATAAGTATATAATAGAACTAATAGTGTACCAATCAGTGATAACATTACTCACAAAAATTGTCAAGAAGGTGAATTCTGAACTCAAACCTCAGCGATATTGTTTTAAATTGTTACAAGTTTACTCGTCGATGTATACTATGAGCTCTTCTGTGTTTATATCATGTACAGATAAACGACATGTTTTTGCATATCATTCTGTAATATCCTATATATGTCATGCTGTGTTTTGATATCTTACCGTAATTTTAAAGCGCCTATTCTCTTATCTTATAAAATAATGTTTACTATCAATGCTATATGTAATTCGTTTATTGGTGTATGATAGTATATGTTTACTTGGTGTATGTTGAAATATGGTCCTTAGGAAAACCCTACTGTGCTTTACCACATGAGAGCAGCTAACATTAGTTGTAGTATCGTCTCAAACTTAAGCTCTTCACATATTATCAGAATAAAATACCAAGAAGCTCCTTGGAAATACCCATCGATAGGAATACATTAAAAAAAGTGACCCGCCTGAGAGTACTTTGTGAAAGTAATCCCTAAAATTATTGTGAAACATCTGTTCAAATTAATAATTCTTGCGTCGAGTTGTTTGTTTGTTTGTTTTTTTTTTGCAACTGAAGCAATTTGCCCTTCATCGACGCAGAATTTGACTTAAGAATAATTTTGTTTTGGCGTTAGGTGGCGCTGCAGCGCCACCTAACGCCAAACTGTTGTCTAGCCATTTGATGAGCTGCAAAATAGCATACATCATGAGCATGTATACCTTTTAAGTGAATTCTTTGAGCATTTTCAAAGTTTGGTATAGTAGGTGGAGCAGTAAGTGGACTTCATGACGTTTAATGGTCAGTTGACTACATGCAAGCTGGAAGACAAATCCTCTTGGAGTATTAACTGACGTAGAGGCGGAATGAATTTTATTGTCCATACTTGAACTATGACAAGTCAGGAATGGTTCACTTGTTCATTGATTCCATTATTGATTGATCACGACTTTCATGTCAATTTTATCTTTCGCCCAGCTCATGCATTGTATACAGTGCACATTGTAACAATCATGAATATGTGCAAGTGTAGCTGAGTATCAAAACTTTGTTTCTTGTAGTGTAACTCCCAAGTTCTAATGTACATTTTTATGGTATAATCTTCTGGTATCATATAGTTATCTCATTTTATCGTGACAACAATAATAAAGTTCTTACACCTTCGAGGTACATTATGATTATTGTTATATTACATCACATGATTTAAGTCATGCAGCGTGAATTCACATCACGTGTAAAGGAGCAACAAAAACACACACAAGAAGACATTAAACATTACAAACTCGAGGACACGGGACTTTGCCTCCTTGACAGATGATTTTCCTTCATTTGTGACGTCATCTGTATTTTGCAGGTGGAAAACAAAACAAAACCAGATGCACTTGTAAGAGAGGTAGACGTGTTCGTGCCAACTCCTCAAATAGTCAAAGTTTGAGTCAAGGATTGACACCTGCAGAAAAGAGTTTCATTTCATGTCATTCCACTTCATAGATATTCGGATCTTAATTGAAAACAAGTGATTAGTTACCAGAGTGGTGAAGATATGGGGGATGAGTTTCAGTTTGTCTCCCTCTGTAAAACTTAAATTTGTAGGTACGCAACTGCGGAGCTACATTTTTAACAACAACATAAAAGTTAAAGAATGTCCGATTTTCCGACATATACACCAGCAGTTGCGATCTTATGAATCCCATTTTGTACTGCTACTGATGTATTGTCATAGTCTTTATAGAACCGTCGGTATTCTCTTGTGTACATTTACTCTTGCCACGCCCATTCCTCCATTCGTCCACTTCCTGATGATATCGTGCAGTCCATCCTGTGTTCCTATAGTACGTCCCGGCCTGGCCTTCAGTTCTACCTCTCCTTCTCTACTGTCATCTGAACAAGGCTAATCGCCGTTTCCAATGTCCATACAGCTTCCTCTTCCTTAGCTAGGCAAGCAGACCATCTTTCTTTGTAACGCTTATAACTCTTTGGCGAATCAATGCAGTGATCTTCCCATCTCTCCAGCTGCGACCTGAACAGAGTGAGACGAACTGATGAGAAATCATCCCCATACTCGCATCTTGTTTTATCTACCTATATTGCAAAAGAAAGGAGCAATGGGGCTACAGGCAGGGTTAATGTAGAGCCGGAGTGAAGTGTGCCCGGGAGACAGAAATAAATATTCTCACATGTTCGATCACAGAAATGCCCAATTAGTCCACGAACAGTGGAAAAAAAAAGTAATCCACTGAAAAGCAGCGTCAATGCTACAAAGAGCGCGACACCATAGCAGACAACATGACGCAGCAGCAATGTGAGGATTATGTTAGCCATCTTTTCAGACTTAAAGAAGAATATAATCCAGATATACAGTCAAACCTGTCTATAGCGACCATCGTCTATAGTGACCACCTGTCGTATGCGACAACTAAACACAATCCAAGAGAAAAGCCATATAACGGCCCGGTCTATAGCGGCCACGTGTCTCCACTTTTTTTCGTCTCCCTTGGAGTGGCCGCTATAGACAGGTTTGACTGTATATTATATCACTATGTGAATTGAGGGATTACAGCAGTATTAATAGAACGCATCAGCGAAGGTTGAAGAAAATTTGACATTCCGTTAAAAGTTATGAATTTTTAAAGTTTTGGTGCAGTCATCGCAGGATAAGGAAGACTACAACGCTTTGTGACGTCATGTATGACAAACAATGATTAACAAAATATACAGAAAATTTAACATATTTCAGTTTTCTAGCTTTATGAAAGAGCACCTGACTTACCTCTTTCAGAAAGCAGGGTAAATAATATTACCCTTGACATAATGTCAGTATCACGTCGAGGGAGTGTCTATACTTTTCATTAGAAATGAAATTTAGTGGAATCGTATTTACATTCTCTTTACATCGTTGACTATACATACGTATTAATAACGTCATGAACTCTAGTAGTCTATTCATCCAGCGCGTATAGCTGCACCAAAACTGCACCAAATCCTTAAAAGGATCGTATAGTTTTGATTGAGACCTAATTTCAGGTTTCTAAAATTTTTTGGTGAGATAATGAGAAACCTCTTATGAAATATGAAAGAGCATGTAATTCCATGAGGAATTCAACATTTATTTGATCAAAATTGGTTTTCATCAGACTGAGATATCCAAACAGACCGATTTTAGTAAAGTGTGGGACCCACATTTTATTACGATCGCTTTGTTTTACTTTGTTTTTGGATGTTTCAGTCATTCCAAACCCGATTTTCATCAAATAAACTTTGAATTCCTCTTAAAATGGTTTGCTCTGTACTATTTTGTAAGTGTTTTCTTGGTATCTCGCAAAAAGTTAAAAGCCCATTCACATCTCCACCAATACTGTACTATCCCTTTAACTTTTCAACGGATGATGCCATTTTCCTGAAACTTGGGTACCTGGTAATGTGTTCTATACCGATATCAGTGCATTCGGTTCAATCCACACGTGTATCTGGGTTTCATTTCCCTTTAAGTTTCAAGCTCAAGGGTGCATCCGGGCTAATTTACGTCACTTCCTGCAGGATATAGGAAGGAGGCCCGGGGGATTGTGTTGCACCTCGGCATTGGTAGTATACTACATGAATGTATATAGTCATGATAGTCTGTATCAGCTTCCCTTCACGTTGATAGATCGAGCAATAGACATTAGTACATTCAACAGCACAACGGATGAAGATTATTATTATGCATAGCGTATATATGGCCTATAATATGCTGTTTGGTCTACAGTGACTAATTTTCGCAAGAAAATTATGCAGTCTCACTTTTCAACCCTTTCTATGGCGGGGCTGCTGGCTAATGATTATTTGTTCGGAAGTTTTAACAATTCCTTTATGCTCCTGATCGCATGTATTCGTTGAAAATGTGCTGTTGATGTTACCTGTCAAATGCAACCTCAGACCGCCCCATTTCACAAAAAGTTGATATGATAGCAACTCTCGCTGGAATGGTTATTGTCATGGTAACAACAAGAATTCTGCTTCCTGATTGGTTGTTGCTACTGGACGTTGAGATTCCAGCAAGAGTTGGGGCACAGATGAACGGAAAGGGGAGGAGGAATCCCCCACCTCGTCTGCATGTACTAAACGGGTGTAGGCCCTGTGTGACCCAGGATTGATTTTACAACAAATAGATAAAATCAAGGTTTTGGCCTTACACTGTATTACTTTGGCATACAGTCGCCAAGTAATTTAAAAGGTTCAGTCGAGAAGAATACCAGTAACAATCGTCTACTTACCGTTATCAAGCATCATGACATATTATGCTTAAAAACCACTTCAAATTTACGGCAACGTTTATCTGTCCCTGCACATTATTTGCATATTGATATTTGGATGCTGTGGTCTCTACAAGATTCGAATCATAATATTCAAACGGTGGAGAATTGAAAGTATACTATTTCCAAACAGAAACAAACAAACAAAAAAAAACCCACACACACACAAAAGCACAAACAACATCAACAACAGAAACAACAATTTAAGTACCGAGGGAAGTGAATCATACATCAACGGTGATAATTCACAACAGACTGGAAAAAAAAAAACAATCAATAGCAAGAGACCAATGATGGCATTACAGCTTTCATCTCACCGTTCAGACATGCACATCTTGCTGCTCACTCCCCGCGATGGAGAACTTATACATACTCTCTAAACGTAAATTCATATATATTTTCTTTTATATTGCAAACTAAACTGGCTTCAGCAATTTAAGACGAAAACAAGACATGGTATATGTTTTCCCCCTAATAAGCCACCCCTGTATGAGGTTATAGCAGTGATCCTTTAACTCTCACTGCTCATACCTAAAGGGATTTAAATACTGTTTATCAATCATTGTGCCGCACCTACACCCAAAAAAAAAAAAGATGAAACAAACTGATATTACATTCACCACATATTATTTTAGTTTGAGTCTTATCTTTTTGATATGATGCAATATAATGTTTTTATTTCTGTTTCTTCTGATTTTAAAACGATTTGCATTGGATTTCCTTGGCCAGGGGTTGATTTTAGGTTCTTTGCTCTTTTTTTTGTATATCTATATCAACAATACTGTTGATTCTTGCCCTGATTTTACTTTTAATCCATATGCTGATGACACCACCATTCTTTCCTCAGATAGTCATGTTGATATTAAGTGACAATGCAAATAGTAATTTGTTTGATATTCTGAACTGGTTTTAGAGTGATAATTGTTAAATGTAATATTGATTGGCGTGAACATACATAGAAAGCGTGTGTAGAAAAGTTGCGCAGTTACTTGGTGTTTTAAATCGTTTAAAGTTTGAACTACCACCTTTGTCTTATTTTCTCTTTGAAATGATTTCATTTTACTACATCTGTTGTACTCTAACGGGTGGCAGACACTTTTAATTCCAGACTTGCTAAATGATCAAAATTACAAAAGAAAGCAATTCGTAATGTCACAAAATCCCCACACTGTAAAAACATCGGTGTTAGATTTAACACCACGGGTGTTAAATCTAACACCGATCAAACTTCAATAAAGGACCACACCCACAGGTGTTAAAAATGCACTGTGATGGTGTTGAAAAGTGTTCACCTGACACTTCGTGGTGTTAATTTGACACTGTACCTGGTGTTATTTTGACACTGTACAGGTGTTAATTCAAAAATGACACCACATGGTGTTGATTTGATATTTGTTGGTGTTAATATCAATGGTTTAACACCCGTCCAGCTTCAATAAGAGACCACACCAGCTGGTGTTACTTTGGTGTAAATTTATTTTCACATTTTTTCAAAAATCTAGTATTTTAATGTAAACTTCTTGATCGTCTTGTTTAAATTAAAAATCAATAAGAAGTGCAGTTACTAAGAAACTCTTCAAAAAACAGTTTAAAATTTGGAAATGACACCCGGAGGTGTTAATTTAACACCATAAATGAGCACCGAAAATTTAACACCAGCTCGGTGTTCACTATTTAACACCGGACTTTTTGCAGTGCATATTTAGCTCACACTCAAGGGAATGAGAACGGCGAGAACATGCTCGCCGAAACGTCGGGATTGGGTAGGCCCTTTACAGGGCCACTCACTTACTCCAGAAAGAATATGTGGTGCACCGTGAAGAATTCTACCACCTATGTATATATGATTGTGTAGTTTTATCTTTTAATCGAAGAATGATTGTATGATTGTGTATGTTATTATACAATGAAATGATATTGTACAAAATTCTGCAATTCAGCCATCTTCATTGCTGCAAATGAATTTTTAAATAAACCATTACCATTACCATTACCATTACCAATCGAATCAATAATTTTATACTTTTGTCAGTTAGTGCTTGTGTGTACGTGTATGTGTGAGGGTAAGTTTAGCAATATTGATAGACCCATATTTCTTCTTGTTGTCCTCCATTTACCGTCTAAAGGACACAACTACCAAAAAAAAAATCGAAATCAGAGCAATATATCAACAAATCCATACGATTTTCTCTAGATTTTTGTCGATATTTTTATTTGCTTTTCAAAAAACTAGAAACTAAAACAAAAAGCGTATCCTAATCTTAAACTTCCACAACACAACTTTGCCTATCTGAAATAGAGGGCGGTATCACTATAAGGTATTAAGTTTTGGACAGCGTAATATCGCGTCAGCAAGTGGAGGAAAACCCGCTATGAATATAAAAACAGGTCACGATAAAAAAAAATCAAAGTGAAAGTGCAATCTATGCAATACAGTAGGTAGGTCAGTGGTACATGTAGTACCTGTTTACACCACCCCGCCATTTTGTTGTTACTTCGTAATGAATCCATTTTCTTTCTTGATACTCGTCGAGGATCTCAAAAGTAAGGCAGCTTTCAAATCTATTTTGCATCTCACCATCACTGCAACGTTTAAGGAAAACCGGTTGTGATTTCTTTCACACGCACATTGAGGAGCCGAATATAAGCCAGCAAAACTAAACCCGGAAGTACAGCATACTTGGTAAGCAGACGAAGCATACGAGATTGTTGATTGGGCCTTGTTACTACATGTTGCACACACAACGACCGTTAAACATACATAGCTTTCAATATTCACCCTTTTTTCGACGACAACCACGTAAGTCAGAGGCCCTAATCTGCTGACACTACTCTTTTGTTTGTATTTACCATTTTCCGTTTCTGTTTGTTGTTTCACCAAACCAGCAACTAGTTATTCTAAGTGTAGTTTCTGTATGACACCTTTCAATCAATTGAAAGCTCCACAAAAATTTTAATAACAAAGTAGGTCGTCTACACAGTCTTTCCATTCCGTGTAGATTTCTCTCTATGCACCATCTGTGTTGGTACGCTATCAAAAGAGAAGAAACCTATACTAAAAAGACATCCTTGTCTTCAACTTCCAAGCACACATTTACCCATAGGGTGCGGTATTATCATAATTGACTTAATTTAAGACAACTTAATTTCACGTCAGCATGTTGGAACACCCTTTACCGTAATTACTAGAATATAATTAGGTCACTGTGAAACGTTAATGTGCAAAGGGTAATCCATGCACTATACGTGGTTACACCTCCCCGCAATTTTGCGGGTGCTTCGTAAGAAATTCACTTTCTTTCTCCGTACTCGTTTAGAGTCTTCAAGGGAAGACCACATTCAATCTACTTAGTATTTCTGTCATCTTAGGAACTAAACAGGTTGTACTCTTCTCAACAATAATGCACGTACATCAGAGGAGCCAGATGAAAGTCATGAAAACTGAACCCGGAAGTAAAGCATACTTTAGTAAACATTTTACGATTCACGGTATTCAGACACGTATATTCAATGAGCCTTGTTACTTAGTATTTGCTAATTTAGAAGATAACTAAACACGTATAGCCTTCAATCTCGTTTTTTAAAAAACATATTCCCTTATTCTGCTGATATTATTCTAATGTCTTCACCGCTTTGTGTTTCTGTTTCTTGCATTCAGACAAACACCATGGCAACGTTTCATCAAATCATCAGCCAGAATCTGGAGTGTCCTATCTGTCTGACACTTCTCGATGAACCAAAGTTACTGATATGTTCTCACACTTTCTGTAAAGTCTGCCTTGAACGTATCTTTCAAACTCAATTAAACCAAGAAAAAATAATATGCCCTGTATGCAGGAAAGAAACGCCCGTATCCAGTGGAGATGTCGGTAAGCTACAAACAAACGTACCGTTGAGTTTCTCTGGTGGACGAAGTGAAAACCAAGAGTCCAACATGTTCAGTTTGTGAGACGGACGAAAAACCGCCAGCTGTGTCCTACTGTCAGGACTGTTGGGATAATATGTGTAAGTCTTGTGAGAAAGACCATTCTAACTGGAAACGGTTCTCTAACCACACAGTGGTGACAATGGAGGAGGTGGTGTCAGGAAAAGTTCCGCTCAAGAGGCGACAAATGTGTAAGAAACACCCCAATGAATCTAAAGAGTATTTCTGTCCAGGATGTCAGGAGTATGTCTGCTTTCGATGCGGGATGTTGGAGCAATCACAGGAGGGTCATGGAATGGTAGAGGCATCAGTCCATGAGGAGAAAATAAGGGGCAATGTCAAGGACTTGATGGAAAAAGCAAAATTAAAGAAAACAATCATTACGAATAACATCAAATTGATAGAGTCACAGCGCAAGGAAACAACAGCTTTGATGCGAAAGCTCAATGATGACATCGACAAGACGTACGATGAATACATGCAACTATTGTCAGAGAGAAAAAACGCAATGAAACGTCAAGTCCAACGATTGTCTCAAAAATTCGAGAACGAGTTACAAGTCATGGAAGAAGAGAGACTCCAAGCAATCTGTCACATAAGCAATATGGAAGAACTGATAACAAACGGTATGAAGGTATCGCTAGAGAAAGACGCCTTGTCAGTACACGATATGCTGTGCAAGAATTTGAACAGCATTCTGGGACGAGATATTCCTGATGACCAATCACCAACTGGTGTGATAGAAAGAGCTCAGAAGATTTCATTCCGTAAACACGTTAAGATCAATGAACTTTGTCTTGGAAAGCTGGAAGGATATCCGTGGGATCTCAAGGTAGACGTGAAGCTCCCCACCGCAAACTGGAGCTGTATTTCTGCAGTGCCAGACAGTAGGATGGCGTTGGGATCGTGGCGAGGCGGCATCTATGTCTATTCCCCTAGTGGCGAGTTACAGGAGACGGTGCTGAAGGATGTTGAGATTTCAAGTATCGCATTCCTGTCTGATGGTCGGTGTATCGTACTTGATGGAGCAAGAAGGATGTCACTGTACACTCCACAATGGGAGAAGCTCAATGTCGAGTTCCAGACAGAATCCTGGCCTGTGTGTCTCACTGTTGATGGAGTTGACAATATATATGTGAGTTGTGAGACTCGCAGTAATATCCAGGTATTCACCCCACAAGGTGGTGAGGCAGTCAGGCAAATAAAGTGTGACAGATATTCACCCCGTCAAATATTCTCCTTTCACACCACGGGAAACCTGATTCTGACAGATTATACACATCTTGTGTGCCTTGACAGTTCGGGGAAAGAGAGAAATGTCTTGGCGAAGAAGGGTATGGTACCATACTCAGCCGCAGTATGTCAAGATGACTCCGTCATCGTAGCCTGGGTAAAGAGGAAGGAGAGGGAGGATGTTGTCGGGATCGATCGATACACAAGGGATCTGGAGCACGTTGAGACTCTTATTACTGGTTTTGAATATAGCAGATCATACAATTTCTGTCTACAAGAGTTTGAGAGTGGTGAGATAGCTTGGTTAATGAGCGCACATTGCAAAAGTGACAGGCTCTTCATATTTTCTTATTAATACAGAGTTACAATCATCGTTGATGCCTTTTCTTCTCTGGGAATTCAGGAGAGAAATATCTTTTGCATATAGTTTACCTACCTGTATTATACAAAATATACACTTTGTACTGCCGCAATCTTTACCATAGGTTTCCCTTGTGCTTCATTGTATCCTTATAAGTTGCAACAACATTTATAACTATAACTTTATAAGTATAACTATCCACGTCTCGATTGAGTGACACTGCCAATTATCACGATTCATTCACATTAGGTCAACATTTGCTGATGTCAAATCCAAATGACTATCATTATGATATGCCTATCTTTTTAAAGTCAAATGCCCTGTCTGTTCATATACCGTCCTGATCAATTAGATAGGAATGTTTGCCATGAACAAGAAAGAAAACAGAGGATAGCTTTATAGCTAAAGTGGTATGCTTACTTAATGTGATCAAAGTGATCAAATAGTTCAGATAGAATTGCGAATTGAACCCTGAGCGACCCTCAAGGAGCATAGAAATGACTTTTTCTTCATGCAATTATTCTGATATAGTACTATTAAAAGTACAGCGTATTTCAATTACTATGGTGGTTGACAGATATAAAGAATGAACATTTTACCTCAAATTAAAGGGATGGTAGGCTTACGATTGCGGTTGAGATGGGGCTTCAGGTTTCCAACTTTTTTTGATACATTTTTTTTTTTAGATAATGAGGCATCTCTTATAAAATATGAAGGAGCATATTCTAAGTGAAATTCAAAGTTTATTTGATGAAAATAGGTTTTTGAAATGACTAAGATATCCGAAGCAAAGCAATCCTAATAAAAGGTGGGATCCACCTTTAATTATATAGGATCTCTTTGTCTTACTTTGTTTTTGGATATCTCAGCCATTTCAAAGTTTTCATCACATAAACTTTGAATTCCACTTAGAATTTTATGCTCTTTAACATATCATACAATGGTTTCCGACTGAGTAGGCCCCTATGTCACAAAAAAAAAGTTTAAAGCTGAATCATTAACCAATAATATACCATCCCTCTAAGACGACTTTGGCATGATAACACACGTTTTTTATTGCTGGTCCCAAAACCAAGGAATCCGTATAAATCTTTGATAAAGGCAATGGGACTTAAAAATTTCGGAGGTAAGGGATCAGTGGTTAAAGGACAAGTTCACCTTCACAAACATAAGGATTGAGAAAATGCAACAATATTAGTAGAACACATCAGTGAAAGTTTGAGGAAAATTGGACAATCGATGCAAAAGTTATGAATTTTTTAAATTTTTGTGTTGGAACAGCTGGATGAGGAGACTACTACAGCTTGTGAGTCATATGCGTACAACAGTATAAAGAAAATATAAAAGAAAATTCAACATATTTTCACTTTTTTCGCATAATAAAAGAGCAATTGACTTGCCTCTTTCTAAAGGCAGGGGGAATAATATTACCCATAATATTTATCGGTAACGAGTCAGGGGAATGTGTACTTTTTTCAAAAGATGGAATTTTGTGAAATTCTCTTTATATTTTCCTTATATTGTTGTACGCATGTGACATCTAAGTTATTCATACACTGCAGTAGTCTTCTCATACAGCGGGTACTGCACAAAAACTTCAAAAATTCATAACTTTTGAACGGATTGTCTGATTTTCCTCAAACTTTCAATGATGTGTTCTACTAATATTGCTACATTCTCTCAATCCTTATGTTTATGAAGGTGAACTTGTCCTTTAATGTCTTGTAATGTCTATACAACACAGTGCTTATGTAGCGCATATCACCACCATAGGTCCATAGTGTCTATGCGCTTCAAAAGGTAGGGAATCCCATTTGCATGCCTTAATGAAGAGTTGTATAAATACAGTGGTATGTTGAAGAGAGTATCATTTTAGAAACTCCCATAAAGTATTGAAAGTGGAAGGTAACATTTAGTACATTTTTATTGACCGTTAGATTTTGAATTGAATTTTTTTCGGGGCTCACCGTAAATTGCAGCACATTACTAGGCTACCTTTGCAGACCCATGCACTGCATGTGTGTCCATCATGTATATTTTGTGAAGAAAGTTCATCAAAACTTACAAACATTTCTATATATATTCTTGCCACACACTCTATATATTATTACATCAGCTCTCATACTTTTAGATTTGTGTTTATAGATAAAAAAGTACAGAAGACTGCAACAAAAAGGCTTAAGTGTGGCTGACACACAGAACTACTGAGTAGTTGAGTTTTATGCATTATTCAAATTGTAGATAACTGTTGACTTCCAAATTTCTCAGCAGTGGCCTAAACAAGGCCCCAGAGGTTCATATCTAACGTTTTGCTGCATTTTGGGAGGTCTGTAAAAGTTAAAGGGATGTCTTGTGGTAGAATTTGTTTTAAAATGTCAGTAGAAGATATTGTGACCATGACAGTTGCGTCTTGCAATAATGTTAACTGTAATTATAACTATAGTAGACATATTTAGTCATGGCAATGAAAAAATAACTTTATTTGACCAAGAACGTATTATGTAAAGTGTAATACATCCACTGCCACGTATATCTCCGCTACATGATATCGACATAACAGAACATTAGAATACTTCTTAAGATTGGTAAGATTGATGAAGTAGCTAATTCTGTAAGCAGAATCTAATAGTTGTAGTGATGGTAGTGCTATTAAAAATAATAGAATGATGGAAATTTAAAAAAAAAAAACCTTATTTATGCCATCATATGAATTATGGTAATCTGTATTGACCGATTCGGGTTCGTTGAGGGCAGCAGACATTTTACGGCACAGGGCGCAGCCATAGTGGGTGTATCAGCCGACCCCCCCCCCCCCTGCTCTCCCCCCCCCCCCCCCCCCCCCACCCCGGGCAACATGTTTATCACGCACTTGTAACAAAGGTTCGCGCACTAAGCAAGCATTCGCGCACTCAGTACGAGACGCCAATTGGCTAAAGCAGTTTTTCATTCTGCGCGCGTGCTAATGTCGGGAGAGGGGTGGGGGAGTGCGGAGGAGGGGGGGGGGGGTCGGCTGATACACCCACTATGGCTGCGCCCATGCCAAAAATACACATAGCGCGTCACAGAATCGGTCAATACCATGCTGTCCAAACATAGGGTATAGGTTTTCCACCTCAAATTCGCACCTCTTTCAATCCAATTCCTTAGGCCTATTAAATTGCTGCATTCCATTTAGCAAAATTTAGCGTAGATGACATGTTAAGTATTTCAATTTTATGATTTCTTCATTCAAATTACCTTTAAAATCATTGTAATGAACACATTTTCAACCATAATTCATAAGACAGGCACCATTTCACTATTCGTTCGTTCAATCTAGAGTGATATAGTCCCGTGATCACGTTTGTATGCTGCGCTTGTTCACTCAAATTCATTTTTGGGCATCAAATTTAACATGTTCTGCAGTCAATTTAGCAGACATATTTATGCTTTGGTCCTTTCTTTATTTTCTTTCGTCATAATTATTGTTTTATAAGCATCACAACATTTCAAATTTTGTATTCATTTCAGAGATTTTAGCAACAGGTGGTTGTTGTTTTTTTTTTTATTATTATTATTTTCAATGTGCTTATTGAGTCTCCCAGTCCGAAGATAGTGCATGTGGCTACAACTTATGAAAATCTGGCCGTTGAGCGCTTTACTCCGAGTGTGTCGGCCAGCTCTAGGAAGTCAAGGTTATGATCCTGTTTCTATGATTCTTTCTCTGTCTTCTGGAGATATACGTCTGTATCTAACTTGTGCTTTCATGACTGTAAGAAGATGAAGTTAATCTGTAGCACTGGTATATGTAGGCCTATAATGACACGTGAAAGAAAAGGGGCGTTACAGAACAACAGACTCGAGTTATATGGGGTTTAAAAATATGGTACTTTTACTGCTTTACAGTAACGCTAAATGTTCTCACTTCTTCAACAACAACAAAAAAAAAAGAAAAAGAGAAATAACATGACGTCAATTTGAATGAACATGTCTGGAATTTGACTGCCCATTCGCGAAAATGAATGACTCAAATACCCTTTTCTGCAAGTGATGGCGAATTTGAATGAACGTAGAATACCAGTCAATTTGACTACTCTTTTTCCGAATTCAAAAGCCACATGTGGAAATGTCATAGATCGAAATGCTAAATTGAATGTTTGAAGGTTTTTTTTTTGTGGATAGATTGAATGAACCTTCTATCAATTGGACTGAGAAAAGTGCGAAATTGACCAGGAAAACCTGTATTATAGATGCAGAATTTGACCCGTTGAACCATGTAGATTCGTCATTTTGTTATTTTGTCATTCTGTTTCTGTCTTTAATTGTTACATTTCATCGTACAGTCATTCTAAATAAGTGTATAATAGAACTAATAGTATACCAATCAGTGACGACATTACTCAAAAAAATTGTCAAGAAGGTGAATTCTGAACTGAAACCTCAGCGATATTGTTTTAAATTGTTACAAGTTTACTCGTCGATGTATACTATGAGCTCTTCTGTGTTTATATCATGTACAGATAAACGACAAGTCTATGATATTTATTATGTTTTTGCATATCATTCTGTAATATCCTATATCATGCTGTGTTTTGATATCTTACCTTAATTTTAAAGCGCCTATTCTCTTATCTTATAAAGTAATGTTTACTATCAATGCTATATGTAATTCGTTTATTGGTGTATGATAGTATATGTTTACTTGGTGTATGTTGAAATATGGTCCTTAGGAAAACCCTACTGTGCTTTACCACATGAGAGCAGCTAACATTAGTTGTAGTATCGTCTCAAACTTCAAAAGCTCTTCACATTATCAGAATGAAATGCCAAGAAGCTCCTTGGAAATACCCATCGATTGGAATACATTAAAAAAACTGACCCGCCTGAGAGTACTTTGTGAAAGTAGGCCCTAAAATTATTGTGAAACATCTGTTCAAATTAATAATTCTTGCGTCGAGTTGTTTGTTTGTTTGTTTGTTTGTTTTTTTTGCAACTGAAGCAATTTGCCCTTTATCGACGCAGCATTTGACTTGAATAAATATTGTCCGACTGAGAATCAGAACCAGAATAATTGGTTTTTATTAATGTCAATGAAGGACAAGATGTCGATCAGTTGAAATATATGAAGCAATGTTTGCTTTTCCCTTTATGGGGTTATTTACCATGTCATATCATGTGAGTATGAGCAAATCGTTGAAAAAACAAACAATGAAAGAATATCAAGACGTAGATGCCGTTATCTGTACAGCGCCACCTAACGCCAAACTATTGTCTAGCCATTTGATGAGCTGCAAAATAGCAAACATCATGAGCATGTATACCTTTTAAATGAATTCTTTGAGCATTTTGAACGTTTGGTATAGTAGATGGAGCAGTGAGTGGACTTCATGACGTTTAATGGTCAGTTGACTGTACATGTAAGCTGGAAGACAAACCCTCTTGGAGTATTAACTGACGTAGAGGCGGAATGAATTTTATTGTCCATACTTGAACTATGACAAGTCAGGAATGGTTCACTTGTTCATTGATTCCATTATTGATCGATCATGACTTTCATGTCAATTTTATCTTTCGCCCAGCTCATGCATTGTAACAGTGCACATTGTAACAGTCATCACTATGTGCAACTGTAGCTGAGTATCAAAACATTGTGTCTTATATTGTAGCTCCAAGGTTCTGATGTACATGTATATGGTATTATGTTCTGATATTGTAGTTATCTCATTTTATCATGACAACAATAATGAAGATCTTACATCTTCAAGGTATATCATGATTATTGTTATATTACATCACATAATTAAAGTCACGTAGCGTGAAATCACATTTTGAAGGTATTATAAGTTCTTAGTTTAAAGATATGATTAAGTTCCATGTCAGACACAGAACATTTCTATATGGGAGTGATGTTAGATCAGTTTCACTGTCACATCCGTTGTCTGAGTGATAAACACTTCGTGTTTCACTCCGGTTATACTTGGCATCAGTCAAAGTTTATTGATTTTGTTAAAGTCGTGACATGTTGCCTTATACGATTGAGATTTCGTCACATAATGCAATCGTAAAATACTATAAAGACTATTCATGTTATTAAGATGCATGAGCATATATTATCTTTATCATGTTTACTTATTGCATTTTTCATGCAAGAAATAACATTCTGTATACAACTTACAAAGTGTAATATTCCATCCAATGAACCACCATGTAGACCTACATTGTACCCAGGACATTGTTATGATATCTGTTGATTACAGTTTACATAAATTGAGTATACATCGGAAGGATTTCAGGAAAATTTGTAGCGAAACAGAATTGAGGAAACGTGGAAAGCATTGAAACTAGAAAGAAAGATACAGACAATAAAGCAAACAAAACCCAAACATAATCATCTTCGTTTATCTTTTATGACTGTTGTACCCTATACTACATTGCAAGTCGCGCAAACAAGCAAAGGATTAGCAGGGCTGGCGTATAAAGGATCAACAAAAACACACACAAGAAGACACATAACATTACAAACTCGAGGACACGTGACTGTCATTATGCCTCCTTGACAGATGATTTTCCACTATTTGTGACGTCATCTGTATTTTGCCGGTGGAAAAACAAAACAAACCCAGATGCACTTGTGAGAGAGGTAGACGTGTTTGCGCCACCTCCTCAACAAAGTTTGAGTCAAGGACTGACACCTGCAGAAAACAGTTTCATTTCATGTCATTCCACTTCATGGATATTCGGATCTTAAATGAAAGCAAGGGATTAGTTAACAGAGTGGTGAAGATAAGGGGAATGAGTTTCAGTTTGTCTCCCTCTGAACAAATTAAATTTGTACGTGCGCAATTGCGGATCTACATTTTTAACCGAACTACAATTACAAAGGTAAAATATGTCCGATTTTCCGACATACATGTACACCAGCAGTTGCGATCTTATAAATACCATCATCTGTAATGCTACTGCTGTATAGCCATAATAGTCCTCATAGAACCGTCGGTATTCTCTTGTGTGCATATGCTCTTACCACGCCATTCCTCCGTTCGTCCACTTCCTGATGATGTCGTGCAGTCCATCCTGTTTTCCTTAGTACGTCCCAGCCTGGCCTTCTATATTATGCCTCTCCTTATACACTGTCATCTGAACAAGGCTGTCTGATCGCCGTTTCCAATGTCCATACATAGACAGCTTCCTCTTCCTTAGCTAGGCAAGTGGAACATCTTCTTTTGTTATTCCTACTCCTTGGAGAATCAATGCAATGATCTTCCTATCTCTCCAGCTGACCTGAACCAGGGAGATGGTCCCACCTCCCTGCCTGAACAGAGTGAGACGAAATGAGAAATCATTACCCGCACTCTGATCTTGTTTCATCTACCATTGCAAAAGAAATGAGCAATGGAGCTACCGGTATAGGGTTGATATAGAGCCGAAGTGAAGTGTGCCCGGGAGATAGAAGGAAATATTCTCACACTCATGTTCGATCACAGAAATGCCCAACATTAGTCCACGAACAATGGAAAGGAAAGTATAATCCACTAAAAACCAGTGTCAATGCTACAAAGAGCGCGACACCATAGCAGACAACACGACGCAGATGCAATATGAAGATTATGTTAGCCATCTTTTCAGACTTCAAGAAGAGTAAAATCCAGATATACAGTCAAACCTGTCTATATAGAGACCATCGTATATAGTGACCACTTGCCGTATGCGACCACTAAACACAATTTCCCCAGGAGAAAAGCCATGTTAACGACCTTCTCTATAGCAGCCACGTGTCTACAACGGCCACTTTTTTTGCGGGGCTGTTAGCTAATTTGTTCGGAAGTTTAACAACCTATTCCCTAATGCTTCTGATCGCATGGACTCATCGAATGTGCTGTTGATGTTAGTACACCTGTCAAATGCAACCTCACTGGGCCCCATTTCATTAAAAGTTGATGAAATGGTTATTGTCATGGTAACAACAAAAATTCTGCTTCCTGATTGGCTGTTGCTATTGGAAGTTGACATTCCAGCAAGAGTTGCCATCCTAACATTTTTTTATGAAATAGGGCACAGATGAACGGAAAGGGGAGGAGGAATCGCCCCACCCTCGTCTGCATGTACTGACGGCGAATGATTTAGAAACGTGTTATTTTGTTTGACGAACACCACACATGAATACGAGTTTCAATATTAGGCTGCTAACTGAATTGCATCAACATAGATGCCAAGTTCAAAAAAATTTTATGAGTGAGATTTTCATGACTCAGCATCTCGACACGCGCGCATGTGTGTGAGCGAGGGAGCGAAGCGACTGAGCGAGGGGAGGGTGTGGGGGGGGGGGTGTCCGCCCTCCCACGGTAGGTATCTTTTTCAATTTTTAGCTCTTAATAGTGCAAGCTGGTGTATACTTAAGTGACTATTTTTTACTTATTTTGACAGACAAGGGTAATATGATTTCAATTGCAACTCGCACTTTAATCCTTTAAGCTATGCTCCAAATGCGTGAGAAAAATGGGTGTCATGCGTGAGATCGTGAGACAGACCCTAAATGCTTGAGTCTCACTCACAATGCGTGAGACTTGGTAGCTCTGCATCAAAGGAACATAAAAAATATATTATCCATGCGAGATACTTGCCAAATACAAATTTGCACGTTATCAGTGTAACCGCAAACGGGTGTAGTGTTATTGTATTGTCGTTGCAATTTTAGAAACTGATATAGAAATCAACAGAGACACTCGTGCTAGCTGAAATTACCAAGAAAGTTTGAATATAGTTCATAGATTATGTCAATTCTGTATTTATACTTTGCTAATATCACTGGTCCTATGTATGGATAAGTAAACTGATTGTACTCAATTCATCGGATGTCAGAAACTCATAATAAACGCACGAACCGGAGAAATTTCGAGCCGAGCCGAATCTTTGTCAGTGTTTGTGGTCAAGCGTTTCTCCATAGGAGTGTATTGCCCTATAATCATCGTCTCGTTTCGGCGCACGGGGGGGGGGGGGGGGGGGGGGGGGGGAATTCAGGACCTGGACAATTTTGTGTACATGATTATATTAAAGTGAATTCATAACTCGCTCCAGTCACGGAATAATAATCATTTATGTAATGGAAACAAAAACCATTCACAGCATTTATTCAAAATTCAGAATGCATTAAAACTGCAATGCAGCATAATACATAACAGGGGAAAGGGCAACTATAGAGCAAGCAAACAAACAAATAAACAAACTATGGCACTCGACTGATATGAGAATCACAAATAATCATAAAGCATGCATAGGCGAGGACATGGATTTTCTTAATGACTTTCTATGTGTGTTCGTTTTTATTTTGCTACTTTTACTATAGTCTGTTGAGACCATCTTACAACACTGCCCATAACAAATCTGAATTGCAATTAAAGATAATAGTCTTACTGCTGAGCATATACGCACTCTAGCTATCTTGGGGCATGGGTGGTGTCACATTTCCCTGACTGAAGGTTGTCTTGATTTTTTTTTAAAACCCTTCTAACCCTTGTATACTTGGAGCACTCCCTTGCACATCCAAAGGCTTGTATGTAATATGGGGACATTTGTACACGCAGGGAGATGTCCCCTCCCTGGTGGTAAATGCAACGATTATCATGTCATCGAAACACAAAGGATCACTGAGGATGACAATCCTGTTGAATGCTGTCTTCAATACAGAGGATGTCTGGAATATTTGATGACAATAGGACATGGACAAATCTAGAGCAGAAGTGAGTTCAAACTTTTCGAAGAATTCTGGAAGTAACGCAGATTAAAACACGGTACTAAACTAAATTTATATTTATTTGCAGATCGACCTGATCGCATTAACAAACAATGCAAAGCGTTATCAGCATCGAAAAATCGTTAGTACAATGAATAGTATCGATCAATAATATCTCAATGTGGTCAGTACGTATCTTCAACGACACCTGCCAATCTTATGAAACTTGTGATCTTGATTCGAGTTGAGGCTGAAATAATATTCAACCTCCACTATTATCATTAATATCAGTAACAGATAGTTGTTATAGAGGCTGCTTATGGAGTCAGCCATACTTGGGCATTTCCACAGTAAATGGGTACTTTTTGGGGATGTCTCTTCATTTTCTGTTTCCAATATGCAGTATACCCCCAAATACAATCTGAAGAACGCTTCAATGAGAGATAACGTTCTCCCAGAATTGCTTCAAACAAGCAATTTATTAAAATTTATGCCAAAATGAAACATTTTGGGTGAACACGTGTAACGCAGGACAGAAATCTATGTACTAACATTATGAAGGCCAAATCATGAATGCTAACTGAAATTTTGCTGTTTTTCAATTGAATGGTTTAATTGTGATGAGAGAATATAATAACAGCTGTGAAATTCTATTGAAAATTGTGTTTTATGCCATTTCTAGACTTATAGTGGGGAACGCGTTCAGCCAAAATTTTTCATTTTGGCATAAATTTTAACAGATTGCTTGTTTGAAACAATTTTGGGGCAAATTTATATCTCATTGAAGTGATCTAGAAGATAAGATTGTATTAAGGGGTATACATGCACATAGGAAACAGAAATATGAAGAGCTTGCAACCAAAAGGCACTAAATCCATTGAAAATGATGGATTTAGCGCCTTTTGGAAGCAAGCTCTTCATAATAGAGACATCACTGAAAAGCCATCCATTTACTGTGGAAATGCCCACTTGGTTGTCTATTATAACCAACATAATGTCAAAAGATCTTCGTGCTCTGTAAACGCCAATGAGATTTCAATACATTTTAAAGTGAGTATTGAATATTCATGTGATTCGTTTATATAATACTTTGTATAGAGCAGAGCCAGTCACACAGAACTCTTATTCTGTGGCCAGTCATAATGAAATGGAATAAAATCAGATTGAAGTATCTTTGTACTGTTATTTTCTTCCTGTTAGCTTCCTCGCTCCCCCCTCTTCCATATACTATAAATATATTGCAGTCTGTTGTTTTTTTCTCAATCTAAACTGCAGATAGCTTGAAGTTAGAATTTTGAATGCGATATGAAAATGAAAATATATCAAGAATCATGATTGAGAGAGAAAATAAGGATCTACAAATCTCTGTGTCTTTAGATTTACGCTGATCCCATAGCACTCAGTCGCGCGTAATGCAATGAATGTACAGTATAATCGGTCAACCGCTCAGTTTGTAAACGTACAGTGTGTGCGACGACATGCCGTACGTTCTATTCAACACACACTGGTACTGCAAAACACACTGTACTAATCCGATCACCTGCTTTTAGACGTCGGAGAAAATCACGGAACTCATTCAACATGGTAAGAATTTCTGCGATTTTCGTATCATTTGATGTGAAAATCTCACAATTATGTCACCACTGTACCTAATTTGTATCTTTCTCTTTTCATTTACAGTCCGTCACAGAGGAACAACTCTCAGGTAAGTGTTTTTTGTACGTTCGTGTGTACGAGCTTGCATCGAATTCCGATCCACTGACACACGCCGTTTCATTGTCACGGGCAGTGGGCCGCCCCCCCCCGTTGGCTGCGAGTTGTGAACCCCTGCCCATCCAGTTTTTAGATTTGCGAGAACTTTACTACGAAATGCGTGATCATGATTTCGCCAAAACCTTATATTCTCTCAGCAACGCTTTCTTCATGAATACTAGTTCTCGACAAGAGACATTCCTTCCTCAAACGTAGATTTAGCGCAGGGTTTTTCTCTCTCAATGTCGGAAGAGTAAGGGCGTTGTCAGTGGTTAGCCAGCCAGCATTCTTCGCGTTCGGTCGTGTACGTCGGCGGCATGTCGGCATTTCGATGCATACATACGATACATACAGCATGTTGTCTGACACTTCCGGTTTCTTGCCATTGTATGAATTGATATGCTAAAGACATTAAAAAAACCTAACTGTGTGTATTTCCACTCATTACAAGTAAGAATCAATCCCCTCGAGTGAGCAGTATAAATATACTGGCAACATTCAGTGAAATTTCAATTGAAATGGTGAAAAAAGTATGTGTGTCTTGATCTAGTAGTATACTTGGGTGACCCGCACCTCGTCATAGTTAATGTTTGCGCATATTTGAATCACATTTTGCCACTGAAATTCTTTGAAATCCATCTCACATACAGGAAAAATGCTGAAAATTCCAATGGAATCACAAGTTCACTGATCGATATCGAAAATTTGCAACTATCGTCGTCAAACGCGAACGATGCGAAAAAGTTGCGCGCTAAGGAAGGGGCCCGCAACTCGTCACCCGCGCTCCCATAGACAAAGCACGTAAAAGACGTGTGCGGGTGACCGTGATGCTCCCATAGACATACACGTAAAAGATGCGTGCGGGGACAGTGGTGATACTTATAACACGTATTCCGATTAAATTTCAGATTTTCGCGAAAAACTGTTCGGTTTTCACCACAATTTGCTTGGTTGTGGTAGCCCTGCCAAGTTTCAAGCTTACTGAACACATTCCCGGGCATAAATTTTTGTTTAGTGCGCTTAAAACAATTTTAAGTGGGGTGACGGTATTCGGGCCCCTGACGAGGTGCGGGCACCTCGCTATACCTGGTACTCTGTCTGATTTAGAGTAATCACGTCAGCATGGACAGGTGGTCAGTGGGTCTTAATACTGGGTCACACATAAATCCTCAAAGAAAGATGTTGGTACGACTGTCCTGATGTTTAATGAAATCAATATTAGGAAACTTACTACTCTTCAAATGCAAGTCAGCTCTCTTCAAATGCCAGTCAACTTGCAAAATACAAGCTAATCTGTGTCACATGACACCAATTGTAATAAGCAATATTCCTAAAAGTGTCTAAGACTGAAGAAAGTTGTCTCTTTCATACATTTAGACTGTAGATCATAGTTTCATCTTTGTACACACACACTAACTCACATGATAAAATATCCTGCACCAGAGACATCACGGCCATAAGACTGATACTAAGTGATAGTGATACAGCTACAACTTCTACAGAGGATGTTGTTTTAGATAACACTGTGACATTCAAAGAGTTCAATCTTTCCCACTGCTGGCCTGACTCGATTGTGATCAACATTTGCTTTCCTGTGTCCCTGATTATATTTAACCCGTTCTCCAAGAACCTTGAATGCTCCCAAATCAAATGAGATTCTTTTTGCCCTTCAACAAAGAATGGACAGGTTGATAATCCACCAGTGTGAAAGCAGTCAAGCAGTGTATGCATCCCCTTTCCATGGTCAACTGCATATATGTGCCATCAAACAATGCAAAATATCGATCGAACGTTAGATATGAATAAAGCGTGCACTGATTGGCTCGCAAATTCTTACACACTGTGAGTATAAGGGCAC
Organism: Diadema antillarum; assembly: GCF_040938485.1. Classification (NCBI taxonomy): domain Eukaryota; kingdom Metazoa; phylum Echinodermata; class Echinoidea; order Diadematoida; family Diadematidae; genus Diadema; species Diadema antillarum. Next base: position 4,092,528 of record NW_027271056.1, read on the forward strand.
CCAACAAATGGGGTCAAAATCTAATGAGCTCAGCCTTGATTGCTACATACATCTTCATACGAGTTTTGTAGCAAAACAAGCGCACTACTACTGTGTATGTTGGAAAAGGTAAATTAGACAAAAATACATACACAGTTTTGATACAGAAAAAGAACAGCTACCGGGTAAGATTCTAGAAGAAACTCGTCTTTCTGGTCAGCATAACACAAATAAACATGAATTTAGGCCACGAATACAGACACTCTTGTTGACATTTTGGAAACCCGGTACCGGGTATACCAGGTTACAGTATACACTTGTATTATATGAGTTGATGCTATGGGATCCTGGTACACCAGGTTCCCGTAAGGAACGTGTTGAAACAACTTTTCGTAATTCTGTTAATATGTATATCATTGCAAATTTGGTGACAGTGAGTCCTGTAATAAGGCATCCCCAATTGGTAGCAAAAAAAAAAAAAAAGAAAGAAAAAAGTTCTCTCAATCACTTGACTGTTAGACATAATTTTCATCCCCGGCCCAGATTTCATACATGATACACTGTCTGTAACGTCCCAGTATGCATACATGTAGAATGAAAGCACATATGGATAGTAAGTGTGAAGCATATTTTTGGCTTACAATGTATTACATTCACCAAGGGAGGAGGCTATGTTTTTGTTACCGTTGGTTTGTTTGTTTGTGTGCAAAATAACTCAAAAAGTTGTGAATGATTTGGATGAAACTTACAGGAAAGGTTGAAAATGACAAGTAAGAGATGATGAAATTTTGGCTGTGATCCGGCAGTTTTTGTGCATTTTATGAAGGATTTTTGATATTTCAGCAGGGAATTCAAGCTCTGCATTCTTGAGGTTTTTATACGGTACGTGCACTAAAGTGCATGCTCTAGTTTCTGCTAGGGCGCAGCTGGAAGTTAATGACATAAAAAGAGGCTTCTACATATTTGGAAATTGGGCAACTTTCAGCTTGCATACTTATGGGTGGGTGGAAATCACTGGTCTCTATATGGAAGAACAAGATCATTAGCTGCTTGGTGGAGGTCTGTGCTCTCAGAGTGCTTCTGTAGTTTCTTCTTGAAATTATCAAGTGTTTATGTGTGAAGTAACTTCGCTGGGATACAATACCAGAATTTGGGGGCAAAATAAAAAAAAAGGATAATCAATGTAAACTAGATTTGAAGACTTGAAGATGTGGTTGTCGTGAGGAGCGAATGGGAATAATTGCTCCATTGTAGGTACAGTCGAGATTACAAATTGTGTGCCTGTGTTGGGCAGTGGTGCTTCTATTGTATATTTCCAGCTTGACAGTAAATCAGCAGTAAGGAAATGATGCAAAAATATATTCAAGTGATGTCAGAAAAGGCCGTCTATGTAAAATGTCAAACTTATTGCTCGCAGTCCTGTGAATGCTGTCTTCTAGGGCACTTCTTCATAGCGCTAGATTGATCAAAACTGAGCTGATATGGTCTAAAGTATTTTACTGCAGTTTTGTGACCTCTGGGTAACTTTCGCATACCAGAAATCAGGGATGTGGCCTACTAATGTGGAAACAGGATCCCAACTGTCTGACCTTTTTTTGGTTGCCCCGCTGTGATGCAGCTGAGTTTGAGACTATGGTTTTTGTTTCGTTGTATTTATCAGCACCCCCCCCCCCTTCAAGCTATCTCGTCACAAATTTTATAACACTTACACATGTAATTGTTGTAGTCCAGACTAGGCATTAAGCCTTGCTGTGTAGCATTATTATCTTCAGGAAGGAAAGGAACAGAATAAAGGTCTCAGGTTCACATCATAAATAGTAGTATAGGTGGCATGTACTTCCTTACACTTTTGTGAGTACCTGGTACGATATGTATCAGGGGCGGATCCAGAAATTCCGTAAAGGGGAGGCACCTTTACAAAATAATAGGGGGCGCACATGCCCCCATCCATTTTTTTCTTTTATTTCTTTTGTTTTAACAAAAAATAAAGAGGGGCGTGCACCCCCCTATGGATCCGCCACTGTGTATGTTGAACCTTCGCCAGATAATGACTTAGAACATTTTGCAAGATGCAGTGGTAGTCATAGAAGGGCCTGGATAGTGGAAGAGGAGATCATGTAATGATCCAACCCACTAAATTTGAGATTGACGACATTTAAAAACAAATCAAGAGGACCACCAAAGTAACCAACCTTAAACTAATTACACTGAACAAGGATGATGACATAGGAGGTTCACATATTTCAGAAATGTAGCAGTGTAATTCCATTACAAATCTGCTTGCTTGCGAATTCACCTGTGTATAATCTATGCATGCCTTCTACTTTTGTTCTGCTTCCTTGAGCCCCAACTCATGCATTCTTTTGGTGAATCTGCCATGTCATCATCCTTGTTCATTGCAATTTGTTCTAAATTTTGAAAATATTCTTATTCTTCATCCCAATTATCACTAATTCTGAGACTTTGTCCTCAGTGTAACTAATTTATAGTTGTTCAAATGTAAAAATCTGAAAATCACCCGGAGGTCTCCTTTAAGAGAAGGAGTTTCGCATGTTTTTATTTCTGCGGAATTAAGATATCAAGTACAGGAGCATATGGCAAGCAAAGATATTTGCGTGCTTTTATTTTTGCGCTATTTTCTGGTTGCGCGAAATGCGCGAAAATTTGAACACCGCAAAAATTTCCACTTTGACAGTATTACCCAATTTAATCTGACAGTATTACCCAATTTAATCTTTAAATGTTTGAGTTCAGTTCAACCAGTTGACATTTTACATTGTACATACTGGTACACTATGTATATTGTAGTTTCCATATTGGTCTGGAAAGAACCTCGGGAGAGTGGTACATAAGGAAATAAGGTGACCGAGGGGTTAAACGTGGAATGTTATCCCAAGATCTCATGGAGAGTGAATGGAGATTATCTGGATTTTGTCATGTGAAATCAAGGTTGTGCTATCCCTGGAAGTCTTCAAATTAGTTGTAAGTGATCTTGTGCAATCTTACACCTAAGGAAGATCAATTCTGTGGAAGGCCAGCACTTCAGAAGTTCCCCCTAGACTACAAACATGACATCATTCTGACAACAGAACAAAGTTCAGTTGCAGTCAAGAGTAGGCCCTTTGTGTCAACAATAAAAGAAGTTTTTGCTTGTAGTCAAAGGTAATTTGATTCATGAAAATTAGCTATGTAACTGCTCCGGTTATTGAAAGCACAGTAGACAAGCAAGAAAACTAAAAAATGGCATCAGAGGTATTTGATTTGAATATCGTGAGATAATTTAATTGGCCCATCCGCAAAATTAAATTTGCTCATAACAGAGAGCTACTGTAATTGCCCTTGAAAAGTATTCACAGTTTGGCTGATGGCACATGTGGTATGAACTGATATTCAGTGTATAATCAAAGTTAATTTTTACAATTCAGAAGGGTACATGTATAATGTATGAGTGCAGGTCAGTAATGAAATGTCAGAAATCCCAAAGTGTATTACAGAAAGTGAATAAAAGATGGTTATTGTGATTGCAAGGTAGTACATACATTGTTTGTAAATCTCACATCAAACTTTTTTTTTTTCATTTTTTTTCTTTGCTGTTTTGCTATTTACATTGCAGACATTGTTACGCATTTTCCCTCCATAAAGAGCTTAATAGGACTTTGAATTCATAATTAAGATAGCTTTTTGATTGCATATATATCTCATGTGACATGTTGTCAAATTCAATAGGAGTCCACAGCCAAATGCCGTTTTTTTCTGTAATTTTCCACAAATTACTGTCATCGATGTCAACCATGTTTTCTCATAGCATTTTTGAAATTTATTAACTCAGTGTTAGGATATCCTACATACAATTTATGTCATTTAGTTATTGATTTTCTGTTAATTGTACATTTCCCCTTGAATAACCGTAGTTTGAAAGAGGATGTAATTCAGTTTTCTGTGCCTTTCATAAAAGTAAAGTGGTAGGTCTAAAACTGACTGGAGCTTTGAGAGATACAATGTAATGTATGACTGTTTGTGCATCGGTGTAGTACCAAAAAAGCTTGGCATGGCACAAGCATAATAAGATCTCGTGACATGATTTCATATTCCTAATTGGATTCAATACTCTGCTGTGTGGTATTATCCAATTTGCCAGAATGCGATGGACTGGAGTTGTATAGGACGATCTTGCATTCTTGTGTAAGAGGAGGAAGTATTGTGAGTTTTCAGGCAGAATCTCAATCCACTATTATGAATTAGTGATGAATGAATGAATGTTGGCACAGCTAATGGAGGTTTTCTGTAGGATTGGTACACAGAGACACGAGATGATAGGTTTGGAGCATCTACATACACACCAACAATGTGGTAGGAATAGAAGAGAAGGTTATTTTATTTTTCTAAACTGCATCAGTGTTGAGATAGCAAACATGTTTTTGTGAACTAACTGGTCCAGAGTACCAGCATCAGCACCAGTGGCCTAGAAGTATATCATGTTATAGGATGACACCAAAACAGAAACTTGGTACTTCTCTCTACTGTCCATGCTGGTAGTATGGAGCAGCAATTTACCATTATGTATAAATCTGTTATCCATACCCGGAACAAGCTATTCCGATGAAGTTTCACCGAAACCTTATATTTAGAAGGGGGGGGGGGGGGGGGGAGGGGGGAGAAGAAGCCCCACAATGCACAGACACAATGATGGTTTTACTGTGTATACTGACATTTTTGTGGTGGTTTTATTTCACACATCTAGGCTCTAGAATATGAAAATAACAACATGTAAAAATATTGACAAAAATGAAAACAAACATTTGCCCCATGTGCCCTTTCAGGCCAGCACACAGTGTTGCAGTATCAAGTGACATACCAGTGGTAGGGCTCTGATGCTGCAATACTAGTACTTTTTTCTGAGATATTTGCTCTCATTTCATGCAATGTTGTGACAAAATGGTTCGGTTAAGAAGTCACACTTTCTTTAAATGTTTGTGTGGGGGTTTTGGGGTTTTTTTTGGTGGCAATTGTCAAGATTGAATAAGAAGATCACAAAGCACAACATTAATAATTCATTACAATAGCTAATCAACTACCATTCGCAAAAATGTCTATATATAGGAAAATATGGGCATCATATACAATATCTTAAACCAAAGTGGCACATTTATGACAGTTTTCACAAGTCAAGAAATGTATTTCTAATAAAACATAATTGATAAGTAACTAAAAGTCTGCAGTATTTATTTATTTTTTTGGGGGATATAATGTAAAGTAAACTTTGGATATGTGCGAAGGAGAGATGTCACCTGATACACAAACCTCCATCTCTTTCCAGATTTTTTCGAAGGTCAAGCCCAGATTAATGTCAAAAGACGGCAGATGCTTTGATATATATCACAGTCCATTATCTCCATGAAAAGGAAAGTTCATGCTGTATTCATAAAACATGTAAATCCTCCATCCCTGTGATACATGTGGTCCTGTTATATACAAACTCAAAGCTAGTTTACAGGATGCAATTGTAGTAGAATATATGCAATACACTCTGCTTTAAAGATGCTGTGTACCTTTGGGTGCATTGATTTAAAAAATGTTCAAGTTATCACATTTGATGCATACATGTATGTGTAGGTCAGTTGTTTCACAAAACATCCTACTGTATAAAAATTTTGCAATAAAGCCTAAAATATAAGGAGATGTCAGTATTTTTCTCACTAAACCATAACTGTAGACAGTTTAGTCTAGAAACAATCTTATTAAAACTTTTGTTCACATTTTGTATATTTAACAATACTTAACATTGATTCTGCTGATTAACTTTTTTACTCTGGTTGTTTCTATCCCTAACTCTCATTTCAGAACTATTTTGAAGCACTAAAGCTGGGTTTTGTTTCATCTGCAAATGATGGTAAACAATGTCTATTAGTAACTGGGAGGAATTACAGTTGCTAGAGTTTTACGAAGGGTTTACTGAGGACAAGGACATTGAGAACTGATATACATGTATCCTGGGCCCTGTTTTATGAAGAGTTAAAATTGATTATATAGTTGATTTCAACTGTAAGTCTATGACAGCCTGTGTAGTAAGGAAATTTAAATTAGATTTTATCTTTTGATAAACGGGGCTCATCAGTACAGATGGTGTGTTAAACTTCCATTTCTATACTTCTCTCATCTCTCCTCCTCCTCCTCTTCTTCCTCTCCTTTCTAATTTTTCCCTCTATCCTTCTTCTTCTTCCTCCTCCTTCTTCCTCCTCCTCCTCCCCCCCCCCCCCCCTCCTCCTCATCCTCCTCATCCTCTATCTCATTGTCCTCCTTGCCCATCTCCTCCACAGAGATGCAGGAGTGCTTCAGCCTCTTCGACAAGATAGGTGATGGCAAGATTGACACAGACCAGCTGGGAGAGGTGATGAGGGCCAATGGAGGAAACCCAACCCAGGCTGAGGTTAGGAAGCTCCTACAAGAGTTTGATTCAGGTAAGGTTTGCTTTTTGTCAACACCTCAATGAACCTTTCAGCACCAAAACGTTTCTTGCAGTATCAGCTTCTATGAAATAATGGAATAAGCAACATCCACTTTCTATTTTGCATAAGTGGAGACAAATTGGATGAGTGTTAAATTGACACTATCCTGCTGAACAGGGGCATATGGGGATCATATGAACCGCTTAAAAGGCACACACAGACATACACACACTCTCATTCACAGTCTCACACATAAGGGCAGCTGTGGCCTCTTTGGGTGTGAAAATGTTAATGTTGTTGAACTCGTCTTATGATTCCTAGGGCTTATGAAAGGAATGGCCATGCCTTTATTATTGTTATTATTATTATTATTGTTGCAACTGATTGACAAATTGCCCTACATCGACGTAAATAAGCACTGAATTGATCAGTGTCTTGTAGTAGCCATGATAAAAAATTCATGGGCGTACATACTCGAGCAGGATTTGAACCTACATCAGGAGGTCGTAGGTTCAAATCCTGCTCGAGTATGTACGCCCATGAATTTTTTATCATGGCTACTACAAGACACTGATCAATTCAGTGCTTATTTACGTCGATGTAGGGCAATTTGTCAATCAGTTGCAATGAAAACATCTCGACGGAAGAAAATCATGAATTTGAATAACAAAGCAGTACCTGCTGCATGCTATAAGGATTAGAACCAACACTTGCTTTCGGGCGAAAGCTCGGTGGTCTAGTGGAGATGACGCCTGTTCGGTGATCAGGAGGTCGTAGTTCAAATCCTGCTCGAGTATGTACGCCCATGAATTTTTTATCATGGCTACTACAAGACACTGATCAATTCAGTGCTTATTTACGTCGATGTAGGGCAATTTGTCAATCAGTTGCAATGAAAACATCTCGACGGAAGAAAATCATGAATTTGAATAACAAAGCAGTACCTGCTGCATGCTATAAGGATTAGAACCAACACTTGCTTTCGGGCGAAAGCTCGGTGGTCTAGTGGAGATGACGCCTGTACGGTGATCAGGAGGTCGTAGGTTCAAATCCTGCTCGAGTATGTACGCCCATGAATTTTTTATCATGGCTACTACAAGACACTGATCAATTCAGTGCTTATTTACGTCGATGTAGGGCAATTTGTCAATCAGTTGCAATGAAAACATCTCGACGGAAGAAAATCATGAATTTGAATAACAAAGCAGTACCTGCTGCATGCTATAAGGATTAGAACCAACACTTGCTTTCGGGCGAAAGCTCGGTGGTCTAGTGGAGATGACGCCTGTTCGGTGATCAGGAGGTCGTAGGTTCAAATCCTGCTCGAGTATGTACGCCCATGAATTTTTTATCATGGCTACTACTAGACACTGATCAATTCAGTGCTTATTTACGTCGATGTAGGGCAATTTGTCAATCAGTTGCAATGAAAACATCTCGACGGAAGAAAATCATGAATTTGAATAACAAAGCAGTACCTGCTGCATGCTATAAGGATTAGAACCAACACTTGCTTTCGGGCGAAAGCTCGGTGGTCTAGTGGAGATGACGCCTGTTCGGTGATCAGGAGGTCGTAGGTTCAAATCCTGCTCGAGTATGTACGCCCATGAATTTTTTATCATGGCTACTACAAGACACTGATCAATTCAGTGCTTATTTACGTCGATGTAGGGCAATTTGTCAATCAGTTGCAATGAAAACATCTCGACGGAAGAAAATCATGAATTTGAATTATTATTGTTGTTGTTATTATTATTATTATTATTATTATTATTATTATTATTATTATTATTATTATTATTATTATTATTATTTTCATCATCATCATTTCTTTGTTAACCTCCTAGTCTGCAAGGGCAGCGAAAAGTCAGCCGAGTGACTGTGACTTGTAGACCTCACCACCTATAAGAAGTGTATGAGCCAGTTTTTGTATGTTGACTACTTCACCAGGATTTCTCCCTATTCTTTACAGGTGAAGTGGGATTCATATGTGCATATAGAGTATAACTCCAACACATTGGATAGATGGCATTAGGCCTCTATAGAAGACTCCAAGACACTGAGGTTTAGGGTCTGACATGCTGTGTGAACTTCTGTTGTTGATAAACCTACATGAGGCCCATATCACAGTAGGCTGATGTTAACATCCACAGAAGCCTTCTTGCACTGCTACCTGTAGATATCATGAGTCTGCTTGATAATTCAGATTACCACAGGGATTCCTCTCTCCTGAGTTGTGTTTCATGATCGAAATGAGGACTGTTCAATCCCTTGTACAGAAAATAGATGTGAAGCCGATTAGCTGTATGCAGGGTAGTGCCCAACCTCTATGTGCTTTCAAGCCTGGAATGTTTGCATAAAGTGTGCTGCAGTCTTGATTGTATGGATAAAGGCTATCATTGGTTTAATCTAAAGCTACTAGTTCTATTCAGTGGTAGTTTTGGTATGTCACTCTAACTGGATTCGCTACTGTGGGCCTCATCTAGGGATCACAAGAAACACAATTTGTGGTTGTTGTTTTTTTCACTGAAGTTAGATGATTTTTTTATTTCTTTAATACATTCACAGAAGGTGCAGCTAATGGTACTTGTTCAGTAGGATGAGTGCTTTCATTCTATTACAAGGCAAAGAGTTTGGTAGTCCAGAATGGTAACATATAAATGCTCGTTATAGAAATCCCTAAATAGAGGATTTGTCATTTGTCATATCATAATGCAATGAAGTGATGTGGTTGGCTGTATATCTAGTATTGCATGTACACCTTTATATATTTATGTAATGTATTGGCTAGATGGTGCTATTTGCCTTGTAGAAGTTAATGCCTTCATCAATGTGTTAATTTGCTGTTCACACTTCACAAGTTCACTGTATATAACTAGTAACAAGCTGAAGTGTTTATGGTAAGCCAGTCATATACAGCGTATCAGGGCAATTACCCCCCCCCCCCCCCCCCCCTAGTTAAGTGAGTAAAGATTAGGATTAGGGGTAGGTTTAGGGTATGGAGTTTGGGTAAGGGTTAGGGTTAGGATTATGTTCAGGATTAGGGTTAGGGTCAGGGGAAGGGTCTGGGGTCATTGCCCAGGGAGTAATTGCCCTAGACCCATATAAGTCAGATTCAATGTCAAAATCAAGAGAATTATAGGAAGCAAGACATGATTAAAGCCAGCTAGAAGCTGAATGGATAGAAAGTGAGTGCCATGTCATCAGATTCCTTGCAGACTTGTCATTTCGGGATTATTCTGATATCCTGGTAAATCCACTCCCCCTCTTCACTACCCTCCCCTCTCCTCCTGCCCCTCCCCTCTCCCTTCACCCCTTACTGTTCCCTCTTTAATTCCTTCCCTCCTCCTCCTCCACCAGGGCATAGAATCAGCTTTGAGGAGTTCCTCCCCATCATGACAGCCACCATCAAGAAGAAGGAACAGGGTACTATGGATGAGTTTGTGGAAGGCCTTCGCGTCTTTGACAAGGACAGTAGCGGCCTCATCAACTCGGCTGAACTGCGACATGTCATGACAAGTTTGGGTAAATAATTATGTTTTGATACAATGTTTCAATGAGTAAATGAACTTTGGTGCGAGATGATGGCTTATATTTCCTACCTAGCTCCCCCCCCCCCCCCAATGTTTGCACATTTTGTGACAAACCCTCCATCAGGCTGTTTTATGACAGTGTAATGTAGTATATCAGGAAGTTTGATGTCCTGATGGAGGAAGTGTAGGAAATTTAAAGGTACAAACCCCATGATATCTAGCCGTCCCATTTAAATTTCCTTCTACTGTCTACACCATATATTTAGTGAGTCTAAATTTTCGCAAATCGAGACTTCCTGACAATTTCCGAGTGGTTAAATTCACGATCGTGGAGTCTTGTACTGAACGGAGACATGTATACGCGTACGTCACATTCGTATCGGGATCAGAGTCAATATTTTCGCGTGGTTTTGATTTCGAGAATAGCAACAGAATCACAAAATTTGCGAAAATAAAAACATTGCGAAATATTCATGTATACAGTTTATCTGGACAGCTCCTTCACATTGAATATGTTTCTTTGCTCAGTCAGGTATGGGGGGGGATGTGTTGGTCTGATTTATAGTTAAAAGCCTTCAGCCTTTAGTTGTAACACGTACAGTCTACTTTGTCTAAGTCAAATCTGTTTGGACTGAAGAAATAGCTTCAACTTTGAGAAAATTTGACTTATGAGGGATTAAAATCTATAGAATATAAAGAGAAGAGGACTTGAAAAGACCTTTGACTTAGCTGAGTATACAACATATGTGAGGTCCACTTAAGCAAGGTCGATTGTATTCCTAGCCCTGTCAAACTTGAATCTACTTTCATGGTAGCAAAAAAGGAGAACAACATTATTTGGTATGAGGAGTGTGGGGATGGTCAGAGGTGGAGCTTTTCATAACACAAAGAAGAGTGCTCATTCAAATGAAGAAGGATTCTTTTCAAAGGGATATATATTCACAGAGAAAAACAGCACCATTCGTAGAGTAGACAAAAGCAATTGAGTTTATCGTTGTCATAATTCTCCCCCTCCCAAATCTTTTAGTGCCTAGTGTTGCATTGTGTGATCATGTTTGTATCTACAGGGGAGAAGATGTCTGATGACGAGGTGGACAGTCTCATAGCTGGCTGTGAAGACGCACAAGGACAGGTCAACTATGAAGGTCAGTTATTGATTGAAACATTTGACCGGGCCCCTTTGCTTAAGGGCATTATTTAGCATTTGCAGATGAAACAAAAACCCAGCTATAGTGCTTTAAAATAGTTCTAAAATGTGAGTATGGGATAAAAACAGCCAATGTAAAAATGGTAATCGGTATAATCAATGTTAAATAAGCATTGTTAAATATACAAACTGTAAACAATAATTATAATAAAATTGTTTTTAAATAAACTGTCTACAGTTATGGTTTATTGAGCAAAATAGTGATATCTCCTTATATTTTATGCTTTATTGCAAAATGTATATATAGCAGGGTGTTTTGTGATACATCTGACCTACACATATGCATCAAATGTGATAACCCGAACATTTTTGAAATCACTGCTCCCAGTGGTAAGTAATACCTTTAATAGCAATTAATCAGGGACTCAGGTTTGTTGTATGGAACTTCAATAAATCTAGTCATCATTGGAATTAATGCAGAATTTGTCTCTTTCAAATTTGTGTATCTTTTGTGATTTATTCTACTTATCCGAAAGGGGTCAACTGATCAGATGTTAATTACGTGTATTTGGAATTTCATGCTGAGTTTTTTAGTATTTATTTTAATGCAAAGCATAAGAGTTCACATACAAACATGCATCAAAATTGTAAGGGAAAGCACTTGAATTAACTTGTCAAGTCCCAGAAATCATATTTCTGTGGTTTGGTGCTATGTTTGTTTTGTTTTTATTATGACTTTTACTTGTAATCATTATTGTCCCATATACATTAAGGTAAAGTGAAAAATAATCTTGCATTGTAGCCACATGTGTTACTGTTTGTATCAATTGCAGAATTTTTGAAAAGCCTTGCAAAATATCTAGATGAATTTTGAAATGGCAACATGTTTAAGCAGATTGAAATTCCTGTTGTCTTTCAATTTGGCCATGTTTATTAAATTTCTCATCGTGACTTTCTGCAGATATGATTATGGTAATGGTAAAGTTCTGTCAAATTACAATGTATGTCCAATATTTATGTGACCCTGCATCACAAAACCAGCTAAAAGTTGCCAGACATGAATTTTTAGATAAGGGCAGATTCTGAGAGAGCAGATTCGAAGCTTTAAAATTATGTATACTCAATACAAGTGGACTTTCCTAACCTATCTAAACAATGGAAAGAAAGTACACATTTTGGAAAAGTGTTTACAGAGAAGAGAGGCTTTGAAGTTCAGGGTCTGTTCAAGTACTTCTTCTCACTGAGCTGTGCTCTGTGCTGAATGGGACAAAAACAGGATGTAAAACTGTACCAACCACAGTGAAGGGATTATCAGATTAAAGCTGCCATCTTCCACACCGATTAGGTGTATTCTATTCATGACCGATACCAACTTCAATTGCAGCAGCTCAATCCTTTCTAAAGGTTATTAGAGTTGAAAGAAAGAAGTGTGTGAAGGGTTTTAAAGAAAGAAAAGGGGCCTCTATGATATACCTAGGAAACTATTCTACAAAAAAAAAAGTGTCCAAAAAAACTTCAAAAACACAATCTCCCATTTGTTCTGTGATCCCAAACCTAAGAATTATGTAGAAAGAGAATTGCTCTTTTAAAAAATATAAAAACTGGAGATTGAGTACAGGTTGATGCTTTTCACGTACTTATTTTGAGTCCTCACGTATAACCAGGGCATGCGACTTTTGTTGGTTTTGTGATGCACGGTCACATTTATGTGTAGTCAAACTCAATGGTACCAATTTAGTGATGACAAGTCAAACATTTCTTCCACAAAATTTCCTAAGGACTAGGTGGTTTACAATATTGTCATGGTTGGAAATCCCATTCAGAAATGTTGGTTTAATGGAGATATTTCAGAGGGGTCCAAATATTACCGTGACTGAAGTATTCATGAGACTAGAATATGAATAGACCACAGGAATTTTATAATTCACGCATAACAAGTGATTTGAAATTGTGAGCAAATTATATGGAGATGTGAGATATAGGCTCAAATATGTATCTTTTTTATTATATTTTTTGGCCCACATGGTAGCCCACCTGAAAGAACTATGCGGCCCAGTTGGCCACAGCCTATTGGCTGAGAAGCACGGGAATACAACATGTAACAGAAATGAAATTACAGCTGTATTCTCGTCAAAAATGGAATAGCACACTTACTTTGAGAAGATACACATCATAAATTTGGCTCTTCTGTAGGCCCCAACCCAGTAGATGTGGACAGGTGGAGATATACATCTCTTCCTGAGAAAGAGAGCAAAAAGTGACAGAATTTATTTATCACATGAAAACTACTCACACAATGCCCTCCACGTGGCCTGATGTTCTTGTTGATGTTCAAGAGTTTTTACTCAGTTAAAGCAGTGTATGCACCTACATAGGGAGCAGGACCAGATGTTTAGATATTACACCTAGTAAGACACCACACACACACAAATATACCTGACAAATCGCAATTACACACACACACACACATACATACACACACACAGAGTTTTGTTTTCTCTTATTCTTTATTTGAAATTCATCCAATGATACAGAAATCATATCCACTATGAGACAATTACATAGGCAGAAAATGCATGTATTTGATGCATTGATCCTGCTTGATCACATGACTTCATACATGCCAGGAAAGAAATTATACAAAGAAGTGCAACAAAGTAATCTGGATAACAACAATAACATATATATGATGAACATCTCTTGTCATGGTCCTGATTTAATCCACAAAATGTTGTTTTTCATATCACTCAAATAATGCCAAAATCCAAAATCATAAGAGGTTATTGTTAAATGATTCAATGTGCTCTTGTGGCAAGGTGATTTGAATTGTCATTCTGTCTTTATTTTCACTCTACAGAATTTGTCAAGATGGTCTACAACAACTAGCTTTGCCCAGGGAAGCCATGTTGTGCTGTTCATCACTCATTCCTTTCATCCTATTTCTCTCTGTCAACCAATCCTGGAAGATACAGTGGTCTCTTTAAGACTAGTATAAAGGAATTTCTCCGCAAGTTTGGAAAATGAAAACACATCAGCCCTTCGTTCACCATACGCCACTGTTGTTCGATGGATGAGGGCATGTAGGTGGACGTTTTTGCACCAACTGGATTCTAACAGCACCATGCTGTGCCGTATGTCCTATTTCAATCCCATGTGAGTGAGAGAATTGAGGCGTCATCAAGCTATGGGTGGGACTAGTCAGTGTGAGACAGGGCTGCTTGTACACAGTACTGAGAACATAAAAGGTTAAAGTGTTTGTTCCTGCCGACACAGTGACTACGCTTTTAAATCTTTTCTTTTCTTTTTAAGAAGAATGATATGTGTTTCCATTTGCATGTTTGTTCAAGAGGTCCTGCTTCATTTCCATTCATCAATAATTATTTCATGGTTCATCTTTGTGTTTCAAGAGCAGGTCCAGTGTAAGATGTCCCTTTATGTTGTCTTATTATCAGAGAAAGTCACTGTGAACTGAAAGGTTACAAATGAGTATTTACATTTGCATGTGGCACTGCCTCTAGATTGATCAACTTATTTTTTTTCTCTTTTTTTTTTGCAATACATCATGAAGATTATTTACATAGTTGGTCACAGTGTTGTCACTCCTGTATCTGTGACAAGAACTTATGTTAGAATCCATTGGAGTACAAGTAGCGACTAGTCTCCCAAGAAGTGTACAAGTGCTTTCTTGTTTGTTTGTTTGTTTTTTTCCATTCAAAAACAGTCCAACATCAGTGAGCGATGATGTATGAATGCACATCAAGTACATTATTCACTGCACAGATACAATCCACATGTCCTAACAGAATAAGATGGTTGATCTTGAAGGCAGCAGCTAACACTACTTTCTGTGACTTGATGCAAAGGGCCTTGTTTTTCCTGTGCTGTGGAGTCAGATCCGTGTTCTGTCTCATACAAGACTCCCCGAGAAAACTGCATTCCAGGTTCTTATCTTCTGTACTTGTACGATATAATTTTTATCTGCCATTCATCCTGCATATTCTTCTTCTACATCTGCTCTGTGTTACTAAATTTTTTGTATTTATATTGATCCATTTTAAGCTTGGATGGCTTATTTTCTTTCTGCTGTTACTGAAGCTGGAGTTTCACAAATTCTCCTTAAAAAAAAAGAAGAAAAGTGTAATCTAGTAGTGCTTCCAAATTAATGACAGCAGTATACACTGGCTCTCATATCCCACATATAGTATTGCAGATCAAAAGCACATTCTGTGAGATGTGATGTCACAAAGAATAATGATGAAGTGATCGCGTGATTTTTGCTTTTTAGGTAACAATTTTATATGCAAACTGTCTCTGGGTGTAAGCATTTTAGAAATTCATATTTCAGCAAGATTTATTTCTCTTTTTCATTTTGTCTTTTTTTCTGTGGCATTATTAGTCCACTGCTATTTAAACCAAAAATATGTACAAGTGTGTTTTGATAATTCTGCATTTTATGTAATGCAAAGATTATGTAGGGCACATTGGTATGCGGGCATAGGTTTAGCTATTTATACAAGTTAGGTACAAGCATATTTTATGTCACCTTTTCACATACAATTTGTACGTTTGGTAATCTATATGGCTTTAGAAGTGGCAGACAAACATCATGGACAAAAGCGATGATTTTAAACACAAAGAATATACCTTTCTGGAACTTACATTTTCATCAGATGAGTGATATACAATGTATTTAGAAATTTAAACAAAATGTACAATATTTACCCGTGGTAACCTTTGTAGTTATGGCAAGGCTCCCCTGTGTTGATTCAATTGCATGTTCAAAAAGAAATCTAATTTGCATGGATTGTAGTGTCGCTACACTCCTACAACTCCTTTATTTTTCATTTGTAATGAGAATGCAGGAATAATTTTTCATTTGTAATTAGAATGCAGGAATAGCCTTTGCCAACTCTCATCTTGCTAACATCCCTCATTTTCTAGACATTACCCAGACGATTTGAACCTGTATTTATATGTCCTTGGTTTGGTAAACTTCAACATTACACTTTTGAGTCAGTCAGTCAGTCATTATCATGAGTAAATGTAAAATCCAATGCAATTTTGTGAAATATTGTCAATGTTCCAACAACTGCCCTGTATTGCTTTTTTTTTTTTTTTGTGGCTAACATCAAGACAGTATGGATTAAATATCTTGTAGAATATTTGAACATTGATTATTTACAATTAATAAATTACAGTTCCTGTACATTTTCTTTGCTGTCATATTTCTTTTGTTATCATGGCTTTTGTGGTTATCTTAATTTGTTGAAGACATGATCTCTGTTGTGTGGATTTTAACTTCTGATAAATGTGATATATATCTGTATATACTGTGCAACATGATATGCATGTTATATTCTCCAAATAATCTTTTAAAGATTAAAATGTCCAAATGTCAGACATATAAGGACTTAACATCCTAAATGGTAGTTTACTGAAAAAAAAACGAACTGTAAAGTCTGATTATATATGCATGTGTACTCTCTAATTTTCACTCTTGGAGGAGTGAATAATAGAAAAGAGTGAAATTGGAGTGAAAATGAAAATGTTCATTTTCACTGAAAATTCATTCTTTTCTGTTATTCTCTCCTTTAGGAGTAAAAATTTCTACTCAATTTTTTTTTGACAGTATGTATATAAAATGTAAATATACATAATTATGTAGTATATATGATATATCAGGGCTCGACACTAACGGTGGCCCGGGGCCACCAAATTTTATAAAAGGGCAAATTTGGTGGCCCACCTTGGGCCACCAATCTTTTTAAAAAAAGTATGTCAATAAATTTTTGCGCCGGAAATGCATAACTGCATGCAATGTGTTAATGTTTTTAAATTTTTTTTCGGACCACCAAATTTTTCTTTCGGGCCACCAAAAATTTGAAATCGATGAATTTGGTGGCCCCATCAGGCCACCAAAAAAAAGTTAGTGTGGAGCCCTGGATATATACATGTATAATATATATTTATATCTATAAATATACACATATATATCCTGTCAGTGGGAGCAGAGTGGTATAGTGAATTATGCTCTGAATAAACTCTGCCCTACAAGTACAAGTACACATGTATATCTTTGAAAAGAAAAAAAAAAGTTTTACTCTCTACATATAATATGTCCCTATTAGATAAAATATGGGATGTGGCAATGTTAGGGTAACAACAATAATTGTGGAGATATCTTGGAGAACAGTGCTTATACTACATTGGATACCCATTGGTAAATAAGACAAATCATTGTTAATCATTTTGTGGTATTAGAATATTGATTATTACTCATTCTTATTTAGTTACCATGAATTGGTATATTACATGAACCAATAATCAGTATTACATGTGAAAGGATCAGTTCAAAGAATTGATTAAACAAATTTACATTATTTATATAATAGGGCCTACATATCATGTGGATGAAAAGGATAGATTAAAAACGGGCGAGGCATCATAATAGATGGGCGCAAATGTCTCTCTATCTCTCTCTCTCTCTCATATATATATATATATATATATATATATATATATATATCAATGTTATATATAATATAACATTAAATTATATATATATATATATATATATATATATATATATATATTTATATATATATATATGTATATGTATGATATGATTATAATATATGTATGTACATATATATGTATATATATATATTTTTTTTTTTTTTTTGGATGTTAGTAGTCCGCGTGTTGGTACCAGTACAGAAAAGATGATGAAGTAGGATAGAATGCATTTCAGTCCAACAGTGCTATTTATTCAAACCAAATTTTCGACGCATACACGCGTCTTCTTCAGGGTCGACGTGTGTATGCGTCGAAAATTTGGTTTGAATAAATAGCACTGTTGGACTGAAAAGCATTACTTCCTTACTTCTTCATCTTTTCTATATTATTCAGAACAAATCACGTTTACGGTTTTATTAGCAAGTCACAAAGTAAAAGATATATAAGCCATATTGGAATTCAAACAATCTGGATATCATTGTTGAGAATGGACTATAAAAAAAAGCTGAGAAGAAAAAATGATATTGTTATGCTGATTTAACACTATTATCATCTTATCATCATTGTTATTATAAGGTGTATCTCACCAATCCTCTTTCCAAGTGGCAGACTGCAGAGTTAATGAATGTCTATGCATATTGTATAAAAATACAAACGGCACAGTGAATACCTCGTTCTTATTACTTCTTCAATCAGCTTTCTCATTCATCCTTATAAATCCTTATAAAAAGGAATAGCGTGAATGAGTCTTTATGAAGCTTTGAGAAGACCAACTTTAGTCTTTTATGATTTCTTCAGCTATCTCAGTTTAGAATTGTAACTGCTTGTAAATTGAAATGAATTATTGTACACGAGGTTCACAGAGCATGATATACTCGTAATATGATGCATAATGTCTCCGCATCGAGGAGGATGAGGTTTATTATTATTGGTCGATGTTCCTTTGCTTGCTTTGTCTTTCAAATGATGAAAATGACTAAAGACTTTTACAAAAGATTGCACCAGGATGTATAAGCTGTGAATTTACAGCGAAGAAGCGCAAAATGTCGAGAAGTGAAAATTTCAAGCGTAATCGGAGGTACGATGATGTAAACGACAATCCGAACGTCCGTAAATCACTAAAAAAAATATCGTATACATGGTATTATAGCGTTCATTCTCTCAAAGCTGACATAGTCGCTATGCCATACACTTGTCACGAGAACGTAGATATCTTGTTTCAGACGTAAAAAAAAAAAAAAAAAAAAAAAAAAACCAGGACATGAATTTTCTCGACTTTGGTTAGAAAAATTGTATGAAATATAATAATGATGAATTGTTTTGGCAATCTAGAAAAAAAATCTTTTTTCTAGTTTTATGAAATTCAAATTACTGATGCCGCATGTGTATAACTGACTTAGTGTTTAACTTTCAGATTTTCTTTATCAACATAGTACTAGTATACATTTCCTTCCATCACATGTCACCCGTTTGTTCGTAAATGTGCATTTGTGTGTTATCATTGCTGAAATCATTATAAAGAAGACTTGTTCTTCATAGTTTTACTTTTGCAATGTTTTAAATGTACGAATAGCAATCTATTCGTACGTTTGGGATCGAATGATTCTAGAAGTTTGCGTGTTGAAATGAGAAAACGAAAGACAACAGACCAATAGATAGTCACACAAACACAAGCAAAAAGGCACACACACACACTCAAAATGATTGTATTATGTTTTAATGTCGATGGTGGATGAAGTCAACAACTTGATAATTTTGTAACATAGCTTTATCCCTTTATTCTTTGCGTCATTCGTTCCACGATATACTTTATTGTTTACATATAGTTTAGTTCTGTTTGTTTTCATTTTCATCTATGACAAGATGCATGCATAGCTCATTTTCAATATAGGTTTGATAGCCTATTTTCAATAATTGAGTGACTTTTCAATATCTCAATGAAATCCTTGACCTCAAGTGATGTATGATGTAGGCCTACCTAAAAAACCAAAACAAACACACAAACAAAACAAATAAAAAAAAACAATATCAAAAATTCGCACTGTACGTGACAAACCACGGTGTACAGAAAGTAAGCAAAATCATTATGTAGATACTAGATTGGGGGGGGGGGGGGGTCCGGAAATGAAATGAATACTGTGAGAACTTTAAACGAATTAAGACATAAAACGTTACGTGTTTAGCTCTGTTCTGAAATAAAAGCTGAGGCAATAATGCATATGCAAGTAATTATAAGGATACGCAAGAGCGAGGCTATATAGTCCAGGCTAGAAGGCACCCAACCTTGTTTTTTGATATATACAATGTTTTTTGATGGTTTCTTGTCAATTCGAGGGTGCTGATTCCAAATCCAATTGATGCCACTCGCGTAACCTTGAGCATTTTCGGCAAAATGCAAAAATCCAAAATGGCCGCCAGATATGCTAATTCGGCCGTGATAAACACAATAATGTACATTATATGACCAATTATTCCACCAAACTTTGTACATTTCTGTTCCTAGAGTTACTCCATCTGCATTTGCAAGCGAATTTTCATTTCATATAGGTTCATTTAGCATTTAAAGCTCATTTTGTTATTCAAAATGGCCGCCATTCCTATGCTTATGAATGGCAAAACATATGCATGGAAATATAGAACAAATTTACTGTATATCCAGTCCCGTACCTACGCTATCATAAAGTGTTGCATGTGCAATATGTTGGGTGTCACTTACAATATATAGGGGGCCTACATATATGAGCATTTGATATTCATAAACCTTACGATGTTGAACACAATTTCTTATATATTTCATTTTGTCTCAACAAAAGTCTCAACAATATAAGTTCACTAAATGTCTCGCAAGGAATCAATATACCATCATATTCTACATGCCGGTTGAATATAACAATGTTATACTAACACAATATATAAAGGAGCCTAGATACATGGTATTTATCAAATAATGTTAAAAATGGAGAGGAAGCTAGAAAGCAAAGCTTGTAATATGCATTCCCCTAAAACCATATTAACAAAGTACAGAAACATCCTATACAGTAAGTGCAGAGATACATGGTTGCAGACAAAAACACATCGGACATTAATGACACAACTAAAAACCCTTTACACTGTAGATTTTTTTTTTCCAGCAAGGAGTTGGGGTGAGTTCGAAATGGATCATAACCTCCATCACTTTGATATGATTTAATTTAGAAGTACCGCCTTGATATTATCGAGCAAACCTTATTTTCTTCTTGAATCAAAACAACAACAAAAACTGTTGAAGGCATAAACGAAACTGTCCTAATGCAATACCGCACAAACTGTTCATTAAACATCAACCAAGGAGCAATGTGAGATACCTTTTTCAGTTCTCTCACAGTTCCTAGGTGTTGATACACTTTGACATCATGATCTCATTCAGTCTTGTCTTAAAACTAAAACTGTCATTTTTATTGTCTTTAAAGAACCCTTTAATTGTATGTTTAGCAGCAGGCGACATCAGCCCCAAATGTGCAGAATTCTCAGGCTAAAGATGCATATTAGTCCTGCAATTGTTTTAATTGCAACCACATCTGGTGATGTTCAGCACTTCCTCAGGGGTTAGAGGGCGATTACTTGCCATAGAAACAGGATGAAGACATGAAGACTTGCTTGATCGCCATGCCCGTTGGAGCCCTGTGGCTTTGTTGCAAGGTCAGAGACAGTGTTGTAGGTAACTTGGGTGGTATCAGAGATGACATCAGACCAGCATCTGCACCAACTTGTTTTGGGGTCAATGTTTTCAAGTTACAGTAGGGAAATCTAGGCTTGTGGGATTTCAGGCGCATTGATGGCAGGTTGTTCAAGGGGGCATTTCATGAAGTGTTTTGTCAAATCTTTTCTTTTTGACAAACTGTTATAAGCTATTAAATCCTTGCATCTGATTGGCTGAGAGCAAATTTGTCACACAAATTTGTCAGACAAAACGCTTCATGAAATGCCCCCCCCCCCCCATGCTATCGTGTTTGGAGGGTCAGGGTATGCGTTGACGGCACTGGTGACACTGGCCATCCTTTCCTTCCAGTGTGAGGGAGAGTGATCGAGTGCCAGTGAAGGAGGGTGGACTTCCTTAGTCTATGCTTGGAAGGCTTGCCACAGAGAGCTACCTTGAACATAGCGTTGGCAAGATGGTTACTAAGATGGAAGGCGTGGGTCTGATGATAATCTAATAAAGATTGGGGCAAAGTCTCCAGAAGATGAAGTACTCCACTATTGTCTTGAGATGGGTCAGTACTCGGCTCCTGTCATCCAAGGACTTTCTATGAGACGTAAAGGCATGATCATCTGCAAACTTCATACGTGAAGTGAATGTAATGTCACCACATAGCCTATGTTAAAAAGACCTCTAGTGGAGTTAGTTTACAGCCACCATTAAGGAGGCCATCATTCCGAGTCCTAACAGCTGGTTTGGTTACCGAGAGCAATCCTGAATCTGCAAATGCTGAAGATTAAAGACAAGCAGTGTGAAGTTGTTATAACACTGCTTTCAGAATGAGGCAGCACTGTACAGATCTCAGAGTCTCCCTCGACATCATAGGCCTATACTCAAACACATTCACTCCGAAAAAAAACGGTGGTAAAATTCATCTACCATATATAATTCATCTAGGTTAACATTAAAAACTTTGGGGCATTGTCTTCATTTCAGAGATTTGACAACAGGAAGTGAGGTGGTCCCTTTTTCCAATTTCCCCTGCCTCATGTTCTTTCTCGGATGAGGGGACTGAAAAGTTTGTATAATATCGCTTTTAGATAATGTAGAACAGGACAGTTAATTGGAAATTTCATTTGTGTCATCATCTAGGATTCAGCCTTTTAATTCAGTTAATCACAATGAATGATTTGATGTTGAACATCTCAAGGCAAGTAAGTATCAAAAATAATGTTCATATCTAATAATTCCTGATAAACGATCTTGATGTTGGCGTCAATTCAAGTTTTGGTGGATTTTTCCAAATACCTAGGGAAAAATTCAGATTGAGGTAGCAAATTTGGATGTTTGCATAAAAAATAAATAAAACAGCCTTTGTTAGTAACAACCTTCTGATTTATAATCAGCACACAAATTGAAAAACAGTGTACCTGAGTGACAGAGAAAAAAAAAGATTTTTTTTTTTTTATTTCACACGCTCTGGCGTTCATATTGTGCAGGGGTATATGAGTGGCATCCATTTTGAAGTTTTGTATTAAGAAGAATATAATAAGCCTAAAAACAATAAACTTTCTGTTTGTTTGCTTGTTTGTTTGCTTGTTTTGTTAGTGGCACTCATCAGAATTGCATTGCACATGCAAAACTTGATAAAAGCGTAGGTATGTGACTGAAAATTCGTCTTCTATTTCTATGCATATTTTTTGCCATTCATATAGTACATGAGTATAGGAGTGGCGGCCATTTTGAATTGAAAATAAGCTTAAAGGGTGTGTACAGTTCTGGTCGAGGTGAAGATTTAGCTTTTAACATTTTGTGAGATATTCAGAAACCACTCTATGAGATGTCAAATAGCATGCAGTTCTAAGGGGTATCAAAAGTTTATTCGATGAAAATCGGTTTTGAAATGGCTCAGATATCCAAAAACAAGGTGAAACAAAGAGATACTAATAAAGTTGGGGCATGTCGCCTTTTATTATTAGCACTTTTTTGGATATCTCAACCATTTGAAAATCAATTTTCATCAAATAAACGTTGAATCCTTCTTAAAATTACATGCTCTTTCATATTTCATAAGAGGCTTTTCATTATCTCACTTAGGAATGTTCAAAGCATGAATCCCTACCTCAACCAATACTGTACAGTCCCTTTAAAATACTAAATGTACCTCTTCAAATGAAAAATTTCTTGCATGTGCAAGTAGAATTACTCAAGGAACAAAAATTTAAAAAACTTTGATGGAATAATTTGCCATAAAATTGACATAAATAGGATTATCATGGCCAAATTAGCATATCTGGCGGCCATTTTGGATTTTTGCGTTTTGCCGAAAATGCTCAAGGTTACGCGAGTGGCATCAATCGGATTTGGAATCAGCACCCTCGAATTGACAAGAAACCATCAAAAAACATTGTATATATAAAAAAACAAGGTTAGGTGCACTTTCTATGGAGCCTAGCCTGGACTATATACGCCTTTTCAGCACATTGAAGGATGACTAACCGGCTACGGAGCGCTTGGACACGATAACGCTAAGAATCCGTCATCGCATATCGCGGACGCAGCGGATATTAAGTATGCAACGTCAATTTTGAGCGGGACGTGGGAATAATCAGGGATGGGGGGTAAACCGTCCAGTAGGAAGCTCGCACCCGTACACGGTCAAAGGCTCTGCCATTACCATTTTAAAGGCTCGCAGATTCATCTCGCCTGCAAGCTGGGGGTGGCATACAGGTTGTTCTAAAGATGGCTTTCCCCAACTGACTGCGGGGAAGCAAAGTGTACGAATATGCGTTGTGTGTGGAAGCACACACACAACGCAGTTTCAAGCACGCAGAATGTCTTGTGCGCGCGTCAGCTTTGCACGTTTCTCAACCAGGTACTACCCCCATCCCTCGATTAAAGCAGCAACCGGGTTATCCAACGCTATGCTTATGTGTGCTGTGCATTGTATTCTATATTCATCCACCCTTGTTTGCATTCTTATTTTGTTGAATTGAAAGCTAATTACGCAGTACCCATTCTTTTCTTCTTGAGTGGCTTCTTGAAGAAAGGCATTGTCTAGCTTTTGTTTGCTTTGCAGCGAGATCCAGTAGAGGGTTGCAAATAGGAAAGCCTTAGATTTCTTTGTCATCCTGTGTGCCTTCTTTATACGTGCGTGTAATCACTCCTCTGACTGAGACAAGGAATACATTTTAACGCAGTTGTTATCCTCAAAAGGCGACAAAAGGAGCATAAAACATTTGACCTCAGCAACAAAGCTACCTGGAGCTGACAATATCGGACGCCTGATCGTTGGAAATATATGGTGATTATCGGAAATCGGTTTCGTGTGAATCGTCTGTCAAGTGCGTTGGGCGGATAAGCGACAAGTGAAATTTGGCGCCGTTAGGATTTCATCACACACGGAAGGAGGTAGGTCACTGTCTGCGATGCCCGGTGTTTCTGTTTTCTTTCAGTGCACGCAAAAAGCTATGAGTAGGGATGCATTCCTGCCACGAATTCGTTTGAATTGTGGGAATGACATAACTAACTAATATTATCAATCATTCTATCGAGTATGCCATAATATCTTCAATGAGAAATATAAATTACTCATTATTTTCCATTATGCACGAGTGCCATTTTGTTTCCCACGTCGGCTAAAACAGAGATACTCTGTGATGTTGATGTAAACAGAGATTATCACGTGCAAAACCTCCAACCTCCGCAAACCCATCTCTGCAGACTTGCAATGGTCATTATTCATTTTGAATTTCCGCGGTCTCTAAACGGTCCAGGCGTGAATGTGCGTAATTTTTGCAACAAATTGCCACAAAATTACCATTCAAAAAAGAATACATCGAGATAATGTAAAATGCATGTCACTTATATTTTGTTTATAGATATTCAGTGCAAATAGGTGCAGAGTATTGCATCGCATTTTTTTCTTACAAAGTCTGGAAACTCTTAATGGACGAAGATTGATTGTGCATGGTTTTTATTGCAAGATAAAATTCTTTGTGTGATTGTACTAGCAGATGACAGGCTACTGCCATTTGTTTGTTTGTTTTAATTTCATACATTGTATTCGGGTTTGGGGTTAACGTGAATTTCTAAAACTTGTCGTTATATTGATATAAACGATTCACCATAGCAACATCTTGAGTGATGTTTATGAAAATATATCTTTCAATGTGTTGTTTATGTTATATTGCATTTATGTGATATTGAAAATAATATGCCGTTGGATTTCATGTCATTCTCCTACACGTTTAACATACTCTATTTAGGACCGATGTGAACAACTAAATCTGTCTTTTATCAAATAATCATTATTAACGTAATCATCACGAACACCATCACGCCATTTAGTGTCGGCACATATTTGACTATTTCACTTTTTTGAAGGACGCTTGTTAACCGCAATGATTAATGTTTTGTTGATTATTGTAGCAAATAATTAATGTAGGATTATGTACAGATGAAATCGTTAAGTGACCACAGGTAAGTAATCCTTGGTAGATTACTCATTCAGCGTAACACTCATTAAAAGTTGATACTGGCAACTAACTATTGTCGTACGAGCCTGCAATCAACAACTGCGCATCAATCAGTTGTGTAGAAAAAAAAATATCAAGCGGCATGCTCATCTCTGTAACATTCTCAGAAAAAGAATCGAACCTTATAACTGATTTTAATATCTTCAAATTCAAAGAACTGAGGTGAACGCAGCTTACATGGCGTGATACACACTGTAAAACTCCAACGAGCAATTTCTGGTTGATAAAAATCTAAACGGTCAAAACATATTACGCTAATTCGCAGTCTGCTTAATGGTCTACACTTTTGTTACGAAAATGATGATAAGCATAATATGGGGGAAACTCCATGATAATAATTCTATGATGCTTAACTTTTTTATCATTTCTTGCACGTGATTTCCTTCACAGTTAGGTATCATACACACAATTGTATCGACTTCTTGATTTTATTTTGTATTAGGTAAAATAAAAAATGTTATATTCAATAGCAGTGCTTTGGATAATGAATCTCATGAAGTCAATAAACGTTGATGATAAACTCATGTACATTACTTTGTCAGTGTCTCCTTTACTCCAATGCGTATAACCGTTTGCCTTTCCTTATAGTTGTCAGTTATCGGGAATTTAGCGAGTCGGAAATATGTTTTCTCGCCCCAGCAGCGACGATTCCGCTGCCTAATTCGCACGTCAACCCGGAGCGACAAAAACGCGGCGGTTCAACGCACTGCAGAGGAAGCTCGCGGCGCCTTGATTAGCGAGTGTCAAACACTACAACAGCCCCGGATTTAGAATGCGTCCAACCATGCAGCTATACGTTGTATAGCTTCGTGGTCGAATGTAGCGTTTTAGAGGGCAATATGGCACGGGCAACCAACAAGCGAAGCAGCACAAAGCCACTCACACGACATTGCATGACACCCGGGGATGACGCATCGGTCAAATGACTATATTTCTAGAAACTGGACTATTATGAAGAATAGTACGTATGAAAGATGTGTAAGAAAGGAGAGTGTGTATTTCAATCGTCTATGTGCCTGTAGCGATTTGTGTTAGTGTGCTTATACAAGTAGGCATGTATGGGGTAAGACTTAGTGAACAACAATATTGAGCGGGAGAAGACAAAAAGGATATGTTTGGTTTGCTGTAATGACGGCAAAGCTCATTTTGAAATTCATTTTATCTCAATTTTCACCAATTTTCTACACAATAATCAGTAACGAAACACAAGATTGTATTAAGACAAAAATTCGACAAAGTATATTGGACCTACAATATTGTGTATACTATCGATTACTTTTATCCAGAGTGAACGGAGCATCGATAAAGCGCTGCTTTATTCTAAAAATGTTAAAAGGAAATGTGTACTTTTTAAAAAGCATAATCAGCTTGACTAAAACATATTTTAGAGTGCGATGCTTTGTTCGAGTATTTACAACGCCTGCAAATGAATCACACTATCCTATTAATGGTTGCACTCCAATGTCAACATGTGTAATTGTGTTTTTGAAACGATGTCAAATCGACTGAACGTATTGTAAAACTTGCCTTTGCTGTGTGATTATGATTCCATTTCTAAATCTGATTATGTGATATGATATCTAACCATGTGTAAATGATACCCGAGAACAATGACAATTGTATGGGTGGATCTGATTT